>NC_135961.1:35068931-35668931 GCF_053455715.1 Rhinoraja longicauda | reverse complement strand
TATTCATGTCTGATACAGATGTTTTAAATTATGAAGTGTTAAAATAATTATCAAGGATATCTTGAAGAGAATAAAGACAATAAAGCTGTATAAGACCCACAAGGTTTTCCATGAAAGGAAGGAATGTGCATTAAAGGACAAGAATGATGTTGGGGAAGTGTTTTTAATTTGAAGTACATGGAATTAGTATATAAATTGGGGTCCTCTTTGGGTTTAAAGAACAAAAGAAACACTACTCCCTGTTTCATTATACGTGTTTGATGAATACAAATTTAGACGACAACACAACATAACATTTATGAGGTTTTGATGGATAAAGCATTGGGTATACAATATGGTTTATTCGAAGGTTTTGTTCATTGGTATTAAACATAAATTCCTAGTATGTAATCAGCTTCCATAATCTTCATGCTCTCACTTCCTAGTTCAATTAGCTCTTTTGCAGTTTCCATGTCGATTCTGAATTAGTTACCATTGGCTTCAGTGTAATTTATACTGTTGGCTGATATATTTAAACTGCCCAGTTCATGTGATTTACCTCAATTATCCTGCCGTTCTCAGTAATCTACAAAACCAGCCTGCTGCATCTTCAGCCCAGACAAATGACCATCTACCTGCCAGAGGTACGCAAGCTGTCAATGGACTTGATGAACATGTCCATGTTCAATCCCAGTGTCTTCAGTGAGGATGAGGATGATCTTGCGGGTGAGTCTGTTCCAGGATTTGTACTAGGTGTGTAAACTAATAAGAGGCAAATTTGTATCATCTCTTCAATATTTTGGCTAAAATTCCAAGGACATTGAAGTCTGCCGATGATTGTATGTTAGGACTTGGTCCTGCTCCTTTTGTCCACGTGCATTTCAGATCAGCAGTGTTACATATTTGACCTTCAATTTCTAACAAATATACACTTTTTGATAATGCACAGAATTTGATCATTAACATTTAACACTTAGATATTCAATTTAAATTCCACAGATTTTTTTTCAGGCTGTTTAGGTGCTTTTCACAACCGAAAACACTATATTTTTTCAAAGGACATTTTGAAGATACAATTTAAATTGTTAATGTTCCAGTATTTCTCCAAGTTATGGGTAAAGGATAATTGTATGTATAGTTTACATTTTATTCAACGAATAAGGAGGGCCTTACACACCACTGATTTATATTTCTCTCTATTTCTGAGGTAGTAAGGCACACTATGCCTGAGTAGAACGCACAGACAATCATCCTTCAATGTAATCCGAACATTCACATCTTTTGTGAAAGCAGATGAAAAGTACTTATTTAATAATTTAATCATGGTGTCTTTTCATACTTGAATTTCTTTGGCCCGCAATCAGCCCAATGTCCTTTTGTAGATGTGTAGGAAAGTACTGCAGATGCTGGTTTAAATCAAAGGTAGACACAATGCTGGTGTAACTCAGCGGGACAGGCAGCATCTCTGCAGAGAAGGAATGGGTGACGTTTCGGGTCGAGACCCTTCTTCTGAAGGAGGATCTCGACCCGAAATGTCACCCATTCCTTCTCTCCAGAGATGCTGCCTATCCCGTTGAGTTACTCCAGCATTTTGTGTCCTTTCGTAAATAAGCTGTTCAAAAGTGGCCTTGCCAAGGCAGCGTGAGGTGTAGAGCCAATGGAAGGGAGGTTGGTTTGTGTGATGGTCTGGGCTGAGTCCACAATTCTCTGCAATTTCTTGCTGTCTTGGATGAAGCTGTTCCCAAACCATGCTGTGATGCATCCCGATAAAATGCTTTCTACAGCGTATCTGTAGAAGACATCTGACACCTATAATGATACTTACAACAACATGAGGTTCATTTTTTTTGTGAAGGAGGATAATATTCATTTTTATACTACTTTTGATGGGATAATTTTAAAAGTTCATGTTGTACAGTCCAACTCAAACATTTCCTCATAAAATAGAACAGTAGAGCACCATGTCTGCGCTGAACATGATGCCAAAACCACCTCTTACCTGCCTGCATATAATCCATATACTTCCATTCTCTGTATATCCATGTGCCGTCCCAAAAGTTTCTTATGTGTCACTATCGTATTTGCCTCAACCACCATCCCTGGTAGCATGTTCCAGACACTCTCCAAGCTCTTGCATATAATAAAAAAAACGTCCCACAATCTCCTTTAAACTTTATCCCTCTCACCTTAAAGCTATGCTCTAGTATTTGATTTTCCACCCTGGGGGGGAAAAATGGGTCTATCTTATCTATACCTCTCATAATTTTATATACCTCTATCAGGTCTCCCTACAACCTCCAGCATTCCAGAGAAAACAATCCGTTCAACCTCTCCCTGTAGCCAAAACCCCCTAATCAAGACATTCTGGTAAACCTCCTCTGCACCTTTATAAACGCCTCCCCATCCTTCCTTTAATGGAGCGACCAGAACTGCACGCAATACTCCATGTGTATGGTCTAACCAAAGTCCTATAAACCTGCATCATTATTTCCTGACTCATATGCTCAATGTCCCAACTTATGAAAGCAAGCATACTATATTCCTCCTTCACCACTGTTTACTATGATGGCCTTCCTTACAGTCCACGACCCCAGCAATCTTGTCACCTGTAAACTTACTAACCAACCCAAGTCATTTATACATATATCCCAAACAACAGAGGTCCCAACATAGATCCCTTCAGAACTCCGCTGGCCACTGAGAACTCCAGCCTGAACGTCATCCTTCCATCACAACCCTCTGTCTTCTTTCAATAAGCTAGTTTTTAATCCATATGATCGTCACTATTAATCCGGTGCATCTTAATCTTCTGGATCAGGCTACCATGGGGGACGTTATCCAGGCATGTGAATTTTCCGCGGATTTCCACGTTTCCGAGGATTTTCGCATTTTTTTAATTCATTTTCCACGCTTTTTGCATGATTTCCGCATTTTTCACTTTGCCAAAATCGCGTTTACCAACGGAGAAATTGGATCGGGAAAAAAAAAGAAAATAAACGATGTATAGACTTGTAATGAACACTAGGGTTCTGCTAGAGGTAACTAGGGGTTTCGCAAGAAATCCCCCATGCCCTGTAAGTCTCCCCGAAAATGTGGTACCTAGGCTGGGCAAGGCAGCCAATCTCGACCTCATCGGGACTTCCACGGCCGATCGATGGGTTGAATTTGCAACCTGCGGCCGTGGCTCTGGAACTCCAGCCCAGCTGGAGCCAGCAATCTATCTCCATAGCCGACTTCCTTGGCCAGCTGGATAAACCAGCAAAGCTCTGGAACCAAGAGTGCCAGAAAATCAGTGGTGGAACTGTAATGAGTAAATATTCAATTTAAATGCAAGGTTATATAACTAAATTAATTAAGACGGGGTTAAAATATAAAACACAACAGAAAAGCCAATTACCTTTTTGGGCTGATTATCAATTAATGTGCAAATTCACTTAAATGTTATTAGTATACAGTGACATCTTCACATTATTTTGTAATGTCTGTTTTTACTTTGAAATGCACTAAAAGAGGCTTGAAACTGGTAATTCTGTGTGTAAATTTTCAAAAATGTCCCAATTTTTTTTACCCCCCCTGTACGCCTCACGCAAGCGCCCGGCTCTTTTCCTCTTTTTTACCTCACTTACATGCTTGGTTATCAGATGCTTTACTAAAGTCGATATAGACAATATCCACTACCCTACGCTCAACAATCGTCTTTGTCACCTCGTCAAAAACCTCAATCAAGTTAGTTTGACGCTTGACCAAATTATTTTGACAAATTGCAAACTGTACAATTGAAGATTGCAACCTGTTCGTGTGACAAATATATATTTTTTTTTTATTTACTCCCACAGTGAATGGAACATCTGGAACTTCTGAAAACAGCCCTCCTTGCACTGTTAATATTCCCATTGCACCCATCCATAGTTCTGCACAAGCAATGTCCCCCACTCAGAGCATTGGTCTTGTCCAGTCGTTACTAGCCAATCAGAACGTGCAACTTGATGTTTTGACCAATCAAACTGCTGGAGCAGTGGAGCACACGTTGGACAGCTCCAGCCAGTATGTGATTCCTAACAGGTATTCCAATCCAGGGCAGGCTATCTTCGGTAATCTGGAAGCAGGCCGTATGACTGGTGGATCCCAGCAGCCATCACAGCAGATCTCAGGGATGGTGCAGATTCCTCCTGTGGACCATGTTGAAAGGGAGCCCGAGCACATTCAAAAAATCAAATCATTACGCACAGTGCCACAATTGGTGGAAAGTGACACGGTGGTATTCTGCACAACTCCTGAAATTCAGTTGACTAAAATCAATACCCATCCGCCTCCTCCATATCCGGGTACCACCATGGCGACTGTAGCCATTCCTGCCACTGTTCCGTCAGTGGATACCTGTCTGAAAAAAGCAGATTTCTCCCTCTTTCCCACTGGACATCTGCAAACCCCGCTGGGTTACGAGAGAATCACAACCTTTGACAGCTGCGGCAACGTGGAAGAAGTGTGCAGGCCTCGCACGCGTATAATGAGCAACCAAAACATGTATACACTTCCCGGCCCCGGGCAGTCATTGCTTCGCCTGCCTTCGGCTGATGCAAAGAAGATACAGCAGGTATATGGGACACTAAATAGGCTAAATGTTGCTCACTGTGTCATTCCGAGCGGGGATCCGCCGCCTTATCCTGATGCAACTATTAGGAGGCACCGTATTAACAGCAACACACTACAAATGCCATTACGAAGAAACAGCAAAGATGCCACAATAAAGGTGTCTCAGCTTCTCGAATCCCAAAGAGTTGTTCAACATGGTCATAAAGCAAAAAACAACTCTATTTCTGCACAGTACCAACAAAACACTCTTCGATCTCCTCCTGCGCTCTATACCTGCAGTCAGTGTATCAGCAACGGCGGTAACATTGTCAGGCAGGAGATCCCTACTGGAACTGGCTCTCAGCACAGCACTGTAATTGTGCACTCATCTAGTACATCACCTCTCTCTTCTCAGTCATCTTACAATCTGCTGAGTCCCCCAGACAGCTGCCATGATAGAACTGAATACATTAATAACGCCTTCACTGAGGATGAGTCCCTTTTGCAGCCTTGCCAAATTGACAAATCCATTCGTCACATTACATTGAATAATGAGATCGCAATGAGCATGAAGCGGCCACCTCCATATCAGTGGGACCCATCGGGGAGTGAGGAGATTTGGATCCCACAGGATAGACCAACTCAGGTTTCAGCAACGGGGAGTCATAAACTGCCACCTCTCATCCTGGAGCAATCACACATGGAGATGGCCCATGTATCATTTGTTCCAATTAAATCTCCTTCCAGTCCAACAGTCACTTTCCAACCAAACTATGGACTGACTTTACCATATCCAATAAGTTACTCGGCATCTCCTATTGCAGCCTTTCAGGCATCATTTCCTCCTCCTCCCCCAGAAGCTATTGGGCCACCGCCATACCCACAGCAAGACCCTTCAGTAGTTGTCCAGTCTGGTTATCCAGCTAACATCACCTGTTGTCCATTGCCACCAATGTATCCAACCAGTAACACTTTTTCTAGTTTACAACTCCCCCAGGTCGCATTGCATCAGTGGAATGCCTACAGTGCTTGTTCTCCAATGCACAGTTCGCAAGGGACTTTGAACTCAAAGCCACACTTGCTTGTTGAGAAATCTGGAATGCCTCCATTTTCAGCAGAGCTTCAGAATCATACAGGCACTGAAGTGATTGTGGAAACAGCAGACAATTTCCAAGAGGTTCTCTCTTTGACAGAATCTCCCGTGCCCCAACGAACTGATAAATGCAACAAGAAAAGTCGTAAACGGCTGGACAGTCGGCCAGAGGAAACCAACATGCAAGCAGTAACTGAAGGAAAGGTGAAAAAAGAGGCAAAGGCACTTACAGACTTCAATTCTCTTATTTCTAGCCCAAGACTAGGAAGAGAAAAGAAAAAAATCAAAAGCCAAAAGGATCAGCTAAAATCCAAGAAGCTGAATAAAATGAGCGAATTTCAAGACAGTTCAGAAAGTGAGCCCGAGTTATTCATTAGTGGAGATGAGCTAATGAATCAGAGCCAGAGCACCAAAAAGGTTTGGAAAACTAAGAGAAACCTAAGGACAGGAAATGAAACAGATGAGCTGAAATGTCGAAGAGCAAATGATAAAGAGGATGGGAAGCTGGGCAATCAAGGGTTTGTATATGTAATGGCGAACAAGCAGCCACTTTGGAATGAGGCCACGCAAGTCTACCAGTTGGACTTTGGCGGAAGAGTGACACAAGAATCAGCAAAGAACTTCCAAATTGAACTTGATGGACGACAGGTATGTAAAATGTAAAAGAAAAATCAAGTAGCTGCAGATCTTTTATGCTGAATGTCTAAGTGACTTTTGAATGCTTTTGTTTAAAGACTATGTGTACTAATGAGAGGGTGCTGGTTTGGTGTGCAACAGAACAGATTCTCTTGAACAAGATAAGAATCAGAATTGTATAGCCAGACTGTGGCCAACTATATCCATGCTGACCTTAATGCCTATCTGCGTTAATCCCACTTGCCCACATTGGCCTGTTTCCCTCCGCACCATCCCTATCCAAGTACCTGTCCAAAAACATTTTACTCATTGCATCTGCTCCTGCTGTCTCTGTTTGTTGTCGTTTGCCTGACTGGGGTCAGTTGACAGGGCTCACCACGAGGAGGTCGACAACATGACAGCATGGAGAACCAGCTGGGAACAGACATCGCGACCTCCTCAATTCACTGTTGCACCGAACACCACAGCCCCACCCGGCTCGGGCATGCCCCGCAAAGTGGGTCGCCCTGAACCGGCTCCGCACAGGGGTCGGCCGGTTCAACGCCAACATACATCGTTGTGGGCTGCGTTCATCAGCAACCTGCGTATGTGGAGCAGACCAGCAAACAGCGCAGCACGTCATTTTTGACTGCACTGTCCTCCGTCCCCCTGATTGAGGGGTAGACCTCACGGCCCTTGACAACAGCACATTGCACTAGCTACAGCGCCTGGAGGGCGTTACATAATTTCTGCTGCCTCAAACGCAAGAAGTACACATTGCAATTTTATCTGTCTCTGCTGCCACCTCTGGCAGCTCATTCCAGATATTCACCACCCTCTGTGTGAAAAACCTAACCTTCAGATATCCTTTAAATGTATCCCCCCCAGCCCCCCGCTTAAATCTTTAGACTCCCCTGCCCTGTGAAAAGGACATGCTATTTTTCCTACAATTCCTCATTTTATGAGCCTCTAAGGTCAGCCTTGTATGATCCAGTGAGAAAAAAACCCAGCCTATCCAATCACTCCTTATAACAACAGCCCTTCATTTCAGTCAACATCCTGATGAATCTCTTCCACAGCTTCTCTGTTGCTGCCACATCCTTCCTCTGGTGTGGTGAACAGAGCTGTACACAAAAGTCCAAATGCAGATAACTCAATGGTTTATCAAACTACAGCAGATTAAACCACCTCACCCAAATGTTGCCGAGCAATTCTTTCCTAAAGGAGACCACGTATCTGATAAGGATGCTGGAAAGTACTGCAGAACAGACACTTGCTCTAATGTTTTTTGTGGTGATAGTGTCACAGAACAGGCGGCACAATGGCACAGCAGTAGAGTTGCTGCCTTACAGTGCCAGAGACCCAGGTTCGATCCTGACTACAGGTACTGTCTGTATGGAGTTTATATGTTCTTCCCAGTGTCCCCGTGGGTTTTCTCCAGGTGCTCTGGTTTCCTCCCACGCTCCAAGGACATTCAGGTTTGTAGGCTAATTGGCTTGGGTAAAAATTGTAACTTGTCCCTAGTGTGTAGGATAGTGTTCGAGTACGGGAATTGCTGGTCGATGTGGACTTGGTGGGCCGAAGGGTCTATTTCTGCGCTGTGTCTCTAATACATAAACTAAAAAATTAATTATCACTGATGGAATGAGAGACATCGATAATGAGGGTATCTGCATATCAATCTCTCCTGCCTCCCCCAGTCCATTTCACAAACAAGAGGATGGAAGTACACACTCTACCTTCCTCTTCGCCCTCCCCTCTCCCAGCCTTTCCTATTTTCATTTCAGACCCCCAACCACTGAAACCTTCCTGGAGAAGGACAAGGAAAAAGGGGCATAATTACAAAACTACTGCATCTCAGCTCCTCAACTCTGATTCATTCCTGACTTCTGGTTCAGTCCGTGTGGACTTTGCACATTCTCCCTCTGACTGTATGCGTTTCCTCCTGCTGTTCCCTTTTCCTCCCATAGGTCAATTGGCCATTGTCCCTAGTGTGTAGGTGAATGGTAAAAAGTGGGGCATAGTTCATGGGAGTGTTGGCAGAATAAAGTGTGATTGGAGTGTGCTTGATGGGCAGCATGAATTTAGAGGGCTGAAGGGTCTGTTTCTGGCTGTATGACTCTGACTGAGTATGGCAATGAAAATTAAAATACAAAATATCCTCATCAGACATCTGCAGCCAACAGCTTTATGTGTGCATGAATTGTGTAGCATTTTACTGAACTCAGAATTGATTGCATTATGAAATTCCATGTATTACATATTTATGATGTCAACAGGAATATGTTCAAATTCAAACCTCTTCACGTCCGTCCCAGACTTTTCCAGCTAACCTATGCTGATCACACGTGATATAGAGCCATAAAGTCATACAATACAATACAATATCCTTTATTGTCATTGTACAAGTACAACGAGATTTTGAATGTTGCTTCCATATCGATGCTATCAAATCAAATATATAAATAAATCACGGCGAAAATGAAAACAACAAAAGGGGGAGTGGGAAAGGAAAAAAAAGGGGGAACAAGGTAAAGTGCAAAAAAAGGTTCATGCAGGGGTCAGTTGTGCCAGATGACCCTGGGGGCGGGGACAGATAATGGCGGGCTCTCAGCAGGACCGATTCAGAGCAGCTATAGCTCTAGGGATAAAGCTGTTTCTTAGTCTGGAGGTGTGGGCGTAGAAGGCTTTGTAATGTCTGCCAGGTGGAAGTAGTTCAAACAGACGGTGGCATGGGTGTGTGGAGTCTTTGTAGATGCTGGTGGCTTTCCTGAGGCAGCGTGCCTTGTAGATGTCCTCCAGGGCTAGTAGCTGTATCCCAATGATCCTCTGCGCTCTGCAGACGACCCGCTGAAGAGCTTTCCTGTCCGCTGCCGTGCAGCTGAGATACCACACATAGATGCCGTATGTCAGTATGCTCTCTGCATGGAAACAAGCATTTTGACCCAACTTGCCCACACCGAATAACATGTCCCATCTGCACTAGTCCCATCTGCCTGCATTTGGCCCATATCTAAACCTGTCCTATCCATGTAGCTGTCTAAATGTTTCTTGAATGTTGCAATAGTACCTGCCTCAACTACCTCCGGCAGCTTGTTCCATACACTAATATATACCCCATTGTGTTTTGGTTTCAATTTTACTCTCCTCCCATTTGCTCATATCATGTTGTAAAATAGCTTGGAAACTCCTGCATAATTCAAGAGTTTCAAATTCATTTAAATGAAAGAAAATTTGAAAGATGTATATGTAATTATGTAAAGTGGACTGGTCCACTGTATGATTCTGTTCACTATGTTATGTATTTAAATTAAAATATATAATACTTTTTAATACCACATTTTTAAAAAGTACGAGTATTCACTCATCATTAAAATTACTCTGCAATGCCTAGATGCTAATTCACATATTTAGGGCGTAGAGTATTGAGAAATTTCTGTATGTTCTTTCTGAACCTTAGTGCTACTGCCTCAAGATGGTGTTTCGTGAAACGTGGAGGAAATGCATGCAGATTACCATAGGCAAGAGTTGTAAACAATTTGGGGAAAAAATTGGAAGTAGGGGAGGGGATTGGATCATCTTTGAAATAAATGAGGATAATAATCAATAAAACACTACAATTTACTCCAAAAGATATCCTTTTAGTTGTGCAAGATAGTGATACATATAGTCTATTCTTGAGCTGGCACCAAAAATTGTGCTCTTCAGATCACAGGGTCTATGTATTCATGATAGACACAAAGTGCTGGAGTAATTTAGCAGGTCAGGCAGCATCTCTGGAGAAAAAGGATGGGCAATGCAGAGGTGGGGGGGAACTAAAAGTAAGACTAGGCCAGAACAAATCCAGACTGGCAACAGATGACCAACGAAGGCTGGAGTCTACAATGGCCCATTATTGGCTGGGGTATAGGTGATAACAGTAATACAAGGATGCGAACAGTGGAACTGGTAGGCTGTATTCATACTATATATTTATGAACTTTACAAATAGGCTGCAAAATATTTCTCAAATGGTAGTGACATCATGCTCCAAAAATACATCTTGAAAGAATTTTCATGAACCTGTTCATCTTAGCTCTTTAGGAAAGAATATATGTCACTAAAACAGATCTTGTGTATATTGTACACTTAATGTGCTTTTATTTCCTGCCAAATTAGTTTAAATTAAAATCACTAAGGCAGTATTTTCACCCCAATATCATTCTGTTTATGTTGTTTTTTTTAGGTGATGCAGTTTGGAAGGATTGATGGAAATGCGTATATTCTGGATTTTCAATATCCATTTTCAGCAGTGCAGGCTTTTGCTGTTGCATTAGCAAATGTTACACAACGACTGAAATAAATGGGAGACACCACACTGCTTTCTGGATCTGAGGAGCAAAAGATGCCAGGAATGCACCTTGAATGCACGGTGACTGAAATGGTCTGGGTAGCTGTGCACTTCACTCTGGAGCATCACAGTTCACCTGTTTAGTCTTGAAGTAAGAGGAAGAGCATGCTTCTCAGATGCATGCTTGGATGATTGCAGTTCAGAGAGCTTGCTGCTTTGTAGACCTTTGCAGCAGATTACATGCTGCACCTTGCTTATCCGAATAACCCAGTAGAATAAGTTTACCTGTTGACTAGACTGCCTTATATTATGGTGTGTTTTTTTTTCTTGCATTAAAGAAATTTGCTTTCTCTGCCATTTTTTAATAAGACTAGTAATACTTGAATAGTAAGGATTCTTGGCACCAGACTGAGAAGGTATGGTATTAGTAGGTAGCTGGTGTTGTGTCAATACCTTTAAGCACTGGAAACAGCAATTTAGGGAGCTTATAAATTAAAACTATAAGACAGTCTTTAAAACAATGTTTTGAGGCAGTTTGTTTTAATATTCATTGCTTTGAAATTAATATTTTGTGTTTTTGTTAAGCTATTTTAATGGTAACTATCAAAAATGAATTGTTGAGTTGAACATAATGATACTTTGACAGCAACTTTTAAACTCCAATTTTTTTAATTTCTAGTGGCAATGAGTTGCACATGTATCCTTAACAGCGGATTGCTTTCCCAATGACAAGCCACCCACCATTTTGGGGTAGATCTGTAAAGTAGGGGACCGAACGCACCTAAACTTGCATGGTACTTTTACAGAATGCTGGACTGTAGTAAACTTTTCTATAAATATTTTGATTGTGTAGCTTGTTTTGTGAGGTTTGGTTTAGACAGTGATGCAGGTGTGGGGGTGAGGTGAGTTATTGTTACAAGCTGTAGTAATTGTTGTCTTAAGGTTAGGAAACCTCTAGAAGATGGTTAAAGTTTAATGCAATGTAAATTCATGAGTACTTTAAACTTAGTTTTGGAATATAACGGTAAGCCACCATGATGAGTTGAGATTCTAACACACATATTTGAGAATACCAAGGTTTCTAAAAGCTGGGAATCAAGGATTTTGTTACATTTATTCAACTTCACATTTCCCACCCATAATTGTATTTTTATGTAGTGTCAACTATTCCTTGATTTATACAGACCTTTATAGCACAATAACAGGCTATTCAACCCGTTACTGCCAGAGTTTATGCTCGACATAAACTATTACCCTTCTTTCTCACTGTAGCCCCTTATAGAGTTTGTCCCTGCTTTCCCTCTCTATCCCCTCCCCTTCCCAGTTCTCCCACTAGTCTTCGTATCTCCAACTACATCCTATCTTTGTCCTGCCCCCTCCCCTGACATCAGTTTGAAGAAGGGTCGAGACCCAAAACATCACCCATTCCTTCTCTCCCGAGATGCTGCTTGACCCGCTGAGTTACTCCAGCATTTTGTGTCTACCTTCGTTTTTAACCAGCATCTGCAGTTTTTTTCCTACACAACATCTCCTGAAATGGATCACCATTGAATCATTCCATGCGTTGATGAATTCTAACCTACCACCATTTTCAGAGCAAAAATGTTTCCCCGGAGTTCCTTAATAGTTTCCCCTGTGTCTCTGGGCCCCATTCTCTCTGCCCTCTGTTTTTAAAGACATGTCAGGTTTGCTATCACCTTTACTTTTAAAGCAAAAATACTGCTTTATCCTTTTGTAACACAAATTATGCATGGCAATCTAACCAAGGTTCTGCAATAGCTACATACAACCTCTCTGCTCTTGAATTTGGTTCCACCCAAATGAAGCCCTTTGCTGTGCTTGCACTTTTTAGTTACTTTTAATAATTTGTAAACCTGCACCCAGACTGTGCAGATTCTTTAAAGTTATCAAAATGAAACACCACATTTAACTACATTGGAATCAATTTTCCATTACTAGTCAGCAACACTATTGTCACCCGTCTTTCCCCATGTTAATAGCTCCTGACTTGTATTGCATACAAATTTTGATTTTGTCCTTCCAATTTGCAAATCTAGATTGTTTATATAAACGGTAATTAATGATGGTCCTAAGGATGATCCCTGTGGAATATCAATTCCCACTTTTCAGCAACTTGAGTTATTTACTTGACCTCTGATTTTGTAGGTGGTTCTACTTAATTAACTTAAGCAAGTGTAAACTAATTTACTTGTCACATGAGGAGAACTCTCCATTTATCAAGTGTCGAGTTACAGATATCTTCTCTACTCTTCTTTCTTCCCCCACCCAATTCCAACATGCCTTTATTAAGTTTTAAGTGTAGGAACACTCATAGTTGTGCAAAGCTTATATATTTTCTCCACCAAAAAAAAAATGTTTTTGTAAGGTTGTACACTTTGCACTTTGTTGCAGAAAGAATTCTTATTCGGCAACCAAGGAGAAACTGTAATGTGTTAATAATCCTGATGAACAGTATTTTTGTTTATCTATGCATTCGTCTGTTTATTTTGAACAGGCACAATACCTATCGACACTAAGAGGAAAAAAATAAAATATCAGCATTCACCATTATCACATTATTAATGTTAATGCATCCACAAAACACAATTTTTGGCTATTATTTTGTACAAGCAAGAAGTATTTCATCAGTAGGAAGGTCCTACAGATGCAGTTTAATACCAAAGATAGACAAAAAATGCTGGAGTAACTTCAGAGTCTGAAGAAGAGTTCCATCCTGAAACGTCACCTATTCCTTTTCTCCAGAGATGGTGCCTGAACTGCTGAGTTACTTCAGCATTTTGTGTAAATCA
The DNA here is from genome assembly GCF_053455715.1 of Rhinoraja longicauda. NCBI lineage: Eukaryota > Metazoa > Chordata > Chondrichthyes > Rajiformes > Arhynchobatidae > Rhinoraja > Rhinoraja longicauda. Next base: position 35,655,532 of record NC_135961.1, on the reverse strand, counting down.
TAAGTATTTTTTATGAGGTTGTATCTTTGACATGGTGTTAATTGTAATTAATTAACTTTAGGTGCAACCTAATTAACAAATTACATGAGGACCAAAACTCTCCATTTATTTAAACTTTGATTAAAGTGTAGGTCTGAGCATGAACTTTCTATCTGACGATGATGGAGCTACACAAAATCACCATATTTTTAGCTGTGAAGATAAGATTGTAATCTGCACTTGGTTCTTTTGATCTGAATACAATTCATTGCTGTCCCTCAGTGAAAATCTTAAAGCAAGTCAGCCACAAGGAGCCTTCTGGTTTTATGAAAATAAAAAAACGCATTTGCTGGAAATCTGAGGGGAAAGCCGATTGCTGGAAATACTCGACAGGTCGGACAGGATCTGTGCAGAGATAATTTTTTTTAATGTTTCAGAACAACAAGCTTTTGTTCTGGTGTTCAGTGTGTTGTTCTGCTTTATAGCGACAGAAAATAGGAGCAATAACCATAACTATTCCACCAACAGTGCGCATTGCAAAAAGTGAACAGATGGTGTGACTTGAAGCAGCAATAAGAGGTGATGCTTCAACTTGCTCCGAGGAGGTATTGTAACAATGCTGAGAGGTGTGAAAGCTCAGTTTCTGACTACATTCAAGATGGACAGCAATGTTTTTCTGGTACCAAGGGTTGTGGGTTTAGTGCAGGGAAGTGTACCTGAGGTAAAAGATCAGCCATGATAGCACAGTAAGTAGGAGCAAGGGCTGAATGGCCTACTGCTGCTGTTTCTTGTGTCCTGGAGATTACAATTCGAGAGCATGTGTACCTGTGCTACACTGTAAAGAAGACATTTATATTGATTAGTGCCACCACTCTGTTCATGTTGAACTTTTTTTAATATAAGGATTTTCTCAACATTAAAATAGCTCAGTCTGATTGCAAGATGCCAATGTGAAAATGACTGGAATATGGAGGGTGAAGTAGTATTATATTGCTTTACATTTAAAGACAAGCTAATCTTCCTTTAGTACTCGGTGTTGTCTGATACACAAGGTCATTATAATGATGTTTCGTGCCAGAAAATAGTTTTCTGGTAGAAATGTCTCTGACCTAACTTTATAATTGTCACTTATTGTAAAGTTATGCAGGTCTTCAGCATTTAGCAAAAATTGAAGTATATATATTTTTAACAACCTTTTAGTATCAGATATCAGGATTCCAGGAACATAAACCTGCTATTTGTAGTTTAATGTGGTAATGCTGCTTTTTTCTGGACGTAAACATCCACATTCAGCTTACACCAAAAAAAATCATGAGCATTAAGATATGCACTGGCTTGTTGTAAGTCTTCGCTGGCATACCTGCTTCATTTACTGTGTTTCTATATCTAGAAATATTCCAGAACAGGAACTATAGAATATAAATACTATATATCAATAAGACATTTTCTGTTGTTTCATTTAATTAAGTCTTTTCCCCGAGAAAATGTATAAACTTCTTTGATTCCAGGAAATAGCTTGTTATTAGATTATAACTTAAATTAGTCTTCAAAACAGCCTGAAATTTAGAATAGTGGTGGCATAACCAAAATTTAAATTAAGTGATTTTGAATAAGCTTTGGGTGGGAGGGGAGTTGGGGTGGCTACTATGCAGAAACATTTGTGCTGTAAATGAGAACTTGGGTTAAATAAGTCGTGACAGTCTTAAAATGCTGTCGAGTAGCTTTTTCAGCTAGATTTTTAAATTTAAGTTATGGGAAATTTGTTACCTTAAACTTAAAAGGTGCAATGAAAATAAAATATGTTATATTTGACGCACATCACTCACCTTTCATCCAGAACATCTGTAAAACTCAACCTGATCATTTTGAAAAATTTCCAAGCATTTATATATTCAACGCAAACCTGCAACCAGTGGTTTAAAGTTCAGTGAAATCATCATCAAAGTCCACACAGTTTTGTATGTGAAACCATAACTAGAGCAGTGAGATTTTAATATGATTATTTAAATAAAAAATAGAAGCATCTTCAGATACAGATACAGTGTTTTATAAGCTAAGTAATCGTGGGCTTACTCAATGGGTGACTGTGGCTTGAATTGATTGTTCTTTTTAAAAATGTCGTTATTTCAGGGCTAGCACAAAGATTTTGAATTATGCACTAAAATGAATATCAGGACAGTGCTGCTGGAACTTTTATATCTACTCTACAGTTTAAGTGCACATTTTCACACGAAGTCTCAATGTTTTTGGACAATACAATGATTTGGATACCATGGATCAAGTAATGCATTTTTTCCATGTTTTAAACAAAAAGTTACACCTCCATCTTCAAGGTAAATGGCATGTTCCTTGTGCTCATGGACACAGGATGCAATGACCGTGTTAGGACAGTAATGTAAAGACCTGGCCGCAAAAAGCAATTAAAACAAGTGGAGAATAAAACAGAAGTTGCTTTCAGGTGATACATGAAGATTATAAAGGTTGTGTTTTTCATTAGTTATTACAGCTAACATACCCTCTAGTGCTCCACTATTATCGAAACACCTTTTTTCATCAATATGTACATGGCTATTTAACCTCTTCGTTGTGATAAGAAATGTCTCGGCTCCAGTTATTCTGGATTTTAAAGCTATCAAAATTCAACTTAACTTTTTAAACATAGGTATAAATAAAAAAGATTTTCAGACATAACATTGCAACTTCAAAAAAGATTTTGGGTAAGACCAAAATAAGTTAATTTAGTCGTTTAGCAAAAGTTATTTGTTTGATAGTTTTAAATATATTGATTGAGCCTAATGAAATGTTGGTTCTACATTGCATTGATGGGTTATTTTTTCCTTTTACTTAGGTGTGCAATATCTTTAAGCTACTTTATTTTCTCATGTGTATACACAATGCATAACATTGTTATAAATAGGAACTTTAGTTTGCTTTGATGGTGTATGGGATTTTTTTAACATTATTGGTGGATTTTATAAACAGTTTCTGTATTTAATTATTTATAAAGAATGTTTATGTAACTAATATTGGTTAGAAAATGTTGGGTATTCTTTAAATTTGTTATTGTTGATGCTTTGTTTAATATGAGCATTAAGGGTTATGTGCTACAAAGGTATAGAATGCATTTGCATTCCAGGGGAAGATATTACTGGTAATGTTAGAATTGCACAGATTGGCTGTAATATTTGTGTGGGTCTATTTGCTTCCTTTTGGCTTTTCAATTTGTCTACCTTGTCCTTACTTTATTGTCCAGCCTTCTGACAGAGCAGTTTATTGCAGAATGATGCCCTTTCACCTTTGCATCAGATCCGTTTCTTTGAAAATCTATTATCAGTATTTATGACCATTTGATATTGATTGAGAAAGCATTTGGGACTTGGCTTTCACAGTGTAGTGTTTGTGTAGCTTGTCATAAATTTAACTGTATATAAAAGGCACCGCACTATGTGCTGGAAATAAAAATTACGGATCAGAATCGCCAAGTACTACACCTTAAAAGTTTGACTTCAATTAATGTATTCATATATAATTTCCTGTTATGAAATTGCACCTGTGGACATAGAGGTTGATTCAAAAAGTATGAAAGCTTGGCCCCTGCAGTACATTACACCAGACTCAATAGGGTTGTCTAAAATCTACCCTGCACAGACCTGCTCCTGCTGTGGGCCTCCTTTGTACTAGTTTTATAAGGTACTGCATTAGCAGATACAATAAACTGCCCTCGTGTTTTCTTTATAATATAAAAAAAAAAAATTCTGTAAGTATTGAAATGTCTGATTGTGGCTTACGAATTAAAATTTGCAGACTTGGGTGTAATTGTTTTCATTGCTGATTTCGTTTAAAAAAAACTAGTTGTATTTCATAAATCTTCTTTGTGTGCACGTTACACATTTTTGTTATCTTCTCTAAAGGCCCTCTGTAAGGATCCAACAGATGATTAAATGGTGTGTTTCTAACAGATTTTTTTAAAACCTGGTTGAATGCTATTTGTGTACAATGCATCTATAATAATCAGTTCTTTCAGACCCGCTCTTAATCTACAATAATAATCAGAATGGGAAGCTATTAAAATCAATGTGCATCCTATTCTGTTAGAGTTTGGGGTTCATCGGGCCAGCCTTGGTTCAAATACTAGTTTAGATGAAGGACCCTGCCCCAAACTGTCGACTGTCCATTCCCATAGATGCTACCTGATCCACTGAGTTCCTCCAGTGGCTCTCCTTTCTTTGCTATTCTTCTGACACTTCCTTGATTGAATTTCTCGCAATTCATCTCCAAGACAAACTACCCACTGATGCCTATGGACGACTCTGTGTTGCGTAGGCCAGGCAACCATTTTGCATTGTCCGCAATAGCCATCTTGAGCTGGTTGCATGCCAATTCCATCATCTTCCTTCTCCACTGCCAGGATATGACCAAACACATACTGGAAGAACAGCATCTCATATTCCACTCAGATAACTTACAGCCCAATGGTATGAATATTTGAATTTTCCAATTTCAGTTAACCCTCACTTCCTGTTCACCTTTCCCACTTCTACCTATTCACCCAGGTCTCTCTCTCTCTCTTTGTTCACCTTCTCGATTCCTCCCCTCATTACCCTTCCTCACCTGCATCCATCCGCCCATCATAAACACACCTATCCATCGGGATTTCTTCAGCTCACTTTTCTTCCGCCCTCTCCCACCTGCCCATCATTTCTCCTTTATCTGTTTTCACTTACCAGCTCTGTCACGATACTTTGGGTGACACAGTAGCGCAGCGGTAGAGCTGCTGCCTTACAGCATCAGAGCTCCATGTTCGATCCTGACTACGGGTGTTGTCTCTATTGTGTTTGCATGTTCTCCCTGTGACCTTGTGGGGTTTGTTCCGAGTGCTCCGGCTTTCTCATTCCAATGACATATAGGCTTATAGATAAAATTGGCATCTGTAAATTGTCCCTGGATAGCACTAGTGCATGTGATCGTTGGTCGGCATAGACTCAGTGGGCCGAAGGGCCTGTTTCCCCCTATATCACTAAACATTTCCCTCCCTCACCTTTGCATCAAACCCTTCTCATCAGGTTGCATCTATCCCTTTCCACCCTGTCTCACTCCTCCCTCCTATCAGCCACCTTCCCTCGACGCACCCTGTTCTAATGCAGAATCTTGACCTGAAATGCCCACCATCCCTTTGCCTCCACAGATGCCACTTGACACTACTTCCAGCAGCTTATCTTTTGCCCCAGGCACCCACTGCTCTCTGTGTAAAACACTTCCCTTGTAAATTCCCTCGTATTTGGGGAATTCTCTGCCACAGAAGGCAGTAGAGGCCAATTCATTGGATGAATTTAAAAGAGAATTAGATACTCTAGGGGCTAGTGAAATCAAGGGATATGGGGAGAAATCAGGCACGGGTTACTGATTATGGATGATCAGCCATGATCACAATGAATGGCGGTGCTGGCTCGAAGATTGGGGGTGGGGCACGGTTGGGGTAGGGGGAGGGTACTCGACCAATGCAGGAGAAGCTTTGGGTACACGGCTCACTGGCTGCAGCGCTGGCGGCACGGGCCAATGTGAGTGGTTCCCTGTCCCTCCTCGCCCGCCTGCCCAGTCTGAGATATATATATTTATTTGCTGATGCCTGTGATGTAACCGCATCTTTGTGCCCCTGTCACACGATAGCGTGACAATTTTAGGACCACCTTATTCACCTTTGTCCTGGGGCCCATTTCATCTAAGTTTCATTCAAATTGGTCTTACATTTTAAAAGTTAGAGAGATTTAAAAGTTTAAAAATTACCCCTTAAAAAAACGATTTCTTGCCATGTTTAGCGTGTAAATCACAATGGGACCTGCCCGAGTGAAGGCCACTGAGGGATGCGCAGTTTTACATGTCCGTGCCTGCGCAGTTGGGTCCCGTTCATCAAATACTTACGTGTCACCAACTGCTCCGCGCCTGCGCAGTTGGGTCCCGTTCATATAAATACATGTCCATCCATGTGCAGTTGGGTCCCGTTTATCTAATACTAACGTGTCGCCAACCGCTCCACACCTGTGCGGTTGGGGCCCGTTGATCCGCGCGTGCACAGAACGGTATGGACACTGTTCTGCAACTCTCCCCAGGGCTCTACCATTTACTGTGCAAGTTGTTTCCTGGTTTGTCTTGCCAAAATGCAATAACTCATTTTTCGGAATTAAACTCCATTTGCCATTCCAACTCTCTCTTGAATGCATTCCATGGCCCATTGGCCCAGTTCAGGATGGAGTTCAGGATCCCATTGTAACCTTAGATAACCATCTTCGCAGTACGTAATATACCAGTTTCATCTGCAAACTTACTACATTCTTACTTCATTCATATCCAAATTATTCATCTAAATAATAAAAAACAGTAGACCCAAAATCAAGATGCTGTTCTTGAACCTGGAGGTCACGTTTCTGAGGCTCCTGTACCACCTTTACGATGGTAGTAGTGAGATGAGAGCATGGCCGGGGTAGTGTGGATCTTTAATATTAGCTGGGTTTTTGAGGCAGCGCCTCCTCAATCCCTTTGACGATGGGGAGGTCTGGGCAGTGTCCACCATTTTCTGCATCCTCCTTTGTTCTTAGGTCTTCGGGTTACCGAACTGGGCGATGATATAGTCGGTCTGTATGCTGTTCACCTGCCGTCTGCTGGAGTAGCTCAGTTAGGAGAGCATTAGGCTGAATATCTAAAGGTCCCTGGATTCATCCCGGGTTTTGGCAGTGGTGGGGGAACATTTATTTCAGAACTCGAGGGTCTGAGCAAAAGGGAGATTGAGCAGGCTAGGATTTTATGCAGGAGGATGAAGGGTGAATTTACGATCATGAGAGGGTTAGATAAGGTAAATCCACAGAGTCTCTTACCCAGAGTAGGAGAATCAAGAACCAAAGGACACAGGGTTAAGATGAGGACAGAAAGATTTAATAGGAATTATTAAATCTTTCTGCCCTCATCTTAACCCTGTGTCCTCTGGTTCTTGATTTTCCTACTCTGAGGGGCAACATTTTTACACAAAGGGTGGTGGGTGTATGAATACATAGACAATAGGTGCAGGAGCAGGCCATTCGGCCCTTCGAGCCAGCACCGCCATTCAATGTGATCATGCACAATCAGTACCCCGTTCCTGCCTTCTTCGCATCTCCCTTGATTCCGCTAGTCCTAAGAGCTCTATCCAACTCTCTCTTGAATGCATCCAGTGAATCGGCCTCCACTGCTTTCTGAGGCAGAACTGCCTGAGGAGGTAGTTGAGCCAGGCACTATCAAAATGTTTATGAAACATTTGGACAAGTACACGGTTAGGATAGGTTTAGAGGGATATAGAGTGAACCCGTTGGGCCCAAACCTCTCCTGCGTTGGTGCAGCACCCGCTCCTCCCCCCCCTCCCCCCTCATCCACTCCAACCCCCCTCCCCCCCCCACTCACCCACTCGTTCCCCCCCTGAACCCCCCTTATCCTCACTCACCCACTCCAACCCCCAAACCTCTCCTGCATTGGTCTAGCACCCTCCCCTCCCCCTTCCCCTCAACCACTCCATCCCCCCTGAACCCCCTTCCTCTCCTCCACTCTCACTCACTCCATCCCCCTCAACCTCCCCTCACCCCGACCCCCCTCCCACACCCACGTTGAGCTGAAGGGCCCTTTTCCACGTTCTGTGACTCAAGTGTGATGGAGTTCAGCAGCTTGTTGTGTGAGCTGCGGCCAGGTGGTGGCGCTCATGCTCGAGTGGGAGAACCTGAGTGTGGATCTGCTCCACCAACCATTTTTACTTGGGGACGACGTGTTCAGCTGCCATCTCCACACATAAAACCTCTGCCCTCTCCAATGGGTGAGAGTTCCCATCGCGAGGGGTGGGCAATTCCTTCTTTATTCCTTGGCTGACCTCAGATAAGGAGATGTCATGTTGTCCTATCACAGTGATGTGATTTTAGTACACTGCCATCTAAAGTTATCCATCTACAGGTCAAACCTGCCCTGGCAAAATGTACACAAGTTCTGGCATATCTCAGCGGGTCAAGGCGCACCTCTGGAGGACATGGATTAGCAATGTTAAGGGTCAGGACCCTTCTTCACACTGATTGTAGTGGAGGGGGGGGGGGAACATTTGTGGAAACAGAAATGTTAATATACAGAGTGCTGGAACAACCCAGCAGTTATGTTTTAGTTTAGAGATACAGCCTGGAAACAGGCCCTCCGGCCCATGTTCACACCGACCAGCAATCCCCATGCACGAGTTCTATCCTCTATCCACGCTGGAGTTTGTGGAGTTCTATCCACGAATTCTACACACTAGGGACAATTTACAATTTTACCGAAGCCATTTAAACTACAAACATGTATGTATTAGGTGATTGCACGTAACGTTGTGAGGTGAAAGTGTGTGACGCACGGAGTTGCTCAAGCCATCTGGAGGACATGGCAGCTTACAGCATACATTACCAATACATGCAACAGGTACATTCTTACCTTTAAAAAGCCGCCAAAAGGCCAGTTTTTGTGCTGTATAAAAATGAGGAAGAAGCCGGAGGAAGAGGAACCAGGAGAAGGGCTGCCAAGCAGTTGGGAAGATGTCTGGCCAGCCGGCGGGAGAAGGGGAAATGCGGCTGGGAAGGGAGGCAGGAGCAAGGCCGAGAAGCAGAGCGTCGCCGACCGGGGGGAGAAGAGGAGGAGGAAAGGACGGGGTTGAGTGAGCTGGGAGAGGAGCAGCGGCGAAGGGCCCAGGGAGGAACGGCTCGACGGCCTTGGAGGAGGAGGCGGTGGAAGATGAGGAGCAGTGTCGAGCCCGAAGAGGAGGAGGTAGAGGACCCGGGGAGAGGCCGATCGGCGACAGAGGCCGAGCAGCAGCGGGAGCTGGGACGGGCGCTGGGAGCCGAGGCAATAGGCGGATGACCAGGCCACGACTCTGCTCGACGGCCCCAGCCTCGAGGTATTGAGCGCTGGCCAAGTGGAAGCGGACCCCAGTTGACGGAGATGGCGGGTGCGGAGAAGGGCTGGAGGGCCACCAGGAGCGGTGAGGGGACGAACCGCAAGAAGCGAGGCGCGGAGCAGGGGCGCCGATCCTGGAGGAGTGCAGGAACGGGGAGAGGTGTCGGGACGCTCGGAGCGCCGGGAGGGAACCAGAGACGTGCTGATGGGAGAAGCCGAGCTGCAGCAAAGTGCAGCCGCAACATTGAACTGCAGTGCATGGCGTACCCTCCAGTAGGCGTTGCATGGCAACAGTACGGGTCAGGGGCCGTGACCTCACCTGCCATGCAATCACTCAAGTTGGAGTGTGGGAGGAAACTGGAGCATCCAAAGAAGACCCACATTGTCACAGGGGGAACGTGCAAACTCCGTATAGACAGCACCCGTGGTCAGGATCGAACCCGGGTGTCTAGTACTGTAAGGCTGCGCCAGGTTGCCATCAGGTCAGGAAGCATCTCTGGAAGATATAGATAGGTGACATTTCGCGTCGGGACCTTTCTTCAGACTGTCTGACCTGCCGAATTACTCCAGCACTTTGTGTATTTTTTTGTAAACAGCATCTGCAGTTCCTTGTCTCCATTCCCCTGACATAAATGTTGTTCACCCCTTACACCAGCAGTGTTTGCTGTGACTGAGCTATTTAGCTGCTTTCCTGTTCCCTGCCATCAGGCAACCAGCTTTACAAATGTTTAAACATTACCCCTTCAAAAGTTTCAAAGGTCTTTGATTGTCACATGTACCAATTAAGGTACAGTGATATGCAAATTACCATACAGCCATACGAAAAAAAAGCAACAAGACACACAAATACATAAAAGTTAACATAAACATCCACCACAGCAGATTTCCCCCATTCCTCACTGTGATGGAAGGCAAAAAAGTCCAAACTGCTTCCTCTTTATTCTGAAGACACAAGGAATTGCAGGCGCTGGTTGACAAAAAAAAAAGACACAAAGTGCAAGGGTAACTCAGTGGGGCAGACAACATCGCTGGAGAATATCCTTCCTCTGGCTCCTCTATCCTCATCTCACACTTTTTGTCTTTGTATCTCTGGCCTTTAATATTAGCCTACCACCTATTACTTGTGTAGGAAGGAACTGCAGGCTGATATATACTGAAAATAGACACAAATTTCTGGGGTAACTCTGGGTCAGGCAGCAGCCCTAGAGAAAAAGGGTGGTGACATTTTGGATTGGGACCCTTCTTCAGACATGTATCCACCTATTAGCTGTCAGGCTTTGTCCTGACTTCTCTCCTCCAGCTTTCTCCTCTTCCCCCCACCCACCCACCCACAACAATTTCCTCAAACTAAACTGTGACAAATCCGAAATCATCATCATTGGACCAAAAATGCTCACCAAATCCACCCATAACTTCACCCTCAACATCGACGATTTCTCAGTATCCACCTCCCCTCACATCCGGAATCTTGGCATCATCTTTGATCAAACCCTCTCCGTCGACCATCACACTAAACACATCACCAAGAGGAATAAAGAGCCTTCTTCCACCTCAAAAACATTGCCCGTCTCCATCCATCCCTCTTCTCCACAGCTGCAGAAACCCTCATCCACGCCTTCATCACCTCCCGTCTGGACTACTGTAACAGCCTCCTCTATGGTTCATCCTCAAAAATCATCAATAAACTCCAATACATCCAGAACTCCGCTGCCCGTCTACTCACCCACTCCCCGATCCGTGACCATATCACCCCCGTCCTCTACAAGCTCCACTGACTCCCCATCCCCCAGAGAATCCAGTACAAAATCCTCCTCATGACCTACAAAGCCCTCCATAACCTGGCCCCATCCTACCTGACCGACCTCCTCCACAGACACACTCCCACCCACACCCTCCGCTCTGCTGCTGCTAACCTCCTGTCCCCCCCCATCCGGACCAAACTCAGATCCTGGGGGGACAGGGCTTTCTCCATCACTGCTCCCACCCTCTGGAACTCACTACCCCAAACCGTCAGAGACTCCTCCTCACTCACCACATTCAAAACATCACTGAAGTCTCACCTGTTCAACACTGCCTTCAACCACTGACCGTTGCTTCACCTTATTCTTCCTTTTCTGTTTGTTTATTTATTTTATTTTTTTGTCTTATTTACCATGTAAAGCGTCTTTGAGTGTCTAGAAAAGCGCTATACAAATGTGATGTATTATTATTATTATTATTATTATTATTATTAGTCTAACGAAGGGTCCAAACCAGAATCATCTCCAGAGATGCTACCTGACTGGGGGGGGGGGGGGGGGGGGGGGGGAATGCAAGGATCTCCTCGCAGTCTGCTGTGCTGTGTTCCACCTGCACCCTACCCCTGTCTGACCCTTTCCTGTTATCTGTTAACACCCACATTGTATATGTGTCAGAGCTGTCAGTGGGCGATCTCTACATGGCCCAGGGGAATTTTTTACTCTTCAAATTTTCCCTTTGTGTCTGTAAGCAAAGTAGTTATGCACTTGTAATGTCTGTGTAGAGGTCATGCCAAGAGTTAGAATGTACTACCCAGCAGGGAAGCTGAACAAGGGACAACCTACTGAGATACCTATTACAGGAAGGAGAGAGGTATTCCAAGTGTGAATATTGTTTGACAATATGGAATGAGAAAATTGCTTACAAATAACCCATCTGCTGCCCGGTGTATTAGTAATGAAAAGAATAGTTGATAGTTTTGTTTGTCACAATAGACAACAGACAATAGGTGCAGGAGGAGGCCATTCGACCCTTCGAGCCAGCACCGCCATTCAATGTGATCATGGCTGATCATTCTCAATCAGTACCCCGTTCCTGCCTTCTCCCCATACCCCCTGACTCCGCTATCCTTAAGAGCTCTATCCAGCTCTCTCTTGAATGCATTCACGTACCGAAGTACAGTGAAATGCCTTTTTTGGTGCATGCTATCCAGTCAGCAGAAAGACTATTACAATCAAGCTATCCACTGTGTACAGATACAGGATAAAGGGAACAACGTTTAGTGCAAGATGAAGTCCAGTAAAGTTCACTTAAAGATAGTTCATTCTCCATTGAGCTGGATGGGAGGTCAGGACCTCTCTAGTTGTTGATAGAATGGTTCAGTTGTCTGATTACAGCTTGGGAAGAAACTGTTCCTGAATCCGGAGGTGTGCGTTTTCACACTTCTGTACCTCTTGCCTGACGAGAGAGGAGAAGAGGGAATGTCCAGAGTGAGACTCATCCTTGATTATGCTGGTGGCCTTGCGGTAGACTTTTGTATTGAAGCCTAGACAACTCTGAACAGGGTAGAGGTGGGGATATGTCAGGCTGGGAAAACTAGAACACGAGGGTCTGAAGCTAAGGGCTTGGCTGTTCACCTGTAGGAAGGTGAACTCTTGGTACATGCTGCCAACGGTGGTGTTGGAGGCTGATACGATAGTGGCACTTAAGAGACTTTTAAGGTAGACACATGGATATGCAGGAAATGGAGGGATATAGATCACGTGCAGGCAGAGGAGAGTAGATTAATCTGCCATCATGTTTGGCACGGGTCTTGTAGACCGATGGGCCTTTTCCTGTTCCTGTGCTGTACAGTTCTTTGTTCTAATTCTCTGCTTGAAGATTGTGTACTTGCTGACTTCTGCAAGGCAGAGATTGATAGATCTTTGGATAAGAAGAGATAAAGGTTAATGTAGGGAAGTGGCACAAGTGAGGTGAAAGATCAGCCTTGGTTTGACTGGGTGGCAGAGCAGGTGTAAGGGGCTGGATGTTCCTGTTGGCCAGTGTTGGGAATCTACTTTAGACAGCTGGAATACCATGCTTCCTCCCGGGACCCTGATCACAAGTTATGGATAGAAGGGATGGAAGGCCAGGTTGCACTCTTGCTAGTGAGAGGTCGTTTTAGTTTAGAGATATAGCGTGGAAACAAACCCTTCGGCCCACTAAGTCCACGCCAAACAGCAATCGCATCGTACACCAGCACAATCCTACACACTAGGGACAATTTATAATTAATTTTACCGAAACCAATTAACCTACAAAACTGCACGTCTTTGGAGTGTGGGAGGAAACCAGAGCCCCCGAAGAAAATCTGCATGGGCGCAGGGAGAACATACAAACTCAGTACACAGTCAGAATGCAGGTCTCTGGAGCTGTAAGGAAGCAATTCTACCACCGCGCCACTTGTCTGATTACAGCTGAAAAGAAACTGTCCCTGAATCTGCAGAGATGCATTTTCACAGTTTTGTACCTCTTGCCAGATGGAAGAGGGGAGAAGGGGGAGTGACCAGGGTGAGACTTATCGGGCTAGCCGAGGCAGCGTTTAATGTAGATGGAGTCAATGGAAGGGAGGTTAGTTTGTGTGATAGTCTGGGCTGGTGAGAGGGACAAAGGAGATAAGCAGGGCAAGATTTTTTTGCACAGGATGATGGGTGCCTGGAATGTGCTGCCAGGGTGGTGGTGGAGGTGGAGGGAGCTACCATAGTGACATTTAAGGGACTTTTAGGTGGGCACATGGATAAGGAAGGATATGGATCTTGTGCAGTCAGAGATGATTAGTTTAATTTGGCATTGTGTTCGGTACAGACATTGTGGCCTGAAGGGTCTGTTCCTGTGCTGTATTGTTCTTTGCTCTATGTTCTAGGCTTGGACCCCCTGGCTGGCACAATTCAATCCGCCCCCATCCGTAGGGTTAACATACAGTGGCGTGACGAGGGTGGGCTTCTGTGGAGTAAGGGCGAGGTTCTCCCATCTACATTAGTGGGGTATTGCCAACATGCAGGGAGTGGCTCAGTGGCGTATGGGGCAGCACAGTGGAGCAGTGGAAGAGCTGCTGCCTTACAGCGCCAGAGACCTGGGTTTGATCCTGACTACGGGTGCTGCTGTACGGAATTTACACGTTCTCCTTGTGACCTTGCGGGTTTTCTCTAGGTGCTCCAGTTTCCTCCCACATTCCAAAGATGTACAGATTTGTAGGTTAATTGGCTTTGGTAAAAATTGTCCCTTGTGTGTGGGATAGTGCTCGGTTGATCGTTGGTCCGCATGGACTCGGCGGGCCGAAGGGCCTGTTTCCACATTGTATCTCTTGGGTCTAAAGGGGAAGGACTGCATTGCTGCTGACAAAAGAAGGGTCCCGACCCAAAACGTCACCTATCCATGTTCTCCAGAGATGCTGCTCGACCCGCTGAGTTACTCCGGCAATTTGTGTCTATCTTTCAGCCTCCGTCATGGTCACAGATGGGCAAATCAGTGGCTGTGGATGAGTCGATAGCCATCACTAGAAGGGAAGGGCTGCTCAAAGCAACTTGATGCAGGTGTTTAGCATGAGACTGGGCAGGGTCACAGCTTATTGGATGTTAGTTAGGCTGCATGGGGAGTGTTGTGTACGTTTATGATCAGTCCAGTGGTTTAGTTTATTATTGTCATGTGTACTGAGGTACAGTGAAAAGCTTTTTTGTTGCATGTTATCCAGTCAGCAAAGAGACTGTACATGATTACAAGCAAGCTGCCCAGTATACAGACACAGGATAAAGGGAGTAACGTCTAGTGCAAGTTAAAGTCTAAAGTCCTATTAAAGATAGTTTGAAGGGCTCCAATGTGGTCGATGGGAGGTCAGGACCGCACTCTAGCTGGTGAGAGAACTGTACAGTTGCCTATTATCAGCTGACAGGAAGGATATGGTGGCTTTCAAGAGGATGCAGAAGTGATTTACCAGAACTGCCTGGATTAGCAGGAATACCTATAGGAAAGGTTGGACAAACTTGGATTGGTTTCTCTGGATTGTCGGAGATTGAAGGGAGACCTGTTAGAAGTAAATAAAATTATGAAAGACATTGGATGGGTAGACAAAACCTTTTTCCCAGTATGGAAATGTCAAAGATTAGAAGGCATAGCTTTAATGGGAGCAAGTATTTTTACACAGAGGGTGGTGGGTGCCTATAATGCACTGGTGGTGGTGGTGGAGGCAGATCGACAGTTGCGTTTAGAGATACAAGGTGGAAACAGGCCTTTCGGATCACCGAGTCCATGCCGACCATCGATCAATGGCACACTACTTCTATCCTACAGACTAGGAACAATTTGCAGAAGCCAATTAACTTGCAAACCTGCACATCTTTGGCATGTGGGAGGAAACCCATGATGGTGGTGTTTAAGGAGCTTTTAGCTAGACCCATGGATATGGAATGATAAGGATCATGTGCAGGCTGAAGAGATTAGTTTAACTTGGCATCAGGCTCGGCATGGACATTGTGGGCCGAAGGGCCTGTTTCTGTGCTGTATTGTTCTGTTCAATGTTGGCCTGTCACTAAAAGGGACAGGCTGCACAAAGCCGTGGTAGAGGTGTGTGACGTTAGGCCGGGTGAAGCTCAGGAACTGACGGGGGAAGGTATGAACTTATCTGTTGCGTCTGCTGGTACTGTCAAATAAGTGAAACCACGCACTCTTGATCCAGACTCTGGCTGTTCGCAGTCAGATATAATCAGACGGATATAATTCGCCGATCTCGATCATGGTCTGGAGCAGTAAGAAGTCATACTGTGATGCTTTTGTTTTTCCCTGTAGCTGGTTTCCTTTTGGTTTTGAAAATCTCCAAGCATCACTTGATTAATGTTACATACACATCGACTAAAACATCTCAGTCAAGTGGAAGAAATGACTGTGGTAAACAAGTGAACCATCACAGGAAATAGCTGCGCATTATACAGCAGCAGCAGCTCTTCGTCTGGCCTGCCTACAGCTCACAGCACCGGGTTTTATCCTGAGGGGTGACCTTAACATATGATGAGAGTCTGAAGGCACTGGGACTGTACTCTCTGGTGTTTAGAAGGATGAGGGGGGACATCATTGGAACTTACCGAATAGTGAAAGGCCTGGATAGAGTGAATGTGGAGAGGATGTTTCCACTAGTCGGAGAGTCTAAGACCAGAGGCCATAGCCTCAGAATAAAAGGATGTACCATTAGGAGGAGATGAGGAGGAATTTCTTTAGTCAGAGGGCAGTGAATATGTGGAACTCATTGCTGCAGGCGGCTGTGGAGGGTGTCAATGGCTATTTTAAGGTGGAGATTAACAGATTCTTGATTAGTACAGGTGTCAAGGTTTATAGGGAGAAGGCAGAAGAAAGGGGCTGAGAGGGAAGGATAGATCAGTCATGATTGAATAGACTTGATGGGACGAACGGCTCCAAGAACCTATGAGCATTTTGAGGTGTCCAGGATCATGAGGGATATGGATAAAGTGATCGCTCACAGTCATTTTCCCCAGGGCAGAGGACCTGAGTGGAAGAGGTTGCCCCAGAGATCCCCCTTAAATCTCTCCCCTCTCGCCTTAAGCCTAGATCCTCTAGTTTTAGAATTCTGGATGAAAGTCTGGATGATAGTGTGTTCACATTATGTGCTTAAGGAAGTAGCCTCAGAAATAGTGGATGCATTAGTGATAATTTTTCAAAACTCTTTAGATTCTGGAGTAGTTCCTGAGGATTGGAGGGTAGCTAATGTAACCCCACTTTTAAAAAAGGGAGGGAGAGAGAAAACGGGGAATTATAGACCAGTTAGCCTAACATCGGTAGTGGGGAAAATGCTAGAGTCAGTTATTAAAGATGTGATAGCATCACATTTGGAAAGTGGTGAAATCATCGGACAAAGTCAGCATGGATTTATGAAAGGCAAATCATGCCTGACGAATCTTATAGAATTTTTCGAGGATGTAACTAGTAGAGTGGATAAGGGAGAACCAGTCGATGTGTTATATCTGGAATTTCAGAAGGCCTTCGACAAGGTCCCACATAGGAGATTGGGGTACAAACTTAAAGCACACGGTATTGGGGGTTCAGTGTTGAGGTGGATAGAGAATTGGTTGGCGGACAGGAAGCAAAGAGTAGGAATAAACGGGTCCTTTTCGGAATGGCAGGCAGTGACTAGTGGGGTACCGCAAGGCTCAGTGCTGGGACCCCAGTTATTTACAATATATATTAATGATTTGGACGAGGGAATTGAATGCAATATCTCTAAGTTTGTGGATGACACGAAGCTGGGTGGCAGTGTTAGCTGCGAGGAGGATGCTAGGAGGCTGCAGAGTGACTTGGATAGATTAGGAGAGTGGGCAAATGCATGGCAGATGCAATATAATGTGGATAAATGTGAGGTTATCCACTTTGGCGGCAAGAACAGGAAAGCAGAGTATTACCTGAATGGTGGCCAATTAGGAAAAAGGGAGATGCAACGTGACCTGGGTGTCATGGTGCACCAGTCATTGAAAGCAAGCGTGCAGGTGCAGCAGGCAGTGAAGAAAGCGAATGGTATGTTAGCATTCATAGCAAGAGGATTTGAGTATAGGAGCAGGGAGGTTCTGCTGCAGTTGTACAGGGCCTTGGTGAGACCGCACCTGGAGTATTGTGTACAGTTTTGGGCTCCTAATCTGAGGAAAGACATTCTAGCCTTAGAGGGAGTACAGAGAAGGTTCACCAGATTGATGCTTGGGATGGCAGGACTTTCATATGAAGAAAGACTGGATAGACTAGGCTTATACTCGCTGGAATTTAGAAGACTGAGGGGGGATCTTATTGAAACATATAACATTCTTAAGGGGTTGGAGAGGCTAGATGCGGGAAGATTGTTCCCGATGTTGGGGAAGTCCAGAACCAGGGGTCACAGCTTAAGGATAAGGGGGAAGTCTTTTAGGACCGAGATGAAAAAACATTTCTTCACACAGAGTGGTGAGTCTGTGGAATTCTCTACCACAGAAGGTAGTTGAGGCCAGTTCATTGGCTATATTTAAGAGGGAGTTAGATGTGGCCCTTGTGGGTAAAGGGATCAGGGGGTATGGAGAGAAGGCAGGTACAGGTTACTGAGCTGGATGATCAGCCATGATCATATTGAATGGCGGTGCAGGCTCGAAGGGCCGAATGGCCTACTCCTGCACCGTTTCTATGTAATACGTTATCTGCACCTGCCATCTCTCAGCTCAATACCAAGTGTCGCGGCTCAAAGCTGCAGCAGTGGAACAGTGGTTGTAGAAAAAACCGAGATAAAACGTTTCCTGAATATTTATCAGTATTTCCTCACTCACAACAAACTTCAAATGTGATCCAAATAAAGAACTATGTTTAAAAATAATGAGATGGCTAAAGAAAGGGAGGCAAAAGCTTACACTCTGCTGATATCCACTTATTTTAAATTAGTAAAAAATAATACTTAGAAGGACACAAGTGTTGGGGTAACTCAGTAGGTCAGGCAGCATCTCTGGAGATCATAGAGTCATAAAGCACGAAAACAGGCCCTTCGGCCCAACTTGCGTCTGCCGACCGACACGCCCCATCTATACTAGTCCCACCTGCCTGCGTTTGGCCCATATCCCTCTAAACCTTTCCTATCCATGTACTCTCTAAATGTTTCTTAAATTTTGTGATAGTACCTACCTCAACTACCTTCTCCAGCAGCCCATTCCACAACCCTATCACACTTTGTGTGTGTGTGTGTGTGTGTGTATAAAAAAATAAAAATAAAATGGTCCCTTAGGTTCCTATTAAAACTTTCCACCTTCACCTTAAACCTATGTCCTATGGTTCTCGATTTCCCCTAATCTAAGTAAAAGACACCGTGCATTTACCTGATCTATTCCTCTTCAGACCTCTGTGTCCTTTTGTGTCCTTTTGTGTATTAGCCACATCTGCCGTTCTTGGTTTCTACATAAAACGCAAATGTTGAGCAAGAGCTAGCCACTGATTATCATCACCCAGTAGAAATGTCACCACTAGCACGCTGACTTTACACTCACACATTGTGCTGGTGCTATCACAACGTTTAAAAAGCATTTGGACAGGCACGCAGATGGGACAGGTCTAGAGGGATATGGGCCAAACACAGGCAGGTGGGACCAGTGTAAATGGGGCATGTTGATCCGCAAGGACTGTTTCCACGCTGATGACTCTGGGATTCAATCCTCTTTCACTTTTAAATATTTCTGATAAACAAATATTAATCTGAATGAGGTGCACTGGCAGGAGACTGAGATAATTGCCTGTAAGGCATGTGGCCACCTTCATAGTTCAACCTATTCCCCACTCCTCCCACCACCCGCCTCCTTGTGCTGTTCACCCCCACAGTGCTGCTTGGAGGTTATTTAATTCTGTGCATAATGAAGGATAAGTGATGATGAAGTTAATAGATCTCTCAGCTACATTTTCGGCATGTTTACGCTGGGCGAGGTGAGTGAGGTATGAGAGGTGGCATGGAGGCGGAGCAGTGGCTGTGTGAGGTGAGAGGATCGTGAGTTGAGGTGTCGGGTGAGCTGGAGGCTTTGCAAGCAGCCTGGGGCTCCATTAGATCGGGCACCGCTCCAAGAGGCAGAGCGTGCGGATCGGATGCGGCCTGCAACGGCACGCAGCGGTGGAGGACACCAACAGCATGATTGGCCAGGCCGATCCTGCAACTCCAACCCAGTGCCACCGCCAGGACAATGGGCCTTCACGGCCAAGTTAAGACTCTAGCAATTTTAACAACATTGAACTTGAAAGGTACAATACAATATGCTACTCTTGTGTGCATGGGTTGGCAGTTAGAACCTTATTCCCAAAGTGGAAATGTGAAAGCCTAGAAGTCATAGATTTAAGGTCAGAGGGGAAAAGTTTAAAGGATATGTGCAGACACGGTGAGCTGTTTCTGTGCTGTATTTCTAAACTAAACTAAACTTTCCCTGCCACACATCACGAGCGTGAGAAGCCAGATGAGTGAGAGTAGTGCGTAGAGGTAGCAGACTTGCTGCCCTGTGTCTGATGCCCGAGATTTGTTTGGTCGTGTTAGTGATAAGAAAATGCATGAAGACCTAGATGTTTCCTGCTGCAGCCTGCAAGCGGTACCTGTCTCCCACTTACACTGCATGCTCCAGGGTAATTCCCCTCTCCAAACCACTGTGAGTCCTCCACCCACTCCCATCGGCAGCTTCCTCGGCCCACTTCCTTCTGACATTTGCAAGCATCTGTTTGGGTGTTGGGCACTGTGTTAATGCAAGGGCCTGTTTCCAAGCTGTAAGACTCGATGCTGGTTTACAAAAATAGACCAGCTTGGAAACAGGCCCTTTGGCCCAACTTGTCCACACAGGCCAATATGTCCCATTAACACTAGTCCCACCTGCCTGCATTTGGCCCATATTCCTCTAAACCTGTCCTATCCATGTACCTGTCTGAACGTTTCTAGAACATTGCAATAGTACCTGCCTCCGCTACCTCCTCCGGCAGCTCGTTCCATACACCTACCACCATTTGCGTGGCAAAGTTACTCCTCAGGTCCCTATTAAATCTTTCCCCCTCACCTTAAACCTATGTCCTCTGGTTCTCCATTTCCCTACACTGGACAAGAGACTTGGTGAGGCTACCCAATCTATTCCTCTCATGATTTTGTATGCCTCTATAAGACCAACCCTCATCCTCCTGTTATCCAAGGAATATAGTCCAGCATGCTCAATGTTTCACTCTATCTCAGGCCCTCGAGCCCTGGCAACATTGTAAATCTTCTCTGCACTCTTTCCAGCTTGACAACACCTCTCTTATAACACGGAGCCCAAAACTGAACACAATACTTAGAGTATTGGCTTCACCAACGTTTTATACAACTGCAACATGACCTCTCAACTTCTATACTCAATGCTCTGACTGATGAATGCTTGCTTCCACTCCCTTTCCTCTATCAACAGCTACTGATGAAGGCCAATGTGCCAAAAGCCTTTTTGACCACCCTATCTATCTGAGATGCCCCTTTCAATAAGCTATCTACCTGTACTCCTAGTTTTTCCTTGTTTTTGTGTCTTTGTGTGTGTGTTTGTGTGTCTGTCTATGTGGGCATGTTGTGTGTGGGATTATGTGTCTGTGTGGGTATGTCTGTGGTGTGTGTGTCTTTGTGGGCATGTGTAATTGTGTGCGTGTGTGCTGAGCCTGTGTAGTGGTGTGCCTTGGTCCTGGATTCTGCCACTGGGCTGAGACCTCATTGCATTGCTCAGTCTGCAGGCTGGCCTACAAGAATACTGCCACCTCACTAGTGGAGGAGAAGATGGGAGTGGAAGCAAGTCATTGGGCCTGAGGGACTGGCTCAGAAGATAAAGGATATGCAAGTACAAGCTTCCTGTGATTCTGCCTTATAAGATTTGTATTTGTTTATTGTTGTCGTGTTACCAAGATACAGTGAAACATTTATCTTTTGTGCTATCCAGTCAAATCATACTATACGTGTAAGATCAACGAACTGCAGATGGTGGTTTACACCGAAGATAGACACAAAGTGCTGGAGTAACTCAGCAGGTCAGGCAGTAGCTCTGGAGAACATGGGTAGGTGATTTTTGGGGTCAGGACACTTCCACAGTGTATCCCAAGAATATTTATCTGAAGTAATCAATATGTCTGAAGAAGGGTCCCAACCCAAAACGTCACATACCCATTTTCTCCAGAAATGCTAAAGTTCTGGAGTAACTCAGCAGATCAGGCAGCATCTCTGGAGAACATGGATAGGTGACTTTCTGGGTCGGGACCCTTCTTTTGAAAGATGTTGCCTGATCTGCTGAGTTACTCCAGCACTTTGTGTCTTTGTAAAGCAGCATCTGCAGTTCCTTTTTTCTCCACTGTACACAAGTACAACAGGTAGTGCAAAGAGAAAAATACCAGTGTGCAGAAGATAGTGTTACAGCGTTATAATGTTACAGTTATAGAGAAAGTGCAGATTTTTTAAAAAGTGATTCTTGATTAGGAAGGGTGTCAGGGTAATGGGGTGAAGGGGAGAATGGGGTTGAAAGGGAAAGATAGATCAGCCATGATTGAATGGGGGAGGAGACTTCATGGAACGAATTGCCTAATTCTGCTGCTATAACATGAACTTATGAGTGCAAGGGTATCAATATTTAGATTCTGTTTAGTTTTTAATTTCTGAGGTGCTTATTTGCCTAAACAGCACTGTAATTTTAAACTGTATTTATGCCCAATGAACTGTAGTGAGGCAGGCAGAGGGGTGGGAGTGTGGTGGTTTATTTTGTCACACCCCCGTTCGGTGTTGAATTGGGTTTATTCCGCTGTTGCACCTTCACTCGACCACTGAAGCAGTGCTGATGTCAAGCACTCGCGTCAGGTCCCTGGCAGCCCCTGTGACTCACACGGCCCACCTCGCTACTGGGCAATAAGTCGCCACGCACCAGAACTGATGGAAAAACCCTGCCCACACACTTGATCCCCTGTAACATTTTCAAGGGGTAACAATCAATCCGCGAAGGTCACCACAAATGAAACTGATTGAGATACAGAGTGGAAACAGACACTTCGGCCCACCGAGTCCACGCCAATCATCTGTCACCCGTTCACACTAGTTGTATGTTATTCCACTTTCTCATCCACTCCCTACACACTCGGGAAACTTATAAAACTAAATCAGGGTTAACCTACACTTGGAAAGGTAGGGAATTGAATGAGTTGTTTTTTTTAAAGGACAACTAAATATTATAGATGAGGGCAGGGCAGTTGACGAGGCTTACATGGAAAGACACAAAATGCTGGAGTAATTCGGCAGGTCAGGCAGCATCATTAGAGAACATGAATGAGGAGGAATTTCTTTAGTCAGAGGGTGGTGAATCTGTGGAATTCATTGCCACAGATGGCTGTGGAGGCCGTCAGTGGATATTGTTAAGGTGGAGATTGACAGTTTTTGATTAGGAAGGGTGTCCTGGGTTATGGGGAGAAGGTAAGAGAATGGGGTTGAGAGGGAAAGATAGAGCAGCCATGATTGAATGGTGGAGTATACCTGATGGGCCGAATGGCCTAATTCTGCTCCTAGAACTTATGAAGGTCCTATCCATTTTCCCCAGAGATGCTGCCGGGCCCGCCAAGTTACTCCAGCATTTGCTCAACCTATCCTTGTTCTTCAGAGATGGTACCTGACCTTCTGAATTACTCCAGCCTTTTGTGTCTATCTATGGTATAAACCAGTATCTGCAGTTCCTTTTTTATTATATGTGGTTTACATGGACTTTAGTAAAGCCTTTCACAAGGTCCCACATGGAAAACTGTCCATAATTTTCAACCAGAAGAAGATTGGACCAAATCCAAAAAAATTTACATGTGATTATTTGTTAAAGGCCATGCAGTCCATACAAGGTATTTGAGACTCATTCAATGGATGGTATTTTTTCCTCAAGTGTTGTAAGATATTCATACAGTTCCGTTCTTTTGCAGGTTCTACCAATAACAAGTGGAAAATTAAAGGAAAATATAAAGTCTGTTCTGAACAACATTTAAAGAAATATACGGGGGACAGATGCAAAGTAAAGCATTTCCAGGTAATTAAAGCTAAATTTAGTAACTTGAAACCGAAAAAAAGTAATTTTCAACAATAACATTGTGTTAATTTCTCTGGGATTTTTTTTTGTATAGCTGATTGCCTACGTTCTATATTTGAGATATACAAGTTTTCACAAAATACCACAGGTCACCAAGTTGCTCTGGATTTTCACTTTCCACCTACTCTGACTGTCAAACGTGGGTTGTCTACTGATGCATGTAGAAAATATGCGATTAGTCACAGACCAGTCAGTTAGTGCTGCAGTGTATGGGTGTTTGTTGGGCCTTTAAAGTCCTATGAATTCCCTGAATGTCTTGTTGATACTTTAGATTCAATTCCAGTACATCCATCAAACCGTTCACTTATAATTAGCACTCAGACTAGTTATGATCAGGGAGCTACAGAACCAGGAGCCGTCAAACTTGTACTGAAACGAATAGAAATGAGTAATTATTACTAAACTCATAGCTTGCAAATAAGCAGCGCAGTTACAGTAATCACAAGGGTCTGTAACTGAACATAATCTAGCAAGCTTCCTCACTTCAACTGCTTCAGCTTTACAATGTATTGCACTGTGAACAGTTCTGGGAAGAGAGTTTAGGGCAGCACAGTGGAGCAGCAATAGAGCTGCTGCCTCACAGCGCCAAAGTCCCGGGTTTGATCATGATCTCGGATGCTGTCCGTGAGCAGTTTGCACCTTCTTCATGTGACCGCGTGGGTTTTCTCCGGGCGCTCCGGTTTCCTCCTACATTCCAAAGACATGCAGGCTTGTCAGCTAATTTGCTTCTGTAAATTGTCCCTAATGTGCAGGATAGAACTACTGTATGGGTGATCATTGGTCAGCGCGGACTCCGTCGGCCAAAGGGCCTATTTCCTTGACACTGAACTGAACTAAATTAAACAATAACCAAGTTGGAGGGTGTCAGCTATA
Organism: Rhinoraja longicauda; assembly: GCF_053455715.1. NCBI lineage: Eukaryota > Metazoa > Chordata > Chondrichthyes > Rajiformes > Arhynchobatidae > Rhinoraja > Rhinoraja longicauda. The sequence goes on along the minus strand of NC_135961.1, from coordinate 35,631,389 downwards.
AGGAAAGGATCTTGCTTACCACTGGGTCAAAATATTGAAACCCCGTTGCTTCAAAGGGCAGCACGGTGGTACGGCTGGCAGAACCGCTGCCGCAGCGCCAGAGACCCACGGCCGATCCTGTGTGGAATTTGTACATTCTCCCTGTGACCGCGTGGGTTTTCTCCGGCTACTCTGGTTTCCTCCACATTTCCTTCAGTCTCAGTCTGAAGAAGGGTCTCAACCCAAAATGTCATCTATTCCTTTTCCCCAGAGATGCTGCCTGACCCACCGAGTTACTCCAGCTTTTTGTGTCTATCCACAGAAAACCATAAGTTGTACATAAATCATACGTAAAATTCTGCAAGACAGTGATAAGTAAATGAACCATACAAAATAAAAATAAAACAGTGCAAAACACAATTAGGAAAACAAAAGCCCAAGGCAGTGTGAGAGGTGTCCATAGTGTTTCATTGCTGAGGTAGATTAGGGTTGTACAGGTTGTTCTAGAACCTGGTGCTTGTAGGACAGTAGCTGTTGCTGAAACTGGTGGTGAGGGACTTCAGGCTTCTGTACCTCCTGCCTGATGGCATTAGTGAGAAGACGACATGGTCCAGTTACATGCACATCCAAGTCCCTTTGAACTTCAACGCTGCTATTTAACAAATGCTCTGCTTTTCTGTTTCATGCATCGTGGATGACCCCATCGTTTTCCCACATTACATTCCATCTGCAGTGTTCTCGTTCGCTCACTCAGTGTGTCCATATCCCCCTGAAGCCACACCTCACCATCCATACGTGCAATCTGTAATTGGTTAGAGGCTATTACTGTAAGGAGAGGTTGAACACCTCTGATGAAGATCATGTTCTGGAAACATAGGTGGGGTACTTATTTAAGGTAGACGCAAAATGCTGGGGTAACGCAACGGGACAGGCAGCATCTCTGGAGAAAAGGAATGGGTGATTTTTCGGGTCGAGACCTTCTTCAGACTGAAGAAGGGTCTCGATCCTACCCTGCTGAGTTACTCCAGCAATTTGTGTCTACCTTCGATTTAAACCAACATCTGCAGTTCTTTCCTACACGTGCTTATTTATGGTACTGATACATTAAATACCTGAAGAATTACAAATCAAATTATTAGCAAACTTCTTAAATTCTCCAAGTCTGAAGAAGGGTCCCGACCCGAAGCGTCACCTATCCATGTTCATCAGGGATGCTGCCTGACCCACTGAGTTACTCTAATCTTTTGCGCTTATCCTTCGAAAAGCAGCATCTGCAGTTCCTTGCTTCTACAAGGCTGGTCAGAAAGCTGCATTAGTCAAATACCTGTGCCTTTGTTTTCTCAATTAAGGAGCAATGTCTCCTGGAGTAGAGTGGAAAACAATGAGCATTTGTATAGTTAATGACAAAACCCTGTGTAGAGGGATCTTGGGGTCCAAATCCATAGCTCCCTGAAAGTAGCAGCATAAGTAGATAGGAAAATAACTGCTGGTACAAATCGAAGGTATCACAAAATGCTGGAGTAACTCAGCAGGTCAGGCAGCATCTTGGAGAGAAGGAATGGGTGATGTTTCAGGTCGAGACCCTTCTTCAGACTCAGAAGTCTCGACCTGAAACATCACCCATTCCTTCTCTCCAAGATGCTGCCTGACCTGCTGAGTTACTCCAGCATTTTGTGATACCAGCATAAGTAGATAGAGTGGTAAAGAAGGTATATGGTATGCTTGCCTTCATCAGTCAGCGCATTGAGTGTAATAGTATAACCACCCATCTACCTCAATGGTGTCTTTCAAACTCTCTTTCATCTGACTTAATTGGGTCTTAATTTGGAACTAAACGTTAGTCCCTTTATCCTGTATCTGTACACTGTGGACAACTTGATTGTAATCATGTCTAGTGTTTTCGCTGACTGGAGAGTACACAACACAAATGCCTTTCACTGTACCCCAGTATGTGCAACAATAATAAACTAAACTAAACAAAGGGAGTCATGTCGCAGCTTTATATGGTTTGGTTAGGCTGCATTTGGAGGGTTGTGTGTATTCTTGTTGTCTCATTACAGAAAGGATGTGGAGGGTTTGGAGAGAGTGCAGAAGAGATTTAGCAGAACTGCCTGCATTAGAGGGCCTTCTGGAAATGCGCCTGTGGTGTTTGTTTAAGGGGCTGATGCATTTAATTCTTGAATAACTACAAATAAAATTATTAGCAGATTTCTTCAATTCTCCAATGTGGCTGGTGATTGGCAAAGCTGAATTAGTCAATAAACCTGCACGTCTGTCTTCTCGATAAAGGAGCAATGTCTCATGGAGTAAAGCGGAAAAGGGCATTCAAAAAGTACATTGGAAAACTGAACATCAAATTAAAACCTCAGGGCCTGCTGTTGCTTTGGATTGCTAAGATTACAAATGAGGCAAGTTTCAGTCTGTGTAAACGTGAACAGTCACATGCACTGTTAAACATGTTAGTCAATCCACTATTTATCTCAAAAGCTCATGCCTGCTAAAATTACAAATGAGGCAAGTTTCAGTCTGTGTAAACGTGGACAGTCACATGCACTGTTAAACGTGTTAGTCAATCCACTATTTATCTCAAAAGCTCATGCCTGCTAAGATGACCAGTGACTAACTATTTCATCAGTTAAATGAGTGGCTGAACTTTCACAAAGAGTAAGAATTGGGGGAGTGCCAGCAAAAGTTGGCCAATCAAGCAGTTTCCTCTTATAATTCTTGTAACCACTCATTATTTCCCATTAGTTGATTTGGAGTTTACATATCTTGTTTATTGAGACCTTTCATCTTCTCTTCATCATACCTCTGGATTATTTGTTGATTTGTCATCATGGGTGTTGCAATGAATAAACAGAAACCATGTACAGTGCTGTCTTAAACAAATCTCTCTGCTCCATGCCCCATGATTGTAAGCATGTATAGACACAAAAAGCTGGAGTAACTCAGCGGGACAGGCAACATCTCTGGAGTGAAGGAATAGGTGACATTTCAGGTCGAAATTCTTCTTCAAACTGGTTAGGGATAAGTGAAACGAGAGATATAGATGGTGATGTGGAGAGATAAAGAACAATGAATGAAAGACTTGCAAAAAAGTAATGATGATAAAGGAAACAGGCTGTTTGTAGGGTGAATATGAGAAGCTAGTGCGACTTGGGTGGGGGAGGGATAGAGAGAGATGGAATGCCGGGGCTACCTGAAGTGAGAGAAATCATTATTCATACCACTGGGCTGTAAGATGCCCAAGCAAAATATGAGATGCTGTTCCTCCAATTTGCGTTTAACCTCACTCTGACAATGGAGGAGACCTAGAACAGAAAGGTCTATGTAGGAATGGGAAGGAGAATTAAAGTGTCCAGCAATCGGGAGATCAGGTTGGTTCAGGAGGGCTGAGCGAAGATATTCCGCGAAATGATCGCCCAGTCGACGTTTGGTCTCGCCGAAGTATAAGAGTCCACATCTTGAACAACGGATACAGTAGATGAGGTTGGAGGAGGTGCAAGTGAACCTCTGCCTAACCTGAAAGGACGGTTGGGGTCCCTGGATAGTCGAGGGAGGAGGTCTCGCCTTAGGCTCGGGCCGCGTGGATGCCGACATCGGGAGCTCCGGCAGCGGCAGCGTGTTCGCCCGCCCCGGATCGCGGGGCTTGGGTCGCGGACATTTCACCGTCCGGCGCGGCCTAAAATAGGCCGCGGGATTTTTCTTTGCTGGGCGGGGGCTTCAATGTCGGGAGCCACGACCGCCCCGACGTGCAGCAACAGCGGCAGCGTGTTCGCCCGCCCCGGATCGCGGGGCTTGGGTCGGCCCGCTGCGGACTGTCCGGCGCGGCCTGGAACCACAACAGCCTGACCGCGGGAGAAGACGGCAGGGGAAGGGAAAAGACATTGTGGCCTTCCATCACAGTGAGGAGAGGACTGGAGGAGACTCACTGTGATGGATGTTTCTTTTTTTGTGTGTTTTTGGGGTTGTGTAATTTGCCTATTTTAATGCTTTGTTGTGTAATCTGCCTAATTTAGTGCTTTTATTGTTGGACTGTGGGTGACTGAATTTCGTCCAAAAAACTTTTTTGGATGACAAATAAAGCTATCTTGAATCTTGAATGTGTTGCATCTTCTGCGGTTGCAGGGGAAGGTACATGGGGAGGGGGTGGTTTGGGTGGGAAGGGACTAGTTAATCAGGGAATTGCGGCGGGAACGGTCTCTGCGGAAGGCGGAAAGGCGTGGAGATGGGAAAATGTGGTTAGTGGTGGGATCCCATTGGAGGTGGCGGAAATTTCGGAGGATTATATGTTGAGGAACAGCATCTCATCTTTCGCTTGGGCATCTTACAGCCTAGTGGGATATATATTGATTTCTCTCACTTCAGGTAGCCCCTCTCTCTCTATCCCTCCCCCACCCAAGTCGCACTAGCTTCTCATTTTCACCCTACAAACAGCTTACAATGGCCTGTTTCCTTTATCATCGTTACTTTTTTGCATATCTTTCATTCTTTGTCTTTATTTCTCCAGGTATCACAAACTGCTGGAGTAACTCAGCAGGTCAGGCAGCATCTAGGAGAGAGGGAATGGGTGATGTTTTGGGTCGAGACCCTTCTTCAGACTAATAAAGACATTGTCTTTATTTCTCCATATCACCGTCTATATCTCTTGTTTCCCTTATCCCTTACCAGTCTGAAGAAGGGTCTCATCACCCATTCCGTCTCTGCAGGGATGCTGCCTGTCCCACTGAGTTACTCCAGCTTTTTCTGTCTTATCTTTGGTTTAAACCAGCATCTGCAGTTCCTTCTTACGCATTGTAATCATGTATAGTTTTTCCATAGGCTGGATAGCATACAACAAAAAACCTTTTCAATGTACCTCAGTACACATGACGATAATAAAATAAACTAAAACAAACACCCAGAATATTTCTCAACTTCCACCGACATTCCTTCATCTGGCTTCACAATTCGCAACTCTTCTTGTCTTATCTCACACCTTTTTGTCTTTTCATTTCTGGCCTTTGTCCAACCATCTGCCTATTAAATACCCCCTCACTAGTATCCACATATCACTTGATAGGCTTTGTTCTGCCCCTCCTCTCTTCCGGCCTTCCTCCGCCCCCCACCACAATCAGTCTGCAGTAGGGTCCCACCACAATCAGTCAGCGCATCAGGCAGCATCTCTGGAGAAACGTCACCTATCCATGTTCTCCAGAGATGCTGCCTGACGCACTGAGTTACTCCAGCGCTTTGTGTCCTTGCTTCCCTGCACATTCAATTCATTTCAAATAGGGTCACTTGCAAGTTATGGAAAATGCAAAGGCATCAATAAATACATCTTCGACAACTAAGAATGCATGAAATTTTTTTAGCTCAGCAATACATCGTCGCATTAGATCCCTTGGTTAAACATTTGTAGGTCTCTGTGGAGTTTCACTGACAACAGAATTTAGATTGGTTGTTTCTACTTTGGTCTTGACACAATGTCAATTTAATTGACTTTTGGATAGTTGTATGAATATGCAGGGGATGGGGGGATATGGATTTTGTGCAGGCAGAGAAGAGTTGGTCTTGACTTGGCACAAATATTGTGGTCCAAAGAGTCTATTCTTGTGGTGTACTGTTCTATGTTCTTTTAAAAAATGTTTTAGTTGAACTCCAAGACAAGTTAGTAGGACTCTGGGGCGTGTTGTAGAGCAGAGGGATCTAGGAGTGCAGATGCATGGTTCCTTGAAGATGGAATCGCAGGTAGATAGGTTGGTCAAAAAGGCTTTTGGCACATTGGGCTTCATCAATCAGACTATTGAGTATAGAAGTTGGGAGGTCATATTGCAGTTATACAAGTTGTTGGTGAAGTCGCATTTAGAGTATTGTGTTCAGTTCTGGGCACCACGTTATAGGAAAAATGTTGTCAAGCTGGAAAGAGTACCGAGATGATTTATGAGGATGTTGGCAGGACTCTAAACTCTGAACTATAAAGAGGTTGAGTAGGCTGGGACTCTATTCCTTGGAGCACAGGAGGATAAGGGGTGATCTTATAGAGGTGGATAAAATCATGAGAGGAATAGATCAGGTAGATGTCCAGAGTCTCTTGCTCAGAATAAGGGAATCAAGGACCAGAAGATATAGGTTTAAGATGAAGGGGATTTAATAGGGATCTGAGGGGTAACTTTTTCACACAAAGGGTGGTGGGTGTATGGAATGAGCTGCCAGAGGAGGTAGTTGAGGCATAGATACATAGACAACAGGTGCAGGAGTAGGCCATTCAGCCCTTCAAGCCAGCACCGCCATTCAATGTGATCATGGCTGATCAACCACAATCAGTACCCCGTTCCTGCCTTCTCCCCATATCCCTTAATTCTGCTAGACCTAAGAGCTCTATCTGACTCTCTTTTGAATGCATCCACTGAATTGGCCTTCTGAGGCAGAGAATTCCACAAATTCACAACTCTGTTTGAAAAAGTTTTTCTTCATCTCAGTTCTAAATGGCCTACTCCTTATTCTTAAACTGTGGCCCCTGGTTCTGGACACACCCAACATCGGGAACATGTTTCCTGCATCTAGTGTATCCAATCCCTTAATAATTTTATATGTTTCTATAAGGCAGCGACTATTCCAACGTTTAAGAACGGGTACATGGATAGGACAGGTTTGGAGGGATATGGGCCAAATGCAGGCAGATGGGACTAGTGTAGATGGGACATATGAGTCGGTGTGGGCAAGTTGGGCCAAAGGGCCTGTTTCCATGCTGTATGATTCTATGACTCTACATAACATGGACCTAAACATTATCCCGTGTATCCAATGTAAAAACGGAAATAATTAACCTCATGTTGTTGTAGGTGTCATTGTGAACATTTAGTAACTAAGGTAATAAATTAATCTATCAGAGGAAAGATAGTCTGAAGAAGGGTCTCGACCCAAAACGTAACCCATTCCTTCTCTCCTGAGATGCTGCCTGACCCGCTGAGTTACTCCAGCATTTTGTGATACCTTAGAGGAAAGATAAAGGAATTTTATGCTGAAATTCAAAGTTAAGTTGCATTTAAGAGACTTTGGACAGGCACGGATATGCAGAGGACGGGGGAATATGCATTATGCGCGGGCAGATAAGAGTTGGTCTTTGCATAATGTTCGGCATAGACATTGTGGGCCAAAAGGCCTGTTCTTGTGCTGTACTATTCAATGTTCTATATGTTCTGTGTTCAAGTAGTGACTAGGAGAAAACTAGTGCTAAAACCAAAGTCCTTAGTGGAACCAAAGACAGGTCATAGATGTACATCGCTGCTGAGGTTAGTGGTGTGTGGTGTTCTAGAGCCTTGCAATTGCTGGGAAGAAGCTATTCTTGAACTTGGTGATCAATAACATTGATAGAACATTGAATCTAAAGAAAGGCTAGTACTAATTGTCCTATATTTCATAGTCATAGAGTCATACAGACTGGAAACGGGCCCTTTGGCCCAACTCATCCATGCCAACCAAAATGTCCTATCAGAGCTAGTTCCATTTACCTACGTTTGACCCAGATCCCTCTGAATCTTTCCTGCCTGTACCTGTCCAGATGTCTTTTAACTGAGGCAATAGAGTAGAATTTCCTGTACCTTTATGACTAAAGTATATATTAGAAATTAAAGAAGTGCTTCTGTGGTCGTGAAATAACTTGAGGTGAAAGCTGTTCTGCAAATGCATGTTCTTCCTTTTTAGTCAACAAGATGGACACTGATCATTATGGAGTGACAGAGTTTCCTTGAACTGTTAAGAGTGTTTCATTATCATATGCACCAGGCTCAGTGCATACAATTCTTGCTGTAACTTTTCAGGCACATTAAATGCAACTGCACCACCAATAAATATACAAATAAATTATCATATATAAGAGATAAACCAACCATAATAGTGCAGCTTTATACAGTAGTTCTGTGCTGAAGTAAGGTTGTGGTTAGTTTTGTACCGTATTCAACAGCTTGACAGTTGTTGGGAAGGAGCTGTTGTTGAACCTGCAGGTAACAATTCTCAGGCTCCTGTACCACCTTCCTGGTGCCAGCAGCGAGGCAAGAGCGAAGACTGGGTATTGTGGGTCTTTGATGAGATTAGTGCCTTCTTGAGATCCTGTAGATGCCTTGGATGGAGGGGAGGTCAGTACCCATGATGGACCAGGCAATTTCCATCTATCTCTCTGCAGCCTCCTTCGTTCTTGGGCATTTGAGTTTCCGAACCAGACCATGATGAAATAGTTAGTATGTTGGCATAAAGCTGGCAGTGTTACCACCTCCACTGCTCAGATAACTCGGTAAGATAGGGTCATACAGCGTGGACATAGGCCCTCCGGCCCAAATCCCCCACACCGAACGACATGTCCCATCTACACTAGTCCCACCTGCCTGCTTTTGGCCCATTTCCCTCTAGACCTGTCCTATCCATGTACCTGTCGAAATGTTTCTTAAATGTTGTGATAATACCTGCCTCAACTACCTCCTCTGTTCCATACGCCCACCATCCTTTGTGTTAAAAAAGTTACACCTCAAGCTCCTAATAAATTATTCCCCCCTCACCTTAAACCTATGTCCTCTGGTTCTCAATTCTCCTTCTCTGAGCAAAAGACTCTGTGCATTTACCCGATCCATTCCTCTCATGGTTTTTTACAACTCTATAAGATCATCCTTCATCCTCCTACATGATCACTCCTCTATATGATCACCCCTCAGCCTTCCGTGCTCCAAGGAATATCCTAGCCTGCTCAACCTCTCCCAATAGCTCAGGCCCTTGAGTCCTGTCAACATCGTCATAAATCTATTTATTCACAAAATGCTGGAGTAACTCACCTGGACAGGCAGCATCTCGGGAGAGAAGGAATGGGTGACGTTTCGGGTCGAGACCCTTCTTCAGACTGATAAATCTTCATAAACCCTCATAAATCTTCTCTGTACCGTTTACAGCTTGACATCTTTCCTATAACATGGTGACCAAAACTGAACATAATACTCTAAATGCGGCCTCTACTATGGAACATGCAACAAATGAGTAGACCTTGCATCAAATTTAAAATTTAGGGATATAGGGTGGAATCAGGCCCTTTGTTCTCTGGGCCTGATCCCACGCTGATCACCCCATACACCAGTACTATCCTACACACTGGGGACAATTTACAATTTTACTGAAACCAATTAACCTAAAACCTGTACATCTTTGGAGTGTGGAAGGAAACTGGAGCACCCGGAGAAAACCCACGGTGAGAACGTGCAAATTCCATACAGAAAGCACCCGTAGTCAGGATCGAACCCGGGTCTCTGGCGCTGTAAGGCAGCAGCTCTACTGTTGAGCCCCTTCATTCCCAAGTGCAGAATTGAAAAGTAAATCGTTTACAGTTCAGATAAAAGTGGCAAATCAGATCTTTCGCATAACATGAAGGGTCCTCTCTGTGTAGGCATAAAATGTGAAATTTGAAATCCCTCTTTGTTCTCAGCGGCCCCCCAGGCCGCGGCGGCCCCTCGACTGACCGTTGGGAATTGTGCGGCCCATTTAGATTTTTTTCTGAAATGAAATTCAGATTATAATAACAATGATGTGGAAAATTAAACTGGGGATCTCTGTGAATTACCAACTCATCATAAGACAGGCAATGGGGAAGGAAGTGTTGCAGCAATATAAACCGTCAACGTTGTCTGTCTATATCAGAAATCAGAAGACTCATGGCTGAATGTTAATTCCGAGGATATGAACAAGGAACAGAAATTTTTATTCAGGGTAATTTCATGGATGGGAAACTGAAAGTTAACAGTGATAATAATTGAAATATCACTTCCCAGAAATCCACTGAGTGAATGTGATCGTCAGTTATATAAAAGTTATTTGTCTGGGCAAGGTCTGAAGAAGGCTTCCAACCCGAAATGTCACCTATCTGTATTCTCCAGAGATGCTGCCTGACCCGCTAGTTACTCCAGCACTTTGTCTTTTTGTAAATCAGATTCTGCGGTTCCTTGTGCTTCCAGCTAATTTTGTGTTTGATTGATTGATACTTTATTGTCACATGTATTTGGTACAGTGAAATTTGCTGTTTTGCGCAAAGTGCACAAATATGCAGAGTCGTCACGTAAAAGATGCCGACAAAGTTACTAAAGTATTCATTATAGCCCTGGTTGTCCCTCTTCCTTCTCTCCATCACGTCCCTTTTTGTTCTCAGTGGCTCCCCCCCGGATCCCCCTTTGTTCTCAGCGGCTCTCCTAGGCCAGGTCCCTTTTTGTTCCTGGCAGCGTGTCCTTGACTGACTGCCGGGACTCCTAATGTCCCATAATGTGTATGGAGTGGATGTGAAAGTGGGATAACAGAACTCAGCACTCACACTCTGACCCTCTTCCCTCTCCGGCCCTCCTCGGTCTCCGGCCCCCCACTCTCCTCCTCCCTCTCTGAATGCCCTCCTCGGTCTCCGGCCCCCCACTCTCCTCCTCCCTCTCTGACTGCCCTCCTCGGTCTCCGGCCCCCCACTCTCCTCCTCCCTCTCTGACTGCCCTCCTCGGTCTCCGGCCCTCCACTCACTGACGTCCCTCCTCGCCCAGCCGGCCCCATCCTGGTGGGCTCCGTGCCAGCTGCCGGCCCCGGTACAGTATAGCAGCACAGCGCTCGCTGGGAGCTGCCTTGATTGATTCAAAGATAAGGCATGGAAACAGACAGATCGGCCCACCGAGTGCACGCCAATCATCGATCACCCATTCACACCAGTTCTGTTATCCCACTTTCTCATCCACTCCCTTCACATTAGGGGCAATTTGCAGGGACAAATTAACATACATACACTCATATCTTTGTAATGTGGGAGGAAACCGGAGCACTCGGAGGAATCCCATGTGGTCACAGGAAGAACGTGCAAACTCGGTACAGACAGCAGCTGAGGTTACGATCGAACCCAGGTCTCTGGCGCAGTGAGGCAGCAACTCTGTCAGCTGTGCCACAGTGCCGCCTTTGATTCCAATCGTAGTAAAAAAGCAAATGAAAATCTATACTGTGAACGAAATTCATGCTGCATTGTGATTTTAAAGCGATTATCACATTTTGAGGCCGAGATGAAAACTTATCTGAGAACACGTTATCTGACCATTACTAAATTTTCCATGTGTATCTTTTACCAATTGCAAATTATGGCGATGAGCTTGATGCAAACTGAGAAAATCTGTGCCTTGTAGTAGTCATACAGTATGGAATCAGGCCCTTCAGCCCAACTTTCCCACACAGACCAACATGCCTCATCTACACTAGTCCCACCTGCCCACCTTTGGCCCATATCCCTCTTAACCTGTCCTATCCATATACATGACTAAATGTTTCTTAAGCATTGCAATAGTACCTGCCTCAACTACCTCCTCTGGCAGCTCATTCCATACACCCACCACCCTTTCTGTGAAAATGTTACCCCTAAGATTCCTATTATATCTTTCCCCCTTCACCTTAAACCTATGTCCTCTGGTTCTCGATTCCCCAATTCTGGGCAAGAGACTATATGCGTCTACCCGATCTATTCCTCTCATGATTTTGTACACCTCTATAAGATTAACCCTCATCCTCCTGCGCTCCAAGGAATAGTCCCAGCATGCTCAACCTCTCCCTGTAGCTCAGTCCCTCGAGTCCTGACAACATCCCCGTAAATCTTCACTGCACCCTTTCCAACTTGACAACATTTTTCCTATAACATGGTGCCTAAAACTGAACATAATATTCCAAATGTGACATCATCGTCTTATATAACTGCAACATGACCTCCCAACTTCGATACACAGGAGGGGGGAGGGGGGGGGGAAGATACACAAGGGAAGGGCAGAGAATGGAAATAATTGCTTTGTTCGTACACAAAGTCAGCAAGGATTTAAAAGCTCTCTCTCTCTCTCTCTCTCTCTCTCTCTCTCTCTCTCTCTCTCTCTCTCTCTCTCTCTCTCTCTCTCTCTCTCTCTCTCTCTCTCTCTCTCTCTCTCTCTCTCTCTCTCTCTCTCTCTCTCTCTCTCTCTCTCTCTCTCTCTCTCTCTCTCTCTCTCTCTCTCTCTCTCTCTCTCTCTCTCTCTCTCGTCACCGTACTATGCTGCTAACTAACGATGACGTCTGCCAGTCACACTCATACCTCCAACGTTCAGATACCTCTGCATCACACACTGTTGCAGGCTTCACACCCACACTGCATGCACACTGCTCACAACTCCACGGCGCTCAAACACCCACCACACAAGCCGATGGAGGCAGCAGCCGACAGGTGGTGGGAGCAGCAGCAACACGTCAGCCCACCCCCACTGTGGGGGTTTTGGGACCGTCCATCGCTGCTGAGGCTACGCCTGGTCCAACAGTGAGGATGAAACCATTCATGGCATTCTCAGGTATCTGATCTTCCTCCTCATATCACTCAGCTCCTCATCCCACGCACGTTTCTGGTGTATGAGCTGCAGATGGTGTGAAGCACGCACCTCCTACTTTGTCCTCCAAGTCTCGACCACTCCATCTGCCTTTCATAGTCATACAGCGAGGAAACAGGCTCTTACACAAAATGTCTGCATGCACTAAGACCTACCACACCGACCAACATGCCCATCTACACTAGTCCCACCTGCCCAAGCTTGACTTATCCCTTTAAACCTGTCCAGCCCATGTCCCTGTCCAAATGTCTCTTAAAAGTTATGATAGTACTTGCCTCAACTTCCTCCACCGGCAGCTTGTTCAATGTATCCTTTGTGTAAAAATAAAAGTTACCCTTCAGGTTCCTATTAAATCTTTCCAGCCTCGCCTTAAACTTATGTTGTCTACCTATGTCAGATTAGGTTGCTCCAAGTGTGCTCTTTCATTCCTGCTGTACTCTGACATCTGAGGCATCTTTGTTGCAGCAATAGGCCATTGCTGAGGCTTTCAATGCTAGGAGCATTGTAAGAAAGGTGGATGAGCTTAGAGCCTGGATTGACATCTGGAAGTATGATGTTGTGGCGATCAGTGAAACAGTGAGATGACACCATGCGTTCCACACATGGTTGCAGGAGGGTTGCGATTGGCAATTAAATATTCCAGGATTTCATTGTTTTAGATGTGATAGAATCGGAGGGGCAAGAGGTGGGGGTGTTGCATTGCTTGTCAGGGAGGATATCACAGCAGTGCGTTGGCAGGACAGACTAGAAGGCTCGATTAGGGAGGCTGTTTGGGTGGAACTCAGAAATGAGAAAGGCTTAGCAACACTTATAGGGGTGTATTATAGACCGCCAAATAGGGAACGAGAATTGGAAGAGCAAATAAACATAGCACAAAAAGTAAGGAAATTTGTGTTTGGTAGATTATTTCTTTGTTGTAACAATGCTTCTTGGCAATAAATCTTATACCGTTGGAAAGCCTGTTTATTTCCCTTTTAAATGGTGCCACATTTGTAAGGAACATGCATTTGTGGGATGAGCAGCAGAGCTGAGTATATGGGTTGCGCCCATGAAATATTTGCCAAATCTTCTCTGCCAATGCCAAACAGCTTATTCTGCTGTTGCTATTGACTCTTGTTTTGAGCTTCTGGTACCCCCAGGTGCTGACAAGAATGGGATGCCATCCCACAACAGTGTGTGACCAGGCTGGTGACCAGCATGAGGAGGAGGTGCCAGGCTGTTATGGCTGTGTATGGTTCTTCCACACGCTACTGTGGCTCCTGTTTATTAAATGAATAAATTGTTAAATTGCCAATATGTCTTGTTTCTTCAGACTTCAATCATCCAATCCACCAAACAAGACCGAACAAGAGTCAATGGCAGAATAAGCTGTTTGGCATTGGCAGAGATTTGGCAAATTTTTCATGGGCGCAACCCATATACTCAGCTCTGCTGCTCATCCCACAAATGCATGTTCCTTACAAATGTGGCACCATTTAAAAGGGAAATAAACAGGCTTTCCAACGGTATAAGATTTATTGCCAAGAAGCATTGTTACAACAAAGAAATAATCTACCAAACACAAATTTCCTTACTTTTTGTGCTATGTTTATGTAAGGAGATAGCAGATATTAGTAGTAAGCACAGAGTAGTGATTATGGGTGATTTCAATTTTCCGTACATAGACTGGGAATCACATTCTGTTAAAGGGCTTGATGGTTTGGAGTTTGTAAAATGTGTGCAGGATAGTTTTTTGCAGCAATACGTAGAGGTACCTACCAGAGAAGGGGCAGTGTTGGACCTCCTGTTAGGAAATGAGACGGGTCAGGTGACGCAGGTATGTGTTGAGGAGCACTTTGGGTCTAGTGATCACAATGCCATTAGTTTCAATATAATTATGGAGAAGGTCAGAACTGGACCAAGGGTTGAGATTTTGGATTGGAGAAAGGCTAATTTTGAGGAGATGAGAAAGGATTTAAAAGCAGTGAAATGGGACATTTTGTTTTATGAAAAGGATATAATAGAGAAATGGAGGATATTTAAAGGTGAAATTTTGAGAGTACAGAGTCTTTATGTCCCTGTTCGGTGGAAAGGAAAGAATAATAATTTGAAAGAGCCGTGGTTTTCCAGGGAAATTAGACACTTGGTTCGGAAAAAGAGGGAGATATACAATAAATATAAGCGGCAGGGAGTAAATGAGGTTCTTGAGGAATATAAAGAATGTAAAAGGAATCTTAAGAAGGAAATTAGAAAAGCGAAAAAAATATATGAGGTTGCTTTGGCAAGTAATGTAAAAGTAAACCCCAAGGGGTTCTACAGATATGTCAATAGCAAAAGGATAGCGAGGGATAAAATTGGTCCATTAGAGAGTCAGAGTGGACAGCTATGTGCTGAGCCGGAAGAAATGGGGGAGATATTAAACAATTTCTTTTCTTCGGTATTCACCGAGGAGAAGGATATTGAATTATGTGAGGTAAGCGAAACAAGTAGAGTAGTGATGGAAATTATGAGGATCAAAGAAGAGGAGATACGGACACTTTTGAAAAATATAAAAGTGGATAAGTCTCCAGGTCCTGATAGGATATTCTCTAGGACATTGAGGGAAGTTAGTGCAGAAATAGCAGGGGCTATGACGGAAATATTTCAAACGTCATTAGAAACGGGGATGGTGCCGGAAGATTGGCGCATTGCGCATGTTGTGCCTTTGTTTAAAAAAGGTTCTAAAAGTAAACCTAGCAATTATAGACCTGTTAGTTTGACGTCTGTGGTGGGAAAATTAATGGAAAAGATACTTAGGGACAATATATATAATCACATGGATAAACAAGGCCTGATTAGAAACAGTCAACATGGATTTGTGCCTGGAAGGTCATGTTTGACTAATCTTCTTGAATTTTTTGAAGAGGTTACCAGGGAAATTGATAAGGGCAAGGCTGTGGATGTTGTCTATATGGACTTCAGTAAGGCATTTGACAAGGTTCCACATGGAAGGTTGATTAAGAAGGTTAAATCGTTGGGTATTAATAGTGAGGTTGCAAGATGGATTCAACAATGGTTGAATGGGAGATACCAGAGGGTAATGGTTGACAACTGTATGTCAGGTTGGAGGCCAGTGTCCAGTGGAGTACCCCAAGGATCTGTGTTGGGTCCACTGTTGTTTGTCATTTACATTAATAATCTGGATGATGGTGTGGCAAATTGGATTAGTAAGTATGCAGATGATACTAAGATAGGTGGTGTAGTTAATAATGAAGTAGATTTTCAAAGTCTACAGAGAGACTTGGGCCTTTTGGAAGGGTGGGCTGAAAGATGGCAGATGGAGTTTAATGCTGATAAGTGTGAGGTGCTGCATTTTGGTAGGACAAATCAAAATAGGACGTACAGGGTAAATGGTAGGGAATTGAGGAATGCAGTAGAACAGAGGGATCTGGGAATAACTGTGCATTGTTCCCTGAAGGTGGAATCTCATGTGGATAGGGTGGTGAAGAAGGCGTTTGGTATGCTTGCCTTTATAAATCAGAGCATCGAATATAGAAGTTGGGATGTAATGTTGAAATTGTACAGGGCATTGGTGAGGCCGAATCTGGAGTATGGTGTGCAGTTCTGGTCGCCAAATTATAGGAAGGATGTCGACAAAACGGAGAGGGTACAGAGGAGATTTACTAGAATGTTGCCTGGGTTTCAGCACTTAAGCTACAGAGAGAGGTTGAATAGGTTGGGTCTTTATTCTTTGGAGCGTAGAAGGTTGAGGGGGGACTTGATAGAGGTTTTAAAATTTTTAAGAGGGACGGACAGAGTTGACGTGGGTAGGCTTTTCCCTTTGAGAGTGGGGAAGATTCCAACAAGGGGACATAACTTCAGAATTAAGCGACAAAAGTTTAGGGGTAACATGAGGGGTAACTTCTTTACTCAGAGGGTGGTGGCTGTGTGGAATGAGCTTCCGGTGGAAGTGGTGGAGGCAGGCTCGATTTTATTATTTAAGAGTAAATTGGATAGGTATATGGATGGGAGGGGATTGGAGGGTTATGGTCTGAGAGCAGGTAGATGAGACTAGGTCAGAGAAAGTGGTCAGCGTGGACTAGTAGGGCCGAACGGGCCTGTTTCCGTGTTGTAATTGTTATATGGTTATATAGTTATATGGTTAACACAAACTCCAAGAATTCCAATCCCTGTAGAACCTCATCACCTCTGAAAGTCTGCATACACTAAGACCTACCATAGGTAAAAGATCACCAACTGCCTTGGAAGGGTCAAACTATCCATTTAGTTGTGGGGGCCAAGATGCTTTCAGTGGCTTAACACTTGACTCTCCTTGTATGCCTTGCAATGGCATTAGCTCCATCACTCAGGTCCAATTTGGCAGGGCTGTCCTAAAACCAGATGTTGTCAACATCTGGCACCTGACATAATTCATTACACCTCACTCTCCTTCTGCAAGATGGTCATGGAGTCATAGGACAATATGTCCACGCAGACCAAGATGTCCCATATATACACTAATACCACCTACCTATGTATGGCCCATATCCCTCTAAACCTCTCTATCCATGTACCTGCCCACATGTCTTTTAAATGTTGTTTACCTGCCTCACATTTCTCCTTTGGCAGCTCATCCCAACCCCATTTCGGACATTGGACTTTGTCTATGGAACTGATAACTACAATGCGGAGAACTATACTCTACTCACCAACTAGAGAATGGTCCTGACCTTCTATCTACCTCATTGGAGACCTCGGACTATCTTTAATCAGACTTTACTGAACTTTATCTTGCACTAAACGTTATTTCCTTTATTCTGTATCTGTACTCTCTGGGCGACTTGATTGTAATCATGTATGATCTTTTCACTGACTGGATAGTACACAACAAAAAGCTTTTCACTGTACCTCGGTACACACGACAATAATAAACTAAACTATATTCCCACCACCCTCTGTGTGAAAAAGTTGCCCCTTGGGTTCCTATTAAATTTTTTCCCCCTCACCTTAAACCTATGTCCTCTGGTTTTCGAATCCCCAACTCTATTCATTCACCCGATCTATTCCCCTCATGATCTTTTACTCCTCTTAAGATCACCTCTCATCTACCTACGCTCCAAAGAATACGTCGGATTAGGCCCTGTAAACCTATTTCTTTTAACCATCTGTACTACTAAACCTCTATGTCTGGTGATGTCTTTGATAAAACATCCCGCGGCACTTAATCATGGTGAATATTTAGCACCCTTCCTCATTTCGTGCCCAGCTGCACAATAACATGGACACATGTACCACGCCCATGCTGGCTGCTTACTGGTTTCCATGACACCCAAACAACCAGAAGCCCATGTGTGGCTTAATCTGGCAGAGAGAGGAGCCCTCCTTGTCAGATCCTGCCTGTATGGTCAGAATCGCGCTCCCAACACACAAAGTTCAGGTTTATTGTTGTCACATGTATAGTGGAAAGCTTTGCTTGCGTGCTATCCA
Source organism: Rhinoraja longicauda (assembly GCF_053455715.1). NCBI lineage: Eukaryota > Metazoa > Chordata > Chondrichthyes > Rajiformes > Arhynchobatidae > Rhinoraja > Rhinoraja longicauda. Next base: position 35,613,594 of record NC_135961.1, on the reverse strand, counting down.
ATCAGAGCGGATAATACGATACAAAAATACAAACAAGTCAAACTCCAGTACAATGGATAGAGCAAAGGGGAAGATGCAGACTGCAGAATATAGTTTAGTTTATTATTGTCACGTGTACCGAGGTACAGTGCAAAGTTTTTTGTTCCGTGCTACCCAGTCAGCAGAAAGACTACACATGATTACAATCAAGCCGTCCACAGGGTACAGATAGAGGATAAAGGATATAATGCTTAGTGCAAGATAAAGTCCAGTAAAGTCCGATTAACGATTGTTCGAAGGTTTCCAAAGATGAGCGGTAAGCAGCGCGCTCTAGTTGGTGAGTACAGTATAGAGTCATAGAGTCCTACAGCACAGAAAGAGGCCCTTCGGCCCATCGTGTCCGTGCCGCCCGTTACCAAACACAGTCTAATTTTAATCCCATTTTCCCGCATTTGGACCGTAGCCCTGAATGTTGTAGCATTTCAAGTGCCCATCCAAATGCCTCTTAAACGTTGTGAGTGTTCCCGCCTCCACCACCATCCCAGGCAGTGAGTTCCAGACTCCAACCACCCTCTGGGTGAAAAAGTTCTTTCTCACATCCCCCCGAAACCTCCCTCCCCTTACCCTGTATCTATGTCCCCTCATTGTTGAACCTTCCACCAGTGGAAGAAGTTCCCCGCCATCTACCTTATCTATGCCCCTCATAATCTTGTACACCTCGATCATGTCCCCTCTCAGCCTTCTCTGCTCCAGGGAAAACAACCCCAGTCTGCTCAGTCTCTCCTCATAGCCGAGGCCCTTCATCCCTGGCAGCATCCTGGTGAATCTCCTCTGCACCCTCTCCAAAGCTATCACATCCTTTCTATATAGCTCTCAGCATTGTAGCGCACCAGTTCCATAGACAAAGTCCAATATCCGCAATGAGGTAGAGGTGAATTGGACAGTACCCGAGCTGATGGAAAGATTGTTCAGAGGCCTCATAAAGAGGGGAAGAAGCTGTCCTGATGGTGCATGGTTTCAAGCTCTGAGAATATCCCATGGCCCTTTATTGTGTAGATGACTTAGTTATTAGGTCCCAGCCTAGAGTATTTATGGTCATTTTTCACAAATGACCAAAATGACAACTTATTTTCACAGCTTTCCTTAATAGAGTTTGGACTTGCAAATAACAAGGTGATGACACTCGTGTTAAAACTACAGCCGTGTTATTCAGCAGTTTTAATGCAATGGGGCCAGGACATTTCTGGGAACTACTCCCATGTTTTTGCAGGGACTCCTGGTGAAGTCACGAGAGTGGGGCAGCATCAGCCTTGCAGAAATCCCCAGCCACAGTGTCAGTGAATCGACAAACAGTACAAAGTATCAATGTAGTTCCTCTTTCTCAGGGGTGGTTTTTTTCATCTTTGTTGGTTAATAACTGACTTTTAAATATACAGTGCCATTACATTTCACTTTTTCCAGTCATCGTGGGAGAGAATGTCACAGGGTGCTGGCCTTATTTGGAAAGAGGAAGTTCTCGCCTCCAAAACTGTGCAGAAAATGCCGTGATGCAATTTCCGTTCCCTGAGTGTTTCCACCTGCCTACAGCCTCTTTATATAGTGTGTGTGGAGTAGATGTGCTGATAAAATTGCTCTGCTCATTGGATTTGTATCTGTGTGGTTGGTAATGGCGCTCATTTTACATGCAATTCACCTGGAGTATTGATACTGTGGCACAGTAACCTTCACAGGTAAGCACATTTACATTCATTAAGTCCACAGTCATAGAATTATCCTTATTTGATTAATATTGGAGTTTGAGGTATTAACTACAAGGAAAGTAATAAAAAGGAACTGCAGATGCTGGTTTATACCAAAGACAGACACAAAACGCTGGAGTAACCCAGCAGGTCAGGCAGCATCTCTGGAGAACATGGATAGGTGATGTTGCCTATCGGGGCACTTCTTCGGACGAATAGTCTGAAGAAGGGTCCCACCCCAAAACGTCACCTGTCCATTTTCTCCAGTGACCTATTAGAAGAGGTTGGACAATAGGATTGTTTTCTCTGGAACATCGGAAGTTGAAGGAAGACCTGGTAGAAGTGTATCAAATTATGAGAGGCGTAGACATTCTGAACCTTGCTCACAGGGTGGAAATGTCAAAGACTAGAGCACATAGCTTGAAGGTGAGAGGGGCAAAATGTAAAGGAGATGTGCGGGCCCAAGCTTTTTTATACAGAGAGTGGTGGGTGCCTGGAATGCACTGCGGGTGGTGGTGGAGACAGATACAATAGTGGTGTTTAAGAGGCTTTTATGCAGGGAATGGAGGGATATGGATCATGTGCAGGCAGATGAGATTGGCAATCATGTTGGGCATAGATATTGTGAACTGTGCTGTACTGTCCTGTGTTCTAAAACTAGAGGTCTTAGGTTTAAGGTGAGAGGAGAAAGATTTAAAAGGCATATGAGGAGGAATTTTATCACCCAGGGGGGTGGGTATATGAAATGAGCTGCCTGGGGAAGCTGTACAATGTCAACATTTAAACAGGTACATGCATAGAAAATATTTAGAGCAGTGTGGGCCAAACGCAGACAAATGGGACTAGCTCAGGTAGACAACATGTTCGGCATTGATTAGTTGGGACAGAAGGACTGCTTTCATGCTGTATGACTTTAGCTCTGTAAGATAATTGTGGCACACATTTTGTTACTGCTGGCAGTCCTGCCCATTTGCAGATTAGTTACTTAACTATGTAATCTCCTACAGGTTGGAAAACACTCCAAGATCCTGGGCCTTTCACTCTTTCCTCCCCAAACCTGCCTGCCTCTTCTACTTCCCCCTTTAAGTCCCTTCTTAATGCCTGCATCTTTGGTCAAGTTTTGGCCATCTGTCCTGATAGTTCTTTGGAAGATAGACACAAAATGCTGGAGTAATTCAGTGGGTCAGGCAGCATCTCTGGAGAAAAAGAATAGGTGACATTTTGGGTCAGAAAATAGTCGGAAACCTTCTTCCGAACCGAAAAGTTACCTATTCTTTTTCTCCAGAGATGCTGCCTGACCCGCTGAGTTACTCTAGTATTTTGTGTCTACCTTTGGTATAAATTAGCATCTGTAGTTCCTTCCTACCCCAATTTTTTTTTGCATGGCTTGTTTGCCAGATTTTATAATCTGTCCGGTAAAGTGCCCAAGTACGTTTAAAAGTGCCAACTAAATATTGTTTTTGCCATTGTTGCTGAAATACCTTGATCGTGTCCAAATGGTAAAGAAAACCACATAGAGCTATCTTATCCTTGGACCCACGAGTCCTCTATATTAATATTCTCTAGGTGGTGCATTTTAGCTGCCGAGGGGGTGGGGAGGAAGGAGCATGTGTTTAGATAATAAAGTGCATGGGACCATGTATGTCAGCTTGTGTTTTATTCATATGTACCATCGTTTGGATTGATAGCAAATTGGTGTAAGAAGCCTGAGGGTGACAGTTTTTGATTTCTTGTATTTAGGCGACCCAACAACAACAACAAAAAAGAAAACGAGCTTAACTTTGCACTGCTGATTGGATTAATGAAGGTTTTAAGTAACTCTGCTCTGGTGAGTTGTACATTTTAAAATAAATATAATCAGATTGTTAAATTGAATCAACTGACTTTCAGCCTTAGCTGCAGAGTTATCCTGCTGCAACTTGTAATGGTGTACTTGTGTAAATGGGAGTCATTATATCATTGTATGTGAAAGCCAGAAATATGAACTTGGAAGATTCTGGGGATAATCAGCAGATCAGGCAGCATCTGTGGAGAGAGAAATAGAGGTTGCTAGTCTTTCACAAATATGTGGGATCTCTATTGATTTGTAATTTGGACATTTAATGGTGTATTATGAGAGAAGTAAGATTATGTGTGTTTGCGTGTTGATGTAGTGTGGATATATAACAAGGGTTTTATATGTATAATAGTGCATTATCATAGTATAGATGTATGTGTATTATACATAGTGTAGATGTATAATAAAGGTTTATACATAGTGTAGATGTACAATAGTGTATTATCATAGTGTGGATGTATGATAGAGTATTAAACATAGTGTATATGTATGAGTGTATTAAACATAGTGTATATGTATGAGTGTATTACACAGTGTAGATGTATGATAACGTATTAAACATAGTGGAGGTAGATGTATGATTAAAAATAGATATATAAAGGCCATTTGTAGACAACAGTCTAAGGAGAATGGTATAGTATGTTTCTGTTTTTCCATGTGTTAATAATGTATGCAGGTATGATGGTGCATGTTTGTGTGTTGCTGCGATTAAAGATGGATCTCTAAGGATTGATCCCAACAAATAGAGAAACATTGGGTTTCCTACTTTTGTGCTACTTATGGGGTTGGCACGCCAGCAGTGGGCCATGTGGGGCAGGCAGCAATGAGGCAAAGCCAGCTGTGTGGTGGGGAGATTTGAGGGGGTGGAACCAAAATTGAAATTTTGCCGTGTTCTAGTTTCTGGGTTTTCAGAGGTGTTTGAATGCGTGCTTATTCGTGACAAAAATACTTTTATCTTCACAGGCTAAAACACTAACTGTAAGCAACATGGAACCACCTGGTGAGGTGATAAAGACACTACTAACGGAACCAGCAGAGCTGGTGAGTGATCAGTGGAATAAATGTAATAAATATCTCTTGCAGGGCCTAGAATAGACAGGCGTTTGTCTATGTTATATGTTTTTAGTTTATTTTATTATTGTCACGTGTACCGAGGTATAGTGAAAATCTTTTTTGTTGCGTGCTGTCCAGTCAGTGGAAAAACTGTACATGGTCACATTCAAGCTGTCCACAGTGTACAGATGCAGGATAAAAGGAATAACGTTTAGTGCACGATAAAGTCCGATTAAAGATAGTCCGAAGGTCTCCAATGAGATAGATCTTATCTCAAGACCACTCTCTTATTATTTTGCAGGGGGGAATGGAAATATTTCCGGCAATATACCTGGCTTGTAATTAGATCATTTTAGATTTTGTTTGATACATTTATGTTTTAGTTATGTTTATTAAACTTTGATAAATGAAACTGAGGTGTAAATGTAACTACTTGTGAAAACAAGAGATTGGCATTACTATTAAATGACTCGTTGTACTTGTGATGAGTAAGGCCAGTATCTCACTGCACCGTGTTTGTATTTTTAGGGAGATACCGAGAACCTCCAACTGGTGCTGTCAAACAGCAAGAACTTGGCTTCTTCCCTGATTGGTGAGTTTGAAAGTAAGCCAGCGTATTCTCCCGCCAGATGTATGAGCCTGTGGTTTAGCCTGTTACAAACAGACAGTCAAGAGCCTCCTTAACTTCTCCTTTAAGTTAATGCATCATTGAAATAGTTTGACTGAAAGTTACAGCCTGTAAACATGCCCTTCAGCCCACTGAGTCCACGCCAACTATCGATCACCCGTTAACATTATTTCCATGTTATTCCCCTTTTGCATCCACTCCCTACACCCCGGGGCAATTTTCTTTATAGAGGCGATTAACCTACAAACCCGCACATCTTTGGGATGTGGGAGGAAACCGGAGCACCTTGAGGAAACCTACGTGGTCACAGGGAAAACTGTGAGACAGCACCCGAGGTCAGGATCGAACCTGGGTCTCTGGTTCTGTGAAGCAGCAGTTCTACACGCTGTGTCAGAATGCCGCCTCATATTTAATTTTTTTAAATTATTTTGAATCTATCAGTGAGAGTGGATACTTGGTTACTGGCTTGAAAACAACTAACAAAGATAGACACTGAGTGCTGGAGTAACTCAATGGGTCAGGCAGCATCCCTGAAAAACATGGTTAGGCGATGTTTCGGGTCGGGACCCTTCGTCATTCCCGACCCGCAACGTCACCTATCCATGTTCTGCAGAGATGCTGCCTGACCCATTGAGTTACTCCAGTACTTTGCGACATTGTTTTGTAAACCAGCACCTACAGTTCCTTGTTTTGCAAAGAAAGAGTAGAATTTTAAAAGCAACTTTGTATGTCTTTAGAGGATTGGTATCTTTATCCTATAGTATGTTTTTGTTATTCCGTTTGTTAATAGAAATTAACAAAGGAGAATTATGGAAATATTGAATACTTTTTCTATATTTGGAGGTCGTACTTTCCCCAATCACTTCCCCATGTACTTTCCCTGTCTATTTTCTGTCTGTGCTTTTGCATGTATTTGTTTGATGTATACATACTTTTACATCTATTTTTTTCCATTTTACTTTCATATTCAGATGCTTAGGCTTGTGGTCGAAATCCCCCTTCACGTGCAAATGCTATCAATTACGTTAAAATTGGCTTCCTGGTTCCAATGCACAAGTTCCCATTTCAAACAGAAGCTGATCGGGCATACATTTTAAAATGAAGAGTCTTTAATTTGAATTTTTATTGCTATTGTTCATTTTCTATCTTAGGAACATGGTGAGAATTAGACATAATTAGCTTATCGGCAGATTTCTTTTCTCGGAAATGCTACTTCGAGCTAAGGCTGGCATGTGCACAGCTATGTAGATTGTACCACAGATCTTTTCAAAATGCAGACGTAGGCAGAAGGAAAGATTAAAAAAAGAAACTTGTTCTTTTAGATTGTGGTATTGTATTCTAATCATACTTGTTTTTGCATTTGTAGGTCATCAGTAGAGCCAGGATGTTTAGGCGCTAAAAATTTCTGAAATAGGCAGGCAGATAGGCATAATAAAATTACAAAAAAGGCATTTATTGTCAAAAGAAGGCATAAAAAGGCATGTATGGTTAACCAAAATATGGTTAAAAATGATAATATAAAGGTATACTACATTAAATGACCAAAGTTGCCTGGTTGCACATAATTACTAGCATTCTTTTCAAATTATCTGGTGTTAAACTATGCCGTCTGTCAGACAGAATATGCTTCAGTTGTGAAAACCCTATTTCTACCCCAGCTGAGGTCACTGGTGCATACCCGAAACAAGCTACAAGCTATATTCATGTCAATATCTTGTGTATAACAACTACCTTTGAGAACTTTAGGTATGTTTTGTATTTCTTCAAGATCTTTGCTACCTAAAATCACTCTCTCACATTTTCCTTGTATGTCTTTACCTACATCACCAGGAACTTTATGAATATCGGCAGTTACTTTGTTGAAAACCTGCAAGTTATTCACTAATGTTTCACTGCGTTTCTCAAGGGAAGTGATAGCTTGTGGGAAGTTTGCAAAATTGGAAGTAATAAACACAAGATCGCGTTGGAGGGACTTGTTCTGCATGATTTCACTGACGATCCTGACTGCAGTAGATTCTTCTTCTTCAAAACAGTTGACAATTTCTTGTATCTTTTCAAAATTTGCAGCATAGTAGAGTACAGCAGAGAGCCATGTACCCCACCTAGTCAAAATGGGCTGAGGAGGTAGCAGAATCTCAGGTGCCATTTCCTTGAACAACTGCACATGTGATGGTGCTTTGAGGGAGATTTTCTTGACATTGGAAACTAGGCCATCGACATTTGGAAACAAGCTACATAAGTGCTCGACAATTCTATGGAGTCCGTGAGCTAAGCATGTCAAATACAACATTTTGGGGAATAAAACTTTAAGAGCACGAGTCAGTCACAAACAGAAGAACATTCTCATGTTTTATACCTTCTGGCCAAAGTAGGGCAAGTGAAGATGTAAACAACTGAGCAATAGTTGAGCTGTTTGACTTCTCCAATACTTCCGATGTCAACAAATACTCCTTTGATGGTTGGCCTGCCTCCAGACAATAAAAAATTGTCCCCAGCGTAGAGGATGGTGCTAGCTGGTTGCCATGGATTCGGTGGGCTGAAGGGTCTGTTTCTGCACTGTATCTCTAAACTAAACTAAAATTGATTTTGAACTCACTATTTCAGTTGTTAAAATTGCACCCTCCACCATTCACATCCATGATGACATTTCATTTTCTTTCATTTGAATCAGATGCCAGATTGAAGCACTGCAAGAAAAACAAACCAAAAGGATCGTGGCCTTTCCGCAAAAACTCAGCACGCAGTGAATCCCATTCTTCCAGGAATGACGGCCTTTTTGATCGGCCTCTTAAAGACATTTGTGATCACAAAGATGTTCTCAGCAAGCCAATCCTGGTAAGTTGACAGTAACTGTCCCTCCCAATCTCATGCCAAGAACTGGGGCCCAGCATACATGAGGGGAAAAGATCGGATAAATGCACAGTCTTTTGCCCAGAGTAGGGGAATCGAGAACCAGAGGACATAGGTTTACAGTGAGAGGGGAAAGATTTAATAGGAGCCTGGGGGTAGGTTGTTTACACAAATGGTGGTGGGTATATGGAACGAGCTGCCAGAAGAGATAGTTGAGGCAGGGACTATCATAATGTTTAAGAGACATCTGGCCAGGTACATGAATACGATATTCAGAGGGCTATGGACCAAGTATGGGCAGGTGGGACTAGTGTAGATGGGGCATGTTGGTCGGCGTGGGCAAGTTGGGCTGAATGGCTTGTTACCATGTTGTATGACTACTAAAGATTGACACCAGTTACATATTCATAGAACAGTACAGTGTAGACACAAGAGACTGCAGCTGCTGCAATCTTGCGCAGAACACAGTGCGGGGAGTAACTCAGCAAGTCAGGAAGCTTCTCTAGAGTTCACAGATAAGGTTCAGGCCGGGATCCTTTCTTCTAACTCGGTGGAACAATACAGCAAAGGAACAGGTCCCATAACCCACAATGTCCGTGCCAAACATGATGCCAAGATAATCTCACCTCATCTTGCCTGCACATGATGCAAATCTCTCCATTCTATGCAATTTTCAGGTTGGACTTTGTGTATCTGAACTGGTTCCACAGAGAAACAAAATTAATATGTTTAAAGTAATAGTGATAGTGGAACTGGTGCAAAGAATCACTTTTCCCCTGTATGGTTTGGTTGCAAACATGGTTTTAGAGATTCACGAGATTGAGAAATAGCCTATCGAAAGCTGCCTTTCTAATCAAATTATTTCTTGTAATAATAATGTTTCCTTTTTGTGTTGTGTTTTGCTCCAGGATATCCTGACTGTCCTGCTCCAGAAAGGACCCTCATCGGTTGGAATATTTCGAAAGTCAGCAAACATAAAGACCTGCAAGGAACTAATTGAAAAACTAAACACGGGAAAGGAAGTGTGCTTGGAGGAGGAACCCATCAACCAGTTGGCTGCTGTCTTCAAGGTAGAATAAATTGAAACTCTAAACAGGGGTTGCAGAGCTGGGAAGTGTTTGACAATTTAATATCGGTTACTTGTGGCCTGATTGACTAATTCTGAATGTGTCTAATGCAGAATTTCCTACGGAGAATCCCAAACAGCGTCCTGGTGACCGAACTATACGATAGCTGGATGCTGGCTATGGAAAAAGAGCCTTCTGAAGAAAGAATTGCAGAGATCAAACAGTGAGTATCATCCTGATGTATGCTGTACCTCTCAGTGAATGTTTACAGTTACAAAGGTTAGAAGTTAGAAGGATGAGAGGGGACCTTATTGAAACTTACCAAACAATGAAAAGCCTGGATAGAGTGGATGTGGAGAGGATGTTTCCACTAATGGGAAAGTCAAGGACCAGATGCCATCGCCTTAGAATAAAAGGACGTACCTTTAGAAAGGAGATGAGGAGGAATTTCGTTAGTCAGAGGATGGTAAATCTGTGGGATACATTGCAACAGAAGGCTGTGGAGGCTGTCAATGGATATTTTTAAGGCGGAGATTGACAGATTCTTGATTAGTAAGGGTGTCAAGGGTTATGGGGAGAAGACGGGAGAATGGGGTTGAGAGGGTAAGATAGATCAGCCATGATTGAATGGAGGAGTAGACTTGATGGGCCAAATTACCTAAATCTGATCCTAGAACTTATGAACATGAACAAAACAGGAGAACAAACTCAATCCTCAGGTACTTTGTGTTCTAATAGTGAAATCATCTAGGGTCTACTAATTTGCTTCCCTTTTATCATTTGTTCATGTGTCTCGGATTAGTGAGCTGTGATACCAAAATATATTTCAAGTCAAAATTGAGAATATGTTCAAAACTGTAATGTTTCATGTTGTAATCATTATATTTTGTTGGTTGGCATCAAATAAAACAGCAGCATGATATACAATACAAATTAAAGAGACACTTAAAAAAAGACCTTTGTAGTACACAAGGGTCTTGCACAACCAAATGTTGTAAACCAGCATATTATCTGAATTGCAACAACCGACACCAAAGACATCTGCCAGATTTTTAAATATTTCCAAAAATAAGCAACTTAATGCAATAGCATTATAGATAACGGCTTACTATTTTCTTGAAGAAATCACACAATCACTAAAGCCGCTGTGTGTGTTGACCATGATACAAATGTAGATGTCATTCTGCACATTCTTTCTCCTGATACCAAATGTTCTACCTAACTCTTAAAATCATCATTAAGATGACTTTGTTCAGAGCTGCTGAAAGTCCATTGCTGGGGATTTCCTGTCCAAAAAAAAAGTTTAGAGAACTCCAGTGTCTTGGAGGAAGTGCTGAATTGAGTAATGAAGAATTTGTAACGGTAACTAATGTAACGGGAACTTTTTACTTTTCCTTTAGGCTTCTGGCAAAACTTCCAAACCACAATTGCCTCTTACTTCGCTATATGTTTTGTCTGCTCTACTGCATTAATAAGCACTCAGAGGTGAACAGGATGGATGCCTACAATCTTGCTGTTTGCATTGGCCCAAATATGCTCTGGCCCAACAAACCTCCACTGGATGCACTGCAGAAAGAAGTAACTGCAAAGGTAAATAAATACACCTTGCATGCTGTTAACCTCTCTGGATAGATCATAGAACAGTACAGCACAGTAACAGGCCCATCGGCCCACAATGTTTGTGCTGAATATGCATCATCCATATCCCTATATTCCCTGCATTTCCATGTGTCTACCTAAAAGCCTCTCAAATGCCACTATCGTATCTGCATCCACCACCACCCATGGCAATGCATTCCAAGCTCCAACTACTCTGTGTAAAGAAATCTTGCCCCGCACATCTCCATTAACCTTTCCCACTCTCAACTTAGAGCTATGTCTTTTGGCGTTGGACATTTCCACCCTGGGGGGAATGGTTCTGATTGTCTCCCCAATCTATGCCTCTCATGATTTTGCATACTTCTATCAAGTCTCCCCTCAACATCAGACCTTCCAGCGAAAACCTCTGACGTTCCAGAGAAAGGTGGAGAAAATTTTGAGATTAACAAATAGTGAAAGGCATGGATAGAGTGAATGTGGGGAGGTTGCTTCCACTGGTGAGAGAATCTAGGACCAGAGGCCATAGCCTCAGAATAAAAGGATGTACCTTTAGAAAGGAGATGAGACGGAATTTCTTTAGTCAGAGGGTGATGAATCTGTGGAATTCATTGCCACAGACGGCTGTGGAGGCCGTCAATGGATATTTTAAAGGCAGAGATTGACAGATTCTTGATTAGTAAGGGTGTCAGAGGTTATGGAGAGAAAGTGCAGGAGAATGGGGTTGAGAGGGAAAGATAGATCCGCCACGATTGAATGGCGGAGTAGATGTGATGGGCCAAATGGCCTAATTCTGTTCCTGGAACATATGATCTTATGAGCAGAAAAAATACAATTTGAGAGTTTGCAACATTTATTCTGAATATTGATTCTGACGCAACTATCATACAGTGATCAAACCCATTTTCACTACAGGTTGTGGCTCTGACGCAATTTCTGATCGAGAACTGTTGCCCGATATTTGGTAATGAGACAACCACACTCCTGGGTGAACCAGCACAAGGGCTATCAGAAAACACTGACAACCCGAGTAAGTAGAACATGCGCATGCATCACATTTAAAATTAACTTGCATTTATATACTTAAAGACATTACAATGTAGTTTGCAAGTTACATCAAGGGTAGCGACTAACGTGTATTGGGAAAACTTCACAGCCAGACTTTACAGAGAGAACAATGATTTTGCGTCCTAATGCAAAAAGGTTGACAAATTCTTTGGACCACACCTCCTCATATCCTGCCTCTTGCAAGGACTCCTCTTTCAAAGAAATGCTCTAATTATTCTTTGATCAATGCGTATATACTGTTTAAATTTCCAGACACACTGGTTCAATATCTCACTCCTTACTCACGTTGTAACATGGATTCATTAGTCCCACTCAATTGTCAACCTAGACTGTATGCTCAAGGCCTGAAGATCGATTTTTTTTCATGGCCATATGACTCACGGTCAGATATAGGAAGATAACATTCAAGAGAGATAGAAGGCACAAAGTTCTGGATTAACTCAGTGTGTCAGGCAGCATCTCAGCGAGAACATGGATAGGTGATATTTTGAGTCTGGACCCTTCTTCAGACATTGTTGGGGGCGGAACTGGAAGAGAGGAGGGGCTGGACAAAGCCGAGAGATAATGGGGTAGATAGTCAATCTTCTGTACAAACAACGAGGTTTAAGGCAAAAGCAAGAAGTTCAGAGGATTTGAGGGGAAAGTTATTTTACACGGAGGGGCTGATATCTGGAATTTACCAGTGGAGGTGGTGAAAGCAGATTTAATGATCGGGTGATGGGATTAATAAAGATGGGCAAAAGTGGACAGTGTGGACGTGGTTTCAGTGCTGTAGATTCTGACTCTGAATAGTTAACCCTGCAAACAAGTGTACGTCACTGACCTTACATTTATGCTATCAAAAGTGATAAAAATGCTGCACGTTCTGAGTCTGCAGAACAGTCTCTTGCTTGACTGTACTCCTTGTCTGACAGCTATTGCGAATAATAAAGAAGTTAACTGTCACTTGCGTCTCACGTAAATTATTCCGACACCTTCCTTATCAAGGATGTGTTGTCTCTACTCCAGTTATGTGGGTTTTGAGGTGACGGGTGAGTCCAATGTGTGATCCGTGTCTGACATGATTGGCACTTTCTTTACAGACATGTCCCCATCTCACCAAAACGACTCTGCCTATGACAGCACTGATCAGGATGACTGGAAAGAGGTAGAAAATGAAAAATGGCAAAGAACAAACTCTAGCTCTGACCAACTGTCGATAAGCCAGGAAATGCTGAGGATGGCGAGAAGGCAGAACTGTCAAACAGACGTAACCGCTTGGGTCACAGCTTCTTGCAGCAATGAATCAATTGATGGCAGAGCAACTTTTAGACCTAACGTAACAGCCCATCCATCCGGACTTGCAACTGGACAGCAAAACATGAGGGTAAACAGGCGCAGCTCTGAACCGACATTAGCTGTTGCTTTCAACTCGAGAAAGATCAACCGGCAGGAATTAGTTGCAAGAAGCCATGATGATTGTTCAGTACCGTTTGTCGTGGATCTCAATCAGCATCAAATGAACAAACAGGTATCTGAGGAAAGCTTTACAAGACATGTCATTAACACCAGGAGGTCGGGCAACTTTAATGTCAGTTCACACTCCGAGCTTTCTACAGCCCCCTCTTCAAAGGCTTCTTCAGTTTCTTCTCTGGCTAGCTCATGTTCAAACATGTCAGAGAACTCTGTTTTTATTAGTTCCCCGCTTGTTTCCCCTACTTGTTGTCAGGAGAATTATGTCTTTCCAGACCATTCAACTAAACTTCAAACTAATGCTATGCCAGACTCGAATGGTTATGTTAAAAGCACTAAAGAAAAAGCTAAGAAACCTCTAACAAAGACTTACAGCTGCGGCCCATCGAGGACACTTAATACAAACCAAGAATCTTTCAAGGATAACGCACTGAGAGAGAAGCTGCCGACCTGTCAGACAGTCCCTGAGGCCCAAGTTGAAGACAGTGACACTGCCAGATTCAGGACTCGCTTCATGTCTGCCGATGAAGTGTTTCAACGGGTTGACAGTAAAAAACGCCGCAGCCCCCCTTCTTATACTCAAGCTATTGAAGAAAGTTGTCCATCTATTCCTTCAACAAAGCAAATGACGGTGAGAAGCATGAAAAATCAGTTGCAGCAGAAAGAACGCATGAGATTTGGTGACACGTTAGTCGCCGGACAGAGAGACAGACCTTGTTCGTTAACAGACGAGCTGCTCTATCCTTCACATGAACATCAGGTCGATCTTGATTCCTGTGATAAACAAACCACAGTTTTTAATCAGTCTGAAGCTCTGCACAATTGTTCTGAGCATGTTTTGCATCCCACAAGACCTGAAAATACACAATATTACAGAGGGAGAGCTATGTCAGAGTCTGCAGGCAGAAGCAAGCATCAAATGTGGTCCACTCAAACCTTTGTGGGCTACAAAGACTTTCAGCATTCTAAAGAGTCTTATGTGTAACATTTGCACAAATTACAATCCATGTTGTTAATATTCTGTTAATGCACTAGGACAACCTAAAAAGCTGTTCTGTTCCATGATGTCTTCCGTTATGGTTGTATGTAGTCTAATGGAATAAAATAGAACTATTAAGTAACATTGCCTCTGAGATTTTCTGAGTGCACTTGGCGATTCGCCTAGTTCAGTGGTGCAGCTGTAGCTTCACAGAGCCAGAGTCCCTGATTCGATCCTGACCTCGGAATGCTGTCTATGTGGAGTTTGCACGTTCTCCCTGTGACTGTGTGGGTTTTCTCTGGGTGTCCCGGTTTCCTCCCACATCCCAGACAGGCAGGTTCTTTGGTGAATTGGCTGCTGCAGTGGATGAGAAAGTGGGATAACATAGAACTAGTGTAAACGGGTGAGCGATGAGTCAGCGTGGACTCGGTGGATAAAAGGGCCAGTTTCCATGCAGTGTCTCTAAAACTAAAACTAACGAGGCTATATGAATAGAATTTAGAAAAAAGAAGGGAATGATCACATTGATGGGAAGTAGTTTTTTAGAGACACAGCATGGAAATGGGCCCTTCAGTCCATCGAGTCCACACCGACCAGCGATCATCCTTACACTAGTTCTGTCCTACACACTAGGGACAATTTACAGAAGCCAATTAACCTACAAAGCTGCATGTCTTTGGAATGTGCTTGAAAACTGGAGCACCTAGAGGAAACCCATGTGGTCACAGGGAGAACATGCAGACTCCACACAGACAGCGCCCATAGTCACGATCAAACACGGGTCTCGGGTGCTGCAAGGCAGCATCTCTACCACTACACCACTGAGCCACCCCCTATTGTACGAGAGGCACCTCAATAATTGGTAAGGTTATGTGATAGAAGTAGAATTAGGCCATTCGGCCCATCAAGTCTCCTCCGCCATTCAATCATGGCTGATCTATCTCTCCCTCCTAACCCCATTCTCCTGCCTTCTTCCCATTACCTGTGACACCGGTGCTAATCAAGAATCTATCTATCTCTGCCTTAAAAATATCCACTGAATTGACCTTCACAGCCTTCTGTGGCAAAGAATTCCACAGATTCAGCACCCTCTGATTCAATAAATTTCTCCTCATCTTCCTAAAAGAACGTCCTTTAATTCTGAGGTAAGAATGCTGGCGCATGTGCTGCTCCTTTATGTCGGAGGCACACATGAGGCAAACTCTGCCAACTATCCTCGATTGATTCCTGTGAGGAAACTTCAAGACAGTTTTGTTTTCATTTATTAATTCTTTGGGATGTGGGGACTGCAGCCGAGGCTGACACTTATTGTCCATTTCTTAATTGCCAATGAAGGATCAACAACAGTTAAGTGTCAAGAGTATTCATTAACACGTGCATTAAGTTCGGAACAATGACATTCTTATTTGTGCATTTTTACAGGCATACTAACACAACAAATTAATATGCAAAATTAAAAATACAATAAATTATCAGTAATACTTGGTATATAAACCATAATAATGATTTCGTTTTCATTGGAGTGTGAGGCTTAGATAGGGTAGACAATCAGAATTTTTTCCCAGGGTGGACGCATTGGTGATCATTTTCCAATGTTCTCTAGATTCTGGATCAGTTCCTGTGGATTGGAGGGTAGCTAATGTTATCCCACTTTTTCAGAAATGAGGGAGAAAGAAAGCAGGGAATTATAGACCAGTTAGCCTGACATTGGTGGTGGGGAAGATGCTGAAGTCAATTATTAAAGATGTAATAGCGGCGCATTTGGACAGCAGTAATAGGATCGGTCCAAGTCAGCATGGATTTACGAAGGGGAAATCATGCTTGACTAATCTTCTGGAATTTTTTGAGTAACAAGTAAAATGGATAAGGGAGAGCCAGTGGCTGTGGTGTATCTGGACATTCAGAAAGCCTTTAATAATGTCCCACCAGGAGATTAGTGGGCAAAATTAGAGCACATGGTATTGAGGGTAGAGTATTGACATGGATAGAAAATTGGTTGGCAGACAAGAAACAGAGTAGGAATTAACGGTTCCCGTTCAGAATGGCAGGTAGTGACTAGTGGGATGCCGCAAGGCTCGGTGCTGGGACCACAGCTATGCACAATATATATTTATGATTTAGATGAATTAAATAAAAGTAACATTAGCAAATTTTCAGATGACACAAAGCTGGGTGGCAGTGTGAAGTGTGAAGAGGATGCCATGAGGATGCAGGGTAAGGATGGGCAAATGCATGGCAGATGCAGTATAATGTGGATAAATGTGAGGTTATCCACTTTGGTGGCAAGAAAAAGAAGGCAGATTATTATCTGAATGGTGTAAGATTAGGATAAGGGGAGGTGCAACGAGACCTGGGTGTCCTTGCACATTAGTCACTGAAAGTAAGCATGCAAGTATAAGCAGGCAGTGAAGAAAGCAAATGGCATGTTGGCCTTCATAGTGAGAGGATTTGAGTATAGGAGCAAAGAGGTCCTTCTGCAGTTGTACAGGGTTCTGCAGTTGTACTGGTGAGACCTCACCTGGAGCATTGTGTGCAATTTTGGTCTCCTAATTTGAGAAAGGACGTACTTGCTATTGAGGGAGTGCAGCGTAGGTTCACTAGGTTAATTCTTGGGATGGCGGGACTGTCGTATGACGAAAGAATGGAACGACTGGGCTTGCATGCGCTGGAATTTGGAAGGATGAGAGGGGATCTTATAGAAACATATAAAATTATTAAGGGATTGGACACGCTAGATGCAGGAAACATGTTCCCGATGTTAGGGCTTGCCTGCAGTCCGTCTGTCTTTTGTGTTTTTTGTTGTTTTTGTCTGAATTGTAGTTTTAATATGATGTAGTGTTGTATGTTATGTTTTGGGGGGGGGGGGTGGGAGGGAACGGGAACTGTAAAATTCTCTCTCCCGAACGGAGACGCGACCTTTGTTTCTGTGTCGTGTCTCCGTTCCCGCTGCGGCCTACCACCGGCCATGCACCTGGGACCACCTGGGGCTCTGGTTCGCAGAGCCCAAGGCCCGGACTCACCACCTGCGGCGCTGGCTGCCTGTGGATGCTGCGGGAGCGGCTGCGATTCGTCTCCGGAGGCTCCGGCGCAGGCCGCGTGGACGTCAGTAGCCCACAGGCCCCTGGGTGGGGGCCGACATCGGGAGATACGGCAGCGGCAGAGGCAGCGTGTTCGCCCGCCCCGAATCGCGGGGCTTGGGTCGGCCCGCCACGGACCTTTCACCCTCCGGAGCGGCCTGAAATAGGCCGCGGGATTTTTCACCGCCCAGCGGGGGCTTCAATATCGGGAGCCCCGACCGCCCCGACGTGGCAACTCCAACAGCCTGGCCGCGGGACAAGACGGCAGGGAAGAGAAAAAGACATTCTGGCCTTCCATCACAGTGAGAAGGGACTGGAGGAGACTCACTGTGATGGATGTTTCTTTTTGTTTGGTGTTAGTTGTGATTGTATGTGTTATTGCATTTTTATTGCATTTTTATTGATTAATCTTATTGGTCTTATTGTTCAACTGCGGGTAATGTTTCATTTCACTACACATTTATGTGTATGTGACAAATAAACGACTATTGACTATTGAACCAGGGGCCACAGTTTAAGAATAAGGGGTAGGCCATTTAGAACTGAGATGAGGAAAAGCTTTTTCAACCACAGAGTTGTGAATCTGTGGAATTCTCTGCCTCAGAAGGCAGTGGAGGCCGATTCACTGAATGCATTCAAACGAGAGTTAGATAGAGCTCTTAGGACTACCGGACTCAACGGATATGGGGAGAAGGCAGGAACGGGGTACTGATTGTGGATGATCAACCATGATCACATTGAATGACGGTGCTGGCTCGAAGGGCCGAATGGCCTATTCCTGCACCTATTGTCTATGTATCTATGGTAGACACAAAATGCTGGAGTAACTTAGCGGGTCAGGCAGCATCTTGGGTAGGGTTGCCAACTGTCCCGTATTAGTCGGGACATCCCGTATTTTGGGCTAAATTGGGTTGTGCCGTGCGGCACAACCCTTGTCCCGTATTTGAGTGCTACCAGCAGCGTTCAGGGTTGGACCGCCAGGCGCTTATGGGTTTTCATTCTCTGGGTTAGTTTCCCTCCTCCCTCTCCCTCCTCTCCCTTGGGATTGTTTTTAATTTCCATGATTTAATTATTAAATCTCTTTGGCATCTCTCAAACACCCACCCCACCCCACCCCCACCGCCCCTGTTTGGTCGGAGGCTCGGAGGCGGAGCGCGCACAAATTCCCTGAGCACCGATGCCCCTTAAATCTCCCGAGTGCCAGCCCCCGCAGGAATGAACACCTGGCGAATTGTCATAGCAGGTAGCAGCTCTGAGATTTTATCAACCGGCTCATCAGATCTGTTGCCGTTCGATGTCCATCTCGCCTGCTGGAAGATTCCTCACAAGTCTCTCCCTCGTCGCTTCCTCCCACTGAAAGGCTAACACGGTTCTCTTATCTCCCTGCAAAATCTCGCCAGATGCCAGCCTCTTCTTCAGTCCTGGGTATCACAATGCTGGAGTAACTCAGCAGGTCATGCAGCATCTCTGGAGAGAAGGAATGTGTGACGTTTCGGGTTGAGACCCTTCTTCAGACTGATGTCGGGGGGGGGGCAGGACGAAGAAAGGATATAGTTGGAGACAGGAAGACAGTGGGAGAACTGGGAAGGGGGAGGGGAAGGGAGGGACACAGGAACTATCTAAAGTTAGAGAAGTCAATGTTCATACCGCTGGGCTGCAAGCTGCCCAAGCGAAATATGAGGTGCTGTTCCTCCAATTTGCGGTGGGCCTCATTATGACACTGGAGGGGGCTCATGACAGAAAGGTCAGACTGGGAGTGGGAGGGGGAGTTGAAGTGCTCAACCATCAGGAGATCAGGTTGGTTGAGGCGAACTGAGCGAAGGTGTTGAGCGAAACGATCGCCGAGCCTGCGTTTGATCTCGCCGATGTAGAGAAGTTGACATCTGGAACAGCGGATACAATAGATGAGGTTGGAGGAGGTGCAGGTGAACCTCTGCCTCACCTGGAAGGACTGTTTGGGTCCTTGGATGTTGAGGGGGGAGTTAAAGGGACAGGTGTTGCATCTCCTGCGGTTGCTGGGGAAAGTGCCTGGAGAGGGGGTGGTTTGGGTAGGAAGGGATGAGTGGACCAGGGAGTTACGGAGGGAACGGTTTCTGCGGAAAGCAAAAAGGGGAGGAGATGGGAAGATGTGGCCAGTAGTGGGATCCCGTTGAAGGTGACGGAAATGTTGGAAGATAATTTGTTGGACACGCTGGCTGATGGGGTGGAAGGTGAGGACAAGGGGGACTCTGTCCTTGTTACGAATGGGGGGAGGGGGAGCAAGAGTGGAGCTGCGGGATATAGAGGAGGTCCCAATGAGAGCCTCATCGATAATGGAAGAGGGGAAGCCCCGCTTCCTAAAGAACGAGGACATCTCTGATGCCCTAGTGTGAAACACCTCATCCTGGGCGCAGATGCGGCGTAGACGGAGGAATTGGGAGTAGGGGATAGACTCTTTGCAGGAGACAGGGTGGGAAGAAGTGTAGTCTAGATAGCTGTGGGAGTCAGTGGGTTTGTAGTAGATGTCGGTTACTAGTCTGTCTCCTGTGATGGACATGGTGAGATCCAGAAACAGTAGGGAGATGTCGGAGATGGTCCAAGTATATTTAAGAGCAGGATGGAAATTAGTGGTGATTTGTTCTTCAGTCCTGATTCCTGAAGCTCTCCTCTTCTGTATCCACTGCACGCTTTCTTTCTCTCTCTCTCTCTCTCTCTCTCTCTCTCTCTCTCTCTCTCTCTCTCTCTCTCTCTCTCTCTCTCTCTCTCTCTCTCTCTCTCTCTCTCTCTCTCTCTCTCTCTCCAGCCTCAGCTCAGATACCTCGCATACAAAACAGCTGACTTAATTGACCTTACATCAAGATAAATAGGAGAGAAAGTGCACAGGATAGCGTTAGATACTAGCAAGCCAGCTCAGGTGAGCGAGTGCATCTGCTCAACAGAGCAGGTGTAAATCTAAATATACCACAGGAAAGCAATTTTAATTAAACAGTAAAGATGATCCCTGATCCATGCCGTGTTTTCCACTAGGCCATCTAGTGGTATGCAACTAGCTGGTGGGGGGTCTGATCTAGATGTGAAACCTTACGGAGACTAATGCCATGGTCTCTGTATATAATCTTAATAAAGTACCTTTTGTGAAGTTTAACGGCTTATGGTGAACGCTGTTTCTTACAATTACCACTTCCAAAATAGGCCAGTACCAGTCAGAATAAGACATCACGTTTGACACATACATCACAGCCATTATCTGGTAAACCAAACTAAGATATTAAATCATTCTTTATTGAGAAACCACCAGTTATATAGTGTAGAAAACTAAATTTTCTAAAGAGTTTTGTGACGGAGGAACTGAAGGAAATCCACATTAGGCAGGAAATGGTGTTGGGTAGACTGATGGGACTGAAGGCTGATAAATCCCCAGGGCCTGATGGTCTGCATCCCAGAGTACTTAAGGAGGTGACACTAGAAATTGTGGATGCATTGGTGATCATTTTCCAATGTTCTATAGATTCAGGATCAGTTCCTGTGGATTGGAGGGTAGCTCATGTTGTCCCACTTTTTAAGAAAGGAGGGAGAGAGAAAACGGGAAATTATAAACCAGTTAGTCTGACATCAGTGGTGGGGAAGATGCTGGAGTCAATTATAAAAGACGAAATTGCGGAGCATTTGGATAGTAGTAACAGAATTGTTCCGAGTCAGCATGGATTTACGAAGGGGAAATCATGCTTGACTAATCTTCTGGAATTCTTTGAGGATGTAACTAGGAAAATTGACTGGGGAGAGCTGGTGTACCTTGACTTTCAGAAAGCCTTTGACAAGGTTCCACATAGATTAGTGGGCAAAATTAGAGCACATGGTATTGGAGGTAGGGTACTGACATGGATAGAAAATTGGTTGACAGACAGAAAGCAAAGAGTGGGGATAAATGGGTCCCTTTCAGAATGGCAGGCAGTAACTAGTGAGGTACCGCAAGGCTTGGTGCTGGGACCGCAGCTATTTACAATATACATTAATGACTTGGATGAAGGGATTAAAAGTACCATTAGCAAATTTGCAGATGATACAAAGCTGGGTGGTAGTGTGAACTGTGAGGAAGATGCTATGAGGTTGCAGGGTGACTTGGACAGGTTGTGTGAGTGGGCGGATGCATAGCAGATGCAGTTTAATGTGGATAAGTATGGGGTTATCCACTTTGGAGGTAAGAATAGGAAGGCAGAGTATTATCTGAATGGTGTCAAGTTAGGAACAGGGGACGTACAACGAGATCTGGGTGTCCTAGTGCATCAGTCACTGAAAGGAAGCATGCAGCTACAGCAGGCAGTGAAGAAAGCCAATGGAATGTTGGCCTTCATAACAAGAGGAGTTGAGTATAAGAGCAAAGAGGTCCTTCTGCAGTTGTACAGGGCCCTAGTGAGGCCGCACCTGGAGTACTGTGTGCAGTTTTGGTCTCCAAATTTGACGAAGGATATTCTTGCTATTGAGGGCGTGCAGCGTAGGTTTACTAGGTTAATTCCCGGAATGGCGGGACTGTCACATGTTGAAAGACTGGAGCAACTGGGCTTGTATACACTGGAATTTAGAAGGATGAGAGATCTTATCGAAACGTATAAGATTATTAAGGGGTTGGACATGTTAGAGGCAGGAAACATGTTCCCAATGTTGGGGGAGTCCGGAACAAGGGGCCACAGTTTAAGAATAAGGGGCAGGCCATTTAGAACTGAGATGAGGAAAAACTTTTTCAGTCAGAGAGTTGTGAATCTGTGGAATTCTCTGCCTCAGAAGGCAGTGGAGGCCAATTCTCTGAATGCATTCAAGAGAGAGCTAGATAGAGCTCTTAAGGATAGCGGAGTCAGGGGGTTATGGGGAGAAGACAGGAACGGGGTACTGATTGAGAAAGATCAGCCATGATCACCATTGAATGACGGTGCTGGCTCGAAGGGCCGAATGCCCTCCTCCTGCACCTATTGCCTATTGTCCATTGTCTATTGCCTCAAATAAATGCATCTCCGTATTTGTTCTTAAACTGACCGTTTACATATTCTTCTGTCTGTTCCAGTGTTATGCTCATATATTCATCCAAACAAGCTAAAACACCTCGGTAATCCACACCCGAGTTCAGTTTAACCACCACTGGGCTCCCTATGATTTGTTTTGGGAAATCGCTGGGCATTTGCTTTCGCGGGCTCGTTGCGTCCTTCAGCCTTCAGACTGTGAGCGGGCCACTGATGGATCGATTCGAACGCGGCCGAAGTTGCGTAGCAACGCGCGGGAGCACGTGGTCGCCATTGGTGGAGCGGGAGCACGTGGTCTCCATTGGTGGGAGCGGGAGCACGTGGTCGCCATTGGTGGAGCGGGAGCACGTTGTCGCCATTGGTGGAGCGGGAGCACGTGGCCGCTGGCTGGGTTAGGTCACGTGGGGCGCGGGGCGGTGACGTCAACTTGCCCCGCATTTGGGAGCAAAGATACGAGAGGAATTTTTCTAGTTTCTTTCATATCTTTGGGAATGGGGAAGTTGGCAACCCCAATCTCGGGAGAGAAGGAATGGGTGACGTTTCTGGTCGAGACCCTTCAGGTCTGAAGAAGGGTCTCAACCCGAAACATCACCCATTCCTTCGTTCCAGAGATGCTGCCTGGCCCGCTGAGTTACTCCAGCATTTAGTGTCCCCCTTCGATTTAAACCAGCATCTGCAGTTCTTTCCTACACGCCAAAGGCGTGCCTTTGTTGTGTCCAATCGCCTAGTGGAAGTTGTGCACAGAATATGGTGACGTCAGGCCACAGCCTCTCGTCCGCTGGAGAACGCGACGTCACTCCGGCCGCGGTCGGCGATGGCAACGGTTGCCAGGGCGACAGGCGAGTGGTGGTTACCAGGGGCCGGGGCCGGGCTGCAGGCGGCGGCGGCGGCTCCTCAGCGACATGACGACCGCGGTAGCGCAGCAGGATGGCGGTGGCGGCACCGGCACCTACACCTTCTCCAGCCGCCCCCGAGCCCTGCAAGGGAGGAAGAAATACCGGCAGGAAGATCAGTGAGTGGAGAGGAGGGGATAAAGGATGGAGGGGATAAAGGATGGAGGGGTGAGGGGTGGAGGAGAGGTGAGGGATGGGGGGAGTAGGGGAGGGGGGAGTAGGGGAGGGGGGAGGGGGGGGCTGAAGGGATGGAGGAGAGGTGAGGGATGGAGGAGAGATGAGAGATGGAGGGGGTGAAGAGCGATGGAAGGGTGAAGGCATGGAGGGGCGAGGGAAGGAGGGGGTGAGAAGGGGGCTGGAGGTGTGAGGGATGGAGGAGAAGTGAGGGATGGAGGGGGTAAGGAGGGGTGGAGGGGTGAAGGCATGGAAGCATTAAGGGATGGAGAGAGTGGGGGATGGAGGGGTGAAGGGATAAAGGGAGTGAGGTAGATGAGGCAGGTACTATAACAACATTTAAAACATTTAAAACATTATAATAGAATGACCTACCCTGCTCTTACTAATTACTTTGACTCTCTACTCTGTGTCCCTGAGGTGTGTGATTAATGGGCCAAATGGCCTAAATTCTGCTCCTATCACTTATGATCTTATGCTTTAAAAGTTAATTGGCTGCTGTAAAAACTGTCGATTGAGTGTTGGATAGAACTCGTGTACAGGTGATAGTTGATCGGCACAGACTCACTCGGTGGGCCAAAGGGACTGTTTCCACACTGTACCTCTAAACTAACCTAAACTAAATTAAAAAACTATATCCCTGTTCTGACACTCGTGGTTTAGGTAGAAGCTAATTTGACACAGGATTTGTCCCCATTTCTTGTTGTCATGTTGTAGTTTGCACCTGGGGCTGTTTACCCCATGACCATGGTTTATTGTGGCCCTTTTTACAAAAGCCATGAGGTATTTAATTTTTTTTTTAGAAACAGTATGAAAATAGGTTATTTGGCACACCGAGTGCCACCAAGCATTAATTACCTGTTCACACTAGTTCCATATTATCGCAATTTCTCATCCACTCGCTACACATTAGGGGCAATTTTTGAGAGGCTAATTAACCCACAAAACTGTACGTCTTTGGGTTGTGGAAGAGCATACGGAAGAAACCCACATGATCACAGGCAGAATGTGCAAAATCCACACAGACGAGGTCAGGATCTAAACCGACTCTGGAGCTGTGAGACAACGCCTCTTCCAACCGCACCACTGTACTGTCATCTACTATTCTGTCCTCCTACCAATGGAAGTTTACTTTGAAGCTATTCTCCATTGTTCAGTGCCTTGTGTCCCTCTTATTGCCATAAAATTTAAAACTGCTTACCCAAACACCTAGTCATCCCAGTGCGATGGTTTATTTTAACTACGTATCCCATTCTGCCACTGTCATTGTTTAGTTGCTGTTCTTTCTATTTGTAACAAATTCTGAATACAATTTATAGAATGGATTAAGCAAGTACTTGTCATTCTAAGCTTGTGCTAACAACTCAATCCTTTATTTTTCAGATGTACGGCAGGATATTATGGAAACATCATGTACGACAGAAGGGTGGTGCGAGGAAACACATACGCACAGCATACCCTCCCTGTGGTAAGCCTGTAGAGCATCATTCCAGCTTACAATTCAACATACTTTAACCAGATGGTGGTGAATCTATGGAATTCATTGCCTCAGACAGTTGTGAAGGCCAAGACATTGGGTATTTTTAAAGTGGAGATTGATAGGTTCCTGATTAGTAAGAGCGTCAAAGGTTACAGGGAGATGGCAGGATGATGCGGTTGAGAGAGAAAAGGTAGATCAGCATGATCAAATGGCAGAGTAAACTTGATGGACCGAATGGACTGATTCTGTTCCTATGTCCTATGGTCTTATACATTATAGTTGGACCATATTAGAGTAGTTCATAGCTTTATAGTACTCTATGGCTTTATAGTTAGTATTACTTATTGAAGTTGCCAATTTTTATTTTTATTAAATAGAAGGAATTTTTTTAAAGTTATTTTCATACATTGAATCAAAAATTCTATTCCAAATAAGATCTCCATCTTCCACAACTAGTGCTCAAAGCCATGTTTAAAACCAGCAGGCGTTGTGTTACTATGTGTTGGTTTAAATTGAGATTTGTCTTTCGTCTTTTCAACTGTGGACAAGAAAGTTGACAGAGGCAGAACAGTGGGCAGCATTCAATAGGGAAATCTGTTTGGAGAAATGTGTTTCTAAAAATAACAAACTCGCCAAGAATGGATAAATAAATAGAGGAAATTAACATACATTTGAAAGAGAAACCACATAAGCGGATCAGGATGATAACTATAATATAATGAATGAGTTTAGGAAAGTAAAGTGGAAGGATGGATTGAGAACATCAATGTATATGAAAGAAAAATAGTAACTATTTTCTGGGCACATGGGTAACTAAGAATCGAGCTGTTACAGCAGAATGATCCCATTAGTCTCATTCACCTCATTTTCATATATTCCTGCAACTTATTCTTTTACACCCACCCAATAACTCGTTTTTGATTAGAAACAAGGAACTGCAGATGTGTCGGAAAGAACTCCAGATGCTGGTTTAAAACAAAGATAGACACAAAATGCTGGAGTAACTCAGCGGGACAGGCAGCATCTCTGGAGAGAAGGAATGGGTGATGGTTCGGGTCGAGACCCTTCTTCAGACATAGAACTGCAGATGCTGGTTTACCAAGGAAAGACACCCTTCTTCAGACGTTGCAACCTGAAACCAATCCATGTTCTCCAGGGATGGTGCCTGACTCGCACCTCCAGTTCCTCCAGCACCTCGAGGCTTAACTTCTTTTTGATTCTTTTGCCACTGACAGCTGACAGATTTAAGACAAGCTCAGAAAGACTTAACAGTAAAAACTACAATTGACCTAACCCAAATGTTGATTTAAGTGGCCTGGAGGGGTCCCAATTCGAAGGGTCTCGACCCAAAACGTCATCCATTCCTTCTCTCCAGAGATGCTGCTTATCCTGCTGAGTTACTTCAGCTTTTTGTGACTATCCCAATCCTAAATGTTGTCTATCGATGTTCTCCAGGGATGCTGCCTGCCCAGCTGAGTTACTACAATACTTTGTGATCTTTTTTGTAAACCAGCATTTGCAGTTCCCTGCGTCGCTGTGATTTTATAGTGGCCATTTAACTCACTAGCATGTCTTTAAAATTTAGGAGGAAACTAAAGCCTTTAGGGAAAACTCTCAGCTTCACAGGGAGAATATGCAAGCTCCAGTCAATACCTGAGGTGCTGATCAAACCCAGCTCTTGTGTGAAGAGAACAAGTTTATTTGAACTAAAACATTAACTCTATTTCTGTTCCCACAGTGGTGGCCTGACCTGCTGAGTATTTCCTACTGCATTTTTTTTTTTTAATTCACCTCCCACACCTTCTCTGCAATCTAAAAGTATCTATTTCATCTCTTTCCAAGTTTCAACCTAGGGTTACTGATCTGAAAAGTTGATCCTGTTTCTCTTTCCACAGATGTTGCCCGACCCGCTGAATGCTTCCAATATTTTCTGTTTTTAATCTCTGCATTTGTATAGTCACAGCACCAGCAGTTATGCCATCATGCCGCTCTATCTTACAGTTATTTATTAACGTTTTTATTGAGTTTAAACTAAGGATGCAGTGCGGAAACATGCCCTTAGGCCCACCGAGTCCGCGCCAGCCAGCGATCCCCATACATTAGCACTTTCTTACACCCTAGGGACAATTTTCAATTTTACCGAGGCCAATTAACCAACAAACCTATATGTCTTTGGAATGTGGGAGGAAACCAGAGCACCCAGGGATAACCCACGTGGTCACGGGGAGAATGTACAAACTCCATATGGACAACACCTGTAGTCAGGATCGAACCCAGGTCTGTGAGGCAGCAATTCTACCTCTGCACCATCACAGAGTCTTAGAGTGATATAGCGTGGAAACAGGCCCTTTGGTTCAACATGTCCCAGCTACACTAGTCCTCATGCCATCTTGTGTTAAATGGCCACAATCAAATCACCGTTACACAGGGTCCTGAGTTAGTGAGCTGAGGCTGTGGAAGAATGAAAAAAATTGGTAGAAAAGCCTCGTACAAATTCAGCGTGATATGACTTGGTTATAATTGTGTTAAACAAGTGATCCCATTGTGGATCCTTGGGTTTCTAAAGTGTTGATGCTTCCATTGATCAGTAAGGCACAATTTTAAGACAAACACAGAAATAATTAATATTGAGTGGTTAGAATATGTGCTCCACCAGACTCAGGAACAGCTTCTTCCCCTATGTTCCAGTCTGAACGGTCCTTCCACAGGCTAGGTTACTGTTCGATTCACCTCTACCCCATTGTGGACATTGGACATTGTCTTTGGAACTGATGTGCTACAATGCTGAGAATTATATCTCAATATTTGCCCCTTTGCTTTACCTATTGTACTGGAGTTTGACTTGATTGTATTTATGTATGGTATATCTAATTTATAGCAACAAAGAACTGCAGATGCTAGTTTATAGCAAAGATATACCTCGGTACACGTGACAATAATAAACCTGAACCAAAAATATCTGAGAAATGTTTTTTAAGTTCATAGATGTGCTCAGTGTCACTGAGCTCCATTAATGTGTACTGTAACAGTGTTTATTTTTGTGAAAAGGAACATGTTGTAAAAATTGTACTCTCTCCCATTTTTCTACACCAATAGACAGCCCAGCCTGACCCTATTGAGATCCAGCGACAGCAAGAAATACAGAGGAGAGCAGTTGCCCGGAGAAGAGCTAAAGCACAGTTGCGGTCCACAACTCCACTCCCTCTGGATGGAAGGATACATATAGAGGTACAAACAGGTATGACTGGGAAGGATCAATTCAAAATAACACCTATTTCCTTACTGGCCACTGCTGTCAACTTCACTCAGAGTAAACTAATAAAATTCATGCGAAGATACTGATTTTAATTTCTTGATTCTTTACCCTTCGGTATTATGAAAGATTTACACACACTGTGTGTGTTTCAAATGGAAAATATTAGTCTGGTGGAGGTGAAGGGTGCATGGTGGAAGAAGGATGTCAGTTGTGAGTAGGATGTACAAAGGCTCCCATGTAGTTTAGACAGGTCGGGTGAGTGGGCAGACATCGTTTCGACAAGAATAAATGTGGGTTATTCACTTCAGTTCTTAGGACATAAACCCAGTTATTATCTGAATGATAATGGACTGGAAAAGGAGGAGGTACAATAACTTCTGGGCATCCTCGTACACTGGTTACTGTAAATAAGTGCTCTGGTGTGGTAAGCATTTAAGAAGGCAAATGGTACAATAGCCTTTATTGCAAGAGGGTCTTGGTAGAGCTTTCTAACTGCCTTGCTGAGATTTTACCTGATGTTTATGTGCAATTTGCTCTGCTCAGTCGACGAGGAAGGATCTGCTGGGATGACATGCCTGACATATGGATAGAGATGGGTGAGGTAGGCCAACATTCACAAGTGCAGAAGGAGGGTAGATCTCATAGAAATGTATAAAATTCTATCAGGTACAGACTGTGGATGTAGGGATGGCTGGAGAGTGCAGAACTAGAAGTTGCAATGTCTGGATCGATCCTGGTTTTCTGGCGCTGTTCCGCCTGCTTAGCGTTCTTTGTCTGTTCCTTGAAAAACAAGGATGAGAAACATTGCAAAACGTGAATTTGTATTCAAGACACCAGCAGATCTCCAAAATTATTTGTGAATTGGAAGTCTTGTAGCAAACCTGGGGATGGTCAGGACTTCAAAACTGCCTGATTTATTCACAAAATGCTGGAGTAACTCAGCAGGTCAGGCAGCATCTCGGGAGAGAAGGAATGGGTGACGTTTCGGGTCGAGACCCTTCTTCAGACTGATGTCGGGGGTGGGACAAAGGAAGGATATAGGTGGAGACAGGAAGATAGAGGGAGATCTGGGAAGGAGGAGGGGAAGGGAGGGACAGAGGAGCTATCTGAAGTTGGAGAAGTCGACGTTCATACCACCGGGCCGCAAACTGCCCAGGCAAAATATGAGGTGCTGCTCCTCCAATTTCCGGAGGGCCTCACTATGGCACTGGAGGAGGCCCATGACAGAGAGGTCAGACTGGGAATGGGAGGGGGAGTTAAAGTGCTGGGCCACCGGGAGATCAGTTGCGTTAATGCGGACCGAGCGCAGGTGTTCAGCGAAGCGATCGCCGAGCCTGCGCTTGGTTTCGCCGATATAAATAAGTTGACATCTAGAGCAGCGGATGCAATAGATGAGGTTGGAGGAGGTGCAGGTGAACCTCTGTCTCACCTGGAAAGACTGTTTGGGTCCTTTGATGGAGTTGAGGGGGGAGGTGAAGGGACAGGTGTTGCATCTCGTGCGGTTGCAAGGGAAAGTGCCCGGGGTTAGGGTGGTTTGGGTAGGAAGGGACGAGTGGACCAGGGAGTTGCGGAGGGAACGGTCTCTGCGGAACGCAGAGAGGGGAGGGGATGGGAAGATATGGCCAGTGGTGGGGTCCTGTTGTAGGTGACGGAAATGTTGGTGGATGATATGTTGGATCCGCTGGCTGGTGGGGTGGAAGGTGAGAACGAGGGGGATCCTGTCCTTGTTGCGAGTGGGGGGAGGGGGAGCAAGAGCGGAGCTGCGGGATGTAGATGAGACCCTAGTGAGAGCCTCATCTATAATGGAGGAGGGGAAGCCCCGTTTTCTGAAAAACGAGGACATCTCGGAAGCCCTAGTCTGAAACACCTCATCCCGGGCGCAGATGCGGCGTAGACGGAGGAATTGGGAGTAGGGGATAGACTTTTTGCAGGGGACCGGGTGGGAAGAAGTGTAGTCCAGATAGCTGTGCGAGTCGGTGGGCTTGTAGAAAATGTCCGCACTAGTTTTTCTCCTGTGATGGAGATGGTGAGGTCCAGAAACGGGAGGGAGATGTCAGAGATAGTCCAGGTATATTTAAGGATGCTGCCTGACCTGCTGAGTTACTCCAGCATTTTGTGAATAAATCAATTTGTACCAGCATCTGCAGTTATTTTCTTATACTTCAAAACTGCCTGCCTGTGACCCATATCCCTCCATTTCCTGCATATGCATGTGCCCATCTAAAAGTTCTTCAATGCCACTATCGTATCTGCACCCACCACCAACCCCGGCAGCATGATCCAGGCATCCACCTTGTGTAAAAATACATGCCCCTCACATCTCCTTTAAACTTTGCCCCTCTCACTATGCCTAGTTATGCCTAGGTAGACACAAAATGCTGGAGTAACTCAGCGGGTCAGGCAGCATCTCTGGAGAGAAGGAATGGGTGACGTTTCGGGTCGAGACCCTTCTTCAGTTACATATGCCTTTTAGTCTTTGACATTTCCAACCTGGGGAAAAATGATCTGACTGCCTACCCTATCCAGGGAGATGGATTTCAGAGAGTTGGGACCTGAAGTGTGACTGTGAAGTGAGTGGAATCTGCGAATGTGGTAAGTGTAAAACATTGATGGTGCATCTATTGTGGTGAGCATGAGGTAGGGGTTATAGTTAGCTGGCATAGAGTGGGTGGGCAGTGGAGGTGGTGCTGCAGCACCATGTAGTGTCACATCCAACAACTACAGCAGGTGGGCAATTGTTTGAAAAAAGACACAGCAGGGCAGACAGCAACACTGTAGAACATGCATAAATGAATTTTTGGGTCAGGACCTTTCTTGTTTAAAGTGATTGTTTAAAAGTGACCAGTATCTTCAATGACAGTATATGTTATTCATTCATACTGAATATTTATAAACATGTGAATCATTGTAGTCAGAGCCAGAAAAATACCTGTGTGTATTTCTACCACCAGTCCTGCAAATCCACTGTGTACACTTCCTTCATTTTTCCCTTTCATCCTCCTTTTCCGGTACAATAACAACGTTTAAAAGTCATTTGGACAGATACAGTGATGTGAAATGTTTAGAGGCCAAATGGAGGCCAGTGTGCCACCTCCCCTTATTTACTTACACCTTTATTTTCTCTCACAAGCCGAGCAACTTTTCTCTGATTTTTGTTCAAACATAAGTACCTCCTGATTTGGTCTGGTTCTACTAATGTGTGAGCAGATCTAAGTTCAGTCCCACGCTTGTGGTGATCTGCAATGTTATTCCCTTCAACTGTACATTGTGGATGGCTCGATTGTAATTATGTATAGTCTTTCCGCTGACTGGTTAGCACACAACAAAAGCTCGGTACATCTGACAGTAAACTAAACTAAACTGATTCAGTGCAGCATCAACAATACAACTGAAATCGATAATCCAGATTTTAAAAAGAGGCAAGTTTCACTGGACTTTTGTCCATGCAAGCTACCCAATGGCTTCTGGAGGCGCATATAAGTTCATGTTGGTTGACAAGGACAGGTTTATTTCCGACTCCAGTTATAAAGAAAGCATTCAGTTGATAATTAGGTGATATGCACCTGAGGAAATAGAACGTAGATCATAGAACAGTGCAGCACAAGAACAGGCACTTTGGCCACAATGACTGTGCTGAACATGATGTCAAGACTTTCTCTCATTTACCTGCGCATATCCATATCCCTCCATTCCCAGCATTTCCATTAACCTATCCAAAAGTCTCTTCAATGCCAAAATGCAATTTAAAATAATCAAAGTGAGGAGACTGATATAAAACAGGTCTGATATGAATATCAAGTTTGCCTTATTATTAACTTTAATAAAAAGATTCCAAGTTAATTTTCATATCTGTACTGATCAGAATTGTACCTGGAAGAACTCAGCGATCGGATAGAGGAAGTCGATGTTGATACTCAAACAGATGCCTTTTTGGATAAGCCTCCGTCACCTCTTTTTATCCCTGGAAAATCAGGCAAGGATGTAGCCACACAGATCGAGGAAGGAGAGGTATGATTTACATAGCGAATAAAATGTTGGTTTAGTGTTTGTCTGAAGCGCTGATTCAGGGTTGGAAGTTTGGAATTAGCTGAACACGATGGGCTGAATGGTCACCATCATAGAAACATAGAAAATAGGTGCAGGAGTAGGCCATTCGGCCCTTTGAGCCAGCACCACCATTCAATATGATCATGGCTGATCATCCAAAATCAGTACCCGTTCTGGCTTTTTCCCCATATCCCTTGATTCCCTTAGCCCAAAGAGCTAAATCTAACTCTCTCTTGAAAACATTCAGTGAATTGGCCTCCACTGCCTTCTGTGGCAGAGAATTCCACAGACTCACCACTCACTGGGTGAAAATGTTTTTCCTTATCTAAGTCGTAAATGGCCTACCCCTTATTCTTAAACTGTGACCCCTGGTTCTGGACTCCACCAACATCGGGAACATTTTTCCTGCATCGACCCTGTCCAATCTTCTAAGAACTTTATATGTTTCTATAAGATCCCATCATCTTAAATTCCAGGGAATACAAGCCCAGTCGACCCATTCTTTCATCAGACATCAGTCCCGCCATCCCGGGAATTAACCTGGTGAACCTACGCTGCACTCCCTCAATAGCAACAATGCACTTCCTCAAATTAGGAGACCAAAATTGCACACAATACTCCAGGTGTGATCTCCCCAGGGCCCTGTACGACTGCAGTAGGACCTCCTTGCTCCTAAACTCAAATCCTCTTGCAATGAAGGCCAACATGCCATTGGCTTTCTTCACTGCCTGCTATACCTGCATGCTTACTTTCAGTGATTGATGTACCAGCACACCCAGGTCTCGTTGCACCTCCCCTTCTCCTAATCTGACACCATTCATATAATAATCTGCCTTCCTGTTCATGCCACCAAAGTGGATAACTTCACATTTATCCACATTATACTGCATCTGCCATGCTTCTGCCCACTCACCCAACCTGTCCAAGTCACCCTGCAGCCTCATAGCATCCTCCTCGCAGTTCACACTGCCACCCAGCTTTGTGTCATCCACAAACTTAGAGATGTTACATTTAATTCCCTCGTCCAAATTGTTAATATATATTGTAAACAACTGAGGTCCCAGCACCGAGCCTTGCGGCACCCCACTCGTCACTGCCTGCCATTCTGAAAAGGACCCGTTAATTCCTACTCTGCTTCCTGTCTGCCAACCAGTTCTCAATCCATGTCAATACCCTACCTCCAATACCATGTGCTCTAATTTTGCACACTAATCTCTTGGGTGGGACCTTGTCAAAGGCTTTTTGAAAGTCCAGATACACCACATCCACTGGCTCTCCCTTATCCATTCTACTTGTTACATCCTCAAAAAAATCCAAAAGATTAGTCAAGCATGATTTCCTCATCATAAATCCATGCTGACTGACCGATCCAGTCACTGCTTTCCAAATGTGCTGCTATAATATATTTAATAATCGATTCACTACCGATGTAAGGCTAACTAGCTATAATTCCCCATTTTCTATCTCCCTCCTTTCTTAAAAAGTGGAGTTACATTGACCACCCTCCAGTCTACAGGAACTGATCCAGAGTCAAGAGAACATTGGAAAATAATCACCAATGCATCCACGATTGCACCAGTGCTGGGTCATCATCCTGGTATCCTGCCTGTCGGCACGTAATCACGTTAAAGTGGCCAGTTAGTGATGGCTGGGAGTAGTGAAAGGAATGAAAAATACCCTTCCTCCACTAAAGTCAGTTAACCAGTTCCACATTTCGTAATGATGTGTCCCTCTTGGACTCACACCCTCCCTAGCCAACAATCAGTCTATCAGGGAACCTCCCTGCCTGAGGTTATGTGTTGCTGGCCCTGATCTGTTCAGGTCTTTTCTTGCCCCCCCTCACCCCACCCCACCTCTACAATCAGTCCGAAGAAGGGTCCAGACCCGAAAAGTAATTTTTCTATTTTCTCTAGAGATGCTGCCTGACCTGTTGAGTTACTTCAGCATTTTGTGTCATGGTATTGTCAGGTAATTTGGATAAAAAGCAGTGGACAAAAGCTGCAGGATGTCCAGAGGAGGTGTGACAGAATGATCCCAGGAATGTTCGGGTTAACAGGTGATGAGCGTCTCAAGGTACAGGGCCTGTACTGGCTGGAGTTTAGAAGGATGAGGGGAAACCTCATTGAAGCTTGCCAAATAGCGAAGAGGATGTTTTCACTAGTGCGAGTGT
The DNA here is from genome assembly GCF_053455715.1 of Rhinoraja longicauda. Lineage (NCBI taxonomy): Eukaryota > Metazoa > Chordata > Chondrichthyes > Rajiformes > Arhynchobatidae > Rhinoraja > Rhinoraja longicauda. The sequence goes on along the minus strand of NC_135961.1, from coordinate 35,579,258 downwards.
CTAGGACCACAGGCCATAGCCTCAGAATAAAAGGATGTACCTTTAGAAAGGAGATGAGGAGGAATTTCTTTAGTCAGAGAGCGGTGAATCTGTGGAATTCATTGCCGCAGACAGCTGCGGAGGCCGTCAATGGATATTTGTAAGGCAGAGATTGACAGATTCTTGATTAGTAAGGGTGTTAGGGGTTAAGGCAGGAGAATGGGGTTGAGAGGGAAAGATAGATCAGCCATGATTGAATGGTGGAGTAGACTTGATGGGCCTAACTTTTTCAGTCAGAGAGTTGTAAATCTGTGTAATTCTCTGCCTCAGAAGGCAGTGGAGGTCAGTTCTCAATGCATTCAAGAGAGAGCTAGATAGAGCTCTTAAGGATAGTGGAGTCAGGGGGTATGGGGAGAAGGCAGGAACGGGGTACTGATTGAGAATGATCAGCCATGATCACATTGAATGGTGATGCTGGCTCGAAGGGCCAAATGGCCTACTCCTGCACCTATTGTCTATTGTGCTCATAGAACTTATGAATATCTAAGCTTTAAAACTGCCAGTGGGAATACAACCTTGAAATGGAGTCAGGAAGCATGCCAGGTCATCTGACCAGATAGGCAACCAGTATTCAAATCTTGTCGAAGGTTATGTCATCATTGTGGGCTTGCTGGCTGCATGTACAATAATTATTCCGGTTAAGTAGTCAGAGTTTTGCATTCATTACTGATGTTTTATTTTGGGCGGCACAATGGCGCAGTGGTCGAATTGCTGCTTTACAGCGCCAGAGACCCGGGTTCGATCCTGAATATGGGTGCTGCCTCTACGGAGTTTGTACGTTCTCCCTGTGACCGCATGGGTTCTTTCTGGGTGCTCCGGTTTCCTCCCACACTCCAAATTATCTCTGGAGTGTATAGGATAGCGCTAGGGTATGGGGTGATTGCTGGTCGGCTCGGACTTGGTAGCCAAAGGGCCTGTTTTTTGCGCTGTATATCTAAAGCAGCGTTTCTCAACCTTTTTACCCTTGCGGAACCCTTGAAATAATTTTCATGTCTCAGGGAGCCCCTACATAAAAGTTTGTCACCTACAACTCCTGCCCACTGACCACTAAAGGCCATTTTACACTGGTGCCGTATAGATGTCGCTAAATATATTCCCTATGATTATTATACTTTTAAATGATATAACAGGTTGAAGACTTTATTATAATACCCAAGAATTTTCCAAGAATATGCCTTGCGTGTATAATAAAATTACGAATATGAAATTAAATACAAAAATGACTCAAAAATGCATTTACATATGATTGGCAAGGATGTGCATTTCTGCTCTACCTTGGTTCTAGTCCTGGGGGAAATAAACCCACAGAAGACCACTAATTGCGGTAATTTAGAGTATAAATTAGAGTATAAACGGCGGCACGGTAGCGCAGCGGTAGAGTTGCTGCTTTACAGCGAATGCAGCGCCGGAGACTCAGGTTCGATCCTGACTACGGGTACTGCACTGTAAGGAGTTTGTACGTTCTCCCCGTGACCTGCGTGGGTTTTCTCTGAGATCTTCGGTTTCCTCCCACACTCCAAAGACGTACAGGTATGTAGGTTAATTGGCTGGGTAAATGTAAAAATTGTCCCTAGTGGGTGTAGGATAGTGTTAATGTACGGGGATCACTGGGCGGCACGGACTTGGTGGGCCGAAAAGGCCTGTTTCCGGCTGTATATATATGATATGATGATATGATCTTGCTTATTTAAGTACATATTGAAGTACTTGTTGAAGTAAATTCGCACATTAATTGAAAATCAGCCCAAAAAGGTGGTAATTGGCTTTTCTGCTGTGTTTTATATTTTAACCCCGTCTTAATGAATTAATATAGTTATATAATCTTACACTTACATTTAATATTTACTCATTACAGTTCCACCACTGATTTTCTGGCACTCTTGGTTCCAGAGCTTTGTTGGTTTATCCAGCCGGCCAAGGAAGTCAGCTATGGGGATAGATGTGCTGGCTCCAGCTGGGCTGAAGTTCCAGAGCCCCGGCCGCAGGTTGCAAATTCAGCCCACCGATCGGCCATGGAAGTCCCGATGAAGTCGAGATTGGCTGCCTTGCCCAGCCTAGGTGCCACATTTTTTGGGGAGACTTCCAGGGCGGGAGGATTTCAATTTTGTCCAGATTTAAGGAGGTGCCGGACCACCAGTTGCTGGAAAATCTGTGGCGGGCCTGTACAGAATAAATAACCGAGAATTTTCACACTATCTTTTCAGATTTGCATGCAATACTCAACTTTAAAAAAGAGCATTTGATCTGGTTTGAAATGATTAGTGGTTATTTCTCGCAGAACCCCTAGCGACTTCTAGCGGAACCCCAGTTTTCCGGGGAACCCCGGTTGAGAAATGCTGATCTAAAGACTAAAGGTGATTGACCACTCTTCTTTTTTTCAGCTCTTTGACTTTGACATTGAAGTGAAACCAATGCTGGAAGTGCTGGTGGGGAAAACCATTGAGCAAGCTCTGCTGGAGGTTTTGGAGGAGGAGGAGCTGGAGAATCTGCGTGCACTCCAACGTGACTTTGAGGAGATTCGCAATGCAGAGCTTGCAGAAGTGCAGCGCATGGAAGAGAGGGAGAGACGTTACCGACAGGAAAAGGTATTGCTCACTCCTGTCGGAGCTCGCTAGAGAGAGTGCATATCGTGTCACTGTTGATCAAGGCATGCCGATAATTTGGAAATGAAATATCTTTGTAGTTAACCGGTAGGGTTTTTAAGTTGGGATGTTGTTAACTTTACTAGTATGAGGTGATATAGACCTATGATTGATTGGCAAAAGGGTGGCTGAAAAATCAATGGAGGGAGAAAATGGAAAATCAGTATAAACTACGAGAAGATTTACGAGAATGTTGCTAGGACTCAAGGGCCTGGGCAAAAGGGAGGTTGAGCAGGCTAGGACTCTATTCCTTGGAACGCAGGAGGATGTGGGGTGATCTTAGAGAGGTATACAAAATCATGAGAGGAATAGATCGTGTAGACGCATAGTCTCTTGCCCCGAGTAGGGGAATCAATAACCAGAGGACATAGGTTTAAGGTGAGAGGGAAAGATTTAATAGGAATCTGGGCGGTAACATTTTTACACAGAGCGTGGTGGGTGTATGAAACGAGCCGGAGGAGATAGTTGAAACAGGGACTATCGCGACAATTACGAAACATTTAGACAGGTACATGGATAGGATAGGTTTAGAGGGATACCGCAAAATGCAGGCAGGTGGGACTAGTGTACATGGGACCTGTTGGTCGGTGTGGGCAAGTTGGGCCAAGGGGCCTGTTTCCACGCTGTATGACACTATCACTATCAAGGGATATGAAATCATACAAGCGTTTCTCGAAGAATATAACAAATAAGACTATGTTTGTCTTTCGAAGTTTAGTTTAGAGATACAGAGCGGAAACAGGCCCTTCGACCACCAAGTCTGCGCCGACCAGCGATCCCCGCACATTTATACAATCCTACACCCACTAGGGACAATTTACAATTATACCAAGCCAATTAACCTACAAACCAGTATGTATTTGGAGTGAGTGAGGAAACCGGTGATCCCGGAGAAAATCCATGCAGGTAACAGGGAGAAATTACAATCTCCGTACAGACAGCACCCATAAGGATTGAACCACCGGGTGGCGCCAGCATTGTGTTAAATGTATGTTTTTAGTGTTCTTTAGCTTGTCGTCAAGGAGAAGTTATTTTCAAGTGATGAGGCGAATGTGGGAACTGCAAACTGCCACAGTTGCGGCAGGAGATTTCTGATGGGGTTGTGATATGTGAGGCAGTGTGGTCCTTTCATTGTTTTCACTGGACTTCCAAATGTGCTCAGCAAGAAAGACGAGGTGCACAATGCACAATGCTTCTCAGCTTTTCTCCTCCATTTTGATAACTCGCAGCCAGGGATTCACTTGAGGAGATTTAAATATTTTCAAGGAGTTTTTGCTCTTCCTTTTATATGAGTATGTGTGTGAGGTAAATGTCCCGCTGGTGGTCTGTATCTGATGAGGGTTCAACGATGCTGAAAATGTAAAAGCAGTCCTACTGGACAGGACTGACTACTCTGCATTTAATAAGTTACTACTGTCTGTATATCACCCACTGATATGGCAATATCGGGGAATTATGATGTAAATCTATGCCCCAGTATTGTGAGATCACCTTGCTCTCAGCGTTATGCCACTAAAGTTTACAAAATATTTGTAACATTTCAGATAACCCTGACAAATATCACTCCCTTGCCTTGCTTTCCCACATTCAGTACAAGTCCAGAAAACCATTGATTTTCTGGCATCTGATGGTCCGGCACCTCCTTTGATCCACACAAAATTACAAAATCCCACCCCCGGAGGTTCCGCCTAGACCAGGTGAGGCAGCCGATCTCGACCTCACCGGAACGTCCGCGGCCGTACTTGCATTCGGGGGTTGACTTTGCCACCTGCGGTTGGGGCTCTGGAACTCTGGCCTGGCTGGAGCCGGCAGATTAGTTCCCTTAGCCAACTTCCGTGGCCAGACTTCCGATTTGCGAGTCAAATCTGCGGCAGAGGGCCCTGGAACACCGGTGCAGTCGGAGCCGACAGATCCGTTCCCATAGCCGACCTCCGAGGCCGACTTTGCAGGCTGGTATCTTGACCTCCCCTGCAGCCTAGGTGGCTAGTTCCAGTAGCGTTCGACTCCTCTCAGACACCGTGATCTCTGTCGGTCCGGCAGAATGGATAATCCGGCAAAGCTCTAGAACCAAGGGTGCCATAAAATCGGTGGTGGGCCTGCATTAGAGTTTTCACTTTCACATTGGAACCCATTGTTGTTGTTTTTTACAGAAACACCGTATGATACAACAACAGGAAGTGTTGAACAAAGAGAAAGAAACTGCAGATAAGATTGCAGCACGCTCGTTTGCCCAGAATTACCTGGCTGATCTAATCCCCATAGTCTTCAGTACGCTTCGGGATAATGGTTACTTCTATGACCCAGTGGAGAGAGGTTTGTCCTTGATTTATTTTGCAATTATACAAAGCTTTGCAATAACATAGTCAAAATGGATTTAGGCTGTGCATTCGTTTTCCCTTTGGTCTATCCCCTTACTCCTAGGGCACTGATTCTCTTAGCATCTTGACTTGTCCCACTGCTCTAATGTTTAATTTATTATTGTCACATGTAACGAGGTACAGTAAAAACCTTTTGGGGGCTATCCAATCAAAGAAAAGACTATACATGCTCACAATCAAACCAACAGTATACCTGATGCAAATCCACCTGCAAATGTTCAGTTCAAAAATCAGGAGAATGAGCAATCTTTTATTCTCTCTGAATAAAATATTGAGAGAATATTTTATAGTTTTCTCTCTCAATATATAAAAATAAAAGGATATACACCTTGAGGGATTACCTGCATTCTTAAAACTGAAATATCCTTCATGTACATTATGCATTTTACTTTAGATGTTTTAGAGATACAATGTGGAAATAGGCCCTTCAGCTCACTCTGTCAGCACCGATCAGCACTATCCTACATACTAGGGGCAATTTACAATTTTAGAGAAGCCAATTAACCTACAAACTCACACTTCTTTGGGATGTGGGAGGAAACTAGAGCACTTGGAGGAAATCCACATGGTCACAGTAAAAAATGTACAACCTCCATACTGACGGCACCAGAGGCCAAGATGGAATCTGGGTCTCTAGCGCTGTAAGCCAGCTACTGTACCACTGCACCATTGTGCCGCCCCAATTTTTGACAGTGAGATTTTTGATTTGCATTCATTAGTGAGTTATGATGTTCTTCACACATGTGGGAGAAAAGGATGGATGTGTAGCATTTAATGCCCTAAGACTAAAATTGGTACAAAAAGGTGTGCCACTTCCAATCATTCACCTCTTACATCTCATAAGACAGTGTAATGCTGACGCTTTGAGAGAAAGCTCATCCAAATTTCTACCTAGGTTGAAATTACACAACTAACGGGATTATTTGAAATTTGTGTATTTTAAGAATTCATTTTTTAAAGTTATAAATATTTTCTTAATCTCCAAGGTTTGTTTCTGTACCTCCTAACATGCTGTACATAGCTGTTCATTTTTACTAAATACTATGTTTACAAACCTGTAGAGCTTCTGCGAGTAAGAATTTCATTGTTCTGTTTTGGGACACATGGCAATAAAACACTCTTGGCTCTTTATTAGATGTGGAGAATGTGTTCCTGCCTTGGCTGATGGGAGAAGTAAAGAAATCGATAGAGAAGAAAATTTTGGGAAGGACCATGTTGGACAGTAAGTAACTGGTCTTTAACAATTTTTTTTAGTTACGGTACCATGTACAATTTGGCATAGGATAAATGTGATAAAGCGGCTCAAAGATCGGTGTGGGAGACATAGATTTCTGTGATATAAGAAAATAACTGCAGATGCTGGTACAAATCGATTTATTCACAAAATGCTGGAGTAACTCAGCAGGTCAGGCAGCATCTCGGGAGAGAAGGAATGGGTGACGTTTCGGGTCGAGACCCTTCTTCAGACTGATGTCAGGGGGGCGGGACAAAGGAAGGATATAGGTGGAGACAGGAAGATAGAGGGAGATCTGGGAAGGAGGAGGGGAAGGGAGGGACAGAGGAACTATCTAAAGTTGGAGAAGTCGACGTTCATACCACTGGGCTGCAAACTGCCCAGGCGAAATATGAGGTGCTGTTGGCATGGGACATCCAAAAAAGCCAAAAAGGGGAGCTGTTGCATTGGTTTGGGCTTCCCTTGAATCAGGCTGGGACCAGTGCCCTAGCAAATTGAATAACTAGAGCCTGGACAAGTAGCATTTAAACTAAGTTGGTGGATTTTTGTGTTTAGATATTTTAGAACATTGAAGAGAGAACAAAACAATAGTGCAAAATAAGTAATAAAAAATCAGCAGGACCTGGGACAGAGCGTCAAAGGGTACAGGGAGAGAGGCAGGAGAATGGGTAGGAAGGAACTGCAGATGCTGATTTACACTGAAGATGGACACAAAATGCTGGAGTAACTCAGCGTATCAGGCAGTATCTCTAGAAGAAAAGAACAGGACAGGACCAAACCCTAGTTGGTGATAGGATGGTTCAGTTGTCTGATAACAGCTGGGAAGAAACTGTCCCTGAATCTGGAGGTATGCATTTTAAGAAAGGAGGGATGACAAGTGGTAAACTTTCGACCAATTAACATTTCTTCGGTAGTAGAGAAATGTTAACATCCATCATGAAATAGCAGTTTGAAATAATAATATAATTGAGCAATATAAACGTTAGCTTTTTTTGAGATTGTAACCTCCAGAAAATGTAAGGATGTGCCGTCATAGAGTTGTAGGGCATAGGAACAGGTCCTTTGGATCACCACATCCATGCCACCTGTTGAATACATGTCCACTAATCCATTCACCTGTGTGACATCCATAGCTTTCCAAGCTTTAGTGATTCAAGTACTTATCTAGATGATTTTAAATGTTATGGTAGTATCTGCCTCCACTTCAGGCAGCACTTTCCTGACTCCAGCCACCCTTTGTGTTCAAAACAAAATCCTTCTCCGATCGCCTCTCTGCCTCCTACCTCTCAGTTTAAACCCATGCCCTCTCTGACATTCCCACCATGGGAAAAAGCTAATTGCTTTATACTCTATGCACTGTCCTCATAAATGTATAAATTTCTATCGGGTCATCCTTCAGCCTCCTATGCTCCAGGGAAAAGAAATTCAGCCTATCTAATCTCTCTTTATAACTGTAATGCTCCAAGCCAGGTTTGCATCCTGGTGAATCTCCTCTGCATCCTCTCGAGATTCTCACCGAATAATGAAAGGCCTGGATAGAATGGATGTGGAGGATGTTTCCACTAGTGGGAGATTCTAGGACCAGAGGGCACAGCCTCAGAATAAAAGGATCTACTTTTACAAGGGAGATGAGGAGACATTTCTTTAGCCAAGGGGTGGTGAATCTGTGGAATTCATTGCTACAGATGGCTGTGGAGGCCAATTCTTTGGGTAAGAGTGTCAAAGGTTACAGGGAGAGAGGCGGGAGAATGAGTAAGAAGGAACTGCAGATGCTGGTTTACACCGAGGATGGACACAAAATGCTGGAGTAGCCCAGCGGGTCAGGCAGCATCTCTGGAGGAAAGGAATAGGTGACATTTCAGAACCTGAAACAGGAGAGGGAAAGAGAGATCAGCCATGATTGAATGGCGGAATAGACTCAATGGGCTGAATGCCCTAATTCTACTTGTATGACTTGTGAGCTTATGAACTCTCCAGGTCCAAGTGACCTGAACATTGCAAGTTGTGCAGTGTGACCAGAACTGCTCAAAACACTACTTTTAAAAAATACAATTATAACATGACATTCCAGCTCATATTCTATGCCACAGCCAATGAAGGCATATCGCCTTCACCAGCTTATCATCCCTGCTGCCACTGTCCCTCTGTCCATTGGCCCTACCATTTGTCCCAAAGTCCTACCCTTGTTTGTCTTCCCATTTCTCAGGATTAAATTCCATTTGCCATTGTTCCACCCAACCTTCCAGCTGATCTATATCATACTGTAGTCTCAGACAGCCTTCCTTGCTATCTACAAAATACCACTTGCCATATTATTTGCAAACTTACTTATCATACCTTCAACATTCAAATCCGTCATTAATGTATATCACAAATATCAAAGGCCTCTATGCTGATCCTGGAATACACCATTACACACACATTCCAATCAGAAAAGCAACACACTACCAACACCCTCTGCCTCCTATTACTATGCCAAATTTGGGTCTACTTTGCCAGCTTGCACTGGATCCCATTGGCTCCAGCCTACCATGCACAACCTTATAAAAAGAAATGCTTTCCTGAGTCCATGCAGATAACTTCAATCCTGCACTCACTGATATACCCGATTAGCTCTTCAAAACACACAATAAAATTTGTGAGACTGGATTTCCCATGCTGTCTTTTCTGAATGAATGAGGGATTAATTAGTGGGATAATGGCCAAACGTGGGGAAATGGGACTAGATTAAATGGGCATCTTGCTCAGCATGGATAATTTAAAGACTCTAGGCCTCTATAGAGTCATAGAGTCTTACAGCGTGGAAACAGGCCCTTTGGTCCAACTTGTCCACACCTGTCAACATGTCCCATCTACACTAGCCCCACCTGCCTGCGTTTGACCATTATCCCTCTAAACCTGTCCTGCCCATGTATCTGTCTAAATGTTTCTTAAATGTTGCGAGAGTACCTGCCTCAACTACCTCCTCCAGCAGCTCGATCCATATACCCAGCACCCTTTGTGTAAAAAAAAGTTACCCCTCAGGTTCCCATTAAATCTTTCCCCCCTCACTTTAAACCTATATCCTCTGGTTCTCGATTCCCCTAATCTGGGCAAGAGACTCTGCGTCTACCCGATGTACACCTCTCATGATTTAGTATGGGTTGGGTTAAATGGGCCTGTTTCTATGCTGCACGACTTTGACTGAAATGGGCTTTGTCCCTTGTCCATTTCCCTGCACAGATGCTGTCTGACCCACTGAAACAAGGAGGCAGATTATTATCTCAATGGTGTCAGGTTAGGTAAGGGGGATGTGCAGCGAGACCTGGGTGTCCTGGTATACCAGTCACTGAAAGTTGGAGTGCAGGTACAGCAGGCAGTGAAGAAATCTAATGGCATGTTGGCCTTCATAACGAGAGGATTTCAGTATAAGAATAAAGAGGTTCTTCTGCAGTTGTATAGGGCCCTGGTAAGACCACATCTGGAGTATTATGTACAGTTTTGGTCTCCTAATTTGAGGAAGGACATCCTTGTAATTGAAGCAGTGCAGCGTAGGTTCACGAGATTGATCCCTGGGATGGCGGGACTGTCATATGAGGAAAGATTGAAAAGACTAGGCTTGTATTCACTGGAGTTTAGAAGGATGAGAGGGGATCTTATAGAGACATATAAAATTATAAAAGGACTGGACAAGCTAGATGCAGGAAAAAATGTTCCCAATGTTGGGGGAGTCCAGAACCAGGGGCCACGGTCTTAGAATAAAGGGGAGGCCATTTAAAACTGAGGTGAGAAGGAAATTTTTCACCCAGAGAGTTGTGAATTTGTGGAATTCTCTGCCACAGAAGGCAGTGGAGGCCAATTCACTGGATGAATTTAAAGGAGAGTTAGATAGAGCTCTAGAGGATAGCAGAATCAAGGGATATGGGGAGAAGGCAGGCACGGGTTACTGATTGTGGATGATCAGCCATGATCACAATGAATGGCGGTGGTGGCTCGAAGGGCTGAATGGCCTCCTCCTGCACCTATTTTCTATGTTACTGAGTTCCTCCAGCAGCTCGTCTGTTTTACTCCAGATTCCAGCATCTGCAATCTCTTGTGTTTCTATGTTGCAGATCAATTTCCACCTTTCCCACTACAGATAAATGCTGCCTCATTAGCGTTTTTAATTCTAAATGGTTCCCTCCCTTTAATGTAATGCACACTGGCCTGTAATTATCTGGTAGCACTTTGTGTCTTTTGCTCCCACTATTTGCCCTTGAGAGGCCATCACCCCCCAAAATACTAAAAAAGTACAGTGAGGGGCAGAAAGCCACAGGAGACCTGCACTACCTGCCTCTCCTGGTGGTCACCCCTCTCTCTGATTAAACCTTTAGTGTGGACATCTCCTGTAACTCCTGTCCATAAACCCTCTCTGCCTCCTGTATGTTCCTCAACCTGTCCAACCGATCCATGCATTCTAAGAGGAACTGCAGCTGGTCAAACTTCCTGTGGATGGCGAACCTAAGGCTGTCAGTCCTGAAAAACAGGACACACTTATCTGCTTGTGAACTTTTAAATCGCTCTGGCTCCTCCTCGTCTCTGCTAAGGCTGTTGGTCCTGGGAAATAACACTAATTGAGAACTTAAATATCTCATCCTCAAGCTGATTTTTTGGAATTCTTCATGCCGTGGTCAAACCTTTCACGGGTATCATTTATTACGTGTTTGGGTTCATAGATTAATCCTGTCTCGCTACACAATGCCTGATCTAAAATAGCCTGCCCTCTACTTGATACCTTAACATGTCAGGAGTTATGGAGAGAAGGCTTTGGTTTAATAATAATAATAATACATTTTATTTATATAGCGCTTTTCATATACTCAAAGACGCTTTACAGAGATTTTGAGAACATAGGGAAATTAATAAATAGATAAATAAGTAAATAAATAAATGAACAGAGAAAGGAGACAGTAGGTGAGGTGACCTTCAGTAGTTGAAGGCAGTACTGAACAGGTGAGACTTCAGCGATGTTTTGAATGTGGTGAGTGTGGGGGAGTCTCTAACGGTTTGGGGTAGTGAGTTCCATAGGGTGGGAGCAGCGATGGAGAAAGCCCTGTCCCCCCAGGATCTGAGTTTAGTCCGGATGTGGGGGGATAGGAGATTGGCAGCGGCAGAGCGGAGGGTGCAGGTGGGAGTGTGCCTGTGGAGGAGGTCGGTCAGGTAGGATGGGGCCAGGTTATGGAGGGCTTTGTAGGTTATGAGGAGGATTTTGTACTGGATTCTCTGGGGGATGGGGAGCCAGTGGAGTTTATAAAGGACGGGGGTGATATGGTCACGGATCGAGGTGTGTGTGAGTAGACGGGCAGCGGAGTTTTGAATGTATTGAAGTTTATTGATGATTTTTGAGGGTGCGCCATAGAGGAGGCTGTTGCAGTAGTCCAGACGGGAGGTGATGAAGGCGTGGATGAGGGTTTCTGCAGCTGTGGAGGAGAGGGATGAGAGGAAAAGACAGATCAGCCATGATTGAATGGCGGAGTAGACTCGATGGGTCAATTGGTCTAATTCTGCTCCTAGAATTTATGAGCATGTTACTGTAGGAACAATCACATGGCTACTCTTAGAACATAGAACATGGGAAATGCAGCAAAGGACCAGGGCCTTCAGCCCAATGATATCTGCGCCCACTGTTCCAATCTAACTAATCCCATCTGCCTGTACAAGAATCATATCCCTCTATTCCTTGCCTATCCAAATGCCTCTTGTTTGCCACTATCCTATCAGTTTTCATCCACTCCCCACCCCTCCCCGTAGTGCATTTAAGGCACTGTGATTTTTAAAAAACTTTCAACTTTCCCCCTCTCACCTTAAAGCCATGCTATCTAGTATTTGACATTTCGATCCTGCGAGAAAGACTCTGACTCTCTGCCATTTATACACTTCCATTAAGTCATCTCTTAGCCTCTGATGCTCCAGAGAAAACAATTCAAGTTTGTCCAATCTCTGTAGTTAATACTCTCCAATTCAGGCAACATTCTAGAGAATCCCCTCTCCAAAGTCTCCAGATCCTTCCTGTAATGGGGTGACTAGAACTGCACATAATGTTCCAAATGTAGCCTAATCAAAGTTTTACACAGCTGCAACATGACTAACTGATTTTCATATTCAGTGCCCCGACTGATGAAAGCAAGCATGCTTTACCACTCTTTCTATTCATGTTGCAACTTTCAGGGAGCTGTGAATTGCACCCTAAGATCCCTCCGTACATCTTGCCAATTTGATTTCCCCAGTCTATATCATAATAGTGACCCTTTTATCTGGCGATCATAAGTAAAATTGGGCTTTAGCCATCACTCTCCTGCTCTGAAACCCTGCCAACATCTCTTGCTCTCCACCAAGAGCACACATGCCCCTGCACTCACTGAGAGTCTGAAGAAGTATCCCGACCCGAAACATCGCCTGTCCATTCCCTCCACAGATGCCGCCTGACCCACTGAGTTCCACCAGCACTTTGTGTTTTGGTCAAAACTCCAGCATCTGTAGACTCTTGTGTCTCGACTTTTCAACAATGCAGTTAGCTGGTGATGCCCATCTGTAGTCCATGTGTATAAAATCATGAGAGGAATAGATCGGGTGGATGCACAGTCTTTTGCCCAGAATGGGGGAATCAAGAACCAGAGGGCATAGGTTTAAGGTGAAGGTGAAAGATTTAGTATGAATCTGAGGGGTAACTTTTTCATACAATGGGTAGTGTGTGCATGGAACGAGTAGCCGGAGGAGGTAATTGAGGCAAGGACTGTTGCAACATTTAAGAAGCAATTAGACAGATATATGAATAGGACAGGTTTAGAGGGATATGGGCCAAACACTAGCAAGTGGGACAAGTGTAGATGGGGCATGTTGGTTGGTGTGGATGTTGGGTCGAGAAGGGCCTATTTCCACACGATGACTCTTTGACTCTATAGTCAGAGAATCATAGAGTGATACAGTGTGGAAACAGGCCCTTCGGCCCAACTCGCCCTCACCGGCCAACAATGTCCCAGCCACACGTCCCATTTGCCTGCGCTTGGTCCATATCCCTCTAAACCTGTCCTATCCATGTACCTGTCTAACTGTTTCTTAAATGATGGGATAGTCCCAGCCTCAACTACCTCCTCTGGCAGCTTGATCCATACACTCACCACCCTTTGTGTGAAAAAGTTACTCCTCGGATTCCTATTAAATCCTTTTCCCTTCACCTTGAACCTATGTCCTCTGGTCCTCGATTCCCCTACTCTGGGCAAAAGATTGTGCCTACCTGATCTATTCCTCTCATTATTTTGTATACCTCTGGAAGATCTCCCCTCATCTTCCTGCATTCCATGGAATAGAGACCCAGCCTACTCAACCTCTCCCTATAACTCACACCCTCTAGTCCTGGCAACATCCTCGTAAATCTTTTCTGAATCCTTTCAAGCTTAACAATATCTTTCCTATAACGTAGTGCCCAGAACTGAACACAGTATTCTAAATGCGGTCTCACCAACGTCTTATACAACTGCAACATGACCTCCCAACTTCTATACTCAGTACTCTGACTGATGAAGGCCAAAGTGTCAAAAGCCTTTTTGACCACCTTATCTACCTGCGACTCGACCTTCAAGGAACCATGCACCTGTACTCCTAGATCCCTCTGCTCTACAACACTACCCAGAGGCCTACCATTTACTGTGTCGGTCCTGCCCATGTTCCAAAATGTAACACCTCACACTTTTCTGTATTAAATTCCATCAACCATTCATCTGCCCACCTGGCCAATCGATCCAGATCCATCCGTTCACAACCATCTTCACTATCTGCGAACCCAATACCTTTTGTATCATCAGCAAACTTGCTAATCTTGCCCTCTATGTTCTCTTCCAAATCATTGATGTTGATGACAAACAGGCCCAGCACTGAACCCTAAGGCACACCACTAGTTACAGGCCTCCAATCCGAGAAGCAACCTTCACCATCATCTTCTGCTTCCTTCCATGGAGCCAGTTTGCTATCCATCCAGCTATTCTTGGATCCTATGCGATCTAATCTTCCAGAATAGCCTACCACGCGGAGCATATGTAGCATTTAAGAGAATGAACCTGATGCAATGATGCCAAAGTTGAACCTTGAGAAAAGTGAATTATTAACGACATATGTGTGTTTGCCCTTGCTTTTGCAGTACTTCTTCGCGATGTGGAAAATAAAAGAACCCAAATGTTCAGGCATATTCAGTCACCTGCGAAGAAATGAAGAGACAAGACACAAATTTGGTAATGAAGGAATTTCAGAAATTTGAAATTCTCTGTTGTTAACTAATTCTTTTTGATCAATAAACCATGAATTTGTGCAGAGCAATGTTTTGGCATTTGTTTCATTCTGTTTTATTCTGTACTAACTGAAAAGTGTTTGAGTTGAAGCAAACTTCAGACACTGGGATTTTTTCTCAGGGAATTAACCGGAGATTCAATGAAGAATGGCTTTTTTACAGTTAGTTTTCAGCAATTTTGTCTGTCAAAATGGTTTCTGAAAGACACCTGCAATAGTTAATCTATCAAGTGGCCAGAGGTTGGATGCTACAGGTGCCGAAATGTTTCTAAATATGGGGTGTACATAAATTTGTAGTTTACTTTTTGGCATATTTGGAAAAGTTCCATTCTTCTGTCCCTTACACATGGGAAATATATATTGAATAGATAGAGTCGGGCGGCACAGTGGCACAACGGTAGAGTTGTTGCCTTGTAGCACCAAAAACCCGGGTTCGATCCTGACCACGGGTGCTGTCTATAAAGAGTTTGTACATTCTACCTGTGGCCGCATGGGTTTTCTCCAGGTGTTCCTGTTTCTACCCACACTCCAAAGACGTGCAGGCTTGTAGGTAAATTGGCTTTGGTAAGTTGTAAAATTGTCCTTGGTTTGTAGGTTAGTGCACGGGGTGACACTGGTCGGCGTGGACTCGGTAGGCCGAAGTGCATGTTTCTGTGTTGTATCTCTAAAGTCTAAAATAATTATAATATTAATTATTCTACCGAGGTAATTGTGGCACCAATACTGCTAAATTGGACGCTGACAGTATACTGATCACTAGATTTTAAGCGTACACTGAGGGAACAACAAGGATATCCTCAGCAGTGAAGGGATTCTTCAGTTCCTTGCAGATATATTCTGCAGTCTGTATCTTCCCCTTCGCTCTACCTCTTCTACTTGAGTTTGACGATTGTATTTATGTATAGTATTATCTAATCTGATTGGATAACATGCAAAACAAAGCTTTTTACTATACCAACACCAGGCGTGAGATTCCCTGACTTCGTTCTCGCCAATCTACCTGTAATGGATGCTTCCGTCCATGGCAGTAGTAGTAGAAATTACGACTTTGCAGTCAAAAGATAGACAAAAGATGTACAGTTTTGGTCTCCTAATTTGAGGAAGGACATCCTTGTAATTGAGGCAGTGCAGCGTAGGTTCACGAGATTGATCCCTGGGATGGCGGGACTGACATATGAGGAAAGATTGAAAAGACTAGGCTTGTATTCACTAGAGTTTAGAAGGATGAGAGGGGATCTTATAGAAACATATAAAATTATAAAAGGACTGGACAAGCTAGATGCAGGAAAAATGTTCCCAATGTTGGGGAAGTCCAGAACCAGGGGCCACAGTCTTAGAATAAAGGGGAGGCCATTTAAAACTGAGGTGAGAAAAAACTTTTTCACCCAGAGAGTTGTGAATTTGTGGAATTCTCTGCCACCGAGGGCAGTGGAAGCCAAATCACTGGATGGATTTAAGAGAGAGTTAGATAGAGCTCTAGGGACTAGTGGAATCAAGAGATAAGGGTAGAAGGCAGGCATGGGGTATTGATTGGGGATGATCAGCCATGATCACAATGAAGGGCCAAATGGCCTCCTCCTGCACCTATTTTCTGTGTTTCTATGTTAAGAGTCAGGAAAATATTTTACTGTCATATTTCCCGAAACAGAACAATTAAATTCTTGCTTGAAGCAGGACAACAGGTATGTAAACATATTACAAGTCCACCACTGATTTTCCAGCACCTTTGGTTCAGGAGCCTTTCAGGATTATCCGTTTTGCTGGACCAACAGAGGTTACAGCCTCCAAAAGGTGTCGAATGGTACTGGAACAGTCCTATAGGCCACTGGAGTGCCAAGATACTGGCCTGCAAAGTCGGCCTCAGAAGTCGGTTATGAGAACGGATCTGCTGGCTCCAGCCAGGCTGGAGTTCCAGAGCCCGGTCTGCAGGGGGCAAATTCAACCTGCCGATCGACCACAGAAGTCCCAATGAGGTTCAGATTGGCCACCTCACACGGCCTGAGGGGGCACATTTTTGAGGGAACTTCTGGAGTGCGGAGGGTTTCAAATGCGCTCACGTAATCATGTCCGGATTAAAGGAGGTGCCAGACCACCAGTTGCTGGAAATGTGCTGGTGGACCTGTGCTGATACCATAATAAAGAACAACAAAATGTTCAATACATTTTTTAAAAAAACAATGTTGTGCAAAAACAAAGCCCGAAATCCCAAGTGCAATCAGGCAGTTCATCGTTCAGAAGTTTAGTTGGTGTTCGTAATGTTCACTAGCCTCATGGTTGTTGGACCTGTGTGTGCCTTTACTACTAAGGGCATTGTGATGTGGGGGATTACCATCAAGCTCACTGGGATGGACATTGATAAAATCTCACCTTGAAGCTGAGCAACCATGAGGTCTTATAGTTCATTAGCAGCAGAAATGCCACCACCACCACAGCCTGTACCCTCAGGGCCTGGTATAAAATCATGAGGGGAATAGATAGGGTGAATGCAGCGTCTTTTTCACTGAGTAGGAAAAATCAAGCACCAGAGGACAAAGATTTAAGGTGAGAAGGAAAAGATATAATAGGAACCTGAGGGGCAACCTTTTCCACACACAGAGTGGTGGTTATATATGGAACAAGCTGCCAGCGGCAGTAGTTAAGGCAGGTACAATAACAACATTTAAAAGACATTTGGACAGGTACATGGATAGGAAATGTTTAGGGGGATGTGGTCTAGACGCGGGCAGGTGGGACTAGCGTAGGTGGGACTAGCGTAGATGGGACATCTAGGTCACCATGTGCAAGTTGGGCCAAATGGCCAGTTTCTGTGTTGTATGATTATATGAACCTTCATCCTACCTTTACAAAGGAGCCAGGGGATCAGCCCAGGGTCAGTGCGGAGGTGCTGAGTGGGATATGAGGTGCCAGGTTTGTAAAACAACTGCACAGGACCACCCACATGTTAAACTTCAAAGTCTGCACACAGTGGATAGAGCTAAACAATCTCACAACACGCTCTGATGCCTCACAACCTTGAAGGTGTGCAGTTGTTGTCACAAGTGGCAATGGATGATTAGGCAGGTGGAGCAACCCATGGGCATCCATGATAAGCGTTTGATGGCACTGGGCCTGTACTAGCTGGAGTTTAGAAGGATGTGGGGGAACCCCATTGAAACTTACCGAATAGTGAAAGGCCTGGTTAGAGTGGATGTGGAGGGGATATTTCCACCAGTGGGAGAGTTTAGGACCTGAGGGCATGGACTCAGAATGAAAGGACGTATCTTTAGAAATGAGAAGAAGAGGAATTTCTTCAGTCAAAGGGTGGTGAATCTGTAGAATTCATTGCCACAGTTGGCTGTGGAGGCCAAGTCATAGGCGAAGATTGACAGATTCATGATTAGCACAAGTGTCGGATTATGGGGGGAAGGCAGGAGAAAGGGGTTGAGGGGGACTGATAGATCAGCCAGAGTAGACTTGATGGGATTAAGAAAATAACTGCAGATGCTGGTACAAATAGAAGGTATTTATTCACAAAATGCTGGAGTAACTCAGCAGGTCAGGCAGCATCTCAGGAGAGAAGGAATGGGTGACGTTTCGGGTCGAGACCCTTCTTCAGACTAATTAATAGCCTTATTGTGCTCCTATGACTTATGAACATTGATGGGGTTACTCAGTCATTAAAAACTGTTTTCATTGTTATAAATTAATTTTCGGCTTATGCGAGTCAAGTTGCACTCTGTTAACATGAGCAGTTAATGGCATAGGTGGAAATGTGGGAGGAAAATAAATCTATTAAAGCCCTAAATTTGATCTTGGATCACTGCTGCACTCAAAGCAGAAATTTTCCCTAGACATTTAGTGAAGCTTGGTCTTTGATCTGCTTGCTTACACTGAAAGAACACTGATCCTTACATTGCCTGAGCAGCCATAGCACCTTTCTAAACAAGATATTTAAAGCAGGATAACAGGCCTGGCTTGTGTGCTGACAGACCAGTTCCACAGCGATCCAACTCAACTGGTCTAAACTCAAGAGATTAATCAGCTTTTCTACGACAGGGAAAGGGGGAAGGCAATCAAACTTTGTAACCTGCTGTTGAGGTAAGGAGCTGAATGGAGCGCTCTCTTAGTAAAATGCTTAAAGCAATTACATTACGGCAACCAAATGGAGTAGAAACAATGAACTGCAGGTGCTGGTTCACAAAAGAAGACACAAAGTGCCATCAAGTAACTCAGCGGGTCAGCCACCACTTCTGGAGAACATGGATAGGTGATGTTTCGGGTCGGGATCCTTCTTCCAATTCAAATTTCACCTGCAATCCTTATCTTTCCACATATCCATCCAAATGTCTTTTGAAAGTTGTATTATATCTGTTTCATTAACTTCCTCTGGCAGCTGGCAGCTCGTTCCAGATACTAACTACTCTGAGTGAAAAAGTTGAGGTCTATCTTAAATCTCTCCCCTCTTAATTTAAGCCTGTGCCCTCTAGTTTTGGAATCCTCTACCCTCGGAAAAGGATTGTGAGCGTTCATTCTATCCATGTTGCTCATGACTCTATATATTGAGTTTGTCTTTGGCCTTGTGTAGGAAGGAACTGCAGATGCTGGTTTACACCGAAGATAGACACAGAATACTGGAGTAACTCAGCGGGTCAGGCAGCATCTCTGGAGAAAAGGCGTAGGTGATGTTTCGGGTTCCGACCCGAAATGTCACCTACTCCTTTTCTCCACACATGCTACCTGACCCACCTTGTCTTCAGCTTTTCCTGGTTTTAAGGTGGGCTCAGAGAGAGTGGATTGACACCGCAGCTGTGAGTCAATCGTTAGAGCAGGATTTGTAGTGTGAATGAGCCTTTCATTAACCGGCAGAAATAGACCTCAGTACTCATTATTTGCTGATCAATAAAAATAGATGACAAATGTTGCCATTTCCAGAAATGAGAAAAGCACTTGAACATAATAATGAAAAATGACGAGAGAGCAGTTTACTTGAATTTGTAGAATTCAATGTCTAATTACGTATTTGTGTTGGACACGGGTGGTGGTTTTGGCGGGAGGCCATACAGCAGCCGGGCGAGCGAGAGGATCAAGCGAAGGCAGAATAATTAAATACTTCATGGAAGAGGATCCTCCCTGAAATGCTATGGGAACAGAGGAATGAAGGGAAATCTGTACTAAAATGGTGTTGAGAAATTAATGGGACTGAAAGCCGATACATCCCCAAGGTTAATTATCTACATTCCAGAGCGTTGACAGGGTTAATGGTGGCATGTGTTGCCATCTTCCAACATTTTACAGGTGGCAGGACAGCCCTGGCAGGTAGCAGGGTGGCAAATGTAATTACAGTGCTTACAGAAAGAAGAGAAAAAAAAAGAAATAGCCTAATATTGTTAGCAGGAAAAGTGGTAGGGGGTGGCAAAGTGGTGCAACTGGTAGAGCTGCTGCTTCGTAGCACCAGAGACCCGAGTTCGATCCTGACGTCAGGCACTATCTATGTGGAGTTTGCATGTTCTACATGTGACCACGTGGATTTCCTCCCGCATCCCAAAAACCTGTGGATTTGCAGGTTAATTGGCCCTGTGTAAATTACCTCTAGTGTGTTGGGAATGGATGGGAAAGTGGAATAACGTAGAACTAATGGTCGGCGTGGACTTGGTGGGCCGAGGGGCCTGTGTCTACGCTGTATCTCTAAACTAAACAGAACTAATCCCAGCACTGTGATTGCAGAAATCTCTGGAGCTGAAATGTGGGATCAGACAACTATGCTTAGTCTTGTTTAGTCAGCAGAGAGTGAGTTCTTATTCCACATTCAGTTTACAGCCTATTTCAACATGTAGCTCCTTTTGTTCTGTTTCCTCGGTAACCGTAAGGTCAAGGGAGAGAAACTCTTCTTTAGTGGCTATCAATAAATATGTGCCAGTTAAACTTGCCTCCCGCGCATTCGGTTCTATTGAAGTGCAAGGAATCAAATATGTAGAGGTAAGTAGGCTGATATCTGATATTCTGGCACATCACTGGTGCTGTCAGCTGCAACCTTCACCTCCACCTGTGTGATCTGAGCGTCATCGCAGTGCTTTAGTTTTGTTTAGAGATACAGCGTGGAAACAGGCCCTTCGGCCCACCGAGTGTGCGCCAATCAACAATCACCCATACCCTAGTTCTATTCCACACACTAGGGACAATTTTTGTACAGAAGCCAAATAACCTACAGATCTAGATAGGCACAAAGTGCTGGAGTAACTCAGCGGGTCAGGCAGCATCTCTGGAGAAAAAGGATGGGTGTTGGTTCGGTTTGGGATACTTCTTCAGACATTCTACATTCTAACCTACAAACCTGAACGTTTTTGGAATGTTAGAGAAAACTGGAGCACCCAGAGAAATACCCACGTGGTCACAGGGAGAACGTGCAAACTCCACATAGACAGTACCCGAGATCAGGATCGAACCCAAGTCTCTGGCGCTGTAAGGCAGCAACTGTGCCAATCGCCACTGTGCCATCCCCTGCTTTCTACTGCACAACACAAACCCAAGCAGCACAGCGGCTCAGCTGGTAGAGCTGCTGTCTTCTGCGCCTGAGACCCGCGTTCGATCCTGACCTTGGGTGCTGTCGGTGTGGAGTTTGTATGTTCTGCCTGTGACCGCGTGGGTTTCCTCCGGGTGCTCCGGTTTCCTCCCACATCCCAAAGACTTACGGGTTTGTAGATTAATTGGCCCTCTGTGAATTAACCCTAATGTGACCCTAGAGAGTGGGAATAGATAGAACTAGAATGACAAATTAGATTGATGTGGCCTCATAGAGTAATACAGTGTGGAAACAGGCCATTCAGCCTAACTTGCCCACACCGAGCAACATTTCATATCTACACTAGTTTTACCTACCTACGTTTGGCCCATATCCCTCTAAATCTTTCCTATCTACATACCTGTCCAAATGTTTTTTAAACATTGTCATCGTAGTGACTCAGTCGGCCGAAGGATCTGTTTCCAAGCAGTAAACCCGCAGGCATTGCCACTTTCATTTCACTGCACATCGAGTATGTGTATGTGACAAATAAATTTGACTTGACTTGACTTGATACACTTTTTTAAAAAAATTCTGTAGTTTTGCAATGTAGTTGTTGGCTTTGTAACTGGAAATGTTTTCCAAATGTGAGTTGTGCAATTCAACATGAACTCTGTTCATCTGCTATTGGGAGGCATCTGCAGCCCGAGGCAAAACCTCCCTTACACACCGCCCTTGAAAGATGACTGTCATCTGAACTGAATGAGGTCTAAGTGAGTGCCTGGACTGGAAATTGGGAAAGCAGCGTAAATTCACAGCCAGGTGTGAGAAAGTATACGTTGAAGCTCACACGTGGAAGACGTGGCCTATGCTCTTATTCTGAAAACTTTGTTGAGGTGTACGTGACCAATTTGTTAAGAAATTAATGATAGACACAAAGTGCTGGAATAATTCAGCGGGTCAGGCAGCATCCCTGAAGAAAGATGGTGGGTGATGTTTTGGGTTGGGACACTTCTTCAGACTGATGATAGTGACTCATGAGGCTAGGCTGTAGGGCCTGTTTCCGTGCTGTATATCTAAACTATTTTTTAAATGTTGTCATTTTGCAGGATAGTTATTTTGGCTTTGTAACTGGAAATGTCCAAATCTGAGCTATGAAATGTTAGTCTGAAGAAAGATCCCGACCCGAAACGTCACCCATCCTTTTTCTCCAGAGATGCTGCCTGATCCGCTGAGTTACTCCAGCACTTTGTGTCTATCTTTGGTATAAACCAGCAACTGCAGTTCTTTGTTTCTACATCTTGTTAAGAAACCAGACAAACTGGTTCCTTCTTATAATTGAATCAGGAAACAATTTACCGCTGAAGACACAAAGTGCTGGAGTAGCTCAGCGGGTCAGGCAATATCTCAGGGCATGGAGAGGAGACGATTCAACCTGAAACATCTCCAATCTATGTTCTCCTGAGTTGCTGCCTGATCCACTGAGCTATTCCACTGAGCTCTGTGTCTTCTTTTGTCCAGCATCTGCAGTTTCTTGTTTCAACCATTTATCACTGCTAGGCAATCTGCTACCAGTTCACCTGATGAAAACTCTAACCTCTGAAGCTGTTAAGACCACTGCGTACCTTTACTCAAAACAGTGGTCTTTCGCTTGGGCATCCTACGCCCCAGCGGTATGAATATTGACCTCTAACTTCAAGCAACCCTTGCTTTCCCTCTCTCTCCATCCCTCCTCCTTCCCAGTTCTCCAACCAGTCTGACTGTCCCTCTGATTACATTGTATCTCTCCCTGCTTTATTTTCACCTTCTCCTAGCTAACAATGGTCTCTTCTACATTTTCCTTGATCTGCATCTCTTTTGATTTCTTACACTTCCTTATCTCTGTAACTCCCTCTCCCCTGATGCTCAGTCTAAAGAAGGGTCTTGACCCAAAACGTCACCCATTCCTTCTATCCAGAGATGCTGCCTGTCCCGCTGAGTTACTCCAGCATTTTGTGTCTACTGTGTTCCTTCCTACACTGTACGGTTCTATGTTCAATGTTCTAAGATGAAACTTATTGAGGTTGGAGTTGTGTATTGTACAAGAGCCTGATGCTTGTTGGGGAAAGGCTGTTTTTTAATCTGGTGGTCATGGTTTTCAGGCTCCTGTAACACTTTCTCGATGGTAAGAGTGAAATGAGAGTGTTGCCTGGGTGGTGTGGATTTTTAAATTTTTATTTTAGAGATACAACATGGAGACAGGTCCTTTGACCCACCAATGATCACCCAAACACTAGTTCTATCCTGCACTCTAGGAACAATTTACAGAAACCAATTAACCTACAAACCTGCACGTCTGGAATGTGGGAGGAAACTGGAGCACCCAGAGAAAATCCACACGGTCACTGGGAGAATGTACAAACTCCGCACAGACTGCAGAGAAATTACACAATTCACAAATTGCAGACAATTGCGGATGCAGCCAAGACCATCACGCAAACCCTTCCATTGACTCCATTTACATCTCACGCTGCCATGTCAGCATAAACTGACATGTTTATGGACATAAACATGGACCAGTCTCACCCTGGTCTCCTCCTCTTCTCCCCCTCTCCCATAAGGCAGGGAGTACAGAAGTGCAAAAATGCACACCTCCAGATTCAGGGACAGTTTCTTCCCAGCTGTTATCAGGCAACTAAACCATCCTATCAACAAATACAAAGTGGTCCTTAGCTTTTATCTACCTCACTGGAGACCCTTGGACTATCTTTAATCGGACTTTACTTGACTTTATCTTGCACTAAACATTATTTCCTTTGTCCTGTATCTGCACACTGTAGATGGCTCGATTGTAATCATTTATAGTCTTTCCACTGGGACGTGTTAGGATGCAACAAAGGCTTTTCACTGTACCTTGGTACACGTGACAATAAACTAAACTAAACTAGAAGGGTTTTAGATAGGCACATGGATATATATAGGGAATAGAGGGATATGGATCGTGTGCAGGCAGATGGAATTAGTTTATCTTGCTTGGCATTATGTTTGGCATGAACATTGTGGGTCGAAGGCCTTGTTTCTGTGCTATACTCTTCTATGTTGTATGTTGTGCCTACATCGGCTTGACACCCCTCCTCAGTTTTGTCTGATGCCATTTTAACCCACACTGCTAATGGCCACTAGATGGCAGCGCGTGCAGACGCAGCGGCCCCACACTCTCCCGATTTTTCGAGTGTTTTTAATGTTTTATCAAGTTCGTCATGTTTGTCACTTCAACAACTCTGGACAGTCAGCAGTGGACAGTATAGTCGTGAGTTCTTGCTGGACAAGAAAACAACATCATCAACACTGGACGCTACGCTTGCAGAGGAACTTAGCGGCCTCAGAATACTCTGCCTGACCTCGACCTTGGCCTCGAGTGCTGCCCCCCGGCTGGAAAGGAGACACCGCAGGCGGTGTGAGAGGAAGCAGAAGAGGGGTAAGCGCGGAGGCATCCGGGCTAGGCTAGCGGCTAGCCCACACAGACCGGCTATTCCGAGCATGCTAATGGCTAATGTACGCTCACTGGACAATAAAATGGACACTATAAGACTTCTCCGGTCGACCCAGCGTGAGGTGAGGGAATGCTGTGTTTACGTTTTTACGGAAACATGGCTTAATGACAACATCCCGGACTCCGCTGTTCAGCTCGACCGGCTAACATGCTACCGATCGGACAGAGCTACGGTTAGCGGGGGGAAGACTCACGGCGGCGGTGTGATTGTTTACATCAGTGATGCTTGGTGTCGGGACGCTGTGTTGGTCTACAAACACTGTTCACCGCTGGCGGAGTTTATGGTTGTGAAGTGCCGACCTTTCTACCTCCCGAGGGAGCTAACAGCTATCCTGTTAGTCGCTGTTTACATCCCTCCCAGTTCCAACAACAAGGACAGAGAGGAGGCACTCTGCGAACTGTACCGGGCCATCTCTGAGCAGCAGACAGCACACCCAGATGGCTTTCTCATCGTAGCTGGGGACTTCAACCATGCTAACCTAAAAACTGTCATGCCCAAAGTATACCAGCATGTTGATTTCCCAACACGAGAAAACAACACCTTGGACCTTGTCTACACGACCATCAAAGGAGCATACAAGGCTTCCCCCCTCCCCCACATCGGCCTCTCTGATCACCTCACCGTTCTGCTGAAACCGGCATACAGACCCCGGGTGAAAGTCACCAAACCGGTTTCAAAAGAGGTACGTGTGTGGTCAGAGGACAGCACAGCTGCACTCCAAAACTGCTTTGAGACTACAGACTGGGACATGTTCAAGCAGGCAGCAACATATAACAACACAACCAACATTCAGGAATACACAGAGACAGTTACAGGCTACATCACCAAATGCATTGACGATGTGACCCACACCAGAGCCATCACCATCTGGGCTAACCAGAAGCCATGGCTGACAGGGGAGGTCCATGGGCTGCTGAGGGTCCGCAACGCTGCCTTCAGAGAGGGCAATCCAGCCGGTCTCAGAGCAGCCAGGGCCAACCTTTCCAGTGGCATCAGGAAAGCCAAACAACACTACACCCGGCGCATCACAGCCCACTTCAGTGACAGCAGAGACACACGGAGCCTGTGGAAGGGTATTAGGACTATCACGGACTACAAACCCTTACCACAGACCTGTGACAGTGACACCTCTCTCTTGAACGACCTCAACGGCTTCTTCGCACGCTTTGAAGCACAGAGCAACACACCTGCGCAGAAAACAACTCCCCCCCCCAATGACCAGGCTATTTGTCTGTCTCCAGGCAGTGTGAGGAGCACACTGTTAAGGATTAACACCCGGAAAGCTTCTGGACCTGACAACATTCCTGGTCGTGTGCTAAAAGACTGCGCAGCTGAGCTCACAGATGTCCTCACAGACATCTTCAACATCTCCCTGAGCCAGGCTGTTGTTCCCTTGTGCTTCAAAGAAACCACCATCATACCTGTGCCCAAGAAGTCTTCTCCATCCTGCTTCAACGACTACCGCCCTGTAGCGCTGACTTCAACCATCATGAAGTGCTTCGAGAGGCTGGTCATGAAGCAGATCAGATCCAACCTCCCCCCCTCCCTGGACCCGTTTCAGTTTGCATATCGAGCTAAGCGGTCCACTGAGGATGCCATCTCCTCTGCTCTACACCCAGCCCTCACCCACTTGGACACTAAAAACTCATATGTTAGGATGCTGTTCATAGACTTTAGCTCAGCATTTAACACCATCATCCCCCAGCAGCTGGTTTGTAAACTAACAAATCTGGGCCTCAGCCCCCTTCTCTGCAACTGGCTGCTGGACTTCCTCACTGCCAGACCCCAGTCCGTACGGGTCGGCAGCAACACATCGGACACCATCACGCTGAGTACGGGTGCCCCACAAGGATGTGTGCTAAGCCCCCTGCTCTTCACCTTGCTGACCCACGACTGCACACCCACCTACAGCTCCAACCACTTCGTCAAGTTTGCGGATGACACAACAGTGGTGGGTCTCATCAGCAACAACGACGAGACCCACTACAGGAAGGAGGTGGACCAGCTGGCCGCGTGGTGCACAGACAACAATCTCTTCCTGAATGTGGAGAAAACAAAGGAGATTGTTGTCGACTTCAGGAGAACGCACACCCAACACCCCCACCCATTGACCATCAATGGTGCTGCTGTGGAGCAGGTGAGCAGCACCAAATTTCTGGGGGTGAACATCACCGAGGATCTCTCCTGGAGCAACAACATCACGTCCATCGCCAAGAAAGCCCAGCAGCGCCTCTACTTCCTCCGCAAACTGAAGAGAGCGGGAGCCCCCACACCCATCATGTACACTTTTTACCGAGGTGCCATCGAGAGCATCCTCAGCAGCTGCATCACTGTGTGGTTCGGAAGCTGCACAGCCTCCAGCCGTAAGACCCTGCAGCGCATAGTGAACACTGCTGAGACGATCACTGGCGCCTCACTCCCAACACTCCTGGTCCTTTACACCACCCGCCTCACCCGCAAAGCATTGAGCATTGTGGGTGACCCCTCCCACCCCTCCAACAGCCTCTTCACCCTCCTGCCTTCAGGGAGAAGGTTTCGCAGCCTGAGGTCAAGCACCACCCGACTAAAGAACAGTTTTTTCCACCAGGCTGTCAGGATGCTGAACTCTCTCCCCTCCCTTCCTCCTCTCTCCCCTGCCCCTATGGGACCTGGACTTTAACACCCCACACACACGCACATCCAGCACCAGACACTTTTAAAAAAAAAAAAATTTGAAGTGACTATATTTTATATTTTATATTTTATGTTGATTGTTGTTTGCTGTGCCTTTTGTTTTATGCACTTTGTTCCTCGGGATTGTGGGAAACGGTATTTCGATTTTCTGTCTGTGTAAACTGGCTGAGGATTGACAATAAAATTGACTTTGACTTTGACTTGACTTTGACTTGATTCTAAATACCTGTGACATGACCTTAATATCCTGAGATGTACAATCATCGTGACATTATAAATCCCATAATCACCTTCACTGAAATAGTAGGAAGGTTTTAAAAGAGCCTACAACAGAACATGCCACACCATGATAGGTAGCAATTGATAAATGTTGAAAATTTGAAATAAAACAGGAAATGCTTTGGATTATTAATCCAAAATATTATTTCTATTTCTCTTCATAATAGCTATATTTTAAAGTGTAATTTGTATTTACCATTATGCATATTAATAATCTATCCTCCATATTCAAGCTCCATCTTATGAACTATTATTTATTTGCAGCACTTAAATGGAGGCACAGTGGCACAGTAGAGCTGCTGCCTCACTGCATGAGAGACCTGGATTCAATCCTGACCTCTGGTGCTGTCTGTGTGGAGTTTGCATGATCTCCCTGTGACCTTGTGGGTTTTCTCTGGTTGCTCTGGTTTCCTCCCACATCCCAAAGATGTGCAGGTTTGTTGGTTTATTGGCTTCTGTAAATTGCCCCTAGTGTGTAGGGAATGGATGAGAAAGTGAGACAACATGGTGTGTAATGTAACAAGTGTGAACAGGTGATCGATCATCGGTGTGGACTTAGAAAATTCAGTGTAAAGGACCTGTCCCAGTTAGGCAATTTTAAGGTGACTGCCGGCGACTAGGCTGTCGCCGCACGTTCACCGGGGTGTCACGGGCATGATCGTGAATAATCTTCAATGAGTCGTAGCAGATCTTGGCTCGTTGCGGAAAAAGTTACCAGCTCGAAATTATTCGGCGACAGCTGGCTTGTCGCCAATGATTGTAGCTTGTCGTGGGCACTGTCGCAGGTCAACGCCAGGTGTGGTAGGTTATCGCCTACTATCAAAACTGACAGAACTGTCAAAACCCATCCACAGAAGTTCAGCTGCAACAGCCAGCTGTGGAATGGGGGCGGAGACCGCGATGCTGTCAAAGGGGGGCGGATACCTGACCTGGAGATAAACTCACGAAATGTACCCGAGGAAAACATCCTTTGGTGTTAGGGAGGAACAGAAGATTATTTGAAGATAGACACGGAATGCTGGAGTAACTCAGCAGGACAGGCAACATCTCTGGAGAGCAGGAATGGGTGACGTTTCGGGTCGTAAGAAGGGTCTGAGGAAGGGTCTCGACCCGAAATGTCACCCATTCCTTCTCTCCAGAGATGCTGTCTGTCACGCTGAGTTACTCCAGCATTTCTTGTCTATCTTCGGTGTAAACCAGCATGTGCAGTTCCTTCCTACACAGAAGCGTATTTGATGCATGCTGGAAAAGCGATATCGAATTTATCACTGCTTGACCAGCGCGTAACGCCCCTGCTTTAAATTAACTCCCAATTATAATTGATTGAATTTAAGATTTCCAGTTAAACCGTGACCACCCGTGGGTTCCACCTCAGGCTGGCACCAACGAACGGGGGCAAAACACGAAGTGTTGGGGGAATTCAGAGGTCAGGCATCATCTGTGGAGGAAATGCAACTGAAACCCTTTCTGGTCGGATCCCTCCATCAGTCTGAAGAAGGGTACCGATCTGAAACGTCGTCTGTCCACTCTCTCTCTCTCCCCCCAGATGCTCTCTGACCCGCTGGCTTTCTCCACCACTTTGTGTTTACAAAATGTCAGCATCTGCGGCCTCCTGTGTCCATTAAGGAGAAGGACCCGGCCTGCCGTTTCCTTAAGTACGAATGAAATTCACTCCGTACCACTGGCAAACCCGACCCCTTCTCCCCAGATTGTTCTTGCTGGAGTAATATTGCCTGTTGGTGCGTCGTTCCTTCGTTCCCAATTGACACTCCGCCTTGTATGTCATTTCTAAAAGGCTTCACAGTGAAAAGATATCCTCGGCAAAATGGGAAGCTTCTGACGCGACAGGTCAACCTCTCCACATTTTATGCCGCTGATTGATTCTAGCGGAACTAAACTGAGAGAATAATGGTCCAGACTTGTATTTTCAAACACCATGTATGTTTTGGAAAAGCGTGTCCCAATATTAGGCCAGACAATGAGGAATATCTTAAAGTTGCCTTTGAAGGCAACCAAAAACATATTACATGCAATTAAAATACTTTACAGCTGTGGTGATTTCAAATTAATAAAACTGCAATTAAAATTAGCAACCTAATGCTACTCGCTTCCCATTTAAAACAGGTAATTAAAAACTCACAAAAGCGCAGTATAAAAGGCATAGTCCCTAATATGTCATTGGTTGTTGTAGCTTGTTGTAGTCCCTGTCGTAGTGGACGTCCTAGGTCGCGAAGACTGGGTCGCCAGTTGTCGGCAGCTTGCCGTAGCCTAGGAGGTAGGTTGTCGTAGCTTGTCACGGGCATTGTCGTGGTCATTGTCGTAAGGCAAAAAAAATCTACGTTTTTCGGCGATCTGCTACGACTTTGACAGTGGCCGGCAGTCGCCTTAAAAATCGCGTAACTGGGACAGGCCCTTAAATCCATTGGGTGCAGACAATTAGTCACAACCACCCCTCCCCACTCTCTCCATGACTCCCTGATTCATTCCTGCCTCCCACACATCCCTTCCTGTCCCCGGGCACAGTCCCCTGCACCTGGAGTACTGTGTGCAGTTTTGGTCTCCAAATTTGAGGAAGGATATTCTTGCTATTGAGGGCGTGCAGCGTAGGTTCACTAGGTTGATTCCCGGAATGGCGGGACTGTCGTATGTTGAAAGGCTGGAGCAATTAGGCTTGTATACACTGGAATTTAGAAGGATGAGGGGGGATCTTATTGAAACATATAAGATAATTAGGGGATTGGACACATTAGAGGCAGGAAACATGTTCCCAATGTTGGGGGAGTCCAGAACAAGGGGCCACAGTTTAAGAATAAGGGGTAGGCCATTTAGAACGGAGATGAGGAAGAACTTTTTCAGTCAGAGAGTGGTGAAGGTGTGGAATTCTCTGCCTCAGAAGGCAGTGGAGGCCAGTTCGTTGGATGCATTCAAGAGAGAGCTGGATAGAGCTCTTAAGGATAGCGGAGTGAGGGGGTATGGGGAGAAGGCAGGAACGGGGTACTGATTGAGAGTGATCAGCCATGATCGCATTGAATGGCGGTGCTGGCTCGAAGGGCTGAATGGCCTACTCCTGCACCTATTGTCTATTGTCTATTGAGGGAGGGAAAGATAGATCATCCATGATTAAATGGCAGAGTGAACTTGATGGGCCAAATGCTCTAATTCTGCTCCTATGACTTATGAACTAAGAGAGCGAGGCCAGGGTGGTGTGGAACGTTGATGATGTTAACTGCCTTCAGCCAAAAGGGGTGCAGCTAATGTTTCCTCACTGGAGCAGAGTATCTGTTTAGGATTACTTAAGCGAGCAATACATGAAAGCAGTTTGGCGTTGTTAATGTGTTGTTAGCCTCACCCCTGACGAATTAACAAGGTTCCTGATGAATGACACATCAGTCAGTCATTAATTCATTGTTCTCTCCAGAGATGCTGCCTGTCCCTCTGAGTTACTCAAGCATTTTGCATCTATGTTCTCTCTTCTAAGATGTTCCCAATGTTTGTAGACAAAGCATACATGACAACTGTTCGGCAGGAATCTCGGTTGCAAAACTACAGCCAGCAGCTAGGCTGTTTCAGTAAGTAGAACACATTGAAATAGCTGAGATAACTACATCATGACAAGGTTGATATCTTCTCCCCCCACCCCCCCCCCCCCCCCAAGACCCCTGCATTCAGTCTAAAGAAGGGTCCTGACCCGAAACGTCACCTATCTATGTTCTCCATGGATACTGCCTTACCCGCTGTGTTACTCCCGCACCTAGTGTTGAGTTTTAAACGGGATTTGATGGGAATGTTTTTCACATGATACGTTATTGATGTTGGATTGATTGCAGGATATAACATGGAAACAGGCTCTGCAACTCACTCCATCTATGCCAATCATTGGTGTGCCGTTGATATCTGAAACTTGCTGACAGAGATGGTGGTGGAGTCAGATAGAGTCACATTTATAAGGGAAGACATGGAAGGATATGGCACCAACGATGGCAAATAAGAATAGTGTAGATGGGAAAAAAGGTCAGCTTGCTTGTGGTGGGCCAAAGGATCTCATTCTGTGCTGTAACAACTCTAACTTTGACTCTATATTTATCTTTTTGAACAATTTGACTTAATACGTGGTCTACGTGAGTTGGCAAAGACTCGCAGCAATTTGGGGGATTGTTGGCATCAAATCGTATCCTGTCGATCCCAGAGAGACAACAGAGCTCTGCTTGGTACTGATATAATAAGCAATTAAATCCAAACAAAATCTGGGCTACCTACCCTATAATAGCACTCCCCTAGCGAAGAGGATGCATTTGAGAAAACACTCACTGTACTTATAAAATAATTAGCAATGTTTTAGTTCTAACCTCCATTGAATTTTAATGATTCTTTCTTTGTTGCTGTTTTATATTATATTAAGTTGATTTGCTGAGTTACTCCAGCACTTTGTGCTCTTTTGTGTAAACCAGCCTCTGCAGTTTAGTTTAATTTATTGTCACATGTACCGAAGTACGGATAAGAACATACAGGGCAAGCTAACCAAATTTGCTGATGATACAAAAGTGGGTGGTTTTGCAGATAGTGAAGATGGTTGTGAAAAATTGCAGCAGGATCTTGATCGATTGGCCAGATGGGCTGAGGAATGATTGATGGAATTTAATACCGAAAAGTGTGAGGTGTTGCATTTTGGGAAGTCGAACATGGGCAGGACCTACACAGTGAAAGGTGCAGCTCTGGGGATTGTTGTAGAGCTGAGGGATCTATGAGTGCAGGTACATGGTTCCTTGAAGGTGGAGTCGCAGGTGGATAAGGTGGTCAAAAAGACTTTTGGCACACTGGCCTTCATCAGTCAGAGTATTGAGTACAGAAGTTGGGAGGTCATGTAGCAGTCGTATAAGACGTTGGGTGAGGCCGCATTTCGAATATTGTGTTCAGTTCTGGGCACCATGTTATAGGAAAGATGTTGTCAAGCTGGAAAGGACACAGAGACAATTTAAGAGGATGTTGCCATGATTGGAGGGTCAGCTACAGGGAGAGATTGAGTAGGCTGGGTCTCTATTCCTTGGAGTGCAGGAGGATGAGGGGTAATCTTATAGAGTTGTATAAAGTCACGAGAGGAATAGATCAGGTGGATGCACAAAGTCTCTTGCCCAGAGTAGATGAATCGAGGACCAGAGGACCTAAGTTTAAGGTGAAGGGGAAAAGATTTAATGGGAATCTGAGTGGTAACTTTATCACACAACGGGTGGTGGGTGTATGGAACAAGCTGCCAGAGGAGGCAGTTGAGGCAGGAACTATCTCAACTTTTAAGAAACAGCTAGACAGGTGCATGGATAGGACAGGTTTGGAGGGAATAGACCAAACCAGGCAGGTGGGACTAGTGTAGCTGGAATATGTTGGCCGGTGTGGGCAAGTTGGGCCAAAGGGCCTGTTTCCACATGTATCACTCTATAACTCTCTATGACTCCACATGATTACAATCAAGATGTCTACAGTGTACAGATTTGAGGTAAGGGAATAACGTTTAGTTTAGTCCAATAAATTCCAATACAAGATCATTCGAGGGTCTCCAATGAGTTAGATGGGAGGTCAGGACCGCTCCCTAGTTGGTGACGGGATGGTTCAGTTGCCTGATAATGGCTGGGAAGAAACTATCCCTGAATCTGGAGGCGTGTTTCCTACGCCTCAAGAGTTCAGACTGTCCCTGCACCTCTGCTCATGGGCGGGAGGGGGGACAGGCCCTTAAATCCATTGGGTGTAGACAATTAGTCACAACCACTCCTCCCCACTCTCTCCATGACTCCCTGATTCATTCATCCCTCCCACACATCCCTTCCTGTCCCCGGGCACAGTCCCCTGGAACAATAGGAGGTGTAACACCCGTCTCTACACCTCCATCCTCACTTCCATTCAGAGACCTAAACAGCCCTTCAAGTGAGGCAGAGATTCATCTGCACCTCCTGCAACCGCCAGTGGACTCGGTGTGGCCTTCTTTCAGACAATGAGACCAAGCACAGATTAGGCAACTGTCTGTGGAACACTTGCACTCCGTCTACCATGGTCGTCTGGAGCAACTGGCTGCAAGCCAATTTTATTCCCTTCCCCATTCCCACATCAACCTGTCTGTCCTTGGCCTCTCCCACTGCCAGGGTGAGGCCAAATACAAACAAGAAAAGCACCTTAAATCAGGCTGGGTAATCTACAACTGAATTTGATTCTTATCTAGTCTAGTTTAGTTTAGAGATTCAGCATGGAAACGGGACCTCCGGCCCACTGAGTCCACGCCAACATTGTTCACACTGGTTCTATGTTATACTACTTTATCATCTACTCCCTGCACACTTAGGGGGGAGGGGAGAAGGGGGGGGGGGGGGGAGGAGGAGGGGGAAGGAGGAGGAGGGGGAAGGAGGAGGAGGGGGGGGAGGAGGAGGAGGAGGGGAGGGGAGGGGGGGAGGGGGAGGGGGAGGGGGAGGGGGAGGGGGAGGGGGAGGGGGAGGGGGAGGAGGGGGGAGGAGGAAGGATCGGCGCCAGGTAGTTTACGCAGCGCAATCCCCCAACCTGGTGACGAACGCCGAGGTGCGCCCAGGCATTTATAGCCGGCTATTTTAAAGCTCGAATTCCATTGGTGAACCGGGTCTGAGCAGAGCGTGCGCCCATTGGACGAATCGTGGCGGAGACTCCGCCCATTGGCAGGCTCAGGTGGAGCTGGGGCTGCGCCCATTGGTGGGCGGGGCGGGGAGGGCGGGTCCCGCACTCATTGGTGGGCGGGGCGGGGAGGGCGGGTCCCGCGCCCATTGGTGGGCGGTGCAGGGAGGGCGGGGCCCGCGCCCATAGGCTTGACTCACCGCCCGTCGCCATGGTTACAGTGTTTGTGCTCCCTCTGCCCCTCTCTCCGCCCCGCAGCGCCGGCATTGAGTGTCTCCGTCTGCTTGCAGGGGAGGAGGGAGAAAGAAGAGAGGAGGGGGAGAGTTAGAGGAGATGGGGAGGGGAAGGAATGAGGGAGGGTGAGGGGAGGAAGGGAGGGGAGGAGCAAAGGAAAGAGTGAGGGGCAAGGGGGGAAGGGCAGGGGGAGAAGGGCAGGGGAGAAGGGCAGGGGAGAAGGGCAGGGGAGAAGGGCAGGGGGGAAGGGCAGGGGGAGAAGGGCAGGGGAGAAGGGCAGGGGAGAAGGGCAGGGGGAGAAGGGCAGGGGGAGAAGGGCAGGGGAGAAGGGCAGGGGGAGAAGGGCAGGGGGAGAAGGGCAGGGGAGAAGGGCAGGGGGAGAAGGGCAGGGGGAGAAGGGCAGGGGAGAAGGGCAGGGGAGAAGGGCAGGGGAGAAGGGCAGGGGAGAAGGGCAGGGGGAGAAGGGCAGGGGAGAAGGGCAGGGGGAGAAGGGATGAGGGGAAATTAGAGTGAAGGGATGAGGAGCAGGGGAGAGGAATAGGGGAGAGAGGAGAAGGGGAAAAAAGGGGAGGGGCAGGTGGGGAGAGCAGGGTGGGAGGGTGAGAGAGAGGGCGAAGGAGACTTGGTGGGGTGGGGGAGTATTTAAAATCTTATAAACATAGTGTTTATATCTGGTTCTGTCACTTCCTCTGATCGAACGTTCCAGATATCAACCTCTATTTGAAAAAACTTACCCCTCCGCTTTGACAAGGTCCCTCGTGGTAGCTTGATCTTGGAGATTTTGGCACATCAGATTCTTGGTAGATTGGATTAAAAATTGGCCATGGTAGCCAGAGGGTGGTGATGGAGGGTGTTATTCTGGCAGGGGGTCTGCCACCAGTGGTGTTTCAAAGGGACTTGTGCAGGGACCACAGTTGTTCATGATATATATATAAATAGTTTGCAAGAGAATGTAGATACGCTGCTTAGTAAGATTGTACACAACATATATACATAAACAATAGGTGCAGGAGTAGGCCATTTGGCCCTTCGAGCCAGCACCGCCATTCAAAATGATCATGGCTGATCATCCATATCAGTACCCCAGGTACATGGGTAGGAAAGGTATAGAGGGATATGGGCCAAGCACGGGCAAATGGGACATGCTTAGGTTGGGCATCTTGGTCAGATGAGATGAGTTGGGCCGAAGGCCTGTTTCCATGCTGGATGACTCTATCAAGTCAGCGCTCAGCCGTTGCTGCGCTAGGGAAAATAATCCCAGCATAAGATCACAAGACATAAGAGCAGAATTTTAGGCCATTCGGCCCATTGATTCTGCTCCTCCATTGACCATGGCTGATCCATTTTTCCCACTCAACCCCATGCTCCTGTTCTCCCCATATCCTTTGACACCCATACTATTCGAGAATCTATTCTACGACTTAACAACAGCACTGGATTACTTGGGGTAAGCACACCATCTGGTTAACATAAGGCAAGTTCTGGGAACCTCTTGAATAAAAGTAAACAGCAGTCGGGAGCAAGAACATAAAGGTTTAAGTTGTATTTAATTGTCAGTTTAAATATTTTTCATTTTTCTTCAGTTTGTGTGTGTGTAAATAGTCCACCCATTACAGTGGTCCCGGTGACAAACATGGTAAAAATGTAGAAACAAGGAACTTTTTCAGATGCTGATTTACCAAGGAAAAACACAAAATGCTGGAGTAACTCAGCGGGTCAGGCAGCGTTGTTGGAGAACGTGGATAGGTGACAAGTCTGAAGAAAGATCCCGACCTGAAACATCGGCGATCCATGTTCTCCAAGGTTACTGACTGGCCCGCTGAGTTATTCCAGCATTTTGTGACTTAATCTGGGAAATATGTTTGGAGCAGCACCAAGTTCACAATTAATACGTTCCAAGCTCACTCCAGGGGCCAACTTGGACCAACAAATAGATCAGCCATGACAAAATGGCAGAATAGACTTAACTGGCTGAATGATTTAATTCTGCTCCTATATCTTATGATCTTATGCTAGGATCTTATAACATAAAAAAAACATTTGGACATGTACATGGATAGAAAAGGTTTTGTTCAGTTTAGAGATATAGCACGGAAACAGGCCCTTCGGCCCACTGAGTCCACGCCAACCAGCGACCCCCGCACACCTACACTATCCTACACATACTAGGAACAATTTATTTTTCTAGAAAGCCTATTTACCTAAATACTTGTACATCTTTGGAGTGTGGGAGGAAACCGAAGATCTCGGAGAAAACCCATGCAGTCATGGGGAAAACGTACAAACTCCGTACAGACAGCACCCATAGTCGGGATCGAACTCCGGTCTCTGGTGCTGAAACCTGCTGCGCCACCATTCCGCCCCATCTGGAGAGATATGGACCAAACGCGGGCAGGTGGGACTAGCGTAGATGGGCTAGTATGGTCGTTGGGCCAAAGGGCCTGTTTCCATGTCATATGACTCTATGAATCCTCAACTGAGTTGGCTGTCCACGGATATACTTGCTGCTCTACAATGTAGGCCGCCCTGTGAGGGATTTGATCTGACCAAGCGATCCATCCAGTTCTGTCACGGAGAGGGATCAAGTAAGCAAGCCATGCCATGACTTCAACCCTCTTTCACACCCACTACAGTACTGCACCTCATGGGCAGCCAACTCCACACTGCAGCACAGCTAATTTACAGGATGACTGGGAAACTGTTTGGCCGTCATCGTTTCAGCCCCAAACCAAGGTCACTCCAACCTTGTCCACTGAATCAGAACAGGCACATGACAGATCTCAGCCTACACTTGGAATCTTGACTCAGGTCATTATTGATTCCTTCGCTCAAGTGTAGATGAAGATCTGGAAGATGAAGCTGCTTCATTAACTCGCCCCTGGTGCCAACACCTACCCATAAATCACTGTGTACTTTCTACCTAATGGAACAGAGTGACGGGATTGAGGGCCTGATCTATCGGGAGAGGTTGTCACAGGTTAAGGGTAGAAGGCAGGAGAATGGGGTTGAGAGAGAAAGATAGATCAGCCATGATTGAATGGCAGAGTAGACTCGATGGGCCAAATGGTTATTCTGCTCCTATGACATGAACTTATGAAGGTTGGGCAGGCTGGGACTTTATTCCTTGGAGAGGTGATCTGAGAGAGAGAAGTGTATAAGATCATGAGGGAAAAAGATAGGGTGAATGCAGAGCAGGGGAATCAAGAACCAGAGGACATAGGTTTGAGGTGAGAGGGAAAAGATTTAATAGGAACCTGAGGGGCAACCTTTTTCACTGTGGTTAAATGAAACGAGCTACCAGAGGAGGTAGTTGAGCTCGGTGCTATAACAACATTTAGAAGACTTTGGACAGGTACATAGATAGGAAATGTTTAGAGAGATATGGAAGAATCGCAGGAAGGTGGTACTTGTGTAGATTGGGCATCTTGGTCGCTGTGGGCAGATTGGGCTGAAGGGCCTGTTTCCACACTGTCTGACTATTTTGGTCAGATTAGGTAAGTTGGGCTGAAGGGCTGTATGACTCTATGACTGATTTGTGGCCAACCCAGTGGGTGGATGGGCACCAGGATTCCCTTTGGAACCAGTGGCTACACAATAATCCAGACCAATGGTGTCTGCATAACGCACGCTGAGAGGTAGGAACAGAAAGACACAAAGTGCTGGAGTAACTCAGCAGGTCGGGCAGCATCCCTCAAGAACATGGATGCATGACGTTTTGGGTGGAGACAGACCCTTCTTCAGACTCTTCGGGTCAGGACCCTTCTTCAGGCTGACTCGAAACGTCACCTATCCATGTTCTCCAGAGATGCTGCTTGACCCGCTGAGTTACTCCAGCACTTTGTCTCCTTTTGTGTATTAACCAGCATCTGCTTTCCTTGTTTCTAGATGGGAACAGATTGGCAAGCTGGTGTATAAGCTGGAAACAGTGTTCAGAGAGGTTTCAATATCCTTAATATTGGCCTACAGTAATAGATAGCTGGAATATAAGAATAAACAAATGTTCCCACAGTTGTGGAGGCCTTTGATCGGGTCACACCCAGTCTGCGGTGTATGGTGTTTCTCTTCTTCCTTGAGAAATATTTACTTGCCTCAGAGAATGCAAAGATCCAGGCTTGTTCCTGGGAGACCAGGGCTAGTCTTTTAAGAGGGGTTTGGAATTGGCCACATTTATAAGATTTAATAGGGAACAAATGTGTAAAATTCTTCGAGAGTTAGCAGGATAGTTTTATGGTTGTTTATTATTGTCACCATGGTATTCTTTTTTTTGCATAATATCCAAACAAATCAGATGCATCATAATAGATACAATCAGTTCAAACTCCAGTGCAATAGATAGAGCAAAGTGGAAGATATTGAGTGCAGAATATAGTTCTCAGTGTTGATAGATGCTGAGGAACGTTTCATAGAGTCTACAGCACTGTAACAGGCCCTTCAGTCTTCCACGTTCACCCAACCATTGAATTCCCATTTGTTGACACTTGGTCCACAAACTTTCATGCCTGTGGATGGCTCGACTGTAATCATGTGTTCTCTTTCCGTTGACTGGTTAGCATGCAACAAAAACTTTTCACGGTTTCTCGATCCACGTGACTCAGATCCAGCAGGCCATGGAGGGCAGATATTTGTTCTTTGAAGAAAACTCCTGAATAAAGCAAAAATCATTCTTGACAGGATACACAACCAGGGCAAGTATTTACAGAGAATCGTTCCATCCGCTGTATAATCAGAGTCATCATGTCCCCTGATTGAAATCCAATAATCTTTCAGGCAAGAGGAAAACAATCATATTGATTTAAAATTACATGAACAATTTGCCCATCCTATTTGCTAGCGTCTGATCCTCCTGTTGAAAGTTCGGGTGTTGTCACAAACACAAGGGTTGCAGAGGAGATTGCTCAGGGTTGTGGAATCAGTAAGGATGGTCCTGTTTCCTGTCGTAACTGTTCTCTCAACACGTCACTGGCTAGGCGGTTGCCATGGATCTGAATTGATTGGACAAACATATCAGTGTTTTTTTTCCAATCTTGCATGTATCGACCTGCCCATGAGATTTACTATTTTCAATATACAGTGTGGAGGAATAGGTTGTTCTCGATGTAGTGTGAAGAGGGACTGACCCCGTCTGATAATGAGAGTGCGTGTGGCAATATGAATACAATCAATGATTGGCCGTGTTTCAGCAGAAGAGCAGGAGTAGTGTGAAGAGGGACTGACCCTGTCTGATAATGTGCATGTGGCAATACGAATATAATCAACGATTGGGCATGTCTATCTTGGACTATCTTGAATCAGACTTTACTGGATTTTAACTTACATTAAATGTTATTCTCTTTATGCTGTATCTGTACATTTTGGATGGCTCAATTGTAACAATTTATAGTCTTTTTGGTGACTGGATAACACGCAACAAAAAAGCTTTTCACTGTACCTGTGACAATAAACTAAACTAAATAAGACAATGGAAAGCTCTGGTAAGGTCATATGGTGATCATAGATAGAGATAGAGTAGAAACGTTTTCCCATGAGGAGATATCTAAGACCAGAGGGATAAATCTAGGGTTGAGGAGACAGAGGATGGGAGAGATTCTGAAGTAGAACATCTTCCCACAGGAGATTCTCACTACATGTAAGAAGTACTGAAAGAGCCCTTGAATTGCCTGGTTTATGAAGATAAGTGAGCCACAATTTTCTGCAGCCATACATGCCCAGGCCATAACACCCACCGTGTTTCACAGATGAGGTGGTATGCTTTAGATCTTGGGAAGTTCCTTCTCTCTTCTATACTTTGCTTTTGCCATCACTCTGATATAAGTTAATCTTCGTCTCATCTGTCCACAAGATTTTTTTCCAGAACTGTGATTGCTCTTTTAAATACTTCTTGGCAAACTGTAACCTGGCCATCCTATTTTTGCAGCTAATCAGTGGTTTGCATCTTGCAGTGTAACCTCTGTATTTCTGTTCATGAAGTCTTCTGCGGACAGTGGTCATTGACAAATCCACATCAGACTCCTGAAGAGTGTTTCTGATCTGTCGGACAGGTGTTTGGGAATTTTTCTTTATTATAGAGAGAATTCTTCTGTCATCAACTGTGGAGGTCTTCCTTGGCCTGCCAGTCCCTTTGCGATTAGTAAGCTCACCAGTGCTCTCTTCTTAATGATGTTCCAAACAGTTGATTTTGGTAAGTCAAAGGTTTGGCTGATGTTTCTAACAGTTTTATCCTTGTTTCTCAGTCTTTGACTTTCGTTGGCACAACTTTGGTCCTCGTGTTGATAAACAGCAATAAAAGTTTCCAAAGGTGATGGAAAGACTGGAGGAAAGACTCAGTGCTGAGAGCTCTCTTATACCTGCATTAAGGAGGTATTTAAACACACCTGAGCAATTACAAACACCTGTGAAGCCATGTGTCCCAAACATTATGGTGCCCTGAAATGGGAGGACTATGTTATAAACACAGCTGTAATTTCTACATGGTGAAATAAAAATGTATAAAAATTTCCTTTATTAAAATCTGACAATGTGCACTTTAACCACGTGTGATTTTTTCTATTATAAATCTCAAATTGTGGAGTACAGAGGCAAATAAATAAATGATGGGTCTCTGTCCAAAACATTTTGGAGGGCACTGTAGTTCATACCTTATTTGGAGGCCATTCGGCCCTTTGAGCCAGCACCGCCATTCAATGTGATCATGGCTGATCATTCTCAATCAGTACCCCGTTCCTGCCTTCTCCCCATACCCCCCTGACTCCGCTATCCTTAAGAGCTCTATCTAGCTCTCTCTTGAATGCATTCAGAGAATTGGCCTCCACTGCCTTCTGAGGCAGAGAATTCCACAGATTCACAACTCTCTGACTGAAAAAGTTTTTCCTCATCTCAGTTCTAAATGGCCTATCCCTTATTCTTAAACTGTGGCCCCTTGATCTGGACTCCCCCAACATTGGGAACATGTTTCCTGCCTCTAACCTGTCCAACCCCTTAATAATCTTATACGTTTCGATAAGATCTCTTCTCATCCTTCTAAATTCCAGTGTATATATGCCCAGTCGCTCCAGTCTTTCAACATATGATAGTCCCGCCATTCCGGGAATTAACCTAGTGAACCTACGCTGCACGCCCTCAATAGCAAGAATATCCTTCCTCAAATTTGGAGACCAAAACTGCACACAGTACTCCAAGTGCGGTCTCACTAGGGCCCTGTACAACTGCAGAAGGACCTCTTTGCTCCTATACTCAACATAAAGGTTGTAGTGTTTAATAGCTTAATCGCTGTTGGGAAGAAGCTGCTCCTGAAACACAGTTTTCAGGCTCCTATACCTTTTTATTTCACCTCAAAAATATATTTGAAACAGTTCTGCTCGGTAGAACACCACCCCGTCGATCGACAAAAAACACTGGCACTAATTTTAGAATCCCTTTATATAGGAGAGCGAGTTGCCTGTGTGTATGCTCAAACATTGCTGTAGTTACGCCCACACATGATCTACCAGAACAAGCATCAAATCAGCATTGCACAATGACTGACTACTTGCGAACTAAAATTAGCCCGCATTTTGCGTGTGTGTGCAGGAACAAGGCAGTTTTCACAGCCCCGACTCAGTCGCGCTGACTTTCTGTAGCAATTCGTCCAGTATCAGTGTGTGTTACACAAGGTCACGGAATTTTCAGCTCAGATTGCATTTACAGCAATTTGAGTTTCCGCATTCTTTTAATGCTGGTTTTTGAAACATGAAACAGGACCCAAGCACAAAAACTGTCAGAGCGTAGAATGCATTTCAATAATTATCAGGAGGAGTGCCTGTTAATCGTCTGCGATTAGAGGCAGTTCAGGGAAGTCTGAAAATTACTGGACATTAATATGTTTAATTGAAAGGTTAAAAT
The DNA here is from genome assembly GCF_053455715.1 of Rhinoraja longicauda. Lineage (NCBI taxonomy): Eukaryota > Metazoa > Chordata > Chondrichthyes > Rajiformes > Arhynchobatidae > Rhinoraja > Rhinoraja longicauda. Next base: position 35,536,968 of record NC_135961.1, on the reverse strand, counting down.
AATGTTTCACCTTATAAAGGGAACGAATGTTGTGCAACAATATAATTTAGAAAAAGACTATATTTTTCAAAGGTCATTTACAGCAATTTAATTTGAAGGTAGTAGATGAAACTGCGATTTAAAATGCTTATTTTTGTAATAAATTTATTTTCAGCTGCAGTATTCAGTGTTAAGTACAGTAAAACTCAGACACAAGGAACTGCACATGCTGGTTTATAAAACTCCTGATTGTTGGAAAGCCCAAATGCTTCGGCATCTGGCTAAGAAGATGGTGTATCCCACCTTTCCAGTAAACTCACCATGGCCCCATTCCCACATTCCTCATAAACTCAAAGTGCTGGAGTAATTCAGCGGGTCTGGCAGCATCTCTGGAGAACGCGGATGGGTGACGTTATGGGTTGGTGCCGTTCCAAAGAGTCCCCAACTTGAAATATCACCTATCCATGTCCTCCAGAGATGCTGTCTGACCCGCTGAGTTACTCCAGCACTTTGTCTTCTACGCAGGTTCCAGCTTCTGCAGCTCATTGTGTCTGTGTCCCTTTTTATAAACTCACTGGGACTCCATTTCCCATGCTCTCTTTAAACTCATCTATTTACTGAAAAAATGTATGCCCAGACTGTATCAATGGTTCTGAAGTGGAGATGGTTGAGAGCTTTAAAGTCCGACGTGTAAATATCACCAACAATTTGTCCTGGACCCACCACACTGACGCTAGTTTAGTTTAATTTATTATCACATGTAGCGAGGTAGAGTGAAAAGCTTTTGTTGCATGCTATCCAGTCAGCGGAAATACTATACACGATTACAATCGAGTCATCCACAGTGTACAGATACATGTTCAAGGGAATAATATTTAGTGCAAGATAAAGTCCAGTAAAGTCCGAGCAAAGATAGCCTGAGGGTCTCTGATAAGGTAGATAGTAGCTCAGGACCGCTCTCTAGTTGTTGATAGGATGGTTCAGTTGCCTGATAACAGCTGGGAAGAAACTGTCCCTGAATCTGGAAGTGTGTGTTTTCACACGTCTGTACCTCTTGCCTGATGGGAGAGAGGGGGGGGGGGGGGGGGTGAGCGGGAGTGAGTGGGTGTGAGTGGGTGTGAAATTCATCCTTGATTGTGCTGGTGGCCTTGCCCAGGCAGTGTGAAGTGCAACTGAAGTCAATACCACCAAGATAGCACACTAAGCACGCTAAGGGAATTCGGCTTGTCTCCACCGATCTGGCTAATTCGTCCAGATGCACTGTAGAAAGCATTCTATCGGGATGCATCACAGCAACTGCTCTGCCCAAGACCATAAGAAGTTGCATAGTTGAGCATGCAGCCCAGTCAATCATGCAAACCATGCCATCTCCCTCACCCTTCCATCCCTCCAACCTCCCCATACCCCATCTCTCCTCCTCCATTCCCCCCCCCCCCCCCCCATCATCCTACCTTTCCTCTCCTCTCCCAATCATTAATTTTTCCTCCTTCTACCTTTCCCTCTCCCTCCCTCCCCCCCCCCGTGTGGTTTGGCTGTCAGGTCAGGGTGGGATGGGGTGGGATGGGCCGAGCCGCAGCTCCGCCCCGCCCCGTGTCCGGGCCCCTCCCCGGGGCAGTGCTGAGCCGGAGCCGGAGCGGGGGTGGGGAGCGTTGACGCCGCTCTGGTGCCGACAGGTGACTGGACTTCGCTTGCGGCTGCCGGCTGCTCCCCGCTGAGACTTCGCTGCGGCCCGGCCCGGCTGCCCCTCCACACCGCCAACATGCCGAAACCAGTGAGTGCCCAATGTGTGCGGACAGCGGCTCCTGCAGATAGATGCACCTGCAGCGCGGTACAGGACAGGGGGGGACAGGCGGGGAGGGCAGCCCAGCCCGGGACGGGACGGCAGGCCGAGCTCCTGCTGCGGGGCGGGTACAGCCAAGGTCTCCCTGGTTATTGCGGTGCGGCCCGGCCCAGATTGCGGTCTCTCTCTCTCTGTGGCTGTGGCTGCGGCCCGGGGTTACGTTTCGTTGCGGGTCTGTTTGCGGGCCCGACTCCCTCGGTTGCGCCAGAGCAGAGCAGGGCCAGGGGTGCGGGCGGGCGGGCGGGCGGGCGGGCCTGCAGCGGTCAGCGGGCGGTCTCTCTCTCTCTCTGTGTGGTTTGCGGTGCGGGAGATGCTGGTCCTGGTCCTGTGGAGACCAGACTGCGCTGCGGGCGGGGTGAGTGAGTCTGGGGTTCATTTGCGGACCCGCTCGGTGTATCTGGGTGTGACGGTGATTGCGGTGCTGGAGGATGAATCCAGACACTCACGGTGCGGACAGATGGTGCGACTCGGGATAGCCCGGGTTAGCTGGCCGAGTTCCTGCTTGTGGTGTGGGAGGTCAGGGAGTGTGGGGGTCGGTAGCGGGGGGGGGGGGGGGGGCGGTGCTGCGCTGGGGATCAAGCCGAGTGTCGGGGTGGGCTGCGGCGTTACTGTGCGGGACAGCCCGGGTGGGAGTGCGGTGCGGATCAGCACTCGCTGCCCATCACACCGCTGTTGCCCCCAGCGAGCGCCGGCTCTCCCCTCCACTGGGGCAGCTCGCTCGCTCTCTCTCTCTCTCTCTCTCCACCCGGGCAGCTCTCTCTCTCTCCACTGGGGCAGCTCTCTCTCTCTCTCTCCACTGGGGCAGCTCTCTCTCCACTGGGGCAGCTCTCTCTCTCTCTCCACTGGGGCAGCTCTCTCTCTCTCCACTGGGGCAGCTCTCTCTCTCTCTCCACTGGGGCAGCTCTCTCTCTCTCTCTCCACTGGGGCAGCTCTCTCTCGCTCCCCCTCCACTGGGGCAGCTCTCTCTCCACTGGGGCAGCTCTCTCTCTCCCCCTCCACTGGGGCAGCTCTCTCTCTACCCGGGCTGCCCCTCCACTGGGGCAGCTCTCTCTCTCTCCACTGGGGCAGCACTCTCTCTCTCTCTCCCTCTCCACTGGGGCAGCACTCTCTCTCTCTCCCCCTCTCCACTGGGGCAGCACTCTCTCTCTCTCCCTCTCCACTGGGGCAGCTCTCTCTCTCTCCCCCTCCACCCGGGCAGCTCTCTCCCTCTCCACTGGGGCAGCTCTCTCCCTCTCCACTGGGGCAGCTCTCTCTCTCTCCCCCTCCACTGGGGCAGCTCTCTCTCTCTCCCCCTCCACTCGGGCAGCTCTCTCTCCCCGGGACAAAGACTCCACTTGTGTCCGAGGGAAGTTCCTCCGAAGTTGTGGAGCAGTTGCCCTGGAAACCCCGAGGACATTGCTGGATGCACAGTGTGCTTTCCATAAAACATGGGGCGTTGCGTCTGTACAGGAATGTGGCAGCGTCCAGCCCTGTTCCCAGACGCTCCACAGCGGGGGCTCAGCACAGAAAATCAGGACACGTTCTCCTTAACGTTTAACCGAAGTACATATTCCTATTGCTGATCAATATCACGTTTTTATTCCACACCAGAAGTGCTTTCATTTCTTATCGTTAACCTTGTTTTGGGCCATTCTGGTCAGCGACATAACTTTGAGTTTAGTTTACAAGTTATCGGAGCAGAATTAGGCCATTCGGCCCGTCGAGTCTACTCCGGCCTTTCAATCATGGCAGATATCTTTCCCCTTCAACCCCATTCCTCTGCCTTCTCCCCATCACCCCAACCACCTTCACTAATCAAGAATCTGTCAATCTCCACTGTACAAGATATCCATTGACTTGGCCTCCACAGCCGTCTGTGGTAATGAATTCCACAGATTCACGAACCTCTGACTAAAGAAATTCCTCCTCATCTCCTTTCCAAAGGTACGTCCTTTTATTCTGAGGCTATGGCCTCTGGTCCTAGACTCTCCCACTAGTGGAAACATCCTCTCCACATTCACTCTATTCAGGCCTTTCACTATTCGGAATGTTTCAATGAGGTCCCCCCTCATCCTTTTAAACTCCAGTGAGTACAGGCCCAGTGCCTTCAAATGTTCATCACGTTAACCCAATCATTCCTCGGATCATTCTTGTAAAGTTTCGGTTATTGTCACATGTACAGAGAAAAGCTTTTATTGCGTTCTGTCATGTCAGCGGAAAGACAATAGATTATTACAATCAAGCCATCCACAATGTAGATACAGGATAAAGGGAATAACTTGAATAACGTTAACTTATGATCAGTGTGATTTGACAGAGGTATATTGTGGTGGTTGCTATTTTGATTGTTTGAAAGATACAACATGGCCTACCAAGCCCACGCCAACCACGCCCATTGATATTAGCTCTATGTTATCACACTTTCGCATCCACTCCCTACACATTATGGGGGAATTTACAGAGGACCAATTAACCTACTAACCAGTACGGGCACGTCTTTGGGATGTGGGAGAAAACTGGAGCACCCAGAGGAAACTCACATGGTCACAGGGAGAACATGCAAACTCCGCATAGACAGCACCCGAGGTCAGGATTGAACGCGAGTCTCTGGCGGCATGAGGCAGTGGCTCTACCAGCTGCACCACTGTACTTTTAACCAGTAGAATCTCCAACGGGACCATATCGGTCGTTCAGTACTTAAAGCAGTAGGAAAGGAGGAGTTAATGGCCAAACTGTTGTCTAGTTTTGAATAAACACCCTCCCCGCCCCCCCTCCCCTCCACTACTAATGAGTTCTGGCCCACAGAGTTCTTCCAGCACCTTGTGTTTTGTTACAGTAATAATTCTTTGGCACATGATCCCTTTCATGGGACATGGACCTTTGAGTTGTTACTAAGACCAAAAAATGTTCACAAGGTAATGATTAACATGGCATTAACACTTGCATTGTGTGCACTCTCAGTAGGCGAGTTTGCTTCAATCATCTGCAATTGATCCACATCGGAAACTTTACATTTTCTGTTCACAAGTCATAGAGGCAGAATTAGGCCATTCGGCCTAATCCACCCCTGCCATTCAATCGTGGCTGATCTATCTTTCCCCCTCAACCCCATTCCCCTGCCTTCTCCCAATAACCCTTGAATCTGTCAATCTCTGCCTTAAAAATACCCAATGACGGCCTTCACAGCTGTCTGTGGCAATGAATTCCACTGATTCACCACCATCTGACGAAAGAGATTCCTCCTCATCTCCTTTCCAAGGCTATGCCATTTTATTCTGAGGCTATGGCCACTGGTCCTAGACTCTCCGACTAGTGGAAACATCCTCTCCATGTCCACTCTATCCAGGCCTTTCACTATTCGGTAAGTTTCAATAAGGTTGCCCCTCATCCTTCTCAACCCCAGTGAGCACAGGCCCATTGTCGTCAAACGCTCATCATATGTTAACCCAATCATCCCCAGGATCATTCTTGTAAACTTCCTAAATAGTGAGGTTATCCACTTTGGTGGTAAGAATAGGAAGGCAGAGTATTATCTGAATGGTGTCAAGTTAGGAACAGGGGACGTACAACGAGATCTGGGTGTCCTAGTGCATCAGTCACTGAAAGGAAGCATGCAGATACAGTAGGCAGAGAAGAAAGCCAATGGAAGGTTGGCCTTCATAACAAGAGGAGTTGAGTATAGGAGCAAAGAGGTCCTTCTGCAGTTGTACAGGGCCCTAGTGAGAGCACACCTAGAGTACTGTGTGCAGTTTTGGTCTCCAAATTTGAGGAAGGATATTCTTGCTATTGAGGGCGTGCAGCGTAGGTTTACTAGGTTAATTCCCGGAATGGTGGGACTGTCATACGTTGAAAGACTGGAGCGACTAGGCTTGTATACACTGGAATTTAGAAGGATGAGAGGGGATCTTATCGAAACGTATAAGATTATTAAGGGGTTGGACATGTTAGAGGCAGGAAACATGTTCCCAATGTTGGGGGAGTCCAGAACAAGGGGCCACAGTTTAAGAATAAGGGGTTGGCCATTTAGGACGGAGATAAGGAAAAATTCTCAGTTGCCAATTCTCTGAATGCATTCAAGAGAGAGCTAGATAGAGCTTTTAAGGATAGTGGAGTCAGGGGGTATGGGGAGAAGGCAGGAACGGGGTACTGATTGAGAATAATCAGCCATGATCACATTGAATGGCGGTGCTGGCTCGAAGGGCCGAATGGCCTACTCCTGCTCCTATTGTTTATTGAATGTATATTAAGTGAGAGATCTACAAATAAAACCCTCCGAAGAATGCTCGATAAGTTAAAAGGGACAACCTTCCATCCATCAAGATGAGAGAAACTGGAATCTTGAGCAATCTGAAGAGGGTCCCGTCCTGAAAATTGCCTGTCCGCTCCTTCCACAGATGCTGCCGGATCCGCTGACTTCCTCCAGCACTGTGTGCTTTGCTCAAGGTTGATTAATCTATGTCTAAGATGGCTGCATACAATATACTTTGCACGGTTGTTTCTAAATTGTTTTTGTTGCTGAAACCTCAGAACTCCTAAACTTTGACAGTCTTCAACCTGAAACGTTAAGCCTGTTTCTCAACTCCACAGACATCGGCTCATCCACTGGGTGTAGCCAGCTTCCTGTTTATAATTTCAGATTGTCAGCATCTGCAGTTTTGTTTTTAATTTTTAATCTTGATATCAATTTATAAATGCGCAGTTGAGATGCAAGGGCGTCAAAGGCCACGGAGAGAAGGCAGGAGAATGAGGTTGGAGAGATAAAATAGATCAGCCTTGATTAAATGTCGGACTCGATGGGCCGAATGGCCTAAATGTCCTATGTCATGATCTTGTGTGTGACTGTATAGGAATTTAAGCAGGTCATAATTTGAATAATTTATTCATTTTTCGGATCCCTGGGGCAGGAAGGTTTTTCGAAGAAGTGAGACATTGAGATTTACTGTTGATCACACAAAGTATTCCACTGAATAGCGAAAGGCTTGGATAGAGTGAATGGGCAAAGGATGTTTCCACTAGTGGGAGAGTCTAGGACCAGAGGCCATAGCCTCAGAATAAAAGGATGTACCTTTAGAATGGAGATGAGGAGAAATTTAGTCAGAGGGTGGTGAATCTGTGAAATTCATTGCCACAGATGGCTGTGGAGGCCGTCTATGGCTATATTTAAGGCGGAGATTGACAGATTCTTGATTAGAATGGGGGGTTAGGGGTGAAGGCAGGAGAATGGGGTTGAGAGGGAAAGATAGATCAACCATGATTGATTGGTGGAGTAAACTATGGGGGCCGAATCACCTAATTCTGCTCCTTGAACTTATGAAGGATTTTCGGGAAGGTGAGACATTGAGATTTACTGTTGAACACACAGAAACAAGAAATAACTTGAAGCATGCGGAGCTTAGACACAAAGTGCTGGAGTAACTCTGTGGGTCAGGCACCATCTGTGGAGAAAAAGGGTCTAGAATGAGGAGTTTTAAAAATATTTGGAAAGTGTATGTTACAGCAGCAAAGTCAGCAATGGGTTGTTGGACAAATTTGTTACACAGAAGGAAATGAAAAATTAAATGTGTGAGGCAAATTAACTGTTTCTGAGCCCCAAAAGCATAAAACTATTGAGCTATGTAGTAGGAGCCAAAAGGGTTTCAGTGATTGGCATATGATGTCAGTTATAAATGCTGTCCCGAAATGGGGACTGTGGAGGTGAGCAAACTTTGTAACATTCTCAACGCAACAGTCAACATTTATTGTGCTGGTTCTTGATGAGTTTTGGGATAAGGTTGGATTTTGAGCTTTTAAATTCTTGGAATACCAATCATTGAGTTTAAACCCAAACTACTTTGACTTGCAAAACAATCATCTATCTATGTACACTGATGACAATTTAAACAGGTTAGTTTAGAGATACAACACGGAAACTGGCCCGTCATCCCAACGAGTCTGCGCCGACTAGCGATCACCCATTCACAATAGTTCTATCCGGCACGCTAGGGACTATTTTATAGAAGCCAATTAACCTACAAACATGCACGCCTTTAGAATGTGGGAGGAAACTGGAAAAACCCCACGCAGTCACAGGGAGAATGTGCAAACTCCGTACAGCCAGCACCTGTAGTCAGATCGAACTCAGGTCTCTGGTGCAGTGAGATAGCAAGTCTACCGCTGTCCCCTGTGCCGCCGTGACACACATTCCCTCAAACAATCGTGGAATAAATGTTTATTTGATCTAAAGTGATGTGGGAGGGTCATCGATACTGTCAGTCCAGAGCAGCTAGAAGACTTGGTTGTTGGTGAGGCCACACCTGGAATACTGCATGCAGTTGTGGTTGGGTGTATGACGTTATGTGACATCTCTTGAATGTAGCAGGAGAATTTTCCAATGCTCATTGATATCCACTAACCCTCAACATTCACGCAGAGCTCTGATCACCTTTCGTCGTTGCCTTTGGCCCTTTGGTCTCCACAGATTGACCCCTATGTGTAACCACGTTATAACTACAGCAGCAAAACTTTCGTTGGCCACCTTTCAAATGGGGCAAGAATGTTTAATTGTCACATGTACAGGCAATGGAACATTAACATTCTTACTTGCAGCAACTTGAGGGGCTTTGAACTTTACTTTAGACTTTAGAGATACAGTGCCCTCCATAATTTTTGGGACAAAGATCCATCATTTATTTATTTGCCTCTACTCCACAATTTGAGATTTGTTATAGAAAAAAATCACATGTGGTTAGTGCACATTGTCAGATATTAATAAAGGCCATTTTTATACATTTTGGTTTCACCATGTAGAAATGACAGTTGTGTTTATACATAGTCCCCCCCCAATTTCAGGGCACCATAATGTTTGGGACACATGGCTTCACAGGCGTTTGTAATTGCTCAGATCTGTATAATTGCCTCCTTAATGTGGGGATAAGAGAGCTCTCCACACCTAGTCATTCCTCCAGTCTTTCCATCACCTTTGGAAACCTTTATTGCTGTTTATTAACATGAGGACCAAAGTTGTGCCAATGAAAGTCAAAGTTGCCATTATGATACTGAGAAACAAGAATAGAACTGTTAGAGACATCAGCCAAACCTTAGGCATACCAAAATCAACTGTTTGGAACATCATTAAGAAGAAAGAGAGCACTGGTGTGCTTACTAATCGCAAAGGGACTGGCAGGCCAAGGAAGACCTCCACAGCTGATGACAGAAGAATTCTCTCTATAATAAAGAAAAATCCCCAAACACCTGTCCGATAGATCAGAAACACTCTTCAGGAGTCAGGTGTGGGTTTGTCAATGACCACTGTCCGCAGAAGACTTCATGAACAGAAATACAGAGGCTACACTGCAAGATGCAAACCACTGATTAGCTGCAAAAATAGGATGGCCAGGTTACAGTTTGCCAAGAAGTATTTAAAAGAGCAATCACAGTTCTGGAAAAAAATCTTGTGGACAGATGAGATGAAGATTAACTTATATCAGAGTGATGGCAAAAGCAAAGTATAGAAGAGAGAAGGAACTTCCCAAGATCTAAAGCATACCACCTCATCTGTGAAATACGGTGGGTGTTATGGCCTGGGCATGTATGGCTGCTGAAGGTACTGGCTCACTTATCTTCATTGATGATACAACTGATGATGGTAGTAGCAAATGAATTCTGAAGTGTATAGACACATCCTATCTGCTCAAGTTCAAACAAATGCCTCCAAACACATTGGCCGGCGGCTCATTCTACCACAAGACAATGATCCCAAACATACTGCTAAAGTAACAAAGGCATTTTTCAAAGCTAAAATATGACCACTTCTTGAGTGGCCAAATCAATCACCCGATCTGAACCCAATTGAGCATGCCTTTTATATGCTGAAGAGAAAACTAAAGGCTACTAGTCCCCAAAACAAGTATAAGCTAATGATGACTGTAATACAGGCCTGGCAGAGCATCACCAGAGAAGGTACCCAGTAACTAGTGATGTCCATGAATCGCAGACTTCAAGCAGTCATTGCATGCAAAGGATATGCAATAAAATACAAAACATGACCACTTTCATTTACATGACATTGCTGTGTCCCAAACATTATGGTGCCCTGAAATGGGGGGACTATGTATAAACACTGCTGTAATTTCTACATGGTGAAACCAAAATGTATAAAAATGGCCTTTATTAAAATCTGACAATGTGCATTTTAACCACATGTGATTTTTTTCTATTACAAATCTCAAATTGTGGTGTACAGAGGCAAATAAATAATGTTTTCCCCAAACATTATGGAGGCCATTGTATTTTTTTACCAAAGCCAATTACCCTACTAACCTGTTCACTCTCGTTCTATGTTATGCCTAAATTTTGCATCCTACGCACTAGAGGGAATTTACAGATTCCAATTAACCTACAAACATGTACTGTACTTATTTGGAATGTGGGAGGAAACCCACATGGTCACAGGGAGAACGTTCCACACATACAGCACCCATAGTCAGGATCTAACGTGGGTCTCTGGCACTGTGAGGCAGCAACTGTGCTGTCCTGTGGGCCCAGAAACAATACACATAGATAATATACAATTATAATTTTTTTTGTAAATTAGCAACTGTACCTCTCGTGCAAAAATTCAGTTCTTAGTGCAACCACAGAACCATACAGTCCATGGGAGATTATAGTTGCTGAGGTTAGTGCATAGTTTTCAAGAGCCTTGTAGCTGTTGGGAAGAAACTGTTCTTGAACCTGGAGATCATGGTTTTCAGGCTCATGTACCAAGATGTTAGTCGTGAAATGAGAGTGGGCCAGGGTGGTGTGATATTGGTTGTCTTTTTGAGACAGAACATCGGAGATATCCCTTCAATGGTGGGGAGCGGGAAGCATCTAGCACTCCTCATTTCTGGGCTTTTGAGTTGGCGAACCTTGAAAGTGGTGACACTGGTGGACAGGGTGGTGATGAGGGTATTTGGCATGATTGCCTTCATCAATCAGAGTATTGAGTATTGGAGTTGGGACGCCATGTTATAACTGTATAGGTCATCAATGAGTCTACACTTCGGAGTACTGTGTGCAGTTCTGGTTGCCCAGCTATTGGGAGGATGTCATTAAGCTGGAAAGAGTGCACAAGATCTTGGTGCACAAGATGGGGCATTCAGCTCCAGGGAGTGGTTGGATAAACTTGAATTGTTTTCTCTGGAACATCGGAGGTCGAGGGGAGACGGTGTATAAAATTATGAGAGGCATAGAACCTTTTTTGCAGGGTGGAAATGACCAACACTAGAGGGCATAGCTATAAGGTATGGGGGGTTGTGGGGGGGGGGGGGGAAGGAAAGTTTAATGGAGATGTGCGGGGCACGTTTTATTGCACAGAGTAGTGGGAGCCTGGAACACACTGCTGGGGGTGGTGGTGGAAGCAGATGCAATAGTGGCATTTAAGAGACTTTCAGATAAGCACCTGGAAGTGCAGGCAATATAGGGATATGGACCATATAGCCAGTTTAATTGGCCTCAGGTTCGGCACAAACATCATGTGCTGTACTGTTCTATGTTCTATAAATTCTTGTAGTCCCCTCGTTGAAAACCTATATCCTCTGGTTCTGTAAGTCTTTGTAATTGGGAGAAAAAAGTCCCACTATCCACCCTGTTAATGGCCCATGTGGTGTAATAAGCGAGTTCGGTATCTCGACTGAGCATGCGCAGGTCATAGGTCGCAGGGGAAAAACATTCTCGCCCGCTGATCTGCTGCGTGTAAACAAACCTTCGTTTCATCCGTATTTTCCAGTTTTGCTTCGTAGAGGTAAGAAAATACTGCTTTCAAAACTGTTAATTAGGTGCATATAGCACTACGATGATTTTGTAGGTTTTATTGCTTTATGTTTCAGTGAGTGAGATAGTGACAGAATAACAAGCATTTTTTAATTCTTCGTTTTGATGGGGGGGGTGGAGAATGAAATGAAATGTATGATTTCTATAACTATCGAGAGACTTCTGAATGAGTCACGGTTCATCTCTAAGGCTAGAATATTTGTCGTGGTTAAAGTTTGATGCAAGTTAAGGACAATGTTTTCCATTTCAACCTGTTTCAGTGCTGAACTGAACGTGTTCTCTTACCCGATCACAGACATGCTCGCTGCTTTTTGTCTGAAATATTGAAATTAACGAAAATTTGCACTTCGGAATTAATTTATGGAGCGGGGCGATCCCGTGATGCGGATATGTTTTCATTTTTCACCGGAGGGGCAAGGAAATCTGGCAAAGTGTTCAGACTCACAAACTCAGTGACGTCAGTTTGAGCTGATCACTTCAGAAGTGTTAGTGGGGAGCCCCTTCGTACCAGTGACCTCAATTCTATCAGTTTTAAATAATCAAGTAAATAAATTATGAAGGGTCTCGACCCAAAATAAATCTGAAGATGGGTCTCGACCCGAAACATCACCCATTCCTTCTCTCCAGAGATTCTGCCTGTCCCGCTGAGTTACTCCAGCACTTTGTGTCTACCTTTGATTTAAACCAGCATCTGCAGTTTTTTTTTCCTATAAATAAATTATATTTCAGACATACTGTAAGTTGGTGATACCACAACTAGAGTCTGAAGCTGGGTCTCGACCTGACGCATCACCTATTCCTTTTCTTCAGAGATGTTGTCTGACCGAACTGCTGAGTTACTTCAGCTTGTTGTGTCTATCTTGGGTTTAAACCTGCATCTGCAGTACCTTCCTACACAACTAGAGTCTGTCAGGTGTTGGACTGTTTAAAATGACAGGGTCATGTAAGAACAAAGATGAGAAGAATCCGAATCCAGGGATCAGAGACACTGAGGAGCAGCGGCCTCGGAGAGCTTAACAGTTACTGAGCTAGGAAACTACACGTCAACCCCGAGAATCCACAGCAAAGATCGAGTGAAGAGGAAAACCTACCCGAGGAACTGCATCGGGCCAACAGTTTGAGTTGTGAATGTGCAGATGTGAACATTGTGTCAGAGAGTGTGTTAAAGGGGCAGGCGGCTCAGACTGATGTCACTGAGTTTGTGGGTCGGAACACCGCCAGAATTCCTTGCCCCTCTGGTGAAAAATGAAAACATATCCGCGTCACGGGATCGCCACGCTCCCCAACTTAATTCTGAAGTGCGAATTAGACAATAGACAATAGGTGCAGGAGTAGGCCATTCAGCCCTTCGAGCCAGCACCGCCATTCAATGCGATCATGGCTGATCACTCTCAATCAGTACCCCGTTCCTGCCTTCTCCCCATACCCCCTCACTCCGCTATTAACGGCAACATTTTCGTTAATTTCAATATTTCGGACAAAAAGCAGCGAGCATATCTGTGATTGGGTAAGAGAACATGCTTGGTGCAGCACTAAAACAGGTTGAAATGGAAAACGCTCTCCTTAACCTGTCCTCAAACCTTAACCACGACAAATTATCTAGCCTCAGAGATGAACCGTGACTCATTCAGAAGTCTCTTGATAGTTATAGAAACAATACATTTCATTTCATTCTCCACCCCCCCCTCTAAAACAAAGAACAATAAAAATGCTTGTTATTCAGTCACTATCTCACTAACTGAAGCATAAAGCAATAAAACCTACAAAATCATAGTAGTTTTGTACAAATTAACCATATATACACCTTATTAACAGTTTTGAAAGCAGTATTTTCTTACTTCTACGAAGCAAAACTGGAAAATACGGATGAAACAAAGGTTTGTATACACGCAGCAGAACAGCCGGCGAGAATGTTTTGCCCCTGCGTCCTACGACTGGCGCATGTTCAGTCGAAAAACCAAACTCGCTTATTTAAGTGCATGGGTGGGGATGACTTGCTGTAGATGTACAGGGCCTTGGTGAGACCATGTCTGGACCTCTTGTGTGGTCTTGAACTGCTTATCTGAGCGTAGAGGTTCTTGCTGTGGATGGACCTCCCTGAAGATCCATATGCTGTACCCTAGGGTGGCAGGTTTTTGTTTAGAGATACAGTGTGTAAATAGGCTCTTCAGCCCACCGAGATCACGCCGACCAGCGGTCACCCTTACACTAGTTCTATCCCAGACACCAGGGACAATTTACAGAAGCCAATTAACCTACAAACCTGCATGTCTTTCGGATGTGGGAGGAAACTGGAGCTGCCGGAAAAAACCCAAGCAGTCGCAGGGGGAATGTGCAAACTCCACACAGACAGCACACAAGGTCAGGATTGAACCCTGGTCTCTGGCATGTGAGACAGCATCTCTACCCGCTGCTCCACTGTGCCACCCTTAGCTTGCAATCTAACAGGGAGTTGGAGGCAGAGACTCTCACAACATGTAAGAAGTACTGGAAGAACCCTCAAACGGCCTAGTTTAGTTTATCGGCACGTGTACTGAGGTACAGTGAAAAGCTTATGTCACCTGCTAACCAGTCAGCGGAAAGACTATACATGGTTACAGATATGGGATAAACGTTTAGTGCAAGTTAAAGTCCGGTTAAAGATAGTCTGAGGAACTCCAGTGTGGTAGATCGTAGCTCAGGACCGCTCTCTAGTTGTGGATAGGATGGTTCAGTTGTCTGATAACACATGAGAAGAAACTGTCCCTGAATCTGGAGATGTGCATTTTTACACTCTGTACCTTTTGTCTAATGGGAGAGGGGAGAAGAGAGTGTGAGCCGGGTGAGGCTGGTGTTTGATTATGTTGGTGTTCTTGCTGAGGCAGCGTGAAGTGCAGATGAAGTCAATGAAAAGAAAGTTGGTTTGTGTGATGCTCTGGGCTGCATCCACAATTCTCTGCAATTTCTTGCGGTCTTGCATGGAGCTGCTGAGGCATTGTGATTAAACGCCATCATATCTGCCAGCATTTTGTTTCCCTGAATCTGAGAGGCATGTGTTTTCACACCTGTACCTGTTGCCTGGTGGGAGAGGGGAGAAGAGGGAGTGACCAGGGTGAGACTTCCTGGTGAAGGGCGATTAGTTATTTGCATGAATAATTATTAATATAGGATCTCTTAAGTTGTTTGAGTTTCAGCTTAGAGTGCATCCAAGAACGTTTTTTGATAGGGGAGTTTAATTTATGGTAAGTTTCAAAGGCAGCTTTAGTGCTGCTCTACAATGGTACTGGTTTCACAAGGAGTGCTTGTTTATAAAGTGCAGCACCACCCGTTTGATCTGAGTGCATGATTCATACAGAGGGCGGGCACAGCAAGTAAATCACTGCCTTTCAGTTTCTTTAAAAAGCTCTTATTTCATTACCCCTGAGGACTGAGAGGTTGGTGTAGAATGGAGCCCAACACGGAAACTCTTTAACTCTTTGATGACCAAACAGTGCAACACGGCGACATGGCAGCCCAGTGGTGGAGTTACTGCCTTACGTCACCAGAGACCCTGGCTCAATCCTGACTACGGGTGCCGTCTTTACGGAGTTTGCCCATTCTCCCTGTGACTATGTGAGGCTTTTTCCAGGTGCTTCGGTTTCCTCCCACACTCCAAAGACATACAGCTGATCGCTGGGCGGCACGGACTCTGTGGGCCGAAGGGGCTGTTTCCACACTGTATCTCTAAAGTCAGACGAGCAGTGAGATCCCTGGTGTTGTTACTGGCATTGGAATCCTGCAAGTTGCCAGTGTACATTAAAGGTTTAGGTTTATTATTGTGAATAGTGTACAGTGAAGAGCTTTGTTTTTTACTTTTGGAGATACAACGTGGAAACAGGCCCTTTGGGGCCTGTGCCGACCACTGATCACCCATATACTAGTTCCATCCTACACCCTAGTAACAATTTACAAAAGACAATTGATCTATAAACCCGCATATCTTTGGAATTTGGGAGGAAACCAGAGCATCCGGAGGAAACCCACGCAGTCGCAGGGAGAACGTGCAAACTCCGTACAGAGAGCACCCGTAGTTCTGATCGAATCCGTTTGTCTGGCACTGTAAGCCAAGTACAATAGATAGAGCAAAGTGGTGGATAAAGAGTGCAGAATATAGCTTTCAGCATTGTAGCGCATCATTTTTAGACAAAGTCCATGTCCACAATGGGGTAGAGGTGAATCGGACTGTACCCTAGCTTAGGGAAGGATCATTCCGAAGCCTAATAACAGCGGGGAGGACGCTGGTCCTCAGTCTGGTAGATTGTATATTTAAGCTTCTGTACCTCTGGTGGATGGGAACAGGGAGAAGAAGGAATGTCCGGGATGGGACAAGTCTCTGTTTATGTTGGCTGCTTTTTTGAGGCAGTGTGAATAGTGGGTCAATGATGGGGAGTCTGGTCTGTGTGATGGACTGGGCTACATCTACAACTCTGTCATTTTTTATGGTCTTGGGCAAAGCTGTTCCCAAACCAAGCTGTGATGCATCCTGCCGGTATGAGGGAATGCTGGGGATAGTCAGCTGTGTCAGGCAGCATCTCGGAGTCGGAGTAACACAGAAACAGGCCCCTCATCCCACCGTGTCCACGCCAGCCTTGTCCGTCTCCATGAATCACATTTAACTGCATTGGGACTGTATCCCTCCACTACCTTTAGGATAAATTTAGACAGACTTTGAAGTCGGCAAGGCATAGAGACAAGGAGTCATACAGCACGGCAATGAGCCTTTCGGCCCACTTATTCTACGGTGACCAAGATGCCCCATCTAAGCTAGTTCCATTTGCCCATGTTTGACCCAGACCTCTCTAAACCTCTCCTATCCAATTGTATCTGATTTCACCACTTAAATTTTTAAGATAGTTTTGATCAGGCTAGGACTCTTAATCATGTATTGTGCTCTTTCCGCTGACTGGAAAGCATGCAACAAAAAGCTTTTCACTGTACCTTGGTAGATGTGACAATAAACTAAACTGTAACTTTATTAACTTTATTAACTTTATTTATATGCTGTAACTGTAATTCTTTTTGTGCACAACCCGCAGGCATTGCCACTTTCATTTCACTGCACATCGTGTATGTGTATGTGACAAATAAATTTGACTTGACTTGACTTGACTTGAACTATTCCTTGAAGCATAGGAGGATAAGGGGTGATCATAGAGGTGTACTAAATTATGAGAGGAATAGATTGGGTAGACGCACAGTCTCTTGCCCAGAGTAGGGAAATAGAGAACCAGTGGACATAGGTTTAAGGCGAGGGGGGGGGGGAAGATTTAATAGGAACCTGAACGGTAAGTTTTTTGCACAAAGGGAGGTGGATGTAAGGAACGAGGGGAGGGAGGGAAAGAGCTGGAGGTGAGAAATCGGGTCCGGTAACAAATTACCTCAGGCAGGCAGGCTGGTGCCTGGTGGGTCATTTGTTGGCTAGGGAAGGTGTGATCTCAAGAGGGATACCATGTGGTGAATTGTGGAACTGGTTAAATGACTAGGGTGGAGGTAGTGTTAGAGAAGTTACTTAATTCTCTAATTTTAGTTAAGTTACTTAATTCTCTAATGCTTTTTCCCCAGCCATACTCTGACCCCAGTGAGTTACTCCAGCACTTTGTGTCTATTTAAAGAAAATGCAACTGAGTGGTGGGTGCCAGGGGTGGTAGTGGAGTCAGATACGATAGGGTCGTTTTAGAGGCATCTAATAGATGGATGCATGGATCTGCAGCAAATAGAGGGATATGGATCATGTCCAGTCAGAGGAGAATAATTTATCTTGACGTCGTGTTTGGTACAGACATTGTGGGCTGAAGGGCCTGTTCCTGTGCTGTACTGTTCAATGGAGATTGAATTAGCTGAGATAGGGCATCTTGGTCAGCTTGGACAAGTTGGGCCAAAGGGCCTGCTACTGTGCTGTACATTTCTCTGTTCTGTGAGAGGTTGTGGAGTGAACACTGTTGGAGGTTGTTTTCCTTTGATTGCAGTTTGGTTTACTACGCCTGCTTATCTAAAGACTCAAAATCAAAATAGAAGCACTCAGCAGAATCTGTGGAAGGAGAAGCAGAGTTAATGTTTCAGGGCAATGAACTTTCATCAGACCTTGGGGAGAGAGAAAACAGGTTAATATGTGAGAGGGTGAGAGACAGGATCAGTTTAGTGACCACTCTGCAGGTGCAGATCTGTTGAACATTTTCTGTTTTTATTTTAGATTTCCACCATCTGCAGATTTGATTATCATTTGCTGCACAGTGGTGCAGCGGGTAGAGCTGCTGCCGCACAACGACAGAGACTAGGGATCGATCCTGACCTCTGGTGCTGTCTGTGTGGTGTTTGCATGTTCTCCCTGTGACTGTGTGGGTTTTCTCCTGGGTGCTCCGGTTTCCATCAATATCACAAAGGCAAGTGGGTTTGTAGGTTAATTGTATAAAAAAAAAAATTGCCCTTGGCGTGTAGAGTTCATAAGTACTAGGAGCAGTATCAGGCCATTCGTCCCATCATGTCTATTCCACCATTCAATCATGGCTGATCTATCTCCCCCTCTCTACTACATTCTCCTGCCTTCTCCCCACAACCCCTGACATCCTTACTAATCAAGAATCTGTCAATCTGCGCCTTAAAAATATCCATTGACTTGGTCTCCACAGCTGTGAATGAGAAAGTGGGATAACAAGGAAATAGTGTGAACGGGTGATTGCTGGTCGGCGTGGACTCAGTGGGCTGAAGGGCTTTTTTCCAGGCTGTATCTTTCAATCAATCTTTTTGCTAGCTCTAGGCTTCACCCTTTTGTGAGCTGATTTAAATAGAGCTATCCTGGGCCCTTGTACAATAAGAGTGCCCTTGTATGTGCTTCCTGCTCTGATATACAAACAGACAACGTTAGGTTGTGATTAACATTGAAGCACCTGTTTGCGTACTGTTGTGGGTTATTGGCACAGCTGGTAACTGACAAGGGTGCGGCTGTTTAGTTGAGTTATATTTAAGCTTAGGTTTTGATTTATTATTGGCACATGCACTGAGGTACAGTGAAAAGCTTTGTTTTGCATTGCCACAAAGGGGTCCAGCCTAGAGATAGCAAATTGAGGTATTGAAAAGATGCTGCACAGAAACAGGCCCTTCGGGTCCAGGCCGACCATCGATCATGTTCACAGCAGATCTCTGCTATCCCACTCTCTCATCTGCTCCCTGCACATTAGTGACAATTTACAGAGGCCAATTAACCTACAAAAAACTGCTCGAATGGCCTACTCCTACACCTATATTCTATGTTTCTATGTCTTTGGGATGTGGGAGGAAACCGGAGGACTAATTTTTTTTCCTTAGTACCTAATCAGATGTACAGCACTTTGGTCAACGTGGGTTGTTTTTAAATGTGCTATACAAATAAAATTGACTTGACTTGACTTGACTTGACTAGGAGAAAAACCACGTGGTCATGTAGAAGGTAGAAACTCCAGACCCGAGGTCAGGATCGAGCCCAGGCTATTTAGAGGCCAATTAACCTACAGACTAGATATACCGTACATAAGCACAATCAGTTCAAACTCGAGTACAATAGGTCAAGTACAATAGGTAGAGCAAAGGGAAAGATACAGAGTGCAGAATATAGTTCTCAGTATTGTAGTGCATCAGTTCCACAGACAAAGTCCATTGTCTGCAGTGGGTTAGAGGTGAATCTGAATTGCCCGGACACTGCCACAGCATGGGCCGCTGGCTAATGTTGGAACACTGAGGCTGGGTGGGCCATTTGTAGGCTAGTATGAACATGTTTGGCCCAAGGACCTGCTCCACTCTGCATGGCTCTATGACTATTGGCCAGCAGGGAAAGTGCTTGAAAGGACTGGTCACACGACCGCTGCTGCCTGCGTGTGATTGGCCCTCACATGCTGATGACCAGCCCGACACAGGTCACCTATCCATGTTCCCCAGCGATGCTGCCTGACCCGCTGAGCTACTCCAGCACTGTCTTTTTTGTTCCTTGTCTTCTCCCCCAAAAATCTTTTTCTACCACTTGCTCAGAACAGGAGAGTACAGGTCACCAAAGGTATGTCTCCGTCACTATTGGTGGGCAGTGGGGACCAGTGTAGATAGGTATTGGTCATACTGCATGGAAACGGGCTCTTTGGCCCAACTTCCCATGCTGACCAAGTTCCCCCTTCTACACTAGTCTCACCTGTCCGTGTTTGGCCCAGATCCCTTCAAACCTATCCTATCCGAGAACCTGTCCAGAAGTCTTTTAAATGTTGTTATGGTTCTTGCCTCAACTACCTCCTCTGGCAGCTCGTTCCATACACCCACCGCCATTTGTGTGAAAAGGTTGCCCCTCTGGTTCCTATTAAATCATGCCCGTCCCACCTTAAACCCATGACCTTTGGTTCTAAATCAAGTCAAGAGAGTCACAAGTGTTTTATTGAACAATGAAATTCCTACACCACAACAGAATATGTAAATATAGTACTCTGAAAGCAATATAATAAATGTGAAAAATAAGTTTTATATATATATATACACACACACACACACACACACACACACACACACACACACACACACACACATACACACACACACACACACACACACACACACACACGTAGACACTAAATGCTGGAGTAACTCAGTGGGGCAGGAAACATCTCTGGAGAGCGATGTTTTGGGTCGAGACCCTTCTTCAGACTCGACCCGAAACATCACCCATTCCTTCTCTCCAGAGATGCTGCCTGTCCTGCTGAGGTACTCCAGCATTTTATGTCTACCTTCGATTTAAACCAGCATCTGCAGTTCTTTCCTACACATATATATTCTCATACTCGCATTCTGCCTGCCTACCTTTTGCTGGCTGTCTTTTTGAGGCAGAGACTCCTGAAAATTCCTTCGATGGTGGGGAGGTCAGTACCCGTGATGGACTGGGAAGTGTTCACCACTATTTTGCGATCTGCTTTGCTCCTGGGTGTTTGAGTTGCAGACCCAGGCCGTGATCTCTACTGTACGCCTGTAGAGGTTCAAGAGAGTCCTCTCTGACATACTCTGTCATTTCCCTACTCGGGGTAAGAGATTCTGTGCAATTTCCCAATCTGTTCCCCTCATGATATTGCACATCGTGGTCAACATGTACGAGTTGGGCCGAGGGGCATGTTGCTGTGATGTGTGACTCTCGTTAATAATGTTTAACGAATCCCCACTTTAGAGTGCGGAAACAGGCCCTTTAACCCACCGAGTCCGCCCCAACGTGCGATCCCCATAACTAGCACTATCCTAGTTGTTGGCTGTTGGCTACACTGCAAGGGCCAGGAAGCGAGTGGGCAAGATCATCTCTGACCCCTCTCACCCTGGCCACAAACTCTTTGAAGCACTTCCCTCTGGAAGGCGACTCCGGACTGTCATAGCATCCACAGCCAGTTTTTTAAACAGCATTTTTTCCACGAGTGGTAGTTCTACTCAATAACCAAAGTCTAGTCTCTTTTGTGCTCTGGTTTATTTTCACCCACATGTTTAGACCGTAATGTTGTATCCTTATTGTTTTGATGTGGTGGTTGCCTTATTCTTAATTGTTAACTGTATGTTTGTGTTGTCATTTGTGAGCGGAGCACCAAGGCACATTCCTTGTATATATGCATACTTGGCCAATAAACTTAGTCATTCTATGCACTAGGGACAATTTACAATTTTACCAAAGCCAATTAACCTACTATCCTGCACGTCTTTGGAGTGTGGGAGGAAACCGGAACACCCGGAGAAAACCCATGTGGTCACAGGGAGAACATACAAACTCTGTACAGACAACACCCGTAGTCAGGATCGAACCTGGGTCTCTGACGCTGTGAGGCAGCAACTCTACCGCTGCGCCCCACCCCCCACCCTGCGTCGTGGGATCATTTGCTTTAGAGATTTCCGTGTTCTCTTTGTGAATCATGGAATTTCTCAATAGAACAAGGGGTTGAGTTGTTGATCAGCATTCCTGGCGAAAAGACGATGATATTTGACGCGTCCTCAGAACCTGTTTAAATACTTGCACTTTGCACATTTAAATTGGGTGACTGTTGGATTGAAATCCAACCCCTTTGTACCTCACAGAAAGACTGATGTGGAGGAGGAGTGGAAAGGTTGTTTACCAGCATCATTTTAGGTCTCTCGTTCAGATCCGAGAGATTTTGCACAAGTGTGGCATGTGATTCATTGATGCGTACGTGAAGAGACAGTAGTATCTGCCAGAACACTCTAGAAAGTTCCCTAGCTTCAGGCAGTGCAGAGCTGTCTAATCCAGTGAGCAGCGCATTTTGCCACTCACTGCCTGGGTGACTGGCACTCCCTGCCTGCGAGGCTGAATGTCGAGAGGCCGCCTGTGTTTAATGCTGGGCCGCAGAGAGGGGAGGTTCCTGCCTGATAAAGGAGTTGGAACAATAACTCGGCCACCCACCACAGCCCCAGAACTGGCCGTGGTAGGAAAATCCACCCTTATTCTCCTGCCTTTACACCCGCTGTGTCTGTCTGACTGCTCTGCTCTCGAATTGTTGAGGAAAAGAATGTTTTGATTGATTGAAAGAGTGTGGAAACAGGCTCTTCGGCCCACCGAGTCCATGCCGGCCACCAATCACCTGTTCACGCTAGTTCTATGTTATCCTACTTTCGCATCCACTCCCTACACACTAGGGGGGAGGGGGGGGGGGCAACTTATGGCTTAGGATGCCATTCAGCCCAGCGAGTCCATGACAGCCCTCGTTTCCTTCTAACCTATTCTCCCCCACATTCTCTCCAACTCCCCTCCACAGATTCTACTCCTCACCTGCACTCTAGGGATGATTTACAGATGCTAATTAACCTACAAACCCACATGTCTTTGTGTAGTGGGAGGAACACAGGGCGAACATGGAAACTCCATTACGGAGTCATACAGGCCCATCGGCCCATCTCGCCCTTACCGACCATCATGTTCCATCTACACTCGTCCCCCCCACCGCCTATGTCTGGCCCATATCCCTCTCAACCCGTCCTATCCATTTACCGCTCCAAGTGTCTTTTAAATGGTGTTGATTAGAAACTATGGAAAGGGTTATGTGGAGGAGGCAGGAGAAAGGGATTGAGAGGGAGAGGTTGATCAGCCATGATTGAATAAGGGAGTAGACTCCGTGGGCTGAATCGCCTACTTCTGCTCCTATGACTTATGACCTTACCCGAGGTCAGGATTGAACTTGGGTCTCTGGCGCTGTGAGGCAGCAGCTCTACCAGCGCTTTTTCGAATGGTATTGATGTTAAAACAAGCCCCAACTGCAGTGCTGAGATTAAACTTTGGATGGACATAAAGTGCTGAAGTAGATCAGTGGATCAGGAAGCATCTCTGACTGAGGTTGAACTTGTAATCTGAAGCCTGAAGAAAGATCCTGACACGAAACCACCGGTTTTAAAATCATCCCACTTTCTTGACGTTTTTTCCTTCAAACAATCTACTCCAATCAACTTGAGCGAGTTTCTGTCTCATACCCTCTGGGTCAGTACCTAGATCACCTGAGGTCTCCTGTGTGACTTGTACTTTCACTCCATGACCGTGTGGGTTTACTCCGGTTTCCTCCAACATTCCAAAGTCTTACAGCTTTGTAGGTTCATTGGCTTTGGTAAAATTCGGTAAGATTGTAAATCGTCCATGTTGTGTTGGATAGTGCTAGTATACAGGGAGGTCGGCATGGACTCGGTGGGCCGAAGGGTCTGTTTCCACACTGTATCTCCAGTCTAATTTGGTGTTGTAAATTTAGCTGTTGTAAGTTCTAGCTCCTATTCATTCAAAGTTCCTCTAACCCAGTTCTCATTCATCTGGAGGTTCGGAATATGTGCCACAGTCTACCCAAGTGACTAATATGTATAGAGAACGGAGATGAGGAAGAACTTTTTCAGTCAGAGAGTGGTGAAGGTGTGGAATTCTCTGCCTCAGAAGGCAGTAGAGGCCAGTTCGTTGGATGCTTTCAAGAGAGAGCTGGATAGAGCTCTTAAGGATAGCGGAGTGAGGGGGTATGGGGAGAAGGCAGGAACGGGGTACTGATTGAGAGTGATCAGCCATGATCGCATTGAATGGCGGTGCTGGCTCGAAGGGCTTAATGGCCTACTCCTGCACCTATTGTCTATTGTCTATTGAGAAAGGTTGAAGTCCCTTTAAACCCAGTAAAAAAGTTTTTCATCGTACGCTATCTTGTGTCTCAACACCATCCTATCTCTTGACCCACCCTGAGACGACATTACTTCCATTTATGTTTAATGGTTCGATGGTGCTTTATTGCCACATATGCAAAACACAGTGAAATTCTTTTTCGAGTTGCCAGATTAGACACCATATCCACAGTCCAGTCCTCGCTCTAGGTCTGATGGAGCTGCCCCTGATCCAGGCGAGCCCCAGGCTGCTGCAGGGCCTCCAGCCGTCACCTTCGTCTGGAGATTGTTCAGCGAACCAACGTCCCTCTCCTCACCTTTGGTAGCTTAAAAACCCACGGTATGAACATTCAATTCTCTAATTTTAGGTGACTAACCAACGACTCTTTCAATTTTATGTAGACTTTAGGGATATAGCATGGAAACAGGCCCTTCAGCCCACCAAGTCTACGCCGACTAGCATACCAGCACTATCCTACACACAAGGGACAAATTACAAATTTACAGAAGCCAATTAAGCTACAAACCTGTACGTCTTTGGAGTGTGGGAGGAAACCGAAAGCGCTTGTAGGCAGGATTGAACCCAGATCTCTGGCGCTGTAAGGCAGCAGCTCTACCGTCGCGCCACTTTTTTTTTCTCCCCTCTCTTTTCCCTGTGCCCCACCTGGATGTGCACCTATTTCTCCCACAGTCCTGACCCCCCACCCCACCCCATTTCCACTTTTACCTACATTCCTCCTTCAAACAGTAAGCATCAGTGGTCAGAGATTGGGAAATGTTGATTACAATGGGATCTGGATTTCCTTGTACATCGCACACTGAAATAAACATGTACTACAGCGAGCAGCAATGAAGGCAAATGGTGTTGGCTTTCATTGTAAGAGGTTTTGAGTACAGGAGCAAAGATGCCTTCCCTCAATGATATGCGGCTTTGATGAGAACACATCTGGTGTACTGCATAAACACAAGGAACCGCAGATATGGGAATCTTGAGCAAAACACAAGTGCTGGAAGAATTCAGCAGGTCAGGCAGTAACTGTGGAGGGAATGGACAGGTGACGTTTCAGGTCAGGACCCTTCTTCAACTGAGAAATGATAGTCACAACCCGAAACTCACTTTGTTTTTTTGCTCTAGATTCCAGCATCTGCAGTCTCTTGTGTCGCCATCAAATATAATCACATTCTGATCTTTTTGAGAAGATGTTTGTCAATCATTGGCATATAAAAGTATCTCATAAACATTCCTTGAATTTACCTTCAAGTTTATTACCAATTACCTCGTAAGCCAGTGTGTTGTCCTGATCTCTCAGCCTACCTCATTGTGGACCTTGCACTTTTTTATGCACTTTCTAACTGTAACACTATGACGCTGCAACACTATATTCTGCACTCTGGTATTTTTCCCTTTAGACTACCTGGTGTATTTGTGTGTGGCTTGACGCACTCATGCATGGTATGATTTGGAGACACACGGAACTGCAGATGCTGGTTTACAAAAATCAGACTGAAGAAGGGTCCCGACCCAAAACGTCACCTAGTGATGTTCTCAGATATGTTGTCTGACCCGCTGAGTTACTCCAGCCCTTTGTGTCTTTTTATGGTGTGATTGAACAGGATAGCACCAAAGCTCTTCTCTGTATCTCAAAGAAACTTAGAAAGTAGGTGCAGGTGGAGGCCATTCGGCCCTTCGAGCCAGCACCACCATTCATTGTGATCATGGCCGATCATCCACAATCAGTAACCTGTGCCCAACTTCTCCTCATATTCCTTGATTCCACTAGCCCCCAGAGCTCTATCTAACTCTCTTAAATTCATCCAGTGATTTGGCCTCCACTGCCCTCTGTGGCAGAGAATTCCACAAATTCACAACTCTCTAGGTGAAAAAGTTCCTTCTCACCTCACGTGAGCCTTCTCACCTCACCTCATCTAATAATAATAATAATAATAATGCATTACATTTATATAGCGCTTTTCAAACACTCAAAGACGCTTTACAGGGATTACTAGAACATAGAGAAGAAAATAAATAGATAAATAAATAATAATCCAATACCAATCATCAACCAATACCAATTACAGCAAATTTAATTTAATTTGTCCAATCTATATGCAGGTTATCATTTCCCAGGGACTTCAGTCTGAAGAAGGGTCCTTACTTGAAACATCGTCTGTCCACTCCCTCTAAAGATGCTCCCTGACCCGAGTTCCACCAACACTTTGTGTTTTGCTCAAGATTCAAGCATCTTCAGACTCTTGTCATTATCATCTTCCATGATTACCATATTACCCACATGACTCACCCTCCAAGTTTATGTTTGGCGCATATCGCAACTAATATTTGGTGGTCTTTAAATGAGTCCTTCCAATATTGTAAGCCCTGTGATATTCCTTAGCTCCTCGGCCCAACTATTTATCTACACATGAATCACCTCTGGATTTTCAATGAATCATTAGTATTTTTCTTTTGCTAATTACACTTTTAATTTGACCTCTACATGGATGGACGGTAATGCAGCAGGTAGAACTGCTGCCTCGTGCTCTGGTCACTTGGGGTAGATCCTAACCTCAGGTGCTGTTAGTGTGGAGTTTGCACGTTCTCCCTGTGACTGCGAAGGTTTCCCACAGATGCTCCAGTTTCCTGATAGGTTGATAGGTTAATTAGAATGTAGAACAGTACACCACATGAGCAGCCCTTCGGCCCACAGTGTCCGTGCTAAATATGATGCCAAAATAAACTAATCTCATCTTCCTGCACATAATCCTCCATTCCCTGCATATCCATATGCCTATCTAAAAGCCTCTTCAACACCACTATTGTATCTATCTACACCACCACCACCTGTAGCAGTGTGTTCCAGGCACCCCTCCCCCCCCCCCCCCCCCCCCATCCTCAGTGTGGAAAATAAAATTTGCCCCACACATCTTCTTTAAACTTTGCCGCTCTCACCCTAAAGCTATGCCCTCTAGTATTTGACATTTCCACCCTGGTGGAAAAAGGTTCTGACTGTCTACCCTATCAATGCCTCTCATAATGTCACATAGTTCAACCATGTCTCCCCTTAACCTCTGGTGTTTCAGAGAAAATTGGCCATTGTAAATTGCCCCTCTTGTGTAGATGAGTGGTAGAATGTAGTTGATCAGAAAGTGAGTAGAATGGGTTGGAATAGTTGTGTCCCCAACAACTTAGGAACACAACACAACACTAACATCAGCAACTGTGGACTTCTACCGAATGTATCTTTGGTCGCACGACGGACATCAGCTGTTTTACACTAGTGTTGCGGTTATTAATTTATGGAATATATTAAAATTATATTTAATGTGTGTATTGCATTTATGGGCCTGTTAAGCTGCTGCAAGCAAGGATTTTGTTTCATTGGTGGTGCATATGCCAATTAATCTTGCTCTCTCTCGGGAGAGTCTAGTGAGGGAGTCCAGGACCAGAGAGCATAGCCTCGGATACAAGGACGTGTATTTAGAAAGGAGAGGAGGAGGAAATTATTTTGTCAGAGGGTGGTGATTCTGTGGAATTCATCATCACAGACGGCTGTGGAGACCAAGTCATTGGGCTTTTCTAAATTGGAAATGAACAGATTCTTGATTAGTATTGGTGTCAAGGGTTATAGGGAGAAGGCAGGAAAATGGGGTTGAGAGGGGAAGATAGATCAGCCATGATTGAGTGGTGGAGTAGATTTGATGGGCCGAATGGCCTAATTCTGATCCTATGACTTATGGACTTATGAACTCTCGCTCTCGAAAATTCTTGACCTTGGCCCAGTCTCTGGCTGAGTGTGATTTAGCAGTGATTATGTTAGTTACCTTTTGGTCACTTTCCGCTTGGCTCAGCACTATACCCTGTCAACCCTGTTAATTATTCACCCTGGAACCACGCACTGAGGCCTCTGTGTGAATCAATTTATTGGTTGCAAATTTTTGGGTCTCGGCCTCTAACTGAGCTGCAAAGATAGGAGTCAACTCCAGATAAACAATTTCCCTTCCCTGCTTTATACAGAACTTTAGTTTAAAACCAACTGCAGCGTTTGTCAACTTTTCTTTCTGGCTCGAGGTGAAATATCTGCAGCAACATCCTCATTGACTAGTTTGCCGACTGAATTCGATGAAATCACTAAGATTCCCTTTGCACAGGCCCTTCAGCCCACAGAGTCCATGCGACCATCGATCATCCCGTACACTAACCTATGCACACTCAGGACAATTTTATAACTTGCCGAAGTCAATTAACCCACATGTCTTTGGATTGTGGGAGGAGACCGGAGCACCCGGAGAAAGCTCCCACAGTCACGGGGGACATTACAAACTACGTACAGACAGCACCCGCAGTCAGGATCGAACCTGGGTCTCTGGCGCTGTAAGGCAGCAGCGACCGCTGTGCCATCGTGCTGCCCCAGAGGCTGAGGGGAGGCCTGACAGTAGTATATAAAATGATGAGAGGCATGAATAGGGTAAACAGTTAGAACCTCTTTTCCCCACCGTGGAAATGGCAAAGACTAGAGGACATAGTTTTAAGGTGTGAGGGCCAAACTTTAAAGGAGATGCATTTTACACGGAGGGTGGTGAGTGCCTGAACTGTGCTGCCAGAGCTGGTGGTGGAGGCAGATATGATAGCGGCGTTTACGAGGCTTTTAAAAAGGCATATGATACATGAGGAATGCAGGGATGTTGATCACGTGCAGGCAGAGGAGATTAGTTTATTTTGGCATCGCGTTCAGCATGGACATTGGGGGCTTGAGGGCTTGTTCCTGTGCTCTACTGTTGTATGTTCGGTGATCATTCCTGTTTTACTGGAGGGCAGTCAACAGGGCAAGTGCGAATTGTAGAAGAATTACTTTGGGCAGATGCGTTGGCTGAAATCTGGTTAGATGCTGCGTTTTAAGTTTGCAGCATAAAACTCACGGGCTGTTGTTTCCAGATCAGTGAGGTAGGAAGCTGATACTGTGGTGAGCTGGTTACACCCAGAGGGCACCGGAGAACGGGTTTTGCCAGAAATTCCTCAGCAGTTAACGCAGACACAGATTTAGTTTCATTTGCCGTTATTCCATCCAAGATACCTGCATCACAAAGGGGGAGAACAGTGGCGCAGCGGTAGAGTTACTGCCTCACAGCGCCAGAGATCCGGGTTCCACCCTGACCTCGGGTGCTGTCTGTATGGAGTTTGCAGGTTCTCCCTGGGTTTTCTCCGGGTGCTCCGGTTTCCTCCCATGCTCCAAAGATACAAGGTTTTGTAGGTTAATTGACCTGTAAATTGTCTCTCGTGTGTAGGACAGAACTAGTGTAGAGGTGATTGTTGGTCGGTGCGGACTGAGTGGGCCGAAGGGCCTGTTTCCATACTGTATCTCCAAACTAAACTAAACTAAACTAACTAAACTAAAATACAGCACAAGAACGGGCCCTTTGGCCCATAATGTTTGTGCTGAACATGATTTGCCAGGTTAAACTAATCTTCTCTGCCTGCACATGATGCATACTCTATTGTCTGCATATCCATGTGCCCATCTAAACGCCTCTTAAACTTCACTGTTGTATCTGCCTTAACCAGCACCCCTGGCAGTGGGTTCCAGGCACTCGACTCTGTGTGTGTGTGTGTGTGTGTGAAAAAAACCCATTGTTAAACTTTACCCCTCTTACCATAAAGCTATGCACTCTAGGCTTTGACATTTCCACCTTAGAGAAAAGGTTCTAACAGCCATGCCTCTCATAATTTTATATACTTTCATGAGATTTTAGTTTAGTTTAGAGATACAGTGCGGAAACAGGCCCTTCGGCCCACCAAGGCCGCACCGACCACTGATCCCCGCAGATTAACACCATCCTACACACACTAGGGACAATTTACACTTATACCAAGCCAATTAACTTACAAATTTATACGTCTTTGGAGTGTGGGAGGAAACCAAAGATCTTGGTGAAAACCCACGCAATCGCGGGAAGAATGTACGAACTCCTTACAGATACCATTCGTAGTCAGGATCGAACCCGGGTCTCTGGCGCTGCAAGCGCTGTAAGACAGCAACTCTGCCGCTGCGCCACCGTACCGCCGTGCCTCCCCTCAGCCTCTGGCGTTCCAGAGAAAACAATCCAAATTTGTCTAACCTCTTCTTGTGGTAGAAGCAAGGAGCTGCAGATACTGATTTACAAAAAAAGATGCAAAATGATGGAGTAACTCAGCGGGGTCAAGCAGTTTCTCTAGAGAATGTGGATAGGTGACGATTCAGGTCCGAAGAAAGATCCTGACCCAAAACGTCACCTATCCATGTTTTTCCACAGATGTTGCCTAACTCGCTGAATTACTCCAGCAGTTTGTGTCTCTCCGTGGTCTGAATACCTACTAATTCAGGCAGCGTTCTAGTAATTCATTGGCTGTTTTCAAGAGAGTTCGATTTAGCTCTTAGGGCTAAAGGAATCAAGGGATATGGGGGAAAAAGCAGGAACGGGGTACTGATTTTAGCTGATCAGCCATGATCATATTGAATGGTGGTGCTGGCTCGAAGGGCCAAATGGCCTACTCCTGCACCTATTTTTCTATGTTTCTAAACCCCTTCTGCACTGAAGACTCCACATCCTTCCTGGGCAGAACTGCATGCAATACTGTGACTGTCTACCCTGTCTATGCCTCTCAGCTTACTCGGTATCTGAACTGATTGTTTCTCCCCATTAACATGATGAGTCACATTTCGATGCTGACAGTCACGAGCTGCACCTCACAGCGTTTACCCACCCCTTCGTCCATTCATCCCCAATGGTCGTCAGTAATCCTCAACCGGCAGATTTCAACTACGCTTATCACCACGACAACCCTGACCTCACCCTATCGAGGATATTCCCTTGAACCTATCCATCCCCCTCCCGCTGTAATGGGTGGCACGGTGGCGCAATTGGTAGAGCTGCTGGCTCCCAGCCCCAGAGACCCGGGTTCGATCCTGACCTCGGGTGCTGTCTGTGCGTGGAGTTTGTACATTCTCACGGTGACCGCATGGGTTTTCTCTGGGTGCTCCGGTTTCTGTCCACATCCCAAAAATGTGCAGATTTTTTCCGAGTTTGAATGAAGTGGGTGAGAAAGTGGGATAACATAGAAAGAGTGTACACGTGGATGGTCGGCGTGGACTCTGCCTGTTACCATGCTGTATCTCTAAACACTCTTTCCCAGTTCTGACAAAAAGTTTGACCTGAAACATTAACCGATTCTCTCTCCACAGAAGCTGCGTGACCTGCTGAGTATTTCTAGCATTCTGTTCTAGGGGGATTGTGCTTGTATATGATCATAGTCTATATGTCAAAAAAAAGTTTGTCACTGTACCTTGGTACACGTGATAATAAAGAAACCATTGAACCATTTTCATTTACGTTATTTGATATCATTTCCTGGAGTCAGGTGAGCAAAGACTCAGACACAAAGTGTTGGAGTAACTCAGTGGGACAGGCGGAATCTCTGGAGAACATGGATAGGTGACATTTTGGGTCTGGATCCTTCTTCAGACTGATTGCAGAAGCAACACTGGTTTGAGTATAAAATAGTCTGCCTTTAATCCCGTATGCATCACAGCATGGTTTGGGAACAGCTACATCTAAGTCTGCATGAAATTGCAGAGCATTGTGGGCGTAGCCCAGACCATCACGCAAATCATCCTCCCTTCCTGTCGTGAGGCCCAGCAAAAATTGGAGGAACAGCACCTCATATTTCGCTTGGGCAGTTTACACCCCAGCGGTTTGAACATTTACTTTGCCCACTTCAGGTAGTCCCTGCTTCTCCTCTCTATCTCCTCCAACCTTCCCAGTTCTCCTACTTGTCTTTCTGTCTCAGACTACATCCTATCTTTGTCCCGCCCCCTCCCCTGACATCAGTCTGAAGAAGGGTCTCGACCCAAAACATCACCCATTCCTTCTCTCCTGAGATGCTGCCTGACCCGCTGAGTTACTCCAGCATTTTGTGTCTACTTCCCTTCCGTTGACTCCATCTACACTGCACACTGCCTTTGCAAGGACACCAGCATAATCAAGTACCAGTCTCACCCTCTTCTCCCCCCTCTAATCATGCATAGTCTTTCTGCTGGCTGGATAGTAAGTAACAAAAGCTTTTCCCTGAATCTTTGTTCACGTGACAATAATAAACTAAACTAAAGTAAAATAACATTTGACAGATTCTTGATTAGTATGGGTGTCACAGGTTATGGGGAGAAGGCAGGAGAATGGGGTTGAGAGGGAAAGATAGATCAGCCATGATTGAATGGTGGTGTAGACTCCATGGGCTGAATGGCCTAATTCTGATCCTATGACTTATGAACTTTTCTCTTCCTCTTTTCCAGATTAATGTTCGCGTTACCACCATGGATGCTGAGCTGGAGTTTGCCATTCAGCCCAACACCACGGGCAAGCAGCTCTTCGACCAGGTGGGGCTGAACTCTGGCGTTCTCTGTGCCACTGACCCACTGCTAGAAATGCCGTGTACTTTTGCCGTGATGCCTTCTGTTAGACGGTTCCAGGGCTAGGATGGAGGCAGCACCTTATAGACTTTAGACTTCAGAGATACAGTGAACAGGCCCTTCAGCCCATAATGCCTGTGTCGAACATGACGCCAAGACGGACACTTATCTGCCTATACATACTCCATACCCCTCCATTCCCTGCATATCCTTGTGCCTATCCAAAAGTCAATATTGTATCTGCCTCTACCACCACCCGTGGTAGCACTTTCAAGGCACTCACCACCCTCTGTGTAAAATAACTTGCCCCACACAGCTCCTGTAAACTTTGCCCCACTCACCTTAAAGCAATGCCTTCTCTTATTTCTCGTACTTCTCGCATTCCCAATCTCGTTGTACCCCTGGGTACAATGACAATAAAGATATATTGTATTGTATTTGATGTTTCTATCCTGGGTAAAAGATTCCGACTGCCTCACCTATCTTTGCCCCTCATGATTTTATATACTTTTATCAGGTGTCCCCTCAACCTCCAGCATTCCTGCGAAAACAATCCAAGTCTGTCCAACCTCTCTCTGTAGCTAATACCCTCGAATCCAGGCAGCATTCTGATAAACCTCCTCTGCACCCTCTCCAAAGTCTCCACATCTTTCCTGTAATGGGACGACCAGAACTGCACACAATACTCCAAATGCGGCCTAAATAAAGTCCTATAGAGCTGCAACGTGCCTCTCTGGCTCTTGTACTCAATTTACAAAACTGGTATGCTGCTTGAAGTAAGAATTTATTTGTTCAGTTTTTGGTACATTTGAAAATTAAATTAAACTCTTGACATTTCAGCTACTAGTTTCTGGCACAACCACAGACACATTTAATGTTGATTCATGAAATGCTGCATGTTCTAATTTATCCTATGTGTTGTTGTCCAAGAGACTATCGTTATCCTGAAATATTTCCAAATGCTTGGCCTATTTTCTCTGTTTAATTGAAAAATTAATTGGACCTGATACTTATGAAAGGCATCACAGTGTTTTGCTTCTGTTCAGTTTTATAATTGTTTTTTTTTGGTTTAGTTTATTACTGCCACATGTACCAAGGTACAGCAAAAAGTTTTTATGTTGTGTGCTAGCCAGTCAGTGGAAAGACAATACATGATCGTAATCAAGTCAGTTCATTGCAATGTAAAATCTGATTAAAGATAGTACAAGGGTCTCGAATGAGGGAGATGGTAGGTCAGATCCACTAGTCGGTGATAGGATTGTTCAGTTGCCTGATAACAGCAGGGAAGAAACTGTCCCTGAATCTGGAGGTGTAAGTTTTCAAACTTCTGCACCTCTAGCCTAATTTTGCAGTGATTATATAATTGAACAGCAAGTTGCTCTATTTCCTGTCTGCATTTTGGAAAATCAGGCCACCTGGCTGTGCTTCTACTCCCTGTTTACAAGCGGAAACTGTAGCGGGAGGATACGGTACAGAAGGCCACACGGTGCTGGTGTGAGGAGATGGGTAACTCCTATGTGAATGCTTTGAATAGGTGAACCTGTCCACATTTAAGGACTGTGGCCAACCTAAATGAGTACTCCCCAGCCATCTCAGACTGCCATCAGTAAGTATGTAGAGGACTGCGTGCCTACGATCGTTCCCCAACCGCAAACACGGATGGACTGTGAAATCCACCAGCAGATGAAGGGCAGGTCTGCGGCATTCAAGTGGGCTGATCCCGACCTGTACAGGAAATCTGTGCACAAGCTTCGTAAAGACATCAGGGACGTTGAGGGAAGTTACCAGTCCCAGCTGCACTCCGAGACACGCCAAAAAAAATACACACAGTGTTGGAGTGACACAGCGGGTCATGCAGCATTGCTGGAGATAAAAGGATAGGTGATGTTTCGGGTTGCGACCCGTCTTCACACGCTTTTGGAGTTTGAAAAAGGGTCCCGACCTGAAACGTCATCTATTCATGTTCTCCAGAGATGCTGCCGGACCCGCTGAGTTACTCCAGCACTTTGTCTCTATCTCTTGTATAAACCAGCATCTGCAGTTCCTTCTTATCACATAGAGAGGTGACATTTTGGGTTGGAACCCTTCTTCAGACTGATTGTGGTCAGTGGGGTTGGGGGAAGGGGGTGGAAGGAAAGTGGGGAAAGAGGAGGGGGCAGAACAAAGTGTGATGAGTGATAGGTGGATACAGGTGAGCGGGGGCTTGGGGTAGGCAGATGGTTGGACAAAGGCCAGAGGTGAACAGACTGCCGTGTGGTCTCCCAGAATAATTCTGTTCATTCCCCAAATGGTTTAAAAATTGAGAGACGATCTATCCGTTTCTTCCACAGGTGGTGAAGACTGTGGGACTGCGAGAGGTCTGGTATTTTGGGCTCCAGTACATCGACAACAAGGGATATCCAAACTGGCTGAAGCTGGATAAAAAGGTGTGTGTACTTACACTCGAGTTGGCAAATCGCTCTAAGTAACCCTGTGTATTCCTCTGACACTTTAGAATTTTATCAATGAAAGTTGGCAATGGAAGTAGTCTTATCTGCAACAAAAGGACACAATGTGCTGGAGTAACTCAGTGGGGTTGGCTGCATCTCTGGAGAACATGGATAGATGATGTTTTGGATCAAGCCTGTTCTTTAGACTAGCCCATTGAGTTACTCCATAACTTTGTGATTTTTTGTTGTTGTAAACCAACATCTGTAGTTCCTTGTTTCTATGACAATCTGCAATTCCGCTCAAAGTAAAGGAATTGCAGATGGTCGTAGTGATACAGCCTGGAAATAGGGGCTTCAGTCCAACATTGCCCACGCCGACCAACATGCCCCATCTGCACTAGTCCCACCTGACCACATTTGGCCCATATCCCTCTAAACTTTTCCTATCCATGTACCTGTCCAAAAGGCAATTAGCATATGGCTGTACGTCTTTGGAGTGTGGGAGGAAACCGGAGCACCTGTAGAAAACCCAGCGAGAAACAGGGAGAACGTACAAACTCTGTACAGGCAGCACCCGTCATCATGATTGAACCCAGGTCTCCGGCACTTTAAGGCAGCAACTCTACAGCTGTACCAGTGTGCCACCCTTTTGAAAGAACACATTATCAGCACAAACTGCCAAAGCACCTACTTAGTAGTCAAACACACTGCACCTTTAATAAACACACTGACTATTATTTATATTTCCGTGCTTTAAACGCCAGTTACCTGGGCTTGGGTGAAGGCCACACCTCTAGCTGGCCTGGAGTTTCTGCATTGATTCCTCTGCCTTTAGTTTACACAAGGGTGTTAGTCTGCAGGAAGCTCTGACCAAGGGCTGAACATACATCGTAAAACAAACTGACTCTTATACTCAATGCTGAGGTTTGCCCCCTTGTTGAGTGTGTGAACATGTTTGAAGGGCTGTTGTACAGCTGGTTTAGTTGTGGACTGACCAGAGGTGTTTTTCTGTCAGGTATCCCAGCAAGACTTGAAGAGGGAAAACCCGATCCAGTTCAAGTTCCGTGCCAAGTTCTTCCCCGAGGACGTGTCGGAGGAGCTGATCCAGGAGATCACCCAGAAGCTCTTCTTCCTCCAGGTCAAGGAGAGCATCCTGTCCGATGAGATCTACTGCCCCCCAGAAACTGCCGTGCTCCTGGCCTCCTACGCCGTGCAGGCTAAGTTTGGTGACTTCAACCTAGAGTCACACAAGGCCGGCTACCTCACCTCTGATCGTTTGCTCCCGCACCGGTAGGTGGGAAGGCCACAGAGGTTTGGCTTAGGATCTTAGGGTTGAGTCTTGAAACAGGCCCTTCAGCCAACTTGCCCATACCGACCAACATGTCCCATTTACACTAGTCTCACCTGCCTGCGTTTGGCCCATATCCCTCTAAACCTATCCTATCCATGTACCTGTCCAAATGTTTCTTAAACATTATGATAGTACCTGCCTCAACTATCTCCTCTGGCAGTTCATTCCATACACCCACCACCCTTTGTGTTAAAAAAAAAGTTGCCTCTCAGGCAATTATAAAATCCTATTAAACCTTTCCACCCTCTCCTTAAACTTATGCCCTCTGGTTCTCGATTCCCCTACTGTGGGGGTAAAAGACTCAGTGCATCTATCCGATCTATTCTTGAGGATGTCTACCCAGTGACCAACTTTGCAGCAGATCTTTCATGAGGCTGGCAGCTCCTTTGCATCCCAGCGCCAGACATCCGGCTTCATTGCTTATATTAACAACCCCCTTTTTTCCTGTCCCCTCCTATTTATGGATTCTCCTGCTTTGTGGAAAGCAGGGAAGGGTTTGTGCCCAAGATAGACACAAAGTGCTGGAGCAACTCAGCGGGTCAGGCAGCATCTCTGCAGAAAAGGATGGGTGCCGTATCGGCAGTCTGAAGGGTCCCGACCCGTAATATCACCCATCCTTTTTCTTCAAAGATACTGCCTGACCTGCTGAGTTACTCCAGCACTTTGTGTCTATCTTTGGTATAAACCAGCATCTGCAGTTCTTTGTTTCTACACAAGGGCTGGTGTCCGGCTTGTAGCTGGCAAGGTGTGGTCTTTCAACACAGAGCTGTTCATTGTTCACACCGCTCAGTTATGCAATGAAAGAATAACATTCAACTCACACTCCGCGCCTTTGCTCAGCTCCAGGCCTCTCTAGTACGGCAGTGTTTTACCAAAACTCATATTTCGGGAGTCTTTAAGCTGGAAAGAGAACAGAGAAGATTTGTAAGAATGTTGCCTGGACCCGATAGACTGAGCTACAGGGAAAGGTTGAGCAGGCCAGGACTTTATACCTTGAAGCGCAGAAGGCTGAGGGGTGATCTCATAGAGATGTATAAAATCGTGAGGGAAATAGATAGGGTGAATGCACGGTCTTTCACCCAGAGTAGGGGAACCAAGAGCCAGAGGACATACATTTAAGGTGAGTGGGGAAAGATTTGATAGGAACTTGAGGGGCAACCTCTTCACACAGAGGGTGGTGGGTGTATGGAGCAAGCTGCCAGAGGAAGTAGTTGCATCTTTGCATAGTTGATCAGGCAGCATCTCTGGAGAACATGAAGATAGATACAAAGTGCTGGAGTAACGTAGCAGGTCAGCCATCATCTCTGCAGATCATGGATAGACATTTCGGGTCTGGATCCTGAGAAGGATGTGGGCCAAACGCAGGCTGGTGGGACTAGCGTAGATGGGGTATCTTGGTCGGCACGGACAAGCTGGGCTGCAGGGTCGGTTTCTGTGCTTTGTGACTGAGTCTGAGTGTTGTGAATGTGCGGGCGGATTTCCTATGTGTGTTTTTTTAAGGGTTTAACTCTTCTCTAGCGCTGGTGTGGAGCCGTGGTATTCTGCATGAACTCTGCAAGACAAAGACAGGCTGTTTGGCTGCAACTGGGCCCTCGAGCTGCATCTGAGCTGTTCCCTCTCACTCCATCCCGCCCGTGACTGATGTGGGGGGGACAAGAGGCTGCTCATCAGGTTCCCCATTGACCCAGTGTGCAGGGGGGGGGGGGTGTGGGGTGCCACCATCTCCTCGCCCACCCCAGCTTTGCGGCGTTCCTTATCAGTCGGTCTGCGGGATGCTGAAGGAGGCATCTGAATGTCGCACATTACTCCTGTATTCACCGGCTCCGGTTTACCCCCCGAGAACAAATGGGGCGCACCCAGGTAGTGTTAGTGCAAATGTAAGAGTCGATTTAGTTCTAGTGTAGATTTAGTTTTAGTTTATTGTCACGTGCACCGAGATTGTATCAAGCTGTTTTTTTACATGCTGCCCAGTCAGCGAAAAGACTGTGTATGATTACAATCAAGCCGCCCACGTGTACAGTTAAAGGATGAAGAAAATAATGTTTAGTGCAAGACAAAGCCCAGTAAAGTCCGATTAAAGATAGTCCAAGCTTCTCCAATGAGGTAGATGGGAGGTCGGGACCACTTTTTAGCTGTTGAGAGACCCTCTGATAACAGCTGGGAAGAAACTGTCCCTGAATCTGGAGATGTGCGTTTTCACACTCCAGTGCAGTTGTGGTTGAGTTGCCTGATGACGGCTCTGGCTGGTGCTGGTAGTGAGACCTGTCCTCTATTCCTGCAGTGTGGTGGAGCAGCACAAACTCAACCGGGAGCAGTGGGAGGAGAGGATCCAGATCTGGCACGAGGAACACCGCGGGATGTTGAAGTGAGTTCGCACAGAGTGCGCGCGTCGGTGTGATCAATCTGCAAAGGGCCCGTGTGTCCCAAGGACAGGAGGCGTGCATATCCTGGGCCTCTGTAGAAAAATCACATCTAGATCCCTTGCATCCCCTCTCTCTCCATCCCTCCCCACTCTAGTCATTGTAACTCTTGCAACCCCTCTCTCTCCGTCCCTCCACACCCTAGTCGTCGTACTAGATTCACTGTCGTCCTGTTGAGTTTCACTGTCTGTATAACTCTTTATCACCTAGCCCACAGCCAACAATGGACCATTGTGGACTCCACCTTTCGTCGATCATTGTTAACTTTTGCATTTCTTTCATTCATTTGTTCTACATCTCTATATCACCCTCTAACTCTCATTTCCCT
Organism: Rhinoraja longicauda; assembly: GCF_053455715.1. Lineage (NCBI taxonomy): Eukaryota > Metazoa > Chordata > Chondrichthyes > Rajiformes > Arhynchobatidae > Rhinoraja > Rhinoraja longicauda. Next base: position 35,498,283 of record NC_135961.1, on the reverse strand, counting down.
TTCCCCAGACTCGGTCTGAAGAGGGGTCTCGACCCGAAACGTCACATTTTGTCCAGAGATGCTGCCTGACCCGCTGAGTTAGTCCAGTGTCGATCTTATATTCTCAAATGGCTTAGGAGGCTATTCGGCCCATCGAGTCCATGGCAGCTCTCAGCACAACCTCATTTCCCTGTTACCTATTCTCCCTCCACATTCCCTCCAACCGCCCCACATTCTACCTCTCGCCCTACACACTAGGGCAATTACAGAGGCCACTGAACCTACTAACTCCCACGCCTTGGTCACGTGAGTGGCTGTGTCATTGTGAGGCAGCCCCTCTCCCAGCTGCACCACTGTGCTCTCTCTCTCAGCTGCTTTGCTCCACCCTGCTACAACAAGATCCAATGCAAATGCCAGGAGCAACAATGCACCCTCTGCAGGGTGTGGCAGTTTGTTGGCCTCAATACTGAATTCTCCCACATTAGGTTACTTGCACTGTCTCTTTTTTATTTTTCCCTCCCCCCCCCCTTGTTTCCCTCCCTACACTCTCTTATTCCCCTCCTCCTCTCTCTCCCCCCCACGTTTCTCTCTCCCCCGCGTTTCTCTCTTCCCCACGTTTCTCTCTCCCCCCCCACCCCCTCTACCGATACGATAGAACTTTGTTCATCCCCGGAGGGAAATTGGTCTGCCAACAGTCACAACACACAACAAGGTACATGAAAACTTGAAATTAAAAGTGAAAACATAAAGAAAAAGACAAGTGACTGTCGGCTGGCTGCCATGTGCTCAGAAACATAGAAACATAGAAAATAGGTGCAGGAGTAGGCCATTCGGCCCTTCGAGCCTGCACCGCCATTCAATATGATCATGGCTGATCATATTGCCTTCACCAGAACAAATGAACAAACAAACAAACGAACACAGGCTTATCCCCTGGGCAGAGGATTTTAAACTAGAGTGCCCCCCCCCTCCCCCACACTGGGTCCCCCTTTGTTCTCCCACCGTCCCTCACAGCGGTCCCCCTAGGGTGGGTCCTCCTTTGTCTTCCCTCCCCCCCTTCACGCTCATCGAACGCTGATCGCCGGTCGATTGCGAGGCCCCACCACCACCAAGGTTCCCGCTGCTGCCGAGGCCTCACCACTCCCCCATTCCCTCCCCCTCTCACATTTCCCTTTCTCTCCCCCTCTCTCTTTCCATCACCCCTTCTCTTTCACCCCTCTCGTTTCTTCATATCATATCATATCATATATATACAGCCGGAAACAGGCCTTTTCGGCCCTCCAAGTCCGTGCCGCCCAGTGATCCCCGTACATTAACACTATCCTACACCCACTAGGGACAATATTTACATTTACCCAGCCAATTAACCTACATACCTGTACGTCTTTGGAGTGTGGGAGGAAACCGAAGATCTCGGAGAAAACCCACGCAGGTCACGGGGAGAACGTACAAACTCCTTACAGTGCAGCACCCGTAGTCAGGATCGAACCTGAGTCTCCGGCGCTGCATTCGCTGTAAAGCAGCAACTCTACCGCTGCGCTACCGTGCCGCCCTTTCTGCCTCTCTCACATTCCCTCCCTCCCTCTCATCCTCTCTTTACAACAAAACTGGCCATTAATGCCGATTGCAATTGTACCTCTGGTTTTCAGTAACCTATTCTCCACAGATTCTTCGTATCACCCACACATCAGGATACCTGCAGCCAATACATCTGCCAACTGCTCACGACTTTGGGATGTGGGACATCATGATCAATCCCATGTCTCATTTCCATATCTCCTTACCACATGAAAGGCTATTGGGCCCATTGAGACGATACTGCCCCCGGAGAATCCCACCAATCCCCCCCCCCCGGCCCCCCAACTTATTCCTCTGTAACACCCCCTCTGTGCCCGCTTCCTGGGCACTTCTCCTGTATTGTGTATCTATGAGTTTGCATTTAAACCTGTTGTCTCTTTCCCAGAGAGGATGCAATGATTGAGTACCTGAAGATCGGCCAGGATCTGGAGGTGTATGGCGTCAATTATTTTGAAATTAAAAATAAGAAGGGGACAGACCTTTGGCTGGGAGTCGATGCCTTGGGTCTCAATATCTACGAACATAATGACAAGTAAGTGATCTAATTTCCCTCCACTGCATCGTTTGTCCATTTGGAATGATTTAACGGCAAGAGCATTCAATTATCATGAGTTTAGTTTGGTTTAGTTTAGAGATACAGTGCAAAAACATACCCTTTGGCCCACCGATTCTGCGCCAACCAGCAATCCCCACACACTAACACTGTCCCACACACTAGGGACAATTTATAATTTTACCAAGACAATTAACCAACAAAACTGTACGCCTTTGGAGTGTGGGAGGAAACCGGAGCACCCGGGGAAAACTCACGCAGGTCACGGGGAGAACGTACTATACAAACTCTGTACAGACAGCACATGTGGTCAGGATCAAACCTGGGTCTAAGGCAGCAAATCTACCACTTCGCCACCATTCCGTTAAAGGATTGATGAAATTATTCATTGCAGCTTGCAAGCCCATTAACACAATAATACACAAACAGATGTACAACACATACCTCCAGATTCAGGGACAGTTTCTTCCCAGCTGTCATCAGGCAATGGAACCATCCTATCACCAACTAGAGAGCGGTCCTGACCTCCCATCTACCTTATTGGAGACCCTCGGACTATCTTTAATCTGACTTTATCTTACACTGAACGTTATTCCCTTTATTCTGTATCTGTACAGTCTGGGCGGCTTGCTTGTAATTTTGTATAGTCTTTCCGCTAACCGGATAGCACGCAACAAAAAAGCTTTTCACTACTTTGGAAAACGTGATCAACTAAACTAAAACAACACTCATGTATAATCTTTCTGCTGACTGGATAGCATGCAGCAAAAAAGCTTTCCATTGTACCTTGATACATGTGACAATAAACTAAACATAATCAGTAATACATTGGATTAATAATCAGTAATACAAGGTAACCTAACCGTAACAGTGCAGAATCCAAGTATGGTGCAACAAAGTCCATAGAATATCATCGTTGCTGTGGTTGTGGTTGGTGTTGTTCAGGAGCCTGATAATTGCTGGGAAGAAGCTGTTCTTGAACCTGGAGGTCGGGGTTCTCAGTCTCCTGTACCACCTTCCCGATGATAGTGGTGTGGTGAGTGTGTGGCCAAGGTGGTGTGTGTCTTTGACATTAGCTGCCTTTTTAAGGCAGTACCTCCTGTAGATAGAGTCATACGGCACAGAAACAGGCCCATTGACCCAACTTGCCCATACTGACCAAGATGCTCCATCTACACTTGTCCCTCCTGCTTGTGTTTGGCCCAAATCCCTCTAAACCTTTCCTATGTAACTACACAGTGGATCGCTCAAATGTAATCATGTATTGTCTTTTCACTGACTGGTTAGCAAGCAACAAAAGCTTTTCACTGTACCTTGGTGCATGCGACAATAAACTAAACTATCCATGTACCTATCCAAATATCTTTTAAATGTTGCCACAGTACCCGCCTCAACTACCTCCTTTAGCAGCTCGTTCTATATACACATCATCCTCTGCGTGGCAATAGTTGCCCCTCGGGTTCCTATCAAATCTTTACCATCTCAGCTTAATCCTATGTCCTCTGGTTCTTGATTTTCCTACTCTGGGTAAAAGACTGTGCATCTACCCTATCTATTCCCCTCATTATCTTATACACCTCTATATTATCATCTCTCAGCTTCCTGTTCTCCAAGGAATAATAAAGTCCGAACCTTCTAACTCTCTCTCTATTGCTCAGGCCCTCATGTCCTGGCAACATCCTCGTAAATCTTCTCTGTCATCCTTCCAGCTTAGGATCACCTTTCCTATAGCAGGATTCTGATGGTGGGGAGGTCAGTACTTATGATGGACCGGCAATGTCCAACACACTCTGCAGCTTCTTTCGTTCCTGGGCGTTTGAGTTACCAAAATGTTATTGACCGGATAACATTATACACAGAGAAGCTAGAGTAACAACTGGTTTTCGTAACATTTTAGGCTTCTGGAGAAGAGTGAGGCCGCTGTGAATGAATGTAGAGACTGTAGTTTGACTGAATCAGTATCTCCTGTAGGAACCATAGCCTCATGGACTGGTTTTTCAAGCTACAATCTGAGTGGTTTAACCCTTTTACTTTGTTGCTGCTGCTGGATCAAGTCATGATAGAAAGCTTTAGAGTTATAGTCATACGGTGTGGAAACAGGCCCTTCGGCCCAACTTGCCCACACCGACCGACATGCCCCATTAACACTAGTCCCACTTCCCAGTGTTTGGCCCATATCCCTCTAAACGTCTTAATAACAAACAATAATGGACTACGATGGCATTGCAAAATTGGGAAATCCAGTGTTTGGGATCGGTATAACAAACATTTTATAAAATTGTGCCCTGACTTCCCCTCTCTTCTTCTTTCTGCTCTTGCTGATGAAAGCTAGCAACCCGAATGCTGCCTTCACCGTATGTACTTGCAACACAACTCATTCGGCCACTTCCGATGGAGAAAGTAATTGAGTTCAAGAACAGCTTCTTCCCATCAACCATTAGGCACTTGACAACTGCACATCACTAACCTCAACTATAAACCTCTATGGACTGTCTTTGGTTGTACTACGGTGCTTTTGCACAAGTATTACAGTTATTAATTTACTGAATTTTTGATTATTTTATCGTATGTGTGTATAGGCACCTTGCGTTTTACATTAGCTTGATTAATGCGTTTTTAGAATAACACGCTCATTTAATTACTACCGAAGTATCATTTACACGTTCCTATTTTCAGAATAATGTGCTCAAATTTATGCCTGGCACCATGTAGCAGTGTAGTTGTGTGCAGTTAATAAGAGATAGGAGCAGAATGAGGCCATTTGGCCCACTGTCTACTCTGCCATTCAGTCATGGGTGATCCATGGATCCCTCTCAATCCCATTCTCCTGCCTTCTCCCCGTATCCTTTGAAGCCCTTACTAATCAAGAACCTGTCAATCTCCACTTTAAAAATACTCAGTCCTGGCCTTCACCGCCATCTGTTGCAATGAATTCCACAGACTTGTCACCCTGGCATATGTTTACTTTAGATTTATGGGATCTTTCTCAAGTACGTAACCCCTATGTATGTAAAATGCGAGATGTCTGTACTGTGTTTCCAGGTCTGTTGTGCTGCTGCATGTAAGAATTTTATTTTCCCGTTATTGGTACAGTTGACTCTTGAACTCTCTTGACTCATGTCCTGAAATGTTGACTCTGTTTCTCATTCCATGGTGCTGTCTGACACTATGAGTGTTTCCAAAATTCTTGTGCCTTTTTTTTGCCAATTTCACCAGCTGCACTGTATGCTTTTTTGTTTTGGGGACAGTCACCGTATTCTCTCTTTCAATTGTAGACTCACTCCCAAGATTGGTTTCCCTTGGAGCGAAATCCGCAACATTTCTTTCAACGACAAGAAGTTTGTCATCAAACCCATCGACAAGAAGGCTCCTGTAAGTCTGTTCTCCCTGGGGTTGGCTTACGGAGAGTGCTACATTTTAGGGAGAATAAAAAACGTGTTTGCATGGATCCACAAATCGATTCATTCATTTACATTTCAAAAAGTTTTATTTAATAGTATTGGCATTTTAGTGTCAACTAAACGTTGTTCTTTTGTTCTATCATTGCCCTTGGGCACGGCAATGGTAGAAAAGGTTTAGTGGGATATGGGCCAAATATGGCCAAATGGTTCTCTCCTGGATTGCAACCCCTGTTGATGCCTCTCGTAGTATCATCGTCATACAACACGGAAACAGGCCCTTCAGCCCAACTCGTCCCTGCCGACCGAAATGCCCCGTCTAAGCCAGTTCCATTTGCCTGCGTTTGGCGAGAATCTCTCTAAACCCTTCCTATCATTGGACCTGGCCAAGTTGCCCGCTGTAGGGGAATCGAGAACCAGAGGACATAGATTTGTTTTTGGGGGGGGGGGGAGGGAAGATTTAATAGGAACATGAGGGGTAATTTGTTACACAGAGTGGTGGATGTATGGAATGAGCTGCTGGAGGAGGTAGTTGAGGCAGGTACTATTGCTGCGATTAAGAAACATTTAGACAGGTTCATGGATAGTAAAGGATTAGAGGGATACGGGCCAAATGCAGGCAGGTGGGACTAGTGTAGATGGGGCAGGTTGGTTGGCGTGGGCAAGTTGGGCTGAAGAGCCATTTCCACACTCTATGACTCTTAGTGTCTTTTAAATACTGTGATAGTACCTGCCTCAGCTACCCCCTCTGGCCACAGGGAGAATGTGCAAACTCCATACAGACAGCATCCGTATTCAGAATCGAACCTGGGTGTCTGGCGCTGCAAGGCAGCAACTCTACCGCTGCACAACCATGCCACTCCTTTTATGCACACCAGCATCTGCAGTTCCTTGTTTTCAAATGTGTTCCCATGCTCCTGGTGTTAAGAACATAGAACAGTAGAGCACAGGAACAGGCCCTCTCCCAACAATGTTTGTGCCTGAAGGTGATCATATCTCTCCATTCCCTCCTTTTCCATACACGTCTCTTCAATGCCACTATCGTATCTGCCTCCACCACTATCCCTGTCAGCAGGTTCCAGGCAATTGCCACCCTCTGTAAAATAAAAAGTTTACCCTGCATTGCCCATCTCACTTTAAAACTTTACCCTCTAGTACTTGATGGCACCTTATCGGTAACGGTGGGAGGGGGTCCAGCCAAGGTCGGCTGTTATAGGCTTGGGTTGGTGCCTTCTGGCCTGAAGAAGGGATGGCAGGGCAGAGCTTTGCACTCCCTTCCCCACTAAACCCTCTCTATTCTTCTGTGTTCATTTCCTTTCACTTTTAACAGGTCAGTTTATAACTGAAGTGTGTTCAGTTTCTCCTCCTCTCCCCATCCCAGTGTTGTAAGGCACAGAACCAGGCCTTTTGGCCCACCTTGTCCATGCCGACCGAACTAGCTACCTGGGCTAGTCCCTTTTGCCTGCATTTGGTCTGTAACCCTCTAAATCCTTCGAATCGACCTTTCTGTCTTTTGAAATTGTGAAGGAAGGAACAGCAGATACTGGTTTACACCAAAGATAGACACAAAATGCTGGCGTAACCCCATGGGTCAGGCAACATCTCTGGAGAAAACGGATGGGTGATATTTTGGTCCCACCCTCTTTTTGATTATCGGTGCCGGCTCTGATTTGTTCTGAACCTTTACAGTTTCCCTCTCCTCTGGCTCTCGGTCTGAAGAGGGTCTTGACCCAAAATGTCACCCATTTTTCTCTGGAGATGCTGCCTGACCCGCTGAGTTACTCCAGCATTTTGTATGTATTTTCTGTCTTTTGAAAGTCTTGATTGCATCCACTTCTATAACTTCCTATGGCAGCTCATTCCAGGTACAGACTCCCCTCTGAGTGAATGCGTTGCCTCTGAGGTCCATCTTAAATCTCTCCCTTCCTGCCTTGAGCCTATGCCAATGGTCCAATGGTACTTTGTTTGTCACATGTACTGAGGTACAGTGAGATCCATTTCTGTATACAGATCAGTAGAAGTATCACTACATGAGCACTTGGATACGTCTTAGATAAGCATCTCAGATACATTACAAGTGTATAGCAGTAGTACATTGAGACAGCATCCAGAGTTGTCAGTTTTGGCGCCATTTTCATGTCCCAGTTTGTAAGTGCAGAGCACTTCACCTGACCATGAAGGCCTGTTGTCCTGGCAACGTTGCAGGAGCCCCTTGTCACTGCTCCACCGCTGTAGGCCGCATCCGGTGCACGTGCTTGGGCCCCAGGTGAGCCGAGCCCTGCGCTGTTTCAGGGCCTCCAGCGGCACACTGCACCGTCGAGGCAGTGCACTCCCTCCCGCTGCTGGTCTGCTTTCTGGCCCTCCGTCCTAAAAGCCTCTACCTTGAGGATAAAATGTTCACTTTATCCATGCTCCTCATGATCTTGGACATCTCAATAAGGTCAGCCTATCCAACCTCTCTCTGAGGAACTGTGCTGGTAACAACATTTCCAGGTTTGAAAACAAGTTTGCGAAAGATAGAAGTATATAGTTATATTTGCAGAAAATGTAAATTAAATTAGCAGGATTCCCTTTAAATCTGTTGACAGAAAGTAGACAACTTTAAATAATTATTTGTATTAAAGTGGGGGCGAAAATCATTATTTTTTAGTTTAGAGGTACAGCATGTAACAGGCCCACTGAGTCCACACCGACCATTGATCAGCCGTTCACACTAGTTCTATGTTATCCCACTTTTTCATCCTGTCCCTACCCCCTGGGGGCAATTTAGAGAGGGACAATTAACCGACAAAACTACAAGGGAGGAAACTGGAGCACCCAGAGGAAACCCATGCGGTCACAGAGAGAACATGCAAACTCCACACAGACAGCACTCAACATCAGGATCACAATGATGCATTGGGTAGAGTTTCTGCCTGAGAGCACCAGAGTCCCGGGTTTGATCCTAACCTTAGTTGTTGTGTGTATGGAGTTTGCTTGTTCTTCCTGTGACCGTGTGAGTTTTCTCCAGGTGCTCTGGCTTCCTCCCACATTCCATAGACGTGTGGGTTTGTAGGTTATTTGAATCCGTTAAAATTGTACGTTGTCCCTCGAGTGTACGATAGTGCTAGTGTACGCGGTGATCACTGGTCGGCGGGACAACTTACAATTTTACCAAAGCCATTTAACCTACAAACCCGCACGTCTTTGGAGTGTGGGAAGAAACCGACTTGGTGGGCCAAAGGGCCTATTTCCGAGCTGCATCTCTAAAGTCTAAAGGATTGAACCCGGGTCTCTGGCACCGTGAGGCAGTAGCTCTACCAGCTGCACCACTGAGGTGTCATCAGTAATTAACAGCAATGAAGGAGGTAAAGGTGCTGGAGGGAGATTGATCCTTGAATCTCTAAATAACCGGAGCAAGTCCCTAGTTGGGGCCTGTTTGTTGAAGGAGCAGCTCTGGAACATGTATCCCACCTCACGGTGCCAGCTCCCTTCACTGTTGCTCCAGCTGAGACGGTAACCACTTCACATCCGTGTTTGAAGGGTTGTGCCAGCTAAAGGGAGTCAGTGACGCTGCTCCCTGTCACCTTGTCCAGCCTGCAGTTCAACCCTCTCCCCAGGGCTGTTACACTGGGCACTCACTGTGGGCCTGTGTGCGGGCACACTGCAGCGGTCGGTGTACATCAGTGCAGAGGTGTCCCTCCCACATAGCGCAGAGACTCTGTGAATAAACTTCCAAGTTCAGTCCCGTTTCTCTCTCGTCCATGTCCAAAATTAATTTTTGTCTCCCTTCCCACTGCATCCGAGTGGTACCGGTGATGGTAAACCTTCCCCTTCACGCCTCTCTCCTGCCCTCTTCCACACTCTATCTCTATCACTCTCTCTCTCTCTCTCTCTCTCTCTCTCTCTCTCTCCCATCCTCCCAAACTCCCTCTTCCCTCCCACTTCACCTTCTCTCTCTCTCTTCCACCACCACCCATGTACCCCTCTTCCACCACTGCTCTCTCTCTCCCCCTCTCCCTCCCTCTCTCCCCCCCTCTCTCCCCCCCTCTCTCTCCACCTTTCCCTCTCTCGTCTCGTCCAGGTACAGGGGCCCTTTCTGTGGAGGGGCTGGAACTCGTTGTGTGGGGGTTTGAGGGGTTGGGGTCCATGTCGAGACTGATCTGCCGCTCTGGGGTGTCGAGACCTTGTGTCTGAGCTGGTCCTTGCACTGAGGGCTGTGAACAGCCCAAGCCTGACGTCTCTCTCTCTCTGTGTCCCTCCCCCACCATCTCTCCCCCTCAGGACTTTGTCTTCTATGCACCGCGGCTGCGAATAAACAAGCGCATCTTGCAGCTGTGCATGGGCAACCACGAGCTGTACATGAGGAGACGGAAGCCCGACACCATCGAGGTGCAGCAGATGAAGGCACAGGCTCGCGACGAGAAGCACAAGCGGCAGCTGGACAAGTAGGGACCGAGTCACAGTCATACAGGCCCTTCGGCCCATCTCGCCCTTGCCGACCAACATATCCCATCTACACTCGTCCCCCCCGGCTACGTTTGGCCCACATACCTCTAAACCTGTCCGATCCATGTACCGCTCCAAGTGTCTTTTAAATGTTGTTGATTAACAACTATGCAAAGGGTTATGTGGAGAAGGCAGGAGAATGGGGTTGAGAGGGAAAGAGAGATCAGCCATGATTGAATGGCGGAGTGGACTCGATGGGCCGAATCGCCCACTTCTGCTTCTATGGCTTATGAACACGTTATAGTATCTCCCTCAACAACTCCTCTGGCTCCTCGTTCCATATAACCCACCACCCTCTGAGTGAAAATGTTGCCTCTCAGATTCCTATTAAATCTTTCCCCTCTTACCTCAAGACTATTTGAGCTGTAATCCGAGGTCCCGCCATTCCTCCGTGCTCCCTGCTGTTCATGGTGTGTGTTCTAGCGCCATCAATTCTCCCAACATACATTAACTTGCATGTCGAGGATTAAACTGCATCGGCCATTTCTCGGCTCATTTCACCCACCCATCAGCACCATCCTGAGATTACCCTCCACACTGGTAACAAATCCAGCAGTCATTCTGTCTGCAGCATGATACGATAGAATGCAGTACAGCCCACAATGTCTGTGCTGAACATGACGCAAGACCAACTTATCTGCCTGCACATAATCCATATCCCTCCATTCCCTGCATATCCATGTGTCTATCTGAAAATCTCTTAAACGTCGCTATCGTATCTGCTTCAACCACCACTCCCCGCAACGCGTTCCAGGCACGCATCGCCCACTCCCGCACATCTCCTTTAAACTTTGCCACTCTCACCTTAAAGCTGGGCCTTCCAATATTTGATTTTTCCATCCTGGGGATAAATGTTCTGACTGTCTACCTTATCTATGCCTCTCTTCCACTCTTCTATCAGGTCTCCCCACAAGCTCTGGTGTCTGTACAGCCTCTCCTTGTAGTTAATACCTCCTAATATGACGCCAAACCCACGTGTCTTTGCGTACTGCACCCAGAAGTGGATCTGCTATCATTCGTTACAACAGCTCCACTCTTTTAAATCTTTATTTCACCAGCAGCATTTCTTCTGTACACTGAGGATGCCTTGATTGTAATCATAACTGGATAGCACAGTTTCTCTGTACCTCGGTTCACGAGACAATAATAATAAACTAAACCAAACTCCTGGCAAACCTCCCTTGTGCCCTCTCCAAAGCCTTCACATCCTTCCTGTCATGGGGCGCATGTGGTGGTCCACAATGTCTGTGCTGAACATGACGCCAAGACCAACTCTTATCTGCCTGCCCTCCGTTCCCTGCATATCCATGTGCCTATCTGAAAATCTCTTAAACGCCACTGCATCTGCTTCAACCACCACCCGTGAAGCATTAGTAACGGCAAGCTTCTGGTGCAGGGCCCAGTTGGAGCAGGAGAAGCTGAAGAGGGAGACGGTGGAGAAGGAGAAGGAGCAGATAGAGTGGGAAACCCGGGACCTGATGCTGAAGCTGAAACATTATGAGGTCCAGACGAAGAAGGCCGAGCAGGGTAGGTCCACCCGCCGCGGTGCTACAGGGCGGAAACAGGCCCTTTGGCCCGACTCGCCCATCCTGGCCAAGATACCCCCTCTACACTAGTCCCACCTGTCCGTGTTTGGCCCACCTCCCTCTAACTTTCCTGTCCATATACCTGTCCAAATGTCTGAAGAAGGGTCTCAACCCTAAACGCCACCATTCCATGTTCTCCATAGATGCTGCCTAACCTGCTGAGTTACTCCAGCATTTTGTGCCAATCTCTGGAGGGAGATGAGTTTAAAGAACAGATGAGGATGGCAGAGTGGTGCCAGAGTGGATCTGCTGCCTCATGGCGCCAGAGACACCAGTTGGAACCTGACTTCGGTTGCTGCCTGTGCAGTTTGCATGTTTTCCCTGTGATCGCGAGGGTTTCCTCCCACATCCCAAAGACATGTGGGTTTGTGGGTTAATTGGCTTCTGCACATTGCCCCTTGAGTGTCGGGAGTGGATGAGAAAGTGGAATCACATAAAACCAGTGTGAAAGGGTTCTGGCCTTTTCCTACCTCTAGTTTCCCTCCCCCCCCCCCTCTACTTTCAGTTTGAAGAACGGTCCCGACCCGAAACGTCACTCATCCTTTTCCTCCAGCGATGCTGCCATACCTGCTGAGTTACTCCAGCACTGTGTCTCTGGTATAAACCAGCACCTGCAGTAACCTCCTCCACATGGATGGTCAGCGTGGGCTGGGTGGGCCAGAGGACCTGTTTCCACACTGTCTCTCACCTGCTGGTGGCGGCTGAGGGTTGTTCATGGTGTCGGGGTTTTGTATCCTAGACCTGGCTGAACAGACGCAGAGAGCCACACAGCTGGATGAGGAGCGGCAGAGGGCCCAGGAGGAGGCCGAGAGGCTGGAGATTGAACGCCTAGAGGCCTTGCGAGCCAAGGAGGAGCTGCAGAGACAGGCTGAGGACCAGATGAAGAACCATGAACAGCTGGTAAATGGGGCGCTGGAGGGACAGGGACTCTACACCTCCACCAGTCCACACTGGGGGCGGCACAGTGGCGCAGCAGTAGAGTTGCTGCCTTACACCGCCAGAGACCTGGGTTCAATCCTGATTACAGGTGCTGTCTGTACAGAGTTTGTATTTTCTCCCTGTGGCTGTGTGGGTTTTCCCCGTGCAAAGATGTGCAGGTTTGTAGGTTAATTGGTTTTGGTAAAATTGTAAATTGTCCCTAATGTGTAGGGTAGTGTTAGGGTGCAGGGATCGCTGGTTGATGTGGACTCGGTGGGCTAATGGGTCTGTTTCCAAGCTGTATCTCTAAACTAAACTAAAACTAATCTGCACTGATCTCTGCTGCATGCAGTACAGGCAGGCCCCTCAACCCAACACGTCCATGCTGACCAAGATGCCCCATCTGTGCTAGTCCCATTTGTTCATGTTTGGCCCATATTCTCTCTAAGGGTCCCGACCCAAAACATCAGCTATCCATGTTCTCCAGCGAAGCTGCCTGACCTGCTGAGATACTCCAGCACTTTGTTTCCTTTTCCCTCTAAACCATTCCTATCCATCTACCTGAACTTTTAGACTTTAGAGATACAGTGTGGAAAACAGGCCCTTTGGCCCATCGAGTCCGGTCTGACCAGCGATCACCCATACATTAGTTCTATCCTGCACATTGGAGACTATTCACAATTTTTTACCAAAGTGGTTGAACCTACAAACTTGTACGTCTTTGCAGTGTGGGAGGAAACTGGAACACCTGGAGAAAACCCGCACGGTTCACACCCAGGCACTGTGGAAGGGGGTATTGGGCAAGGTCTCGAGATGAAGGGAGTGTTGCGGGGTAGGGTGGGACCTGGGAAGGTTGGGGGAGGCGGGTTGCAGGGAAGGGGCTTGGGGAAGCTGTGGGTGGGGGGGGCCCGTTGGGGGAGGGGTCTCTGGGGCAGTGGGGAGGAGATTTGCGAGTGGGGTCCTGTTGGGATGTGGGAGGGGTCACAGTGGGGAGGGGGCATTGCTGGTATCGTACTGTTCCCCCCCCACCCTGTGGCAAGTGGGGAGAGTGGGCCAGGTGAGGGTGTGGGAGGAGGGTACGTGAGGGGTCCCAAGGTTAGTGTCTAGGTGGAGTCGGGGGCAATGCTGGTCTCACGCTGTCTGTCCCCCATGTGGCAGGCGGCGGAGCTGTCCGAGTACACAGCCAAGATCGAGTTGCTGGAGGACGCTCGGAGAGTGAAGGAGGAGGAGGTCTTCGAATGGCAGCACCGGGTGAGGCCGCAGGGCAAGGCCCTGTACACAGACACACGTGCACTCTGAGCGACGCACGCACACGCGTGCACTCTGAGGGACGCCCGCACACGCGTGCACTCACTCCCACTCTGGCGCCCGTTTTCCCCCTCTTTACGCCCCCATTTCTCCCTTTCCCCCCACCCCCCCACACTTTGCTGCCCGTCCACGACCTCTCATCCTGGCTCTTTGCCCTCCCACGGCGCCCATCCCCCCCCTCTCCCCCCATCCTGGCACCCTATTCTCGCTCGCCCACCCCCATTCCCCACCGTCTCTCGTTTTTCACCCTCTCCCACCCCCAGTCTCTGGCCTATCCTGAGTGTGGACCACAGAGTGGGTCTCTGCAGCAGGAGGGAGGGTGTTGGAGCATGAGCTTGACCCCCACCCATGGGTGACCTCTGATCTCTGCCCTCTCCTCAGGCCCAGCTAGTGCAGAACGACCTGGAGAAGACCAAGGAGGAGCTGCACATGGTGCTGTCCACCCCTCCCCCTCCCCCTCCCCCTCCCCCACCCTCCGACTACGAGGTGGTGCTGGTGGAAGAGAACGAGCAGAATGACGTTGAGGAGAATCACAAGTACAGCGTGGATCACAACACCTACAGCGCGGAGCTGGTGTCCGAGGGCTTCCTGGACCACAGGATGGAGGAGGAGCGAATGACTGAGGTGGAGAAGAACGAGAGGGTGCAGCAGCAGCTGATGGTGAGAGTCTACGACTGTAGAATTTAGACTTTCGAGATACAGCATGGAATCAGGCCCTTCGGCCCATAAGTTCGGTGCTTATTAGCAGAAAGATTATACATTATTACAATCGAGGCGTCCACAGTGTACAGATACAGGATAAAGGTAATAACGTTTAGTGCAAGATAAAGTGCAGTGAAGTCCAATTAAAGATAGTGGGAGGTTCGCCAGTGAGATACATGGTAGGTCAGGACTATAGCTGGGAAACTGGCGCTGAGTCTGATCCAATGTTCTTACTTTTGGGTTGTAAACGATGTAAGTTAATGATCTATTGAAGATGGAATATTGATGGAAAAGAATAACAACCACTGCAAGAAGCCCAGTAGCGTGAAAATGGACAGATAATAGTCAAGGTTAATAACTGCAGCGATCGATGGCTGTGTCTCGGTTTTACTTGCCCTGAGTTGATTTGTTTTCTCCTCTCAGTTGCTGAGCTCAGAGCTTGCCCAGGCCCGGGACGATACCAAGAAGACCTCCAACGATATCATCCACCTGGAAAACGTTCGGAAAGGCCAGGACAAGTACAAGACGCTGCGGCAGATCCGGCGGGGGAACACCAAGCAGAGGGTGGATGAGTTTGAGTCAATGTAAGGCTTCACTGACACCAGTCCAAGTCCGCTGCTCTGGGCAGGATTACAAACCATTGGAAGTACCTTTCTCTTGTTGATCTCTGGAGCAACAAGTCCACAGCCTGCATATCTCTTTCTCAACTAAATTTTATATGAAAGTGTCCAAATTTTGGAAAAATCTCTTTTGATCCTCTGCATTCTTGAGCAATGAACCAGATTTTTAGTCATGTAATTGTTTTATAGCTTTTTCAGTGCTTCAACAGAGAAACAAAAAGCCTCCTTTTAATCTGAAACAATGTGCTGAGGTGCACCACTGATTAATTGGGGCCAAAAATAGATTAGTGAAAGTGTTTTTGGTAAAAGAGGGAAATTTAGTCTATGGCCTAATGTATTGGATTCTCGTGGGGAACAGAACTTCTCCTTTTGTACCTGCTTTGTGCCACAAGTCATAGTTACCCATGTTTAAAACATGAACAATACTTGCCACTCCACTGATGTATTTTGTATCAATCACTCCTGGGCTGCTGCAGATACACACACGTGATCAATGCACTTCTGAAAGATTAAGACACTTACTTTTCCTCGTTACCTCCAGTCATGCATTGCCATAGATTTAACGGGAGATCAGAATTCAGCAATGTTTGCTTGCTACAGTCAGTTAAAAAAAATAACGGGGAATGGTTCTTATTTTGTATATTTTTGCTATTACAAGATTTGCACTCCATCACTTAGGATGTCAACGCAATATTATCTTCGAAATAAAAGGCTAGTTCTGAGTGGTACTTTACATAATCTGACTATTTTGTAGCACAGAATCTATTTGTAAAGTTTTTTACTTCTGATCAAAGAAATAGTAAAGCTTATTTGTAAAAAAAATAAAGAAATCCAGTGGCAAGAGTAAACTGTCACATTCTATTTAATCTAATCAACTAAACAGACAACTATTACAGCCAAGTATGCCAGGCTTAGATTTAGATGTAAACACTTATACATGTGTAGGTTTGTATAATTTGACCATTATTTGTTTGTACACTCCTTTAATGTGCTCATTTCTGGCCAGCTTTGCTCCTTGAATCGTGTACTTTGCTGCTCCGCACTTTGTACTTGCAAGTCTTGTACTGATATGGTCTTTGAAATATTGAATTGCCTCTAATAAAGATGTTGGCAAGATTTTTGGTCTTTGGTCTCTTTCCACACTTCAGCTTGTACCTGCCTCTTTTTTCCCTGGAGAGGTATGTGTATCATAAAACTTGCACCATTGGCACATTGCACTTCATTGTGCAGTGAGACCAAGGTGTGCTCAACTTCAAAGTCTGAAGAAGGGTCCTGACTCGAAGCGTCACCTATCCATTTTCTCCAGAATGCTGCCTGACCCGCTGAGTTGCACCAGCACGTTGTGTCTAACGTAAGTTGTGCTCAATCTCCGAAAAAACAGTGCAACATAAGAACAGGCCCTTTGACCCACAGTGTCATGAACATGATGCTAAGACCAATTCTTATCTGCTGCACATAATCCATATCCCTGCATATCCACATACCTATCCGTCTTTTAAAAGCCATTATCGTATCTGCCTCCACCACCATCCATCCCCAGTGGCATGTCCCAGGCCCTCACCGCCTTCTATGTGTAAAAAACAATTGCCCCGCTCATCTCCTTTAAGCTTTGCCTCTAAACCTTGGCAAAAAACTAGCTGTACCCACTGGTTGCAGGCTCCCAACCCATTTATTCTCGCTGGAGCTTTCTGCCGAGTGTCTTGCCATAGAGGGAGTACAGAGAAGGTTCACCAGATTGATTCCTGGGATGGCAGGACTTTCATATGAAGAAAGACTGGATAGACTCGGCTTGTACTCGCTGGAATTTAGAAGATTGAGGGGGGATCTTATAGAAACTTACAAAATTCTTAAGGGGTTGGACAGGCTAGATGCAGGAAGATTGTTCCCGATGTTGGGGAAGTCCAGAACAAGGGGTCACAGTTTAAATTTTTTATTTTTTTTTAATATATTATTTTTGAAAAGCATATGTACAGATAGAAATAAAAGACAAATTTGTTACAAAGTTCTTACATAGCTTCAATTTTTAAATTTTTAAAGAGAGAAAATAAAAAATAAAGAAGAAAGAAAAAAAAACTATAAACTATTGGGAAGAGAGAATAATTTTTTTTTAAAAAGAAAAGGTATAACTATAAAAATTAAAGGGGGTAGATCCGGGAGACAATAACCACAGTTGTACATCCAACCTTAAACTCAAGTTTCAACTTTTAATTTTTAATTTTTATTTTAGTCCTGTGTCAAACCCGTTTACTTTTCTAAAAATTAAATAAATGGAGACCATATTTTAAAAAATAAATCAGGTTTGTCAATTAAGGCAAATCTTATTTTTTCCAAATGCAGGGTCTCTGTCATTTCCGTAGTCCACATTTTAATTGTGGGGGTTATTGGTTTTTTCCAAAATTTAAGTATTAATTTTTTCGCAGTTATTAAACTGTAATCAAGAAAATGTACCTGACTTGTTGTAAAGTTTGTAGTATGTTCTGATAATCCTAATATAATTAATTTTGGATCCATATCCAATTGCTTGTCGATAACTTTAGAAACTATTTTTAAAATATCCAACCAGAAATTTTGCATTTTTATGCAAGTGACGAAAATATGAGTTAAATTAGCTTCTTGAAATTGACATTTATCACAAATAGGAGAGATACTAGGAAAAATCCTATTTAATTTCGTCTTCGAATAATGTAATCTATGTATTATTTTAAATTGTATTAAGGAATGTCTAGTATTTAATGAACATTGGTGTATATGTTGTAAACTTTCATCCCATATATCTTGCATTATGAGTTGGTTCAATTCGTCCTCCCATGCTCGTCTATATGATTCTGATGACGGAATGTCAATATCTAAGAGAGTATTATAAATAAAGGATATTAATTTATTTGAATTGTAATGTCGATTCAGGCATACATCAAGAGTTTCTGGACCTCTAAATTTATATTCTTGCATGTGTAATTTTACATAATCTCTAAGTTGTAAATATCTAAAATAATTATTAACATGTAATCCGTACTTCTGCTATAAATCCTGAAAAGAAAGAAAAGTTCCCTTATGATAAAGGTCTCCCACCCTTTTAATTCCATAACTTTTCCATTGAGCAAATCCTCTATCTAAAACAGACGGTTTAAAAGAAGGGTTATTCGCAATAGGGAGGAAAGCAGATAATTTACTCAGTTTTAAAGTAAGTTTTAATTGTTTCCAGGTACGGATAACACTGTGTATAATCGGATTACCTCCATATGTTTTTTTATTTAAATTTATTGGAGCTAAGAGGATCGCACCAATATCAAATGGTAAACAATCCTCTTTCTCCATCTTTAACCAATCCGGTTGTTGATCTGTGTCATCCAACCAGCAGGTTATATTTTTAATATTAACCGCCCAATAATAAAATAAGAATTTAGGTAAGGCAATTCCTCCAATAGTTTTAGACTTACATAGATGTCTTTTATTTATACTATGAGTGTTGTAGTCCCAAATAAAATTAGTAATAATTGAATCGATTTTTTAAAAAAAACCTTTTTGGAAGATAGATCGGAATTGCTTGAAATAAGTATAGTAGCTGTGGAAGAAAGATCATCTTTATAGCATTACTACGACCAACTAATGATATAGGTAGTGTTTTCCAAAATTGGATATTTCTGTGTAATTTAGTAAGTAAAGGAGGAAAATTTAATTTAAATAAAGAAGTATATTTCCTAGTCACGTAAATTCCAAGATATTTAAACTTTTCATAGGCAATTTTAAAAGGAAATTGTTGAAGTATGGCCGGATTGTGCTCCATTATTGGCATAATTTCACTTTTGTACCAGTTAATTCTATAACCTGAAAATGAACCAAATTGAGTTATGAGATTTAATAAATTCGGAATGCTAATTTCTGGATTTGTAATGTATATTAATACATCATCCGCATATAAAGAAATTTTATTGGTTGTATGTTTAGTGTTATAACCGTGAATATCTGAATTTGATCTAATACTCTCAGCAAGTGGTTCTATAACGAGGGCAAATAGAAGCGGAGATAGTGGGCATCCTTGTCTACAACCCCTAAATAAATGAAATTTGGATGACAGCATTTGATTAGTTAATATTCTAGCTGTTGGGGATGTATATAAAAGTTTCACCCATGAACAAAAATTTTCACCTAATTGAAATTTTTCCATCACTGAGAAAAGATAGGGCCATTCTACTTGATCAAATGCTTTTTCAGCATCTAGCGAAATGATTGCTAAATCTTCGTTTAATAGTCTATTTGAATATATTATATTGAACAAGCGTCTCAAATTGAAAAATGAATATCGTTTAGCTATAAAGCCTGATTGATCGGGGTGTATCAATTTATCTATAACTAGACTTAATCTAAGAGCTAAGATTTTCGCAAATATCTGATCAGTATTTAAAAGAGCTATCGCTCTGTACGAACCAGGGTCTTCAGAATCCTTATCTTTTTTAGGAATGAGTATTATTGTTGATTCAGTCAGTGTTTGTGGTAATCTCTGTTGTTTAAAGGCGAAACTATATACAGTTGGCAAACGTGGAGAGATCAAATCACTAAATTTTTTATAAAATTCATTATTTAAGCCGTCAGGGCCAGGAGTCTTCCCATTTTTCATGGATTTAATGGTCTCTTCAACGTCTTTCATAGTTATTTCTGCGCCCAGTAAATTTCTGTCACTCACATTCAACCCAGGGAGGTTACATTCCTGCAAAAAGTTTTGCATCTGCGCAGAGCTATCTGTTATTTTTGATGAATATAATGTCTGATAAAATTGCAAAAATCTCTTGATTAATATCCTTGGGTAGTTTAAGCAAATCTCCGTTTTCTGATCTAATTTACGGAGTTGACGTGCTAGAATTTCTGTGGTTTATCTCCAAATTTAAAATGTTTTTGTTTAGTATATAATTTAACTTATATTTGAGAGCTGCGATTTTATTATGTATTTCAATAGAGGGAGCAATGGCATTTGTTATGTCTAACTGTTTTATCTGACTTTCTAGCTCATGTTGTTCAATCCGCTTCTTCTTGTTTTGAGACGCTTGAAAGGCAATAATACATCCTCTCACAAACGCTTTAAATGTTTCCCAAAGCAGGAACGCAGGTGTTTCAGGAAGGTCATTTGCGTAAAAAAAAGTTTCAATTTGCGATTTAAGATAGTCATAACATGCTGTTTCATTTAAAATTTGAGGATTAAATCTCCAATTGGTCTGTTTCCCCGTTACTCCTTGAAGTTTTACCCTAAATGTTAAAGGGGCATGATCGGATATAATAATATTATGATATTTTGAATTATACGTATAAGGAATAAGTTTGGAGTCCACCAAGAAATAGTCAATTCTTGAGTAAGTTTTATGCACTGGTGAATAAAATGAATACTCTCGGCCTGAAGGGTTTTCAATTCTCCAAACATCTTTTATATTTGCACTATTTATATAAGAGTTTAATAATTCACACGACTTGGATTTTGTTTTCCTTTGAGTTGACGATCTATCCAAGTAAGGATCTAATGTACAATTTAAATCTCCAATTATCAAGTTATATTGTCCAAATTCTGGAATGGTATTAAATATATATTTTTTAAATAACGGATTATCAAAATTTGGTGCGTAGACATTCACCAATATCAATTTTGTGGAGTATAGTTCTCCCACTAATATAACATATCTACTACCTTCAATGTCAACTATAGAGGAGGTATGTATAAATGGTATACCCTTACGAATTAAAATGGCAACACCTCTTGATTTAAAGGGAAATGATGAGTGAAATAATTTATCAATCCATTTGCTTTTCAATCTATTATGTGCTACATTTTTGAGATGAGTTTCCTGAAGGAACATTATATCAGCATCAATAGATTTTAAATGTGAAAGTACTTTACCTCTTTTAATTGGTTCATTAATACCCTTGACATTCCAACTACAAAATGTAATACCTTTACCCCCTGTTTTCATAGTAGTATCTTGCATCTTAACCGATAAATAGTCTATAATAAAGCAAATGGCCTGGCACCCGAACTACAACATTTTTCTTGAATGAAGGGTGGATGATCTTTTGTACAACGTAGATTGACGCAGTGATGTGGTTCACCTTACCGGAAAAATCGGAGTCCAACTTTTGTAGCTTGGAGGTTACTTCCTCCATGTGTTCATTCATGATTTCACATATTTCAACCTTTGATGAAGCCAACTGGTCCTTAATAATAGTTAGTATTTCCCCCTTCATTCCTTTAAGCGATACTAATTCAACTTTCATCTCTTGGAGTTCAACCGTCATATTCGTTACTTGAGACTTCATACCTGAAAGCTCCTCACCAACAACGCTACGAAATTCTTCCAAACCATTTTTTTTGGGCTGTGGATTCCGGGTTCGTTTGGAAGTTTCTTCCTGAGTCAACGCTGAAGTTTGGGCTGCAGCAGAGGCTTCCATCTGTCCTGGTTCTTCTTCTTCCAACAGTCTTGTTCTAACCATTCCTTTTTTAACGGGGGGGTGCGACTTAGCGACATTTAATATTAAAAGTCGCGATCTGATGACGTCACCCACCCTTCGTTAAGAATTGCCGGTAAGTTGCAACGGGCCCATCCCGTTCCTCTCTCCTTAAATCGAAATTTTCACGGAGCTAGTTGGCGTGCGACTTACTCAGTCCATAGCGCCACCGGAAGTCCGGGGTCACAGTTTAAGGATAAGGGGGAAGTCTTTTAGGACCGAGATGAGAACGTTTTTTTTCACACAGAGAGTGGTGAATCTGTGGAATTCTCTGCCACAGAAGGTAGTTGAGGCCAGTTCATTGGCTATATTTAAGAGGGAGTTAGATGTGGCCCTTGTGGCTAAAGGGATCAGGGGGTATGGAGAGAAGACAGGTACGGGATACTGAGTTGGATGATCAGCCATGATCATATTGAATGGTGGTGCAGGCTCGAAGACCCACATTGTCACTGCACCACACCGAATGGTCCTGATGGCCTTCCACCTAGAATTTGTTGGCCAAGTAATGTTGGAATAGAGGGCAACCATGAAGAATTTTCAGCAATACAGACTATTCCATCGGCCCTCTACCCTTTCCTCTTCAATTTCCTGTGCTGTACTGTTCCATGTTCTGTGTGTTACGTGTCTCCAACTTAAAGGTTGATTGATAGATACCGTGTGGAAATAGGTCCTTCAGTCTACCGAGTCCACTGTTTAAGAATAAGGGGTAGGCCATTTAGAACTGAGATGAGGAAAAACTTTTTCAGTCAGAGAGTTGTGAATCTGGAATTCTCTGCCTCAGAAGCGGTGGAGGCCAATTCTCTGAATGCATTCAAGAGAGAGCTGGATAGAGCTCTTAAGGATAGCGGGGTCAGGGGGTATGGGGAGAAGGCAGGAACGGGGTACTGATTGAGAATGATCAGCCATAATCACATTGAATGGCTCGAAGGGCCGAATGGCCTCCTCCTGCACCTATTGTCTATTGACCATCAATCACCTGTTCACACTATTCAGATCTTTTCCCACATTCTCATCCACTCCCTACAAACTAGGGGCAATTTACAGAGACCAATTCACCTACAAACCCGCACGTCTTTGGAATGTGAGAGGAAACTGGAGCACTCAGTGAAAACCCACTTGGTCACGGGAAGAACGTGCAAACTCCCCACACTGACAGCACCCGAAATCAGGATTGAACCCGGGTCTCTGGTGCTGTGAAGCAGTGGTTCTACCAACTGCACCACTGTGCCACCTCGCCTCAATGACTCTGAGCCAGAGATTTCATGAAGATGTCTACTGTGCTGAGCCACATGTTATGGTTAAGAACTCACAACGTGTCACCATATTATGTTTTTTTGGGCATTTTACTTATTTTTGCAATTGACAAGTCTTCCTCAATTAAGCATCTTTAACTTTAAGCTCTAAAACATTGCCTATCACCAACTCGACCTCCCACCTACCTCATTGCAGACCTTCGAACTATCTTTAATCGGATTTACTGGACTTTATTTTGTGCTGAACATTATTCCCTTTGTCCTGTATCTGTACAGGACAGCTTGATTATAATCATGTATTGTGTTTCTGCTGACTGGAGAGTATTGCAAGAAAAAGCTTTTCACTGTATCTCAGTACACCTGACAATAATAAACTAAAATAAATTGGGGAAGGGAATGCAATAAGTTACTGCTTCAAACTTAGATATCCTGAGTGAATGAAAATAGATGTGAAGCCACAAGTTTCCAGAGAGAAGAATGAGGAGGGACCTCATTGAAACTTACTGAACAGTGAAAGGCCTGGAAAGAAATGGATGTGGAGAGGATGTTTCCACTAGTGGGAGTCTAGGACCAGAGGGCAGAGCCTCAGAATAAAAGGATGTACCTTTAGAAAATTGATGAAAATTTTCTTTGGTCAGAGGGTGGCGAATCTGTAGAATTCATTGCCTTGGACGGCTGCGGAGGCCAAGTCAATTGATATTTTTAAGACGGAGATTGACAGATTCTTGATTAGTACGGGTATCAGGGATTAGGGGGAGAAGGCAGGAGAATGGGGTTGAGAGGGAAAAATAGATCAGCCATGATTAAATGGCGGAGTGGATATGATGGGCTGAATGGCCTAATTCTGCACCTATAATGAACATGAGACCTGGAGGCAAGGTTTACAAAATGGCACGTGTAAAATTTATTAAGTAATAAGAGTAATCAACAATAGTTATGAAAAGGAAACATGTACAACGTACCCTGAACTGAATAATAGTCAGTGCTGGGTTAGATATTATCAGAGATCACAGTGCACCAATACACTGCACAGGCGACATTTTGGGTTGGGACCTTTCACATTGATTCATACAAACTGTAAACTCTCTTTGTAACGGACTGGGGGGGGGGGGCGAATGGTGTTCTGTTGTTGCCGATTGTCAGCTATAACCAAGTAAGGCATTAGATAGTATTATTGTATTATTAGTATAAACAAAGAACTGCAGATGCTGGTTGATATACAAAAGGACACAAAGTGCTGGAGTAACTCAGCGGATCGGGCAGCATCTCTGGAGAACATGATAGGTGACGTTTCACATCAAGACCCTTCAGACTATCGGTCTGGAATCAGGCTTGGAATCAAGGTTTGTTGACGAGGATCGGCGGAGTCATTGGTCACAGCCAGCGGGTGACCGGAGCGGTGGCGGGTGTGGGCCAGCAGCGGTCAGGGTGGCTGTGCGGGTTAGGGGTGGCGTCAGCAGCCTGGCCTGGTGGTGAAGGTCGGTAGATCCGTCCATTATAACCGAAATCCAGTATAACAGGTCCGTAATAACAAGGGTTTAATGTACTTACACACTGAGATTTGGATTTCTTGGGGGAAGAGTTGATAATCTCTCCATGATTTTAGATAGTGGATGAAAATCATCACCAGCATAAAGTTTTGGCAAAATCTTTTGCGCAATTTGCTTTGTTAAAACTTAACCCCAAATGAAAGTATTATCAGAGAGGTTTTGATTTCCAGTCCTGGAATCCAAAGTCATTCATCATCAAATGTTACCAGCACCATTGCGAACTGCAGGTCGATGGGAACTTAATGCAACGGATTAATGGTGCTTTTATTACACATGTGTAAATGCACAGTGAAATTCTTTTCTCACATTCAGTCCAATAGATTATTGCCATACTTAAGCACAATCGCCGATTAGCCATGTGTGCAGAAATAGTCCACTGACCCGCATGCAAAAGGCACCAGGTTTTGGCGCCATTTTCAAAGTCCAGTCCGTGCTCTCGTTCTTATGAGTGGTGCCCGATCCAGGCGAGCACTAGGCTGCTGCAGGTCTCCCAGCCATCGCCTTCCTTCGACATCTGGATCGACCTGCGAACTGACGTCCCTCTCCCTGCCCGTCCACCCTTGTTCCCAGGGGTGCCTCCCGCAGTCGACCTTGAGGGTGGGGAAGGCCTGACCTCGTCTCCTCTCCTCGCTCCTCTCCTGTCGAGTCCATCGTCGTCGCCGGCTCCACCCTACCTGGTCTCTAGTCTCCGGGGGACGAGCAGGGGCGGCTGAACAACTCCCCCACAGGCCTCGGCCCGCCGAGTCTTGCGTTCGGCCGCAGGGGGGACGAGCATTGTCTGTCCTTCAGTGGGATCCAGGCCCGCTGGTGGGGGGGAGTCAGTCACCTTACAGTGCAGCGCACAAGCACGCCGACAATGTCTGTGCTGAACATGATACCGAGAGAAACTAATCTCCTCCGCCTGCACGTGATCCATATCCCTCCATTCCCTGCATATCCACGTACCCATCTAAAAGACTCTTAAACGCCACTATCGTACCTGCCTCCACCACCATTCCCGTTGGCCCTTTCCAGGCACCCACCACTCTCTGAGTAAATAAAAACACCCCGCACATTTCCTTTAAAGCTTGTCCCTCTAAACTTTGGCACAAACCAGCCGCACCCCACCAGTCACAGGCCCCCAACCCATTGATTCTCGGTGGAGTTTTCTCCCGAGTTTCTGAGCTTTGAAGTGAAGGACATTGATTAGCAAAGAGGTTTTGATTTCCAGTCCTGGAACCTGAAGCCCATCATCATCAATGTTGTTAAGTTGGAAAGGATATCGAGAAGATTTACGAGGATGTTGCCAGGACTCGGGGGTCTGAGGTGCTGAGAGAGGTTGAGCAGGCTGGGACTCTTCCTTTGAGCGCAGGAGGATGAGGGATGATCTTATAGAGATGTTTAAAATCATGAGAGGAATAAATCGGGTAGACGCACAGAGTTTCTTGCCCAGAGTAGGGGAATCGCGAACCAGAGGACAGAGGTTTAAGGTGAAGGGGAAAAGATTTAATAGGAATCTAAGGAGTAACTTTTTCACACAAAGGGTGGTGGGTGTATGGAACAAGCTGCCAGAGGAGGTAGTAGAGGCAGGGACTATCACAATGTTTAAGAAACAATTAGACAGGTACATGGATAGGACAGGTTTAGAGGAATATGAACCAAATGCAGGCATGTAGGATTAGTGTAGATGGGACACATTGGTCGGTGTGGTCAAGTTGGGCTGAAGGGCCTGTTTCCATGCTGTATCACTCTATGACTCAATTTTCAAACATTACCAACACCATTGTGATCTGCAGGTTGTTTGGGGCATGAAGCTTTGCCGGCCTCTAGTGGGGTCCAGGGTCGGGGGCTGACGTCACCCCTTGGAGCTGGTACCACTGGAACAACTGCGTGGAACTGTCTTCGAACCTCCAGCTGTCAAAGGGGACGTGCACCTGGCCCACACACAGCTGCCGTTTTAGAGTCGTGCTGTACCACACGGAGACGTGGAGTGTCTTCGTCTCTACCTGCCGCCGCCCAATGGTGTACTGGAGAATGCAAAGTACAACGCGTGAATATACAGATCCATCAGGCCCCATCTGCAATCCGCGTCTCATGGTGGCCTGAGTGTGTGTGTTCAGCATTGATTCACCTTGACAGACCACAGAATGTGCAACAAGTTTGTTCATGAGTTCAAGGAGCAGAATTAGACAATTCGGCCCATCAAGTCTACTCCGCCATTCAATCATGGCTGATCTATCCTTTCCTCAACCCCATTCTCCTGTCTTCTCCCCATAACTCCTGACACCCGTACTAATCAAGAATCCATCAATCTCCACTTTAAAAATATCTATTGACTTGGCATCCACATCCTTGTGTTTGGTGGGGCACGGTGGCGCAGTGGTAGAGTTGCTGCTTTAAGGCGTCAGACGACCGGGTTCGATTCTGACTGCGGGTGCTGTCTGTACGGAGTATGTACATTCTCTCTGTGACTGCGTAGGTTTTCCCCGGGTGCTCTGGTTTCCTCCCACATTCCCAAAGATGGGTGCAGGTTTGTAGGTTAATTGGCTTCTGTAAATTGTTCCTTGTGTGTGGGATAGAACTAGTGTATGGGTGATCATTGGTCGGTGTGGACGCATGCAGTGGGCCAAAGGGCCTGTTGCCAAGCTTTTCACCATACCTCGGTACATGTGACAATAAACTAAACTGAACTAAGTACCGGACAGGAACAGGCCAATCTGCCAACAATGTCTTTGCTGAACATGATACCATGATAAACTGTATCTGTACACTGTGGACGACTCGATTATAATCATGTATAATCTTTCTGCTGACTGCAAAGCTTTTCACTGTACCTCAGTACATGTAACAATAAACTAAACTAATCTATAAGAAAATAAGAAAATAACTGCTGATGCTGGTACAAATCGATTTATTCACAAAATGCTGGAGTAACTCAGCAGGTCAGGCAGCATCTCGGGAGAGAAGGAATGGGTGACGTTTCGGGTCGAGACCCTTCTTCAGACTGATGTCGGGGGTGGGACAAAGGAAGGATATAGGTGGAGACAGGAAGATAGAGGGAGATCTGGGAAGGAGGAGGGGAAGGGAGGGACAGAGGAGCTATCTGAAGTTGGAGAAGTCGACGTTCATACCACCGGGCCACAAACTGCCCAGGCGAAATATGAGGTGCTGCTCCTCCAATTTCGGGATGTAGAAGAGACCCTAGTGAGACCCTAGTGTTTCTGGACCTCACCATCTCCTATCTCTGACATCTCCCTCCCGTTTCTGGACCTCACCATCTCCATCACAGGAGAAAAACTAGTGACGGACATTTATTACAAGCCCACCGACTCGCACAGCTATCTGGACTACACTTCTTCCCACCCGGTCCCCTGCAAAAAGTCTATCCCCTACTCCCAATTCCTCCGTCTACGCCGCATCTGCGCCCGGGATGAGGTGTTTCAGACTAGGGCTTCCGAGATGTCCTCGTTTTTCAGAAAACGGGGCTTCCCCTCCTCCATTATAGATGAGGCTCTCACTAGGGTCTCTTCTACATCCCGCAGCTCCGCTCTTGCTCCCCATCCCCCCACTCGCAACAAGGACAGGATCCCCCTCGTTTTCACCTTCCACCCCACCAGCCAGCGGATCCAACATATCATACACCAACATTTCCGTCACCTACAACAGGACCCCACCACTGGCCATATCTTCCCATCCCCTCCCCTCTCTGCATTCCGCAGAGACCGTTCCCTCCGCAACTCCCTGGTCCACTCGTCCCTTCCTACCCAAACCACCCTAACCCCGGGCACTTTCCCTTGCAACCGCACGAGATGCAACACCTGTCCCTTTACCTCCCCCCTCAACTCCATCAAAGGACCCAAACATTCTTTCCAGGTGAGACAGAGGTTCACCTGCACCTCCTCCAACCTCATCTATTGCATCCGCTGCTCTAGATGTCAACTCATCTATATCGGCGAAACCAAGCGCAGGCTCGGCGATCGCTTCGCTGAACACCTGCGCTCGGTCCGCATTAACGCAACTGATCTCCCGGTGGCCCAGCACTTTAACTCCCCCTCCCATTCCCAGTCTGACCTCTCTGTCATGGGCCTCCTCCAGTGCCACAGTGAGGCCCGCCGGAAATTGGAGGAGCAGCACCTCATATTTCGCCTGGGCAGTTTGCGGCCCGGTGGTATGAACGTCGACTTCTCCAACTTCAGATAGCTCCTCTGTCCCTCCCTTCCCCTCCTCCTTCCCAGATCTCCCTCTATCTTCCTGTCTCCACCTATATCCTTCCTTTGTCCCACCCCCGACATCAGTCTGAAGAAGGGTCTCGACCCGAAACGTCACCCATTCCTTCTCTCCCGAGATGCTGGCTGACCTGCTGAGTTACTCCAGCATTTTGTGAATAAACTAAACTAATCTACTGTAATCTCCCCTGCCTACACGTGATCCATATCCCTCCATTCCCTGCATATCCATGTGTATCTAAAGGTCTCCTAAACGCCACTGTCGTATCTGCCTTCACCATCACCCTGTGCAGGGCATTCCAGGCACCCAGCACTCTCTTTTTAAAAAAAAGCTGTGCATCTCCTTTAAACTTTTCCCCTGTCACCTTAAAGCTGTGACCTCTAGTTGTGACATTTCCACCCTAAAGGAGAAAGATTCTGACTGTCTAATCTATTTAAGCTTCTCATCATTTTATAAACTCCCCTCAGGTCTCCCCTCAGTAGGGTTGCCAACTTTCTCACTCCCAAATAAGGGACAAGTTAACGTCACCGCCCCACGCCCCACGTGACCTCACCCAGCCAGCGGCCACGTGCTCCCGCTCCACCAAGGGCAGCCGCCCTGGCGGGGAGGCAGGTTGCTACTCAACCTCTGCCCTCCGCCCTCCGGACCTACACTGTCCAGAGTTAGACACAAAATGCTAGAGTAACTCAGCGGGTCAGGCAGCATCTCGGGAGAGAAGGAATGGGTGACGTTTCGGGTCGGGACCCTTTCTCAGTCTGAAGAAGGGTCTCGACCCGAAACGTTACCCATTCCTTCTCTCCGGAGATGCTGCCTGACCTGCTGAGTTCATCCAGCATTTTGTGTGTACCTTCGATTTTAACCAGCATCTGCAGTTTTTTTTCCTACAGTGTCCGGGTCTACAGCCTCCCCACCCCCCCCGGTCAAATACGGGACAAGGGCGGTCCCGTACGGGGCAAACCAATTTAGCCCAAAATACGGGATGTCCCGGCTAATACGGGACAGTTGGCAACCCTACCCCTCAGCCACCAACACTACAGAGAAAACAAACCAAGTTTGTCCAACTTAAAGCTAATACCCTCCAATCCAGTCATCATTCTGGTAAACCTCTTCTGCTCCCACTCCAAAGCCTGCACATCCTTCTTGTAATGGGTGTGACTGCTTGCCCTGGGGCAGAAGAGGCAGAGGGGTGATTTTGGACATTGGCCAATAGCAGAGTATTGGGCCTTTCCAATGTCGGATGCACGTTGCCTGTATCGAACAGGGGTTAGGTATGGAAACCCTGGCAGGACTGGGTCAGGGCATTTACCTTCTGCAGGAGGTGGTGGTTGATTCCTGCACCATTCCTGCAGCCCTAGAGGCATGGGATGGGACTGAGATCTCCATTCACACAGCTGGTTGGGCCTTAGTGAAACAGAAAGCCCCCAATGGAAATAGTCAGAGATGTACAGCATGGAAACAGGCCACCATGCCTATGCTGACCAAGTTAGCATACCGGGATGGTCCCATTGGCCTGCATTCTTCCCAGAGCCCACTAAACCCTTCTTATCCACATATCTGCCCAAATGTCTTTTAAAACTCATATTTGGACATGCTTCTATGTGTGGTATTGTCAAGCAATGCTAGTAATGCAAGTGCTGTCAGAAGCCTGAATGTGCACCGTTTTGGTAGAAGCAGCAGGCATTCGTCAGACAAAAAGCAATGAATTACCTGTAACGTTTCATTAAAAACTGGATCCACTGTGTTCCTCTTCACCGAGCTCTTCAACTTACTGTGAGGAGATTTGTCAGGAAGCAAGTAGGTCTTCACATACCTGAAAAAGATTTAAAAAATTATAAACTTTCATTTCAGGAGATATCCAGTGAAAATATAGGATGTTTAATTTAGTGATAGAAAGATGAAAAAAATATCATTTCTGCAGCACCCCTCACATTCAGGCTGCCCAGGTTAAAACGAACTGAGTGGCAGCGTGGCGCAGCAGGTAGAGCTGCTGCTTCACAGCGCCAGTGATGCGGGTGCGATCATGACCCAGGTTTGATGCCGTCTGTGTGGAGTTTGCATGTTCTCCCTGTGACCGCGTGGTTTCCTCCACTGCATCTCTCAACCAAACTAAACTAAACAGAGCATATGATATAAAATGTTGTATATATAAGATCATAGTTTTGTTTCATCACATCTGATTAAACTTTAGGAATTGTGTCTGAGCATAGGTTTGCTGGCATTGAAAGAATGCTGAACAGCAGGTCTGTGGAGAGAAACAATTCATCACACAAGCCTCTGCCAGAAATCTGTAGATGTCCAAGATTGGGAAAAAAATGACAACAGGGTGTGTTTTGATTCAGCGGTTGACAATGCTCTTATCTCTCTGTTGTGTAACTTGGACTTATGCTCCAATAAATGAATCTACAGTAAAAGACATTTGGACAGGTACACAATTAAGAAATGTTTAGAGATAAGGGCCAAATGCGGGTAAATGGGACTAGCTTGGTTGGGGCATCTTGGTTGGCACGGACGAGATGGGCCGAGGGGCCTGTTTCTGTGCTGTATGACTTTATAACACTGCAAACGAAAATTTAGTGGCACGATTTAAACTGTCTTACTGACAAGCAGACTTATGTTCAAAGCAATACAATGATATGGGCTTGAAAGGCAGGTTTGCTGAGGCAGATTGACAAATTGGATTAAAACGACGTCACCGAGTCATGGAGAGATACGACACAGAAACTGGCCCTTTGGCTCACTAAGTCCGTGCCGACCATCGCCCATTTACACCAATCAAACGTTAATCCCATTTTTTATATGGATCATGTGCAGGCGGAGAGAATCAGTTTAACGGCATCATGTTCAGCAAGGACAGGGGTCAGAGGGCCTGCTCCTGTGCTATACTGTTCTATGTTCCAAATTGGAGTGTCCAGAGGAAGCCCATGAGGTTTGGTTAGGTTTAGTTTAGTTTATTGTCATGTGTACCAAGGTACAGTGAAAAGCTTTTAGTTGCATAGTATCCAGTCAGCGGAAAGACAATGGATGATTACAATCGAGCCACCCCCCAACCCCCCCCCCACCCCCCCCCCCCCCCACCTCTATCTTTCAGTCTGAAGAAGGGTTCCAACCTGAAACATCACCTGTAGCTTTTCTCCAGAGACGCTGCCTGATCTGCTGAGTTACTGCAGCACTTCGTGTATATCTACAGCTCTACCGGTGTGCTGCCTTAGCCAACGTTTAAAGCAATAATTCATAAATCTCAACAAATACATTCCTTTGAGGACTATAATTACAGGGACAAAGTGATACTGCCATATCCAGCTGCAGCAAAGTTAACAATACCATCAGCAGAGAGCAGCAAACCTATTGATTAGCAGTGCTGTAGAAATGAGCAAGTGATGTAAAAGACCATTAACCAGAGAGGAGAAGGTAAATTTGGATAAACTAGTGGGGAATATGTAACCAGGTTTGTTGGAGGTTCGATGAGGATTTAAAAATGAGGTCAGCTCAAGTAAGGCCCCTTATGTACTGAGATGAGAGAAATTACAGCAGAGATAAAGAAAATGAAATAAAAGTAGTAAGCAATATGTAAGCAATTTGTTCCTTGTCTTTACAGTAGAGGGCAGAAAGAACTCACCAAAAAGAGTGGGGAATTAAGGGGAGCGAGGACGTTAACATGAGGATCACAGCAGAGCCACTGTCTCCCAGCACCAGAGATCCAGGCTCGATCCTGATCTTGGGTACTGTTTGTGTGGAGTTTGCTTGTTCTCCCAGTGAGTTTCTTCCGGGTGCTCCCACACCCCAAAGATGCACAGGTTTGTGGGTTAATTGGCCTCTGTAAATCACCCCCTAGAATGTAGGGAGTGGATGAGAAAGTTGGATAACATAAATCTAGTGTGAACGGAGATTGATGGTTGGCGTGGACTCGATAGACAATAGACAATAGACAATAGGTGCAGGAGGAGGCCATTCAGCCCTTCGAGCCAGCACCGCCATTCAATGCGATCATGGCTGATCACTCTCAATCAGTACCCCGTTCCTGCCTTCTCCCCATACCCCCTCACTCCGCTATCCTTAAGAGCTCTATCCAGCTCTCTCTTGAAAGCATCCAACGAACTGGCCTCCACTGCCTTCTGAGGCAGAGAATTCCACACCTTCACCACTCTCTGACTGAAAAAGTTCTTCCTCATCTCCGTTCTAAATGGCCTATCCCTTATTCTTAAACTGTGGCCCCTTGTTCTGGACTCCCCCAACATTGGGAACATGTTTCCTGCCTCTAATGTGTCCAATCCCCTAATTATCTTATATGTTTCAATAAGATCCCCCCTCATCCTTCTAAATTCCAGTGTATACAAGCTTAATTGCTCCAGCCTTTCAACATACGACAGTCCCGCCATTCCGGGAATTAACCTAGTTAACCTACGGCTGAAGTACCTATTTCTACGCTGGATCTCTAAACTAAACCTAAACTAAAATTAAATAAAATAAATAATGAAGAAAAATCACTGAAGAAATGAACAGAAACAAAACAAAAACAGATTTATTGGATTCAAACCACAAGGTAGTGTTGCTGAAATAATGGTGAAATTTAACAGTGTGTGCATTTTGGATCCTATGTCTTTGGGAAGAATGTTTGGGGTTTCGGAGGGGTGGTGAGAGGATGGTTGAGTGGATCGTTTTTGTGACCAGGGGACTTTAGAGATACAGTGTGGAAACAGACCGTTCCGCCCACCGAGTCCACGACGACCAGTTATCACCCCATTCACTAGTACTATCCTACACACTAGGGCCAGTTTACAAATTTTTTATCGAAACCAATTAACCTGCAAGCCTGTATGTCTTTGAAGTGTGGGAGGAAATTGAAGCACCTGGACAGAACCCACGCAGTCTCGGGGAGAACGTACAAACTTCATACAGCCATCACCCGTAGTCATGATCGAACCCAGGTCTCGGGCACTGTAAGGCACTGTCTACCACCGTGCTATTGTGCCGTCCTGAAATGAGGGTGACGAATAGTGATGTGTAGAAACAAGGAACTGCAGATGCTGGTTTCCACAAAATGGCAGAAAGTGCTGGAGTAACTCAGTGAATCAGGCCACATTTCTGGAGACCATAGATAGGTGACATTTCCGGTCGGGACCCTCAGCAGGTTTAGTTTCCGGTCGGGACAGACACAGATTTAGTTTCATTTGCCGTTACTCCATCCAAGATACCTGCATCACAAAGGGGGAGAACAGTGGCGCAGCGGTAGAGTTACCGCCTCACAGCGCCAGAGATCCGGGTGCCATCCTGACCTCAGGTGCTGTCTGTATGGAGTTTGTATGTCCTCCCTCATCCAAAGGGTGTCAAAGGTCACAGACGTATGATGCTTGTTGAGGAGAATGAGAGTTCACGAGGATAAAGAGGAGGGGATTGCAGCTCTGGCTGAGGAAGGGGGAGCAGTGTTCAGGCGGGGCACTTTCCAGGGACATTTTCCAAAATTCACTCTTCCCAGTTTTAAACAACGGTCCACATGGGAGCAGCATTATAAAGCTCACACATAATTCAAAGCAGTGGAAAGTGATGAGGAGAGATGATGGCTCTTGGAGGGGCAACGATGGGATAGTGAGATGGCCAGCAGGGGGAATGCATTATGAAGTGAATCATTGTGGGTGGAGTAACTTGGAAAGACAACATACTTTCAATGGAGGTGGACACAAAGTACAAAACACACCAGCATCTGCAGTTCCTTCTTGCACATGCTTTCAATGGGATAATTTTAAATGTGTAACCCATCGATGTGTAACGACATACAAACTCCGTACAGACAGCACCCGAGGTCAGGATGGCACCCGGGTATCTGGCGCTGTGAGGCAGTAACTCTACCGCTGCACCACTGTTCTCCCCCTTTGTGATGCAGGTATCTTGGATGGAGTAATGGCAAATGAAACTAAATCTGTGTCTGTGTTAACTGCTGAGGAATTTCTGGTAAAACCTGTCCTCCGGTGCCCTCTGGGTGTAACCAGCTCACCACAGTATCAGCTTCCCACCTCACTGATCTGGAAACAACAGCCCGTGAGTTTTATGCTGCAAACTTAAAACGCAGCATCTAACCAGATTTCAGCTAACGCATCTGCCCAAAGTAATTCTTCTACAATTCCCGCTTGCCTTCCAGTGAAGAGCAGTCCCTTATTGCCACCCACTGCACTTTCTCTGTAACTGTAACACTATCTGCAGCACATTGTTTTTCTCTTTGCTCTACCTGTTGTACTTGTGCATGGTTTAATTGTAGTCATGTATGGTATGACTTCACTGGATAGCACTCTACCTTGGTTCATGTGACAATAATAAAACAATACCAATACCTCAGGCGGAAAGCTGTTCAGTTCTGGCAATCACAGCACAAGAAAGAAGCAAAGGCCTTAAAGCAGACATGGTTCAGAAAGGTGTCATCAGGAATGACATTAGAATTGACTTTAGACTTTAGAGATACTCCAGAGAGCGCCGGAAACAGGTCCTTCAGCCCACTGAACTGCTTCGACCAGTGATCCCCATTCACAAACACTATTCTACACACTAGGAACAATTTCACAATTTTACCGAGGCTAATTAACCTACAGACCGACATGTCTTTGGAATGTGGGAGGAAACTGGAGCACCCAGAGAAATCCCACGCGGTCACAGGGATAACTCCCTACAGAGAGCACCTGTAGTCAGGATTGAACTCGGGTCTCTGGCGATGCAACTCTACCACTGTGTCATTGTGCCGCATGAGGTGGAGCAGTGATGAGGATGGTGAAGAGGTCAGGACTGCTTTCCTTGGAACGGAGAAGATTAAGATGATTCCTAGATAATGAAAGGTTTAAGAAAGTAGCTGAAGGAAAATCACTTCCCCTTTCAAGTGAATTAATAGCCAAGGATGATGACAGAAAAAACTGCAGATGCTGGAATCTTGAGCAAAACAAGTGCCAGAGGTATTTAATGGGTCAGCCAGCATCTGTGGCGGAAAATGTCCAGAGGACGTTTCGGGTCGGGACCTTTCCTCAGACCCTTCCCAACCCGAAAAGTGTTAAAGGAACTCAGCGGTCAAAACGCACGTGGCCACAAGGAGAACATACAAACTCCATACAAACTCCGGTGCTGTAAGGCAGCAACTCTACCACTGCTCCATCATGCCGCCCCAAAGGTGTGGACCGAACAATAGTTACTCTTTTGTAGAGCAGATCCTGAAATGTATGAGCAGAGATTTTACTGATCCTGAGCCTCTCCTTGCTCTTTGCTCTGATTTGGATCAACGAAAGGCCTGGGATAGGGTGGATGTGGGATGGATGTCTCCACTAGTGGGAGAGTGTAGGATCAGAGGGCATAGCCTCAGAATAAAAGAACATACCTTAAAAATGGAGGTGAGGAGGAGTTCCTTTAGCCAGAGGCTGGTGAATCTGTGGAATTCATTGCCACAGATGACGGTGGAGGCCGTCATTGGGTATTTTTGAAGGCAGAGATGATGGGCTCCTGTTTAGGAAGGGCGTCAAAGGTAACGGGGTGAAGGCTGGAGAATAGGGTTGAGAGGGAAAAATAGTTCAGCCATGATTGAATGGCTGAGTAGACTTAATGTACTCCAAAGACGTACAGGTATGTAGGTTAATTGGCTGGGTAAATGTAAAAAAATTGTCCCTAGTGGATGTAGGATAGTGTTAATGTGCGGGGATCACTGGGCGGCACGGACTTGGTGGGCCGAAAAGGCCTGTTTCCGGCTGTATATATATGATATGATATGATATGATATGATAATGGGCCGAATGGTCTAATTCTGCTCCTTTAACATGAACTTATAAAGACATTGGGTAGGTTTAAGGCAGAGATTGATGGGTTCTTGATTAGGAAGGGTGTCAAAGGTTACAGGGAGAAGGCAGGGGAATGCGGGTGAGAGGGAAAAATAGATCAGCCGTGATTGAATGGCGGAGCAGACGATGAACTGGATGGCCTAATTCTGCTGTTTTGTCATAGATTTACGATCCCTACACAATAGTGCCCAAATATCAAAAGCCCTTCATCATCTGTGAAGCCCTTTGGCCTCTCAGAGGATGCTGTGTCTGAAGAAGGGCCTCAACCAGAAATATCACCTATTCCTTTTCTCCAGAGATGCTGCCTGACCCACTGAGTTACTCCAGCATTTTGTGTCTATCTTCGATGTAAACCAGCATCTGCAGTTCCTTCCTACACATGCTGTACAAACACGACTTCCCTTTTTAACAGAGCTTGCTCTAGAAAACACCTACGGGTTTCTCTTCTTCCCGTCTCCAGGGGCTAGGTTTTTGCATGCTTTGATGTGTATCTCCAGCGCCAGGGCCTCAAAGTTGTACCGGATGGACAACTCGATTTCACCAGTAACATTAGCCTTGTCCATCGTCTCTGACCCTGGGCAGATGCTGCTGGTACTTTCCTATGGAGACATGATGGGAGACACGACATCACGACTGGTGCCTTACAACTCGGTGACCACCCTCGCCTTAGTGTGGCTTTGATCACATCCCGAGGGGTCAGCGAGCTGCCTGATCGCTTCAGCCCACGCCTATTGTAAGTTCACAGAATTGTGGATGCAACCCAGAGCATCACATCAACCAACCTCCCTTCCATTGACTCCATTTATACCTCAAGCTGCCTCGGCAAGGCCAGCAGCATAAGGTGCAAGGCCAGCAGCATAAGGTGCAAGGCCAGCAGCATAAGGTGCAAGGCGCACCCCAGCCACTCCATCAGGGCCAGTTTCTTCCCATCTGTTATCAGGCAACTGAACCATCCGATCAACAACGAGAGAGCGGTCCTGAACTACGATCTACCTCATTGGAGACCCCCAGACTATCTTTGATCAGACTTTACTGAACTTTATCCTGGACTAAACGTTCTTCACATTATTCCCTTTATCATGTTTCTGTACACTGTGGATGGCTCGATTGTAGTCATTATTTTGTTTTTCCGCTGACTGGTTAGCACACAACAAAAGCTTTTCATTGTACCGCGGTACATGTGACAATAAACATTGTTGGCTGGGAAAGATAGGCGAACGACAGGGATACAAGGATGCGAACAGTGGAACTAGTAGGATGACTATGATTGGGGAAGGAAGGAAGGAGGGAGAAAGGAATGCAGGAGCTACTTGAAATTAGAGAAATCAACATTCATACCGCTGGGTTGTGAGCTGCCGAAGCAAAATATGAGGTGGTGTTCCTCCAATTTGCGTATGGCTTCACTATTTTTCCCCTTTCTCCCCCCCCCCCCCCTCCCCTCTCCTACCAGTCATCCTACTAGTTCCACTGTTCATATCCTTGTATCCCTGTAGCACATCTTCCCCAGCCAACAATAGGCCATCATGGACTCCACGCTTCCTGAGTTCATCTGTTGCTGGCCCTGTCTTGTTCTGGCTTTCTCTATCTTTCAGTCTGATGGAGGGTTCTAACTCGAATGTCATCTATACCTTTTCTCCAGAGATGGTGCCCTGACCCACTGAGTTACTTCAGCAATTTGTGTCTGTTTTTGTAAATCAGCATCTGCAATTCCTTGTTCCAAAATGCCACTAAACGTTTTTTATAATGAAGCAGCTCTTCACCAGAGGGTTAGAACGTCACGTGCTTCTCTGCACATTTTGCACCTGTCCAAATGTGCAGAGATATACTTGAGGTTCTCATGCTCTGGTTAAGAGTTGCTTCATTATTCGTGAAAGGGCTTGCTCCGGGTACCACGTAGAACAGGTTCTTCAGCCCACAATGTTTGTGCTGAACATGATTTCAAGACCAACTCTCATCTACCTGCACATCATCCATATCCCTCCATTCCTTGCATATCCATGTCTATCCAAAAGTCTCTTAAATGCCACTATTGTATCTGCCTTAACCACAGCATTACGTTCCAGGCACCCATCACCCTCCGTGTTAAAAAACCTGCCCCGCGCATCTCCATTAAAAGAGATTAATGTGCAAAATTAGAGCACATGGTATTGGGGATAGGGTATTGACATCGACAGAGAGCTGGTTGGCAGACAGGAAGCAAAGAGTAGGAATTAACTGGTCCTTTTCAGAATGGTAGGCAGTGACTAGTGGGGTGCCGCAAGGCTCAGTGCTGGGATCCCAGTTATTTATAATATAATGAACAATTTAGACGAAATAACTAAATGTAACATCTCCAAGTTTGCGGATGACACAAAGCTGGATGGCAGTGTGAGCTGCGATGAGGATGCTATGAGGCTGCAGGGTGTCCTGGATAGGTTGGGTGAGTGGGCAGAAGCATGGCAGATGCAGTATAATGTGCATAAATGTGAGGTTTTCCACTTTGGTGGCAAGAACAAGGCAGATTATTATCTGAATGGTGTCAGATTGGGAAAAGGAGAGGTGCAACGAGACTTGGGTGTCCTTGTACATCAGTCACTGAAATTTAACATGCAGGTACAGCAAGCAGTGAAGAAAGCAAAATGGCATGTCGGCCTTCATAGCGAGAGGATTTGAGTTTAGGAGTAAGGAGGTCCTATTGCAGTTGTACAGGGCCCTGGTGAGACCGTACCTGGAGTATTATGTGCAGTTTTGGTCTCCTAATTTGAGGAAGGATATTCTTGCTGCTGAGGGAGTGAAGTGTAGGTCCATCAGGTTAATTCCCGGGATGGCGGGGCTGATATATGATAAGAATAAAGGGTAGGCCATTTAGGACCGAGATGAGGAAAATCCTTTTCATCCAGAGAGTTGTGAATGTGTGGAATTCTGATTTTGGATGATCAGCCATGATCATATTGACTCGTAGGGCAGAATGGCCTACTCCTGCACCTATTTTCTATGTTTCTATGTTTCTAAACTTTGTCCCACTCACTTTGAAGCCAGAGAAAGCTAAATCAGTTGATGAGCTGGAGGGGGGGGGGGGATGGGCTGGTGGAGGGGGATGGGCTGGTGGAGGGGGATGGGCTGGTGGGGGGGCAGTGAGGGGGGGGGGCGTAGACAGGGGAAGGGACAGATGGAGCGGGCGAAGCTGGAAGTGGGTGGACTGGGCTGTGGGGAGGGGGGCGGACATGGAAGGGAGTGGATGGGGTGGTGGGAGGGCAGACATGGGGAGGGAGTGGTGGGGGGGGACGGACATTGGGAGGGGGTGGATGGGGTGATGGGGGGATGGACAGTGGAGGGGGGATGGCAGTGTGGGGGGGCAGACAGGATGGGAGTGAGGAGGGGACAGACAGGTAGGGGGTGGACGGGGTGGTGGAGGGTCGGGAGCAGGCATGGGAGGGGGCGGATGGGGTGGTGGAAGGCACACAGAGAGGAGGGGCTGAGGCTGGTTGTGGATGACTGAGGTGGTGACAGTGCGGACCATCCGCGACCCTAGACAAGGTCCCACCCAGGGCACAAAATGGCCTCCTGCCCCTCACAGATCCCCCCCATCCCGTAGAGCACCACACC
Source organism: Rhinoraja longicauda (assembly GCF_053455715.1). NCBI lineage: Eukaryota > Metazoa > Chordata > Chondrichthyes > Rajiformes > Arhynchobatidae > Rhinoraja > Rhinoraja longicauda. The sequence continues at coordinate 35,458,271 of NC_135961.1, read as the reverse complement.
CTGCCCCGTGCCGCGCCCTCCCCCCCCCCCCCACCGCCTGGTACTGACCTGCTGCAGCCGGGAGCTCTCTTCTCCCGCGTCGCCCGTCCTGCCAATGGCCAGCGAGGAGCCGGAGGTGGGCAGCTGTCGACAGGTATCGGCACCGGTCAGCCATGTGTCCCAGTGCACCCCCTCCTCACTCCCTCTCACTGCCCCCACCCTGTCCGAACCTCGACCACCCAATCCACCTGCAAACCGCCCCCCCCTCCCTGCACACCGCCCCCCCATCCCTGCACACCGCCCCCCCACCCACCCACCCTGCACACTGTCCCCCCCTCCCTGCACACCGCTCCCCCCCACCCACCCACCCTGCACACCGCCCCCCCACCCTGCAAACCGCCCCCCCTCCCTGCACACCGCCCCCCCCACCCACCCTGCACACCGCCCCCCCACCCTGCACACCGCCCCCCCACCCTGCACACCGTCCCCCCCTCCCTGCACACCGCCCCCCCACCCTGCACACCGTCCCCCCACCCAGCACACCGTCCCCCCACCCAGCACACCGCCCCCCCCCACCCTGCACACCGTCCCCCCACCCCCACCCTGCACACCACCTCCCACCCCATCCAGCACACTGCCCCACCATCCCACACATCGCCCTTCCCCCCCACCCACCCTGCACACCGTCCCCCCACCCACCCTGCACACCACCCCCCACCCCCATCCCGCACACCGCCCCCCCACCTGGCCACACCATCCCCCCCCACCCACCCTGCACATCGCCCCCCCACCCACCCTGCACACCACCACCCCATCCCGCACATCGCCCCCCCACCCACCCACCCTGCACACCATCCCCCCCCACCCTGCACATCGCCCCTCCCATCCACCCACCCTGCACACTGCTCTCCCATCCACCCACCCTGCACACTGCTCTCCTCACCCACCCTGCACACTGCCCCCCCCTCCCACCCTGCACACCGCCCCCCCATCCCCACCCACAGGACTCACGGCCACCGGTCGACAGAGATGCAGGGAGGTGAGGCAGGGGTAAGGTTGGGCCGGAAGGGGGGGAAACCTTCACCCGGGGACAGAAACTGTGAGTTATGGGGCCCCACACTGAGGGGTCTCTGTGCCCACACTGACAGGTCTACGGGTCCCACACTGAAGATCAATGGGGGTAGAGTTTATGGACCACATTTCTGTGAGAGGACCAGCTGAGGTCACACTACATGGGGTTCGATGGGGGTTACATTTGCCTGTGCTTCTATTGCCAGTGAACAGTGTGGGTCTGACTGGTCCCACCAATTTCTGGAGGATCTAACTGGTCCAACCAGCTTCCGGAAGGTTTGACTGGTCCTGCCAGCTACTGGAGGTCTCACTGGTCCCACCAACTTCTGGAGAATCTGATTGGTCCCACCACTAATTGGGGAGTCTAACTGGTGCCACCAGCTACTGAAAGGTGTTACTGGTCCCAATAGTTACTGGAGGTTTGACAGGTCCCACTGGTTACTGGAAGGTCTCACTGGTCTCACTGGCTGCTAGAGATCTCACTGGTCACATCGGCCACTGGAGGATCCCATTGGTCCCACCAGCTTCTGGAGGGAGATTGTTCCTGGAACTTTAAACCAGACTGACAGCTGAAGTGTGGTGCCTTCACGCCCACGGTGGTTTTTCATACAACATCATTGGTCATCACTGGCGACACGCCAGCAGCCTCACTAGAAGGTCCAGCCACAAGAGCTCAATAACAACTCCAAGGTCAGTTGCACTAATTGGCCTTATCTACACACTGGTTATGATTGGTGAGAATGTATGTAAAAAGGAGGCTTCTGGAATAAACATGGCACAAGGTGTCTGGCTCAGCTAAGTGTCGTTTGTTCTTTGCTTTCTGTCGTGTGATTCAGTAGATCCTACAGAAGTAAACACATAAGAGACGTTTCCTGGGGGGGGCCAGGCTTTCTGTACCTTGCTCATGCTGGTCAGGGCCGTGTCCGACTGACTCCTCTCCTTCTTCAGCTCACTGTCGCTGGGAACGTAACTGGCTGATAGTAAGTGGGTTTTCTTCGCCACATCTTCATGAGATTTGGAGATATCTAGAGAAAGACACGTTTCAACAAGGTAGCTCAAACCCTGATCTCCGTCTGTATCCACCTACCACATACATTCATAAGACATAGGAGCAGAGTTAGGCTATTCGGCCCATCGTGTCTTCTCCACCATGCAGTCATGGCTGATCTATCTTTCCCATACTCCTGCCTTCTCCCTGTACTTGCACCATTTGCTGGGCTTGGCCCTACCCCTACAAACCCGATACCAGAGGGATGGAGCTGAGATCACTTACGTCTGATGCGGTCTGTAAACGACCAGAACACATTCTCCATCGATCTAGTGAATCTTTTTGAATGTTTGTCCTCCTATGAATATTCAAACCATTGTTAATCAGTTGTGCAGTCCTTAACAACATTTATTTATATGAATAAATCTGAGTGCAAAAGCACTGAATTACATTACACCAATTCATCCCCTGGATGCCTTCAACCCTTACCCTTTCAAACCTTTGAACAGCAGTTCTCTACCATCCTGGCAAGATCATAAAATGTTTAAAATCCAATTTGCTTGAAACAATATCTTAAATATTTCTTCATTTAAAAGCTGTGCCCAAGATCCAATATGTTACAGCAATAATTAAGCAAAAATGGCAGCACGGTGGCGCAGCGGTAGAGTTGCTGCCTTACAGCGCCAGAGATCAGATTTCCTTGCTGACTACAGGTGCTGTCAGTGTGGAGTTTGTATGTTCTCCCCTGAACTGCATGGGTTTTCTCCGGGTGTTCCGGTTTCCTCCCACAGTCCAAAGCCATACAGATTTGTAGGTTAATTAGCTTTGGTGTGTAGGTTAGTGTAATTGTGCGAGTATCGCTGGTCGAAGCGGTCTCGGTGGGCCGAAGGGCCTGCTTCCACTCTGTATCTCTAAACTAAACTAAACTAAAACAGCTGGTAGGAATGCTGCCTCACAGCACCAGAGACCCGTGTTCAATCCTGGCCTCGGTTCTGTCATTGTGGAGTTTGCAAGTTCTCCATGTGACCGTCAGCATGAATAGGTGTTGTTTCAGGTCGGGATCCTTCTTCGGACATTTGCAAGGTTCCCCCCCCCCCCCCCCCCCCCATGTCGCTTTTCCAGCTTTCCCCTCCCGACTCCATCAGTCTGAAGAAGGGTCCCGACCCAAGGATGAGTCGCACCCTGACCACACTCTCTTCTCCCCTCTCCCATCAGGCAAAAGGTAAAGAAGTGTGAAACGCACACCTCCAGATTCAGGGACAGCTGTTCCCAGCTGTTATCAGGCATTGAACCATCCTGCCAACAACTAGAGAGCAGTCCTGAGCTACTATTCAACTCATTCGAGACCTTGGGAGTATCTTTGATCGGACTGCACTGGCTTTATCTTGCACTAAACATGATACATGTTATTCCCTTTATCCTGTATCTGTACACTGACAGATCGATAGTAATCATGTACAGGCTTTCCGCTGACTGGTTAGCACGCAACAAAAGCATTTCACTGTACCTCGGTACGCGTGACAATAAACTAAACTCAAACTCAATTTTACATTACCAGTTGACATCCAGTAGGTGGAGGAGTAGGAGGTACCACAGCAATACTGGTGGAGAAACAGGAAATATGCATCATTGCAGTACTCGGTACTGGAAAGGTATTTGACAGTAACAGCAGTTTTGTCAACAGACATTAGCGGCCATTTTTCACAGCTGTGTACTACAGAAGAGCGTGTTAGGGCAGCACGGTGGCACAGTGGTAGGATTGCTGCCTTACAGCGCTTGCAGCGCCAGAGACGCAGGTTCGATCCTAACTTTGGATGCTGTCTGTACAGAGCTTGTACGTTCTTCCCGTGACCGCGTGGGTTTTCTCAGAGATTTTCGATTTCCTCCCACACTCCAAAGATGTACAAGTTTGTAGGTTAATTGGCTTGGGTTTGTCTACTTGGTATTAGTGTAAATTGTCCCTAGTGTGTGTGGAATAGTATTAATGTGCAGGGATCGCTGGTTGGCTCGGACTCGGTGGGTCGAAGGGCCTGTTTTTGCGCTGTATCTCTACACTAAACTAAAACTAAACTAAAGGAGGGTTTGGACAGCATGCAAAACATAGCTTTTCACTCTACCTGGGTACATGGGACAATATAAACATAAACCTAAACCTCAGGGTGGGGCGCACAGACAGACAAGATATGCCTTCGCCATTGAGACGCCTCACCTCAGTGATCGGAAGGTCTGCAGCAGCTTCTCGCTTATTGTTTTGTGCTCACCTGTCGGACAACAAAACAATGACATGAGTGTCTTGAACACTTAAAGCAGAGGACTTTGTGCAGGTTTGTTCTCTGGTGAATGAAACCTTGGGTCGAACATATAGTGGCTTGGTGGTGGAACATCTGCAGTAATGGGTGGCACGACAGTGGTGTTTAAGAGGCTTTTAGATCGGCGCATGGCACAGTGGTAGAGTTACCGCCTCACAGCACCAGACACCCGGGTTCCACCCTGATTACTGGTGCTGTTTGTATGGAGTTTGCATGTTCTCCCTGTGACTGTGTGGGTTTCCTCCAGGTACTCCGGTTTCCTCCCACATTCCAAAGACGTGTAGTTTTGTAGGTTAATTGGCTTTTGTTAATTGTCCCAAGTGTGTAAGATGGAACTAGTGTACGGGTGATCAGGTGATCAATGGTCAGCATGGACACAGCCTGCCGAAGGGCCTGTTTCCATGCTGTATCCCTAAAACTAAAAACATGTACATGCAGGGAATGGAGAGATATGGATCACGTGCAGGCAGAGGAACGTGCTGCCGAGGGTGGTGGTGGAGGCAAATACAATAGTGGCATTTAAGAAGTTTTTAGATAGGCACATGGAAGTGCAGGAAATGGAGGGATATGGTTCATGTACGAGCAGAGGAAATTAATTTAACTTGGCATCTTGTTTGGCACAGACATTGTGGGCTGAAGGACCTGTTCCTGTGCTGTACTGTTCTATAAAGAAAGACATTCTGAGTATCTTATGTCCCTTTCAACTCCCCCTCTTTCCCCTCCCTCTCTGTCCTCTTACATCCACACCCCTCCCTCTTGTTTCACATTTCATTCCTCCTCTTCTCAACTTATCTGACCCTTTTGTCTCTGTTTTACCTCCAGTCTTTCTCACTTCACCCATCTGCTAATCAAAACCCTGGCACTCACCTGTATCCACCTCGCCAAGCTTTATCCTGCCCCCACCTCACTTTTTCAGCTTTCTCCCCCCAACTACAATCAGTCTGAAGAAGGTTCTGATCCAAAATGTCATCTCTCCATTTCCTCCATGGATGGTGACTGATCCATTGAGTTCCTCCAGCCTTTTGGTTTTTCCTACCCAAACCCATACCCACACATTGCTATCTCATCTGAGAGTTTGTACCAGCACACGCTTAGAGTCATAGTCATACAGCGTGGAAACAGGCCCTTTGGCTCAACTTGCCCACACATGTCCCATCTACACTAGTCCCACCTGTTTGCGCTTGGCCCATATCGCTCTAAACCTGTCCTCTCCATGTCCCTGTCTAAATGTTTCTTAAACATTGCAATTATACCTGCCTCAACTACCTCATCTGGCAGTTTGTTCCATCCACCCACCATCCTTTGGGTAAGAAAGTTACCCCTCTGGTTCCTATTAAATCTTTCCCCTTCACCTTAAACCTATGCCCTCTGGTTCTGGATTCCCCATCTCTAGGCAGACGACTGTGCATTTACCCGATTTTGTACACCTCTATACGATCACCTTTCATCCTCCAAGGAATAGAGTCCTCGCCTGTTTAACCTCTCCCGATAGCTGGCTCTCAAGACTTGGCAACATCCTTGGAAATCTTGTCTGCACCCTTTCCAGCTTGACAACATCTTTCCTATAACATGGTGACCAAAACCGGACATAATACTCTAAATGTGGCCTCACTAATTTCTTATATAATGGAAACATGACCTCCCAACTCAATACTCTGACTGATGATGGCCAATGTGCCAAAAGCCGTTTTGACCACCCTATCTACCAGTGACGCCTTACTCTACGGAACATGAGGGATATGAGTGTGTTATACTTTCCCTCTTATAGAACAGAGAACACAGAACAATACAGCACATGAACAGGCACTTTGGCCCATAATGTCTGTGCTGAACATAATGCCAGGTTAAACTAATCACCTCTGCTTGCACACGATCCATATCCCTTCCATCCCCTGCACTTCCATGTGCCTATATAAAAGCCTCTTAAATGAACTGTGCGGCCTCTCTCCTCTCTGGTTAAGGAGAGACCTGATGGAAGTATATGAAATTGTGAGAGGTATAAATAAGGTAGACAGTCAGAGCCTTTTTTCCCAGGTTGGAAATATCAAATATGAGAGGGCACAGCTTTAAGGTGAGAGGGGCAAAGTTTAAAGGAGATGCGCGGACAAATGTTGTTAAATAGTAGTTGGTCAGTGCTGCCAGGGGTGGTGGCAGATACAATAGTGACGTTTAAAAGACTTTTGGATAGATGTACGGCTGTGAAGGTAATGAGGGTATATGGATCACGAGCAGGCAGATAAGAGTTGGTCCGTACAGTCTGAAGAAGAGTCCCGACCCAAAACGTCACTCATCCTTTTTCTATAGAGATTCAGCCTGACCCGCTGAGTTACTCCAGCACGTTTTTGTCTATCTTTGGTATAAACCAGCGTTTGCAGTTCTTTCTACACAGATAAGACCTAGTCTTGGCATCATGTTTGGTACAGACATCGTGGGCCGAAGTGCCTGGTGTACTGTTCTATGTTCTAAAACATGGCCCAATCAAAGACCTTTTGTGGTGACCAGGCAGTGCCTGTCTAATAGGAATCAGGGTGTCAGCACTGTTGGCATTGAACAAGCCTCACGTTTCCTGGGTCTTTGGCCACAATTCCATGAGGTCTCGGTGGTGACAGCGTAAATACCTTGCTCCAGGCTAAATTTCTTTGCCCTCTCCTCGATAAACCACTCTCCAGACTTCACCTTCACCAGCCTGAAATACAGAAACAGCAGAAATCTTTTCACAAGTGGAACTCTGCACTTGTGTTAGTCGTGTATGTGACCTGGGCGTCTGTCTAACACCCAATGCAGTGGCATAACCTTCAGGAAAACGGAGGGAAGAAATTATTTGCCAAGTGAAAAACGCAATGAGATCAATAACACTGAAAAGCTCCATACGGAAGAGAAATTAATCAGCCCAGAGATGGATAAATCACAGGCAGGTGATGTCCCAGAGGTTGAAAGAGTGGGTATAGATATCCCATATCTTTCTAAACTCTATAGATGCTGAAGTTGTTATACAGCACGGAACCAGGCCCTTCGGCCCAGTTTGCCCAAGCCGACCAAGGTGGCATATTTACACTAGTCCCACCTGCTCGCGTTTAGCTCATACTGTTATCCTATCCATGTACCTGTCTAAATGTCGTTTAAATGTTGTTAGAATTTCTGCCTCAACTACCTCCTCTGGCAGCTCATTCCATATACTCACTACCCTCTGTGTGGAAAAGGTTGACCCTCCAGCTACTTCTATTAAATCTTTCCCCTCTCACCTTAATCCTATGTCCTCTGTTTCTTGATTCCCCTACTTTGGGTAAAAGACTCTGCGCATCTACCCTAACTATTCTAGTCTAATACACCTTTATAAGATCATCCCTCATCCTCCTGTGCTCCAAGGAATAAAGTCCTAGCCTGCCCAACCTCTCGCTGTAGCTCAGGGCCTCGAGTGATGGGTGCCCATGTCCAAACATCTACCTATCAAACCCCTCTCACCTGTTTCCACCTGCCAGGCTTTGTCCTGCCCTCCACTTCTCTTCTATCTTTCTCCCTCACATCAAAATCAGTTTGACGAAGAGTCTTGACCCAAAACGTCAGCTATCCTATCCTGACACTGGTTAATACACAAAAGGACTCAAAGTGCTGGAGTAACTTAGCGGGTCAGACATCATCTCCGGAGAACATGGAAAGGTGACGTTTTGGGTTGGGATACTTCTTCAGACTGATTGTGGTGGGGAGAGAAAGTTGGAAGAGATATGGTGCCTTTGTCTAACCTATACATCAACCCCACTACACCCCCCTATCAACCCCCCCCCCCCTCTCCACCCCCTCCCCCTACCTCACCTGTGTCAGGATTGTAGCAGGGGAAGAGAAAAGACACAAAGTGCTGGAGTAACTCAGCAAGTCAGGCAGCATCTTTGGAGAGAATGGATAAGTGACGTTTCGGGTCGGGACTGTTCTTCAGATTCCTTTCTAGATTCAGATTCTGCAGTTCCCTGGAAACTCTCAACCCCGGCAAGAGTATTAGGGCAATCAGTTTGAGAATCTCTTACCCGTGAGCATGACACACGACGCAGCGGGCCACTTTATTGGAGTTGTGGATGCTGCATCCATCGCACACTTGGTGACTGCAGACACTGCACTCAACGCCCTTGTTAAACAGGAGTCCCAGGGCAGCCTGGCACCGAGCACATGAGTGGCTGCTGTATTCCCGGCTGCAGCTTTTTGCTCCTTTCCGGCGGATTTCTTGATATTCCGATTTCAACTTTCTGTGCACAAGGGAGGACACATTTTCAGTGACATAAAACTATCACAGACTCAACAATTGCTTAGAGTTTCACCTGATTTTTCTCAGTGGAGCAAATGCCAAGGGTCAGTTTTAGGTAGTTCAGTTCAGTTCAGTTTAGTTCAGTTCAGTTTGGTTTAATTTACTCAGTTCAGTTTAGTTTAGTTTATTTTATTTTAGATTAGTTCAGTTTAGTTCATTTCAGTCCAGTTTAGAGACCATATTGCAGAATTCTATTTGTTCTTTTGAATTGAATTGAATTGAAAGATACAGCATGGAAATAGGCCCTTTGGACAACTGAGTCCAGGCTGACCAATGATCACCTGTTCACACTAGTTCTATGCTATCCCACTTTCTCATCAACTCCCTACGCATTAGGGGACAATTTACGGAGGGCACTTAACTTACACAACCGCACGTCTTTCACGCGGTCACAGGGAGAATATTCAAACTCCACACACAGACAGCTCCTGAAGTCAGGATCAAAGCTGGGTCTCTGGCATGGTGAGGTAGCAGCTCTACCAGCTGACCCACCCTGTTGAGTTGATTGCAACTAAACAGAGACAAACTGCTTACACAGGGATAGAAGGAGGCCGCTCAGCCCCTCAAGCCTGTCCTGATATTCAATACAATTATGGCTGATCTATGTTGGCCTCAACTCCTCTTCTGTTCCATTTCTCCAGAACCCTCAGGTCCACGAGCTTTCAAATCTGGTGATATTCTTGGGCATGACGATAGTAAGGAGGGAATGTTGGGCTTCGTGAAAAGTATTAAGATGTTGAAATCCCAGGGCCTAAATAATCTATTCGATTACGGAGGGAAGCATGGAGGAGATTGGTGGGTACTTGTTTGTAATCTCTTTAGCTTTGGGTGAGGTGCACAGGACTGGAGCATAGTTCTTTTGCTTAAGAAGAGCAATAATGACAAACCAGGAAATTCTAGGGTAATGAGCCTAGTGATCGGGAGTGATAGGGAGTCACTCAGTGATAGGGAGTCACTCAGTGGTAGGGAGTCACTCAGTGATAGGGAGTCACTCAGTGATAGGGAGTCACTCAGTGATAGGGAGTCACTCAGTGATAGGGAGTCACTCAGTGATAGGGAGTCACTCAGTGGTAGGGAGTCACTCAGTGATAGGGAGTCACTCAGTGGTAGGGAGTCACTCAGTGGTAGGGAGTCACTCAGTGGTAGGGAGTCACTCAGTGATAGGGAGTCACTCAGTGGTAGGGAGTCACTCAGTGGTAGGGAGATTGTGGGAGAAGATTCTGACCAACAGGATTTACTCTCATTTTGAAAAGCGTGGACTTATTAGGGAGAGTCAGCATTGGCTTTGGGCAGTGCCAGGGGACATACTGACTCACATTGCCCATATCCTTCTAAATCTTTCCTATCAATGTACCTGTCCAAATGTCTTTTAAATGTTGTTATAGTACCTGCCTCAACTACTTCCTCTGGCAGCTCATTCTATAAACCCACCAGTACCCTGTACTGTGCTATGCTCCATGTTCTGTGCTCATGGTTGATTCCATATAATTCTGCATTACAGATCGATGAAGAAATGGAGCCTCTCTGGAGAACATGGCTAGATGGCGTTTTGGGTTGGGATTCTTCTTTAGGCTGATTGAAGGGGATGTTGGGAGGAACCGGTAGCAAAAGATCGGGACAAATCAGAGCTGGCAACAGATGATCTCAGGCAGGGTGGTTCCCTGATAGGCTTCATACCGCTGGGTTATAAGCTACTCAAGCGAAATATGAGGTGCTGTTTCTCCAGTTTGCGTGTAGCCTCACTCTGGCAATGGAGGAGGCTCAGGACTGAAAGGTCAGTGTGGGAATGGGAAGGGGAGTTAAAACGGTTAGCAACCTGTAGGCCTTGACGGACTGAGCGTAAGTGTTCAGCGAAATGGTCGTCAAGTTTATGCTTGGTCTCACAGATGTACAGGAGATCAATGTACCAACTTCACAAACTTCACAACCTTTGCTTTACTCAACACAACGGTGGAACATTTCTCCAAAGAGTCTTTTGACCACAAATGTGCCTGAGGCCACGTCAACATTTTACGGTTTAGTCTAGTTTAGTTCAGAGATCCAGTGCGGACAGGCCCTTCCCACCATGTCCGCGACGACCAGCGATCCCCGTACACTAGCACCATCCTACACACTCTGGACAATTTACAATCTTTACTGAAGCCAATTAACCGACAAACCTGTACGTCTTTGTAGTGTGGGAGGAAACCGGAGCACCAGGGAAAACCCATGCGGTCACGGGGAGAACATACAAACTCCGTACAGAGAGCATCTGTAGTCAGGATCGAACCTGGGTCTCTGGTGCTGTAAAGCATCAACTCCACTGGTGCGCCACCGTCCCGCCCTCCGAGCTGTCTTTGTTTTCAGGTCCCAGGCACCTCTGGTAACCTGTCACAGGTGGGTCTGACTTCTGTGTCACTCACCTTATCCGTTCTTCTTCCACTTTTCGTAACATTTCATCGCGTTGAAGGACCTCCAGAACTTTGTCCCTCTCTCGATCTTTGAGCGATTTGATATCAATTTCCAGATTCATTCTGCTCTGGGTTCAGAGCCGCTGACAATTGAACTCCTGAGTTTCTTTTAAACTACAGGACTAGGCAGGATTCCAAAGGCCGGAACTGAGAGGTTGTCGAGGAGACGGAGGAAGACTCTATATTGGCTTCCTGCTGTGGACCACCATCAACAGATTGGCATTAACATTATCAAACTCTGCTCCAGGGTAGTCTGATTCTAAGCATTTTGTGACACTTTCTGACTGTCAGTTTATAAACTTAAAGTCACCTCTTCTTATCAGCTTGAAACATTTAAAGTCTTCTCTGAAAGGCAAATAGGTAGAGGAGAGAAAATTGTAATTAGAACATAGAACACAGAACAGTATAGCACAGGGACAGGCCCTTCGGCCTACAATGTTTGTGCCGAACATAATGTGGATCGGGCCGAGGATGGGCACGGAGAGGCGGTTGGGCCGCTCCACCGGGGAGTGGGCTGGCACGGTGCCAAGAACAAGGGGGACCTGGTGGGGGGTCAGGGGGTGGCTGCCAAGAACAGCGAGGGACCCCCCGGGGAGGTATGCCAAGAACAAGAGGGACCCAGGACCGTCTTAACGCATGGGCCTGATGGGCACTTGCCCGGGGGCCCACGAGCATAGGGGCCCCATGCTGATCTGTGTATGTTAAGTGACTTGCAATAAATAAATACTACTTTAAAAATGTAGGTTCAATAAGTGCTTTTTTCGCAACATTTTCGGTCACTAAGTGCTTCTCACAGCGATCTGTAAGTGCTTTTCGCAACAATGTAGCACCCTAAGTCCATCGCTAAGTGCTTTTCGGTAAGTGCTTTTCGCCGGCACGACAGGGGGGGCTGGTAGGGAAAGGGGGGTGGGGGAGAGTAACGGTAGGGGCCCCAGTACACTGCTTTGCCTGGGGGCCCATAATGCTGTAAAAACGGCCCTGGAGGGATCCGGTGGGGGATGGGATAGTGGGATGAACGCAGAGAACGAAGAGAGACTAGATGACTCCAATGTGTACTTTTGTAACTTTGACAGCGTCAGAAACGTGGTGACTTTTTCGTGTACTTTGTGTATTGTGTGCAAAAGCAAAGAATTTCACTGTACCTAGGTGCATGTGACCATAAAGTATAATTGAATCATTGAACTCTTATCTGACTGCACATAATCCATATCCGTCCATTGTCTGCATATCTCTATGCCTGCCCAAAGTCTCTTAAATATCAACAGTGGGCTTCAGGCACTCATCACTCTGTGTAAAAATCCTGCACGGCACATCTCCTATAAACTTTGTCCCTCTTACCTTAAAGCTATGCCCTCTAGTATTTGATTTTTCCATCCTGGGAAAAGGGTTCTGACTGTCTACCGAACCTATGCCTTGCATAATTTTATCCTTCCATCAACTTTCCCCTCAACCTTCCACATTCCGGAGAAAACAATCCAATTCTGCCCAAGACCCTTAGATATGGGGGTCTAAAACTGCTCACAGTACTCCAAATGTGGTCTGACCAGTGCCTTATAAAGGCTCAGCATTACATCCCTGTTTGGAGTGGTGCAGTCGGTGTGGTGTACAGCAGTGCAGTGATGTAGTGTAGTGGTGCAGCGAGTGTAATGTGCTGTAAAGCAGTGGGTGTAGTGTACAGTAGTTCAACCGGTGTGGTGTAGAGTGGTGCCACCCTACAGTTCCAGCCACAGGGGTTCAATCCCGACCCCCTGTGCATACTCCATACAGGGTAGCACTGCTCCCCCTGTGACTGCATGGGTTTTCCCGAAGTGTTCTGGATTCCTCGACATCCCGTTTAGTTTAGGAAGGAACTGCAGTCGCTGATTTATAATGTAGACACAAAATGCTGGAGTAACTCAGCGGGTCAGGCAGCATCTATGGAGAAAAAGTGTGGGTGTCTTTTTGGGTCGGAACCCTTTTTCAGACTCACGTTTCGGGTCGGAACCCTTCGTCAGACTCGTCCAAGTTTAGTTTAGTTTATTATTGTCACGTGTAATGAGTTATAGTGAAAATGTTTTGTTGCATGTTATCCAGTCAGCGGAAAGACTGCATGATTACAACCAAGCTGTTCACAGTGTATAGAAACAGAATAAAGGGAATAACGTTTAGTGCAAGATAAAGTCTAGTAAAGTCTAGTTAAATATAGTCCGAGGGTCTCCAATGAGGTAGAAGGCCTGCAGCTGGATCTGCCTCCATGCTGTGTGCTTCTGTGACTGAGTTGCTTCAGCATTCTGAGCTGCGCTTCAGCTCTCCAGCACCTGCAGTTTACTGCTCCGCCGCCCAAACGTTCACTGTCTCCCTCTCCATGGATGCTGCCTGACACCCTGTGTCTTTCCAGTATTCCCTGTTTTCTATTTCAGATTTCTGCATATTCTGCTTTGTTGCACAGTCTGTTTTCAACTTTCTCCCCAAAGGCAATCTGATCTCTGCGGTACAGATGATGGAGCCATCTCGCAGACGAGAGACTGCGGCAGGTTACTAAACCAATAGAGCTATTGACCTCATCTGATATTTGAAAAATTACCTTGTACTGGGGAGTGTTATGGAGCAGGGTGAACTAGCAATGCAGGTACATAGTTCCTTGAAAGTGGCGTCACAAGTAAATAGGGTGGTCAAAAAGGCTTTCGGCACATTGGCCTTCATCGGTCAAAGTATTGAGTAAAAAAGTTGGGAGGGCACGAAACTGTTATATAAGAGGCCACACTTTGCGTATTGTGTTCGGTTTTGGTCACCCTTGCTGCGAAAAGGAAGGATATCATTTTGCTGGGATGAATGCAGAGATTTACGAGGATGTTGCCAGGAATTGAAGGCTTGAGCTACAGGAAAAGGTTGGCCAGGCTAGGACTTTATTCCTTGAAGAACAGGAGGCTGAGGGGTAATCTTATAGAGGTGTATAAAATAACGAGGTGAATAGATACCCAGAGTAGGAGAATCGTGAACCAGAGAACTTAGGTTTAAGGTAAGAGGGGAAAGATTACTTGGAACTTGAGGGGTAACCTTTCACACAGAGGATGGTTAGTAACTGGAATGAGTTGCCAGAGGAGGTAGTTGAGGCAGGTATTATACTCACATTTAAAAGACATTTGGATAGGTACATAAATAGGAAAGATTTAGTGGGATATGGGCCACATGCAGGCACATGGGACCAGCATAGATGGGACATCTTGGTTGGCATGGGTAAGTTGGGGCAGAGGGCCTGCTTCCATGCTGTATGACGTTATAACTCTAAACCTAGACCTAAGCTGCCAGGCCCCAGTTCCACCCACATCCGTCAGCCAGCATGGCCCCAGTTCCACCCACATCCTTCGCCATTAAATCCTCGCAGTCCACTGTCCCCCTCCTCCCTCAGGAGAATCTAGATGATCACCGTGCATCTAATACATCAGTTAACATTCCTGTCCCAGCCATGCTAAAAGCAAGCAAGGTTTCTCAGTAGACACAAAGTGCTGGAGTAACTCAGTGACCCTCTGAGTTACTCCAGCACTTTGTATCTATCTTCGGTATAAACCAGCATCTGCAGTCCTTTTCTACACAAGGTTTCCTGGACACTATTACTGACTGTGCAAGTCAGCTTGGTCTCTCCTTTCATCATCCAAAAATCTCTTCCTGACGGTCTTGAAACCATCTTGATCTCAGATCGTGGACTAACCATGATCTCTCTCTCTCTGCAGATATTTCCGTTTCAGCCAGGAACTTCCAACAGTGAGAGCTGGAGGTTTATTGAGCCAAACTTGCCTGCTTCAACTCATCGCTCGTTGTTCTGCATTTCCCTTTGAAGATGCAACACCTCGTCTTCTCAAAGTCTCCCCAGGAAAGACGACAGACGTAGAACTCACCCCTCACTTTGAACTGTTTGCAGCATTCACCTTGATGATTTCCGTTTGCGTGCGCGGAAACCACAAACCACGGCGTCAATATAGTGACACGGGGCACTGCAGTCACTAAAAGCTGCACGAATATAGGTCTAAAATAAACCATCCGCTGCTTCAACAGGCAGAGGGAGTCTCACAAAGGGACGTCCCCTTGGTAAAGAGATCTCTTTTTGCAATCTCAAATGCATGTGGGCTGATTCTGCACGATGATGTCTCATTAAAGGCAGCACAAAGGCTGAAAAATTGGGCCGTGCGCTACTAAGCGATGAATTGCGTCTGCATGTGAAATTGGATAGTGCAGTGGCCTGAATGGCTGGAGAGATGCAGGGAAGAAACTTGGCCTGACAAACCGCCCCACGCCCAGCAAACAAGTTGCACAAATAAAGCACAAGAAATCACCAACACCACCGCCGCCTGCAGTACTGATATGAATCCTCACTCACTGCTGTTTGGTGCGACGTTGAACAGGCCAGGACATTGCTGAGGGATGTGAAGAAGGGTCTCGACCCGAACCGTCATCCATTCCTTCTCTCCCGAGATGCTGCCTGACCTGCTGAGTTACTCCAGCATTTTGTGAGTAAATACCTTCGATTTGTACCGGCATCTGCAGTTATCTTCTTATACATTGCTGAGGGAACTCTTTGAGGGAAGGTAGACACAAAAAGCTGGAGTTACTCAGTCTGAAGAAGAGTCTTGGCCCAATGCAGCACCTATTCCTTTTCTCCAGAGATGCTGCCTGACCTGTTGAGTTACTCCAGCTTTTTAATGTCTATCTTCGGTATAAACCAGCATCTGCAGTTCCTTCCTACTAATCTTTTCAAGGTCCAGGGCAACCGTTTCAGACCAGTAGAAGGAGCTTTGGGTTCCAGCAGAACTGGAAGGAGGGGAGAGGAGCGTGAGGAGTCTGTGACCAGAGTCTGTGACCGCCTCAGGGTAAAAAAAACCTACCTTTAAAATGGAGATTAGTAAGAATTTATTTTACAAAATTAAATTTTTAAAATTATTTACAATAGTCTTTAAACAACAAACGATAACAAAATACTATAATACAAAATTGCCAAGTATTGCTTACAAATTAAACATCAAATTACTATATTATACTCCTGATCCGGGATACAGTCGATCCCCCGCCGTGCCCAGCGGTCCTGCAACTCCTCCATGATGCCTGTGGACACTGAGTGTTCTTTTTCCAAGGGACACCTGAGCACGGTCGTATCCCCGGAAAAGGTGCAGGAAGTCAGCTCGGTCGGAGCCGTCGTCCGCCTGGCGCCATAGGAATTAATTTAGCCAGTTTAGTTTATTGTCACGTGTACCGAGGTACAGTGAAAAGCTTTTTTTGCATGCTAATCAGTCAGCAGAATACAATCAAGCTATTCACAGTGTACAGATACATGATAAAGGGAATAACGTTTAGTGCAAGATAAGGTCAAGTAAGTCCAATTAAAGATAGAGCAAGGGTCTCCAATGAGGTAAATAATAGCTAGGGAGGTAGATGGTAGATAGGATGGTGAATCTGTGGTGGAGGCCAAGTCTTTGGGTATTTTCAAACTGCACATTGACAGGTTTTTGATTAATAAGGGTGTTAAATGTTATAGAGAGAAGGTAGGAGAATGGGGTTGAGAGGGAAAAATAAATCAGCCATGATCGAATGGCGGAGCAGACTCGATGAGCCTAATGGCCCAATTCTGCTCCTATGTTTTATGGTCTTACGTCGCTTGATAAGACTGAAGGAGATAGGAGAGAAAGCCTGAGTCCCAGACGGTGAAGGGGTGATCAGTGAGCAGAGAGAAGTCAGCCCAGTCGATATAGGTGCTATTGGCATATTATTGTCTCGTATATCGAGATACAGTGAAAAACTTTTTTTCCAGGCAAATCATATCCTACAGGAGTACAATGGTCTATTTTTAGGGAAGAAATTGTTCTGGTCCAGCCAGGGAACATTCCCATGATGGGCAGAGGGAGACTTTTTTTTTGTAGTGAAGGCACATATAATGCTTATTTGCAGATGTTGGGGCATTGAGTATAAGACCCAGGAAGTCATGATGCAGTTTTATAAGACTTTGGTTAAGCCGTATTTGGAGTATTGTGTACAGTTCTGGTCACCCCATTACAGGAAGGATGTGCAGGCGGTGGAAAGGGAGCGGAGGAGGTTTACCAGAATGTTGCCTGGTTTAGGGGGTATTAGCTGCAGGGAGAGGATGGACAGGTTTTCACCAGAATGCCAGAGATTGCGGAAAGACCTGATAGAAGTATTTCAAATGATGAGAGGCATAGATGGGGTAGACAAAAATGGTTCATGGGATGATGGACTACAGTTACAAAGGAGAGATTACAGAGAAAGGCACAAAGTGCTGGAATAACTCAGGGGGTCAGACAGCATCTCTGGAAAACAAAGATAGGTGATGTTTCAGGTTGGGACTCTTCTTCAGGGGCTTTCCTGACCTGAAATGTCACCTATTCATGTTCTCCAGAGATGCTGCCTGACCCACTGAATTACTCCAGCACTTTGTGTCTTTTTTTGTAAACAAGCATCTCCAGTTCCTTATGTCATGAGATTGCAGAGGCTGTATCCGCTGTCTTGTTTGCAGAAAAGGCCAAGGAGAGAGCAGCCAGAAGAATATAAACTGATGAGGTGTGGATGGGATGGAGAGTCGGAGCCATTCCTGTTGGTGGAGAGGTCTAGGAGTAAAGATCACAGGTGTAAAACAAAAGGAAAGGGAATTAAAAATGCCATGTGGAAAAACATCTCGCACAACATCTGGTTGACCTCTGGAATTCTCTGGCTGCTGATGTGGTGGAGGCAGATTCCATTGTGGCTTTCAAGAGGGAACTGGATAAATTCAAAGTAGATCAAAAACTTGAATGTTTGCGGAGATAGGGCCAGTGGGAGGCAACTACAGAGTTGCTGTAGGTAGAGAACCAGTGCAGGCATGATGGGCTGCATAGCCTCCTGTGCTGTAACCAGAGCGGTACAGTGGCGCAGAGGGAGAGTTGCTGCCTTACTGCGCCAGAGACCCAGGTTCGATCATGACTATGGGTGCTGTCCGTACAGAGATTGCACGTTCTCCCTGTGACTGTGTGGATTTTCTCCGGTTGCTCCGGTTTCCTCCCACATTCCAAAGACGTGCAGTTTGTAGGTTAATTGGCTTCTGTAAATTGTCCTTAAGCTGTAGGATAGAACGCATGGGCGATCGTTGGTCGGCGCGGACTCGATGGGCCGAAGGCCTGTTTCCACATTGTATCTCTAAATGGTAAACTGAACGAAACATCTATCTCACTCGAGCAGGCTCGAAGGTCCAAATGGCCTATTATTTGTAATTCATTCAAATTATCCCTGAAGGTGCCAAAATGTGGATTTTTTAAAAAATAGACTGGATTCATGCTACGGTCTGAAAGCTATAAAGAATATTACACTTATGAACTATTAAAGTAATCTATTTGATTTCACAATTTACTCAATTTTAGAGAGTTGGTTCAATCTAAACCATATACCTGAACTGTACATACAATCGGAGGTCCATTTTATACAATATTGAAGTATCAATGCACAAAAGCTAATAAATCGCTTGTTACCTCTTCAATTAAATTAGTCTGTTACGGCAAAGCCGATTAGAATACAACTTCAAAGCGCAGAAACATAATGACATACATTTTTTCCCTTTAAAAAAAAAAATCTGTTTATTAGTTTTTACAATTATTTCAACAATGAACAAACAATACGCGTAAAGATACACCCCCACCCCCCCCACCCCCCGCCCCATCCCAGATGCAGAGATAAACATTGACATTAGTAAAACAAATACAAAGTTAAAAATAATAAAAATAAAAAATAAAATAAAAATGTTCTAAAAAAAATTGATTACAGACAAGGGAGGAAGAGTGTAGGCAGACATATAAGCAGTCAGCACTTTGGTTTATCCCCATTCTCTAAAACAATCATTAAAGTTTTTACATAATTTAGAAACGGTGACCATGTTTCTTTAAAGCTTTCCTATGAATCTTTGAGAGAGAATCTAATCTTCTCTAGCTTTAAGTGATATAACACATCCTTGATCCATCTATTATGAGTGGGTGGCAATGCATGCTTCCAATTAAGAAGTATAAGACGTCTAGCCAAAAGAGAAGTAAAAGACATAATTACTTTTAGATATCGGGGGGTATTAGTTCCGGAAGGGACACCAAAAAGAGCTGTAAGAGGATTGGGTAGAATATCTATACCGGATATATCCCTAAAGGATTTAAAAATCCCGGTCCAAAATTCAGACAGGCGGGGGCACGTCCAAAACATGTGAATCAAGTCGGCAGGTGTTTGTCGACAACGGTTACATGCGTCACTCGTGCCGGGAAATATTCTTGCTAGTCTAGCGTTAGTGTAATGCGTGCGATGCAAAATTTTACATTGTATAAGATATGTCTAGCACAAATTGAGGAAGTGTGAACAAGTCCCAGCACAGTTTCCCATGTCCGATCCGTCATGCCAAACCCCAAATCCTGTTCCCAAGCTACCTTAAGATTATGGAGAGATTCAGGCTTAATGGAGTCTATTTCAGTGTGTATAATTGAAATCAGCCTCTGCGCATTGGGATTCAAAAGAAGAATAGAATCAATTTCAGAGTAAGTGAGCTGACTTGGAAATTCTGAAAATTGCCTTTGTAAGAAGTGCCTGACCTGAAAATAGCGAAATAGATGTGATCGGGGCAAGTTGAACCGTTCAGACAGGTCTGGAAATGACAAGAGGGTCCCATCACCATACAGATCATTAACAGTTCTGATACCCTTATCAAACCAGGTTTGAAAAGTAAAGTCAGTACATGATGGTTTAAACAAATAATTGCGATGTATTGGAGAATACAGGGATGGCCTTGTAAGACCAAAGTGTCTCCTGAATTGCATCCAGATCTTTAAAGTGTGCGTAACGGTGGGCATAGAACAGGCAATAGAGATAAGCGGTAAACCTGAACAAACTAAAGAGCAAAGAGAGTACTGGCACGAGGACAGCTCCATTTGTGCCCAAAGAGGAGTGTTTTCCAGATTAGACCAGTAGAGAAGCTTCTGAATATTACATGCCCAATAATACTTAAGGAAATTTGGAAGGCCCATCCCCCCCCATTGACTTGGACCGCTGGAGATACTCTTTCCTGATGCGCCGTGGTTTGTTTCCCCATAAAAAGGAAGATATGGTCTGGTCCAATTTTACAAAAAAGCTTCCCCTAATAAATATTGGTATATGTTGAAAAAGGTATTAAAATTTTGGTAAAGTGACCATTTTAATTAGGTTATAACAGGTATAACAGGTATAACAGAGCTTTATTTGTCGTTCGGTACCGAAGTACCGAACGAAACTACATAGCAGTCATAGAAAAAAAAAAGAACACAAGACACATAACCCCAACACAAACGTCCATCACAGTGACTCCAAACACCCCCTCACTGTGATGGAGGCAACAAAACTTCCCCTCTCTTCCCCACGCCCACGGACAGACAGCTCGTCCCCGACCGACCCGCACAGTCCCCGCACCGGGCGCTGAAACGTCTCGCGGCCGAACCGGGCGATGAAAGGCCCGCGACCAAGCCTTGCGCAGCTAAGTCCCGCAGCCGAGCCGCACCAGCGGTGAAAAGTCCCGCAGCCGAGCCGCACCGGGCGGTGTTAAGTCCCGCAGCCGAGTTGCACCGGGCGGTGTTAAGCCCCGCAGCCGAGCTGCACCGGGCGGTGTTAAGTCCCGCAGCCGAGCCGCACCGGGCGGTGTTAAGTCCCGCAGCCGAGTTGCACCGGGCGGTGTTAAGCCCCGCAGCCGAGCTGCACCGGGCGATGTAAAGTTCCGCAGCCGAGTTACACCGGGCGGTGTTAAGCCCCGCAGCCGAGTTGCACCGGGCGGTGTTAAGCCCCGCAGCCGAGTTGCACCGGGCGGTGTTAAGCCCCGCAGCCGAGTTGCACTGGGCGGTGTTAAGCTCCGCAGCCGAGCTGCACCGGGCGGTGTTAAGCCCCGCAGCCGAGCTGCACCGGGCGGTGTTAAGCCCCGCAGCCGAGTTGCACCGGGCGGTGTTAAGCCCCGCAGCCGAGTTGCACCGGGCGGTGTTAAGCCCCGCAGCCGAGTTGCACCGGGCGGTGTTAAGCCCCGCAGCCGAGCTGCACCGGGCGGTGTTAAGCCCCGCAGCCGAGTTGCACCGGGCGGTGTTAAGCCCCGCAGCCGAGCTGCACCGGGCGATGTAAGTCCAGCGGCCAGCCGCACCGGGATGTAAAGTCCAGCGGCCGAGCCGCACCGGGCGGTGTTAAGCCCCGCAGCTGAGTTGCACTGGGCGGTGTTAAGCCCCGCAGCCGAGCTGCACCGGGCGGTGTTAAGCCCCGCAGCCGAGTTGCACCGGGCGGTGTTAAGCCCCGCAGCCGAGTTGCACCGGGCGGTGTTAAGCCCCGCAGCCGAGTTGCACCGGGCGGTGTTAAGCCCCGCAGCCGAGCTGCACCGGGCGGTGTTAAGCCCCGCAGCCGAGTTGCACCGGGCGGTGTTAAGCCCCGCAGCCGAGCTGCACCGGGCGATGTAAGTCCAGCGGCCAGCCGCACCGGGATGTAAAGTCCAGCGGCCGAGCCGCACCGGGGGATGTTAGGCCCCGCAGCCGAGCCGCACCCCGCGCCGTGAGGAAGAAAAAAGTTCCCCACACCCACCCCCCACACACCACCACCCCCTCCCACACATACACAACCAAAAAAATATATATAAAAATCATCCCAACACCGACACTCAACAAAAAAAAGACGGACAGACTGCTAGTCAGCCGCTGCCGTTAGGCGCCGCCACGTGACCAATGCGACCGGCCAGTGATAAGGGCAGAGTAGACCAACGGTTAAAATCTTGTTTACAACGTTCTAGTAAGGGGAGAAAATTTGCATTAAAAATATGGGAGAAGGATTTAGTGATGACAATGCCAAGGTATTTAAACCCACTATCCATGCGCTTAAAAGGGAAAAGTGAATGAGGCATTCTTGTGGCTGCGGGGTTTATCGGAAAAAGCTCACTTTTCTGAATGTTCAGTTTGTACCCGGAGAATCTACCAAACTGCTCAAGCATAGATATAATAACTGAAACGGAAGAATTGGGGTTAGATATAAATAAAAGTAGATCATCCGCGTACAAAGACACTTTGTGGGTGACCCCCCCTCTGACAATGCCTTCAAACCTAACCTCGCTACGGAGCCAGATAGCCAGAGGTTCTATGGCGATTGCGAATAACAACGGTGATAGAGGACAACCTTGTTTAGTACCTCGTTTGAGGGGAAAGAAAGGTGAGTGTAAGTCATTAGTGATAACGGAAGCTACAGGGGCTGAATATAAAAGTTTAATCCATGAAATAAAATCTTCATTAATCCCCACTTTCTGAAGAACAAAAAAAAGATAGGTCCACTCTACCCTGTCGAAGGCCTTCTCAGCGTCCAACGAGAGGACAATTTCAGGGAGTTCAGAAATTGGAGCATGAACTATGTCCAACAGGCGACTTGTATTAAAAAAGGAGTGCCTCCCCTGGATAAAGCCTGTTTGGTCCGTTGATATTAAATCTGGGACCACATGTCGAAGACGGTTATAAAGGACTTTGGCCAAGATCTTTTGGTCCACATTGAGAAGAGAAATTGGTCT
Source organism: Rhinoraja longicauda (assembly GCF_053455715.1). Lineage (NCBI taxonomy): Eukaryota > Metazoa > Chordata > Chondrichthyes > Rajiformes > Arhynchobatidae > Rhinoraja > Rhinoraja longicauda. The sequence goes on along the minus strand of NC_135961.1, from coordinate 35,435,644 downwards.
TCTGCTACTACACAGAAGCGGGTCCTTATCTTTCTTAAGCAACAAGAAAATAGAGGCTTGAGACAATGTTTCTGGCAACTGGCCTTTCTGGAACGACTCATTGTACATAATTTGTAGTTCGGGGCCTAGAAGATGAAAAAATGTCTTGTAAAACTCCACTCTATATCCGTCAGGCCCTGGGGATTTACCATTTTGCATGGCTTTAATGGCTTCTTGGATTTCAAGAAGTGAAATCGGTCTTCCGAGGTTGCTGGAAACCATTTCATCAAGTACAGGATAGCATATACTGTTAAGAGGGTGATCCTGGTCCCAGATATCTGGGGGGCTTTCAGACGAGTAAAGATCGGAATAATAGTTTGCAAAGGCTTTGTTTATATCTCTTGTATCAGACAGAATAGCACCAGTGGGTGATTTAATTTTAGTAATCAGCCTGGAGGCAGCAACTGAACGAGCTTGATAGGCTAGAAGTTTACTTGCTTTGTCCCCCATCTCAAAAACACGTTGCCTAGACTTAAGCAAAAGTGTTTCAGCCTTGGTTGTTGATAACATGTCAAACTCAGTCTGGAGGTGCAGGCGCCTATTGTACAGAGCAGGAGATGGGGATATCGCATACTGATTGTCTAATTTTAAAATTTCCTCAGAGATTTGACATAGTTTCTTTGCCTCTGACTTTTTGGCATATGAAACAAAAGATATTATCTGACACCTTAAATAAGCCTTAAAAGCTTCCCATAGAATTGATTGGGAGACATCAGGAGTTTTGTTACTTTCAAAATAAAATCCAATTTGAGAGGTAAGATAGTCCTTGAATATCTTATCAGACAGCATTGGGGAATTAAAGCGCCACTGCCTCGATGGAACATAGCGTTTTAATAAATTGATCTCCATAGAAGTGGGGGCATGGTCGGATATAGCAATGCTGTGGTACTCAGATGACTTAAGGTTTGATAAAAGTCTGTCGTCCACAAGAAAGAAATCTATCCGAGAGTATGTATGGTGGGGATGAGAAAAAAAAGAATATGCTTTGGCTGATGGAAAGAAGAACCTCCAGGGGTCGGTTAGGCCGATCTGTTCAGCATGAGAGGCCAAAACCCTGGCAGAGTTGGAAGGGACATAGTCCTTGGTGGATGACCTATCAAGAGCTGTATCTTGAACCATATTAAAGTACCCCCCTATAATTAAAAAACTGTTGTCAAGAACGGGTAATGTAGAAAATAACTTAGAGATAAACTGACTATCATCCCAATTTGGTGCGTATATGCAAGCAAGGACTACGGGAGTGTTTTGGATGACACCTGATACAATAACATAATGTCCATTGGGATCAGTAATAGAGCTCAATAGTTCAAAAGTAATATTTTTATTAATTAAAATTGCAGTGCCTCTGGCTTTGTAATTAAACTTAGGTCCAAATGGCCTATTATTTGTAATTCAATCAAATTATCCCTGAAGGTGCCGAAATGTGGATTTAAAAAAAAATAGACTGGATTCATGCTACGGTCTGAAAGCTATAAAGAATATTACACTTATGAACTATTAAAGTAATCTATTTGATTTCACAATTTACTCAAATTCAGAGATATGGTTCAAATTTGCAGATGATACTAAGCTGGGGGGTAGTGTGAATTGTGAGGAAGATGCAATAAGGCTGCAGGGTGACTTGGACAGGTTGTGTGAGTGGGCGGATACATGGCAGATGCAGTTTAATGTAGATAAGTGTGAGGTTATTCACTTTGGAAGTAAGAATAGAAAGGCAGATTATTATCTGAATGGTGTCAAGTTAGGAGGAGGGGGAGTTCAACGAGATCTGGGTGTCTTAGTGCATCAGTCAATGAAAGGAAGCATGCAGGTACAGCAGGCAGTGAAGAAAGCCAATGGAATGTTGGCCTTCGTAACAAGAGGAGTTGAGTATAGGAGCAAAGAGGTCCTTCTACAGTTGTACCGGGCCCTGGTGAGACCGCACCTGGAGTACTGTGTGCAGTTTTGGTCTCCAAATTTGAGGAAGGATATTCTTGCTATGGAGGGCGTGCAGCGTAGGTTAATTCCCGGAATGGCGGGACTGTCGTATGTTGAAAGGCTGGAGCGATTGGGCTTGTATACACTGGAATTTAGAAGGATGAGGGGGGATCTTATTGAAACATATAAGATAATTAGGGGATTGGACACATTAGAGGCAGGAAACATGTTCCCAATGTTGGGGGAGTCCAGAACAAGGGGCCACAGTTTAAGAATAAGGGGTAGGCCATTTAGAACGGAGATGAGGAAGAACTTTTTCAGTCAGAGAGTGGTGAAGGTGTGGAATTCTCTGCCTCAGAAGGCAGTGGAGGCCAGTTCGTTGGATGCTTTCAAGAGAGAGCTGGATAGAGCTCTTAAGGATAGCGGAGTGAGGGGGTATGGGGAGAAGGCAGGAACGGGGTACTGATTGAGAGTGATCAGCCATGATCGCATTGAATGGCGGTGCTGGCTCGAAGGGCTGAATGGCCTACTCCTGCACCTATTGTCTATTGTCTATTGTCTAATCTAAACCATATACCTGAACTGTACATACAATCGGAGGTCCATTTTATACAATATTGAAGTATCAATGCACAAAAGCTAATAACTCGCTTGTTACCTCTTCAATTAAATTAGTCTGTTACGGCAAAGCCGATTAGAATACAACTTCAAAGCGCAGAAGCATAATGACATACATTTTTTCCCTTTTTAATCCTTTAAATGCATTGACTACTTTCGTGAGAATGCCTTGATTTGGACGGTATAAGTATCTGGAGACAAGAGACTGCAGAATGATGGATACGTTGACCATTCCTTTTCTTCCACAGTTACTGCTTGACCCGCTGAGTTCCCCTAGCAATTTTTTGGGGGGCACGTTTCCAAAGGTTCTGCAGAACCTTCACCAAACCAATTAATTTCTTATCTCGGTTATTTTGTCAGTACGCCTTAAACCAGGCGTTGACACAAGATTGGAAAAAAAAAGTTATTTTATCATGTCCAAGGTGTAGCAGAGACACGATAAGACCAAATTCCATCTGGCGTGACTAGGTCGAAGCAAAGTATCATTACACTACCATTGAACCATTCAAAGTCTCCCAAGTGTCATTTCCCTTGCGTTTCACCAATTAGAGTCAAGTCTATACATCCCAAGAGACCGCTCATGATGAAGTTACTGATATCACCTGTTACCTCCAGGTAAACAAATTACTTCAATCAAGAACACCTTTTAAATAAGCAGAGAGCCATTACGAAAAGACTACAGAAATAAGTAAAATAGGGACGTTTCGAGCAACTGACTTTAGACTAGTTAGCACAACTGCTCTCTCAAAAAACTATGGGGGAGTTCTGAAGAAAGGTTCTGACCCGAAACGTCATCTCCAGAGATGCTGCATGACCCGCTGAGATACTCCAGCATTTTGAGCCTACCTTCACACTAAACTACTTTCCACATAGAGCATCCGTGAGACATGCCAACTAAGAATTAGTGACTGCCATTGATTTTAAAGCAAAGTGTAACATTATTTTTCATCCTATTTGTTTGCAAAAGTATGAAATTCAACTTGTTACTCACACACAGAATGTTTTCCAAATATCTAGAGCCACATATTTCTGCGGAGAAGACTAACACCAGCCACGTACCCAGAGGACAGCATTGCTTCTCCTTCTCCCTGTGCAGTCTGGGTAATAATCCCCAGACATACAGTAACTCGGCAGTTTATTCTCTTCATGAGTTACTAAAAAAAATTATTTCCAAGTAAACAGACAACATAAGTTCTCAAAGGGCTAATTAACTGCATCAAGTACGATACATGTTATTGGGGAGAGACCTTAAAATGTTCCGTTCACTGTTCCAGGACTCCACGCTGTTGTCTTTTCCCAGTGGATGCTTCATGGGCCAAATCCATGGTGTCAGAATATACAGCACCTGCTGCAGTGGGGTTAATGTTTCATTGCTGCCATTTTATGTACCATCTTGCCACCATAAACATAGGAATTTACAGGAGCGATGACTCAAAAAGTCAGCCAGCATCATCAGAGACCCACACCACCCTGGCCACACACTCATTTCACTGTACCATCCAGGTTCAGGAACAGCTTCCCTAGTCGTTAGGGTATTAAATACGCCAACCATCAAATAAGCTTTGAACATAGACTTGGGGGCATTGTTTTTTTTGTTGTTGCAGTTATTGTTTGTATGTTTTTAGGTGTATATATATGTATGTGTGTGTGTGTATCTATGTACATGTGCATATATATATACACACATAAAATACTTTATATATATATATGCACACTGAATTTTTTTTCTTTTATTATGTTGTTTACAGTCATATGTTTACATATTCTGTTGTGCTGCTGCAAGTAAGAATTCCATTATTCTATTTGGCATATATGAAAATAAAACACACTCGACTCTAAGAGATTCACAGAGATAGCAATAAAAATTTTAATAAATGAGACTCAACAAGACGACTTTGAAGCTGGTATGACTTGGGTGGGGGAGGGAGGTATGACCCAAGTCATACCAGCTTCAAAGTCGTCTTGTTGAGTCTCATTGTCTGTACCTGTTCTCGCCTAACACGCTAACAATGGCCTGCTTCGTTTACCATCGGTACTTTCTTGCATTTTTTTCATTCATTTGTTCTTTCTCTCTCTACATCACCGTCTATATCTCATTTCCCTTTCCCCTGACTCTCAGTCGGAAAAAGGATCTCAATCCGAAACATCAGCTATTCCTTTTCTCCAGAGATGCTGTCTGGCCCGCTGAGTTACTCCAGCTTTTTGTGTCTATTTTGTACTTGTACTCGCTGGAATTGGGCTTGTACTCGCTGGAATTTAGAAGACTGAGGGGGGATCTTATAGGAACATATAAAATTCTTAACGGGTTGGAGAGGCTAGATGCGGGAAGATTGTTCCCGATGTTGGGGGAGTCCAGAACCAGGGGTCACAGCTTAAGGATAAGGGGGAAGTCTTTTAGGACCGAGATGAGAAAACATTTCTTCACACAGAGAGTGGTGAGTCTGTGGAATTCTCTGCCACAGAAGGTAGTTGAGGCCAGTTCATTGGCTATATTTAAGAGGGAGTTAGATGTGGCCCTTTTTGCTAAAGGGATCAGGGGGTATGGAGAGAAGGCAGGTACAGGCTACTGAGCTGGATGATCAGCCATGATCATATTGAATGGCGGTGCAGGCTCGAAGGGCCGAATGGCCTACTCCTGCACCTATTTTCTATGTTTCTATGTTTCAGTTTAAACCAGCATCTGCAATTCCTTCCTACACTATGTGAGAGAAGGTAGAAACAAAGTGCTGGAGTAACAGTGGGTCAGGCAGAATCTCTAGTGAAAAAGGATGAGAAAGCAAAAATACCATTTTCTCCAGAGATGCTGCCTGGCCCACTGGCTTACTCCAGCACTCTGCTTTCAATTAGGTTGCCTTCCCACTGAGCCCTGGTGAGTGGGAAGGGAACACAGGAATCAATGCCCCAGTGATTGGGAAAGAACAGGAACCAGGGCCTTGATAAGTGGGGAGCGGTAACTGTGGCCCCAGTCTGTCATGGGGTAGCGTGGCAACGATTAGCTGGAGAACCAAGTCCTAAACCATCAGGATTTGTGAATGATTGGATAGTTGATTATGGCTTTTACGGTAAATACTAGTAAAAAGATATATAACTTAAGTTTAATAAATAAGTTAAGTAAATAAAATTCCATTTGTAATTCTGCAAACAATGATTCTTTTCTTTTTTGCTCTGGTTTATTTTCACCCACATGTTTAGACTGTAATGTTGTATCCTTATTGTTTTGATGTGGTTATGCTTTATTCTTAATTGTTAACTGTATGTTTGTGTTGTCATTTGTGAGCGGAGTACCAAGGCACATTCATTGTATATGCAATTACTTGGCCAATAAACTTATTCATTCATTCATTCATTAATGATGAATAATTTCATCATAATGAGATTTGAGATGAACAGCTTATTCAACGATTATAGTGTCTTCCCTTCAGCTTTTTAATTAAAGAGTGATGCAGTATTGAGTGTGTAGACTTTCAAGGACTGTGGTGCGACGTTTTGTATCCCTGCTTGGGGGGTCTTGCTTAGTATGAAGAGCAGGGACTGCCGAGGCAGCTTATAGAGTGATACAGTGTGGAAACACGCCCTTCGGCCCAACTTGCCCACACCGGCCAACATGTCCCAGCTACACTAGTCCCACCTGCCTGCGCTTGGTCCATATCCCTCCAAACTTGTCCTAACCATGTGCCTGTCTAACTGTTTCTTAAACGTTGGGATAGTCCCAGCCTCAACTACATCATCTGACAACGTGTCCCATACACCCACAACCCTTTGTGTGAAGAAGTTACCCTTCAGATTCCTATTAAATCTTTTCTCCTTCACCACGAACCTACGTCCTCTGGTCCTCGATTCCCCTACTCTGGGCAAGAGACTCTGTGCATCTACCCGATCTATTCCTCTCATGATTTTATACACCTCAATGAGATCACCCCTCATCCTCCTGCACTCTAAGGAATAGAGACTCAGCCTACAAAATGGCGGCACTGCCCTAGCAGCTGCCGCTCACCTGCGGTCCATTTGTCTTTGTGTTTTTGTTGTTTTTTGTTGTCTTAATTGTAGTTGTGATGTGGTGTTTTTGTGTTTATGTACTATGTGTGTATGTGGGGGGGAGGGGGAAACTAACACTGTAAATTAGTGTGTCCCTTCCGAACGGAGACCCGACCTTTGTTTTCTGGGCCGTGTCTCCGTTCCTGCTGCGGCCTACCATCGGCCCAACTCCTGGAGCTGTCGGCCTCCAGGGCTCTGGTTCGCGGAGCCCGCGGATCGGACTTACCACCACCGGAGCCGGCCGTCTTCGGAGGCTGCGGGAGCAGCTGCGACTCGCCTTAGGTTCGGGCCGCGTGGATTCCGACATCGGGAGCTCCGGCAGCGGCAGCGTGTTCGCCCACCCCGGATCGCGGGGCTTGGGTCGCGGACATTTCACTGTCCGGCGCGGCCTAAGATGGCCGCGGGATATTTCTCTGCTAGGCGGGGGCTTCAATGTCGGGAGCCACGACCGCCCCGACGTGCAACAACAGCGGCAGCAGCGTGTTCGCCCGCCCCGGATCGGACTTTTCATCGGCGGAGCCGGCCGTCTTCGGAGGCTGCGGGAGCGGCTGCGACGCGACGCGCCTTGGGCTCGGCCCGCTGCGGACCGTCCGGCGCGGCCTGCAACCACAACAACCTGACTGCGGGCGAGGACAGCAGGAGAAGGGAAAGACATTGTGGCCTTCCATCACAGTGAGGAGAGAGAGGACTGGAGGAGACTCACTGTGATGGATGTTTCTTTGATGGATGTTTCTTTTTTGTGTGTTTTTGGGGTTGGGTGGTTTGAGTGCCTGTTTGATGCTTTTATTGTTGGACTGTGTTTTTGGGGGTTTTGGGGTGTGTGATTTGAATGCCTATTTAATGCTTTTATTGTTGGACTGTGTTTTGGGGGGTTTTTGGGGTTGGGTAATTTTGGGTGCCTGTTTAGTGCTTTTATTGTTGGACTGTGGGTGATTGAATTAACATTTTGTTCAAGATGGCCGCGCCGTTGTGTTTGGCTGCCTGCCACTGTATGTTTCTTTTTTTTTCCTGGTCAGATGTACAGCACTTTGGTCAACGTGGGTTGTTTTTAAATGTGCTATACAAATAAATTGACTTGACTTGACTTGACTACTCAACCTCTCCCTATAGCTCACACCCTCTAATCCTTGCAACATCATCGTAAATCTTCACTGAACTCTTTCAAGCTTGACAATATCTTTCCTATAACATGGTGCACAGAAATGAACACAATATTCCAAATGAGGTCTCACCAATGTCTTATACAGAGTTCTGGAGTCTAATTGTATGGAGATCTGATTCCTCAATGTAGGAAGAAAATGCTGCATTAGGGAGTTCACCAGATGTTTGTCAGACCAATTCTTGGGATTCCAGCTATGTGCTGAGTGGAGAGATTAGGTAGACAGGGTATATACTTTCTTAAAACATATAGATTTTTTACAGGTCTTGACAATCTATCCAACCGACCACCTAACCTAACCCACCATGGTGGCGCAACAGTAGAGTTGCTGCCTTACAGCGCCAGAGACCCGGGTCAGATCCCGACTATGGGTGCTGTCTCTACGGAGTTTGTACATTCTCCCAGTGACTGTGTGGGTTTTTGCCGCGATCTTCGGTTTCCTTCCACATTCCAAAGACGTACAGGTATGTAGGTTAATTGGCTTAGTGTATGTGTAAATTGTCCCTAGTGTGTGTAGGATAGTGTTAATGTGCGGGGATCGCTGGTCGGTGTGGACTCAGTGGACCATATCTCTAAACTAAACTATCATCTAGTTCCTTGGAGACCCTACTTTATTGGACTTTATCTTACATTAAATGATATTTCCTTCATCATGTACACTCTGGACAGCTTGTTTGTAATCATGTATTGCCGATCTGCTGCCTGGGTAGCACACAACAAAATATTTTTTTCACTGTACCTCAGTACATGTGACAATAAACTAAACTAGGACATGTGCATGGATAGGAAAGGTTTGGAGGGATATGTGAGCAAGTGGACCCGTTGGGCCCAAACCTCTCCTGCATTGTTGCAGCACCCTCTCCCCCGCCCTCCGCTCCCCCTCCTTCCCCTCTCCTCCCCCTTCCCCTCCCCCCACTCCACGCCCCTTATCCTCCCTCCTCCCCCCACCCCCTCCCTCCCTAGGAGATAGATTTAAACTTTAAAATGTGAATAACTTAAAAAATATTACACCAATTTCAATGAAACTTCTTCCATTAGCACCAAAGGGATGATGGTGAGTAAGGTGGGCCAAAAAATGTCACACTATCATGTACCGTTTTGGCTGTAGTTTAGGAACAAACAAACAAAAGAGAGTTTTATTATATAGATAGATGGACCAAATGCAGGAAAATGGGACTAGCATAGATGGGGCATCTTGGTCAGCATGGGCAAGTGGCTCAACTCATCCATGCGAGCTGAAGAGTCTGTTTATGTGCTGCATGACTGTCTGAGTGCAAGAGCGCGCAGCATGAAGGTGGCCCAAAGAGCTTGTTTCCATGTTGTGGTATTTCGATGAGTGTAGGTAGATGTAGCACACAGAGGGTGAGCCAAAGGGCCGGATTCCGTGCTGTGTGATTCAATGTGTAGGTGGATGCAACATGAAGAAGGTGGGCCGAAGAGCTTGTTTCCATGTTGTGGTGATTCAATGAGTGTAGGTGGGTGTAGCATACGGAGACACAAAATGCTGGAGTAACTCAGCGGGGCAGGCATCATCTCTGGAGAGAATGAATGGCTGACGTTTCAGGTGGAAACCCTTCTTCAGAGTAGTCTGAAGAAGGGTCTCGACCGAGATGCTGCCTGTCCCACTGAGTTACTCCAGCATTTTGTGTCTATCATTGGTTGCATTCAGAAGGTGGGCCGAAGAGCTTGTTTTCATGTTGTGGTGATTCAATGGGTGTAGGTGGGTGACGTATACAGAAAGTGGGCCGAAGGGCCTGTTTCCATATTGTGGTGATGCAATGAGTGTAGCTGGGGGCAGCATAGACAGGATGGGCCGAAGGGCCGTTTCCGAGCTGCTTGCCTTTTATTGAACGGTGGAGCCGGATCCACTGCCTCCCTCCGGCAGAGATGAAGGAAGTCCGCCGATCTCCGCCCTCAGTCGGCAGCGATCAGGGGAGGTGGCGGTGGGACCGGCGCGCCACAGGATACCTGGGCCGAGATTACTGCCAGTGCGCCTGCGCGGGACCGCCAGCACCTTCCCACCGCAACTCAGTGACCACGCCCCCTATGACGATCCCGCTTGCTCAGCCTCGCCCCCTGCAGTCTGCTCCCCATGAAGTGCGTCAGCAGCCTCGCCCCCTGTGACGCGCCGGATCAGCCCCGCCTCCGATGACGTGATGTTGGTAGTCCCGCCCCCTGTGACGCACGCACGCACGGACGCAGTCCCCGCCCCGTTGACGCCGGGAGCCGCGAGCAAAAGGAGGCGGTTGGAAGATGGACGAATATCAAACCGGGGAGGAGGTGGGGATGAGGGGAGTTGAAGTGTAATGATTGGGGGCTGGAGGGTTGATGTTTGCAGCGTTTAAGGGAGGGGCAATGAATGGGAGGATCAGGGGTGGGAGATCGAGGGGGTGAGGGTGGGTGAGGAGGGTCGGGGTGGGACAGGGCACGGCGGGGGAGGAGAGTGGTCAGGGACGGATGGAGGAGGAAAGGTCAGTGGAGGATGAGGAAGGGGGTCCGGGTGGGAGAGAGGAGGGTGGTTGAGGGAGTTTGGGAGGTGGTCATGGTGGTTGTGGAGGAGTGGGAGAGGTACCAGCAGGGAAGCAGGTATGTGAGGTGAGGGGTGTAAGGTATTGGAGGTGCATTGGAGGGCAAACAGGTAAGCAGATGGATAGGAGGATAGACTTAGTGCTGCTAACAGCCTGATGTCAGTGTTGGATGAATTACAGAATCAAGGGATATGGGGGAAAAGCAGGAACAGGGTACTGATTTTGGATGATCAGCCCTGATCATATTGAATTGCGATGCTGGCACAACGGGCCAAATGGCCTACTCCTGCACCTATTTTCTATGTTTCTATGGATGAAAGTGGTTGATGGTCAATGTACTGTCAGCCCTGGTTGATGTTTCTTTTTTTTAACCAAAAATAAATGTATTCAATTATTCACAACAAAAATATTTACAAAACTAACAGTAAAACCCACCACCAAATACAAAAATTATCAAATATTCTAAATGCTAAATATTAAATAACTATATTACATTGCTGGTCTAGGATGCATTCAACCCTGTGGTGCCCAGCGGACCCGGAAATCCCTGTGGTGACTGTGTGTTCCTTTTCGAGGGACACCCCGGCTCGGACGTAACCCTGGAAAAGGGCCCAGTTGATGTTTCATGTCATCATTCCAGTCGGTGTAGAATAAAATGTTATCAGCAAAATCAATTAGCTTGCAATCAAAAAACATAAACATTGAAAGAAACAGCACATAGGCAGTTTTAATGTTCACAAAACATTTAATTGATACCGTTTAATATTTAATGCCCGTGGGAGGCCACCTGCTAATCAGTACTATGAATAAATTCCACCTGGAAATCTTTTCAAAGGTAAAACAAACCTGTATCTTTTCTTTTTCAGACTATATTTATTGTTGATGAAATAAGTGGTATTATCAAAGAGGTAAGGCAATGTAGGACAATTAAAAAAAAATTTAACTCAAGGTTGTCAGCTGTTGAAATTCATAAAAGTTTTACTTTTTCCTAGTCAATAGAGACTGCAATCGGTGGAAATGCATATCAGCCAAACAGAGTTCACCAGTGGACTACTAGTGTGGTCGAACTCTGTCTAAGCCAGCTCACCAAACTGGGCAAACCATTCAAGTATATTGGTAAGTGCTCTCCAAGACTGACTGTGAAGTATTTGCTGCTGCGGGTTGATGTTGCTGGGAGTCAAGTGTTTTATTGTCATCTGTTCCAGAACAGAACAATGAAATTCTTACTTGCAGCAGCACAACAGATATGTAAACATAGTACTCTGTAAAAAACAACAAAACAAGTTCATAAACACATGACATTTTTACAGTTTTATGTCATAATTTGTAATGACAAAATACAAGGGTGACCAAAATCATGAGGACCATATGTTTCCCCAGAGTGGAGGTCTAAAACCCACAGGGCACAGGTTTAAGATATTAATTTAAAGGAGATCTGAGGAACATTTGTTTCCACCCAGAGACTTTTTCAAATCTGGAACCCAGTGCATTTGGGGGAGGTACTCTCATAACATTTATGAATTATCTAGACGAACACTTGAATATAACTTTGGACCAAGTGCTGGTAAATGGGATTGGTGGTTGATGGTCGGCACAGACATCTGCTTCCAGTCTGAAAAATCGCAGTTTAATGCAGGTCCTTAAATGCGGGTCAGGCAGCACCTGTGAAGAGAATGAACAGGCAATGTTTGGGTCGGGTCCTGACCTGATACCTTGCCTATCTAGAAATCCTAAGTGGCAGAAAATCTGCATTGACTCAATTATTCCATTCTTTGAATTTGTCACATCCGAAGTGAAATTATACAGAGGAAATTGATGTTGAATTTGAAACATGCACCGTTCAAATCTAAATGAGTGCTGGAATGACAGATTTCTAATGTATCTGTCATTGTACTAATTCTTCAGCCAGAACATCCATCATCATCCTTCTCAATTCTTTGCACGCAGCACATTTTATCCAGCTAATACGTTAAAATTGTGGTAAAATTGGTGTAGTGGGAGTTAGAAGTTCTCCAAAGTACTTGCCGGTTGGGATATTCAACCTTTTAATTGTATTTGACTGCAGTGACCTCTGTGATCATGCAGAAGAATGGAGCTGGTCTACACACAGCTAGTTCCTGTTACTGGGACAACAATGCTGATGGTAAGTCTCGCGCTGACAACTGTTAATCGGCCCTTCTGAAGAATCGCCACATGACTAAAATCGATGCTTTGTGTGGAGCTTGGAGCTTGGAAACATTTCAACATGAGACTGTCTCAAGGCAAGACTATGCCTCAGCAAGACTGTATACCTTATTTTAGTTTAGCTGGAGATGGAGCATGGAAAATGATCTTGGTCCACCAAGACCATGTTGAGACTAGTTATGTTATCCCACTTTTGCACCCACTCCCGACACACTCGGGACAATTTACAGAGAGCCAATTAACATACAAACCCGCATGTCTTTGGGATGCAGGAGGAAACTAGAGCACCTGGGGGAAACTCACACAGTCACAGAGAGAATATGTAAAGTCCACACAGACAGCACCCGAGGTAGGGATCAAACCTGGGTCTCTGGCGCTGTGAGACAGCTGCTCTACCAGCTGCGCCATTGTGTCGCTTTCGGTTCTTTTCCTTATAGACAATGCCAAATGACTTGATTAAACTTAGTTTGATGTTCAGAAGCCAACAGTCCGGTAACACGTCACTTTTAAATACAAAGATGCTATTACCAATTTTAAATAGTGAAATCCCTACATTAAGCATCCAAAAAGAAAACTGATGAATAGTCAACTGTAATTTAAAAGGAAAAATCTTCTTTAACAACATAAACCTATTCTCTGAAGAGGTAACAGTCGCAGCAAAGGCTAAGGCAGACCACAATACACCGTCTTCTATGGGTCGCCCAATTTTGAATCTAATCTACCAAGTCTCCATGTATACCACGTGGATTAGCTTCACATGAGTGACCTTGTCAAATGCCTTGCTCAAGTTCATGTAGATAATGTCTACCACTCATCACCTTCACCATCAATCACCTTCATCATCTCTAAAGAAAGGTAAACTTCGAAAGTAATGCCAGATTCGCAGTACACTTTGATTAGATCACATTGACTCGGTGTACTGTTGTATAAGAAAATAACTGCAGATGCTGGTACAAATCGAAGGTATTTATTCACAAAATGCTGGAGTAACTCAGCAGGTCAGGCAGCATCTCAGGAGAGAAGGAATGGGCGAGGTTTCAGGTCGAGACCCTTCTTCAGACCGATGTCAGGAGGGCTGGACAAAGGAAGGATATAGGTGGAGACAGGAAGATAGAGGGAGATCTGGGAAGGGGGAGGGGAAGAGAGGGACAGAGGAACTATCTAAAGTTGGAGAAGTCAATGTTCATACCACTGGGCTGCAAGCTGCCCAGGCGAAATATGAGGTGCTGTTCCTCCAATTTCCAGTGGGCCTCACTATGGCACTGGAGGAGGCCCATGACAGAAAGGTCAGACTGGGAATGGGAGGGGGAGTTGAAGTGCTCAGCCACTGGGATATCAGATTGGTTAACGCGGACCGAGCGCATGTGTTGAGCGAAGCGATCGCCGAGCCTGCGTTTGTTTTCGCCGATGTAAATAAGTTGACATCTGGAGCAGTGGATGCAATAGATGAGGTTGGAGGAGGTGCAGGTGAACCTCTGTCTCACCTGGAAAGACTGTTTGGGTCCTTGGATGGAGTTGAGGGGGGAGGTAAAGGGACAGGTGTTGCATCTCGTGCGGTTGCAGGGGAAAGTGCCCGGGGATGGGGTGGTTTGGATAGGAAGGGACGAGTGGCCCAGGGAGTTATGGAGGGAACGGTCTCTGTGGAACGCAGAAAGGGAAGGGGATGGGAAGATATGGCCAGTGGTGGGGTCCCGTTGTAGGTGACGAAAATGTTGGCGGATGATTTGTTGGATCCGCTGGCTGATGGGGTGGAAGGTGAGAACGAGGGGGATTCTGTCCTTGTTACGAGTGGGGGGAGGGGGAGCAAAAGCGGAGCTGCGGGATGTAGAAGAGACCCTAGTGAGAGCCTCATCCATAATGGAAGAGGGGAAGCCGCGTTTCCTGAAGAATGAGGACATCTCTGACGCCCTAGTGTGAAACACCTCATCCCGGGCGCAGATGTGGCGTAGACGGAGGAATTGGGAGTAGGGGATAGACTTTTTGCAGGAGGGAAGAAGTGTAGTCCAGATAGCTGTGCGAGTCAGTGGGTTTATAGTAGATGTCAGTCACTAGTCTGTCTCCTGTGATAGAGATGGTGAGGTCCAGAAACGGGAGGGAGATGTCGGAGATAGTCCAGGTATATTTAAGGTACTGTTGCGGTCACTGTACAATTAAGGATGTTGAATAGAGAAGAGGACAGAGATTTGCTAAAACACCTTATGGAGTAATGAATTGATTTGGCAAAAATGCACAAGCTCATTCTCCTTTCTATTCAAAAAGAGATGGCGGGGAGAGAACTAATGGAGATCTTTAAAGTTTTATGAAATGTTTTGGTATGGCAGGCACATATTCCATTTGTGGGGAAGAGGATACTTGAACTCTTTAGAACAAAATTTACACAGAATCAAATGGAGTATTTGTAAGAAATCCTTAGGGAGTGGGCAGGAATGCGAATATTGCTTTCACAGAAAATAGTTGAACAAGATGCAATAAATACACTTACAGATCCTCCCCATGTTACAATGCCCGACATGTACAGCTCGTACATACCGGCCATTGTTTGGGAGACCAGGGAAATGGACATGCCGTCTGTTGCAGATCTGCAAGCATCTGAACAGGTGAGATAAACATAGAATTTTAGGAGTAGGACTGTCGGCCCTTTGAGCCAGCACCGCCATTCAATATGATCATATTTGATCATCCAAAATCAGTACCCCGTTCCTGCTTTCTCCCCATATCCCTTGATTCCGTTAGCCGTAAGTGCTATATTTAACTCTCTTTTGAATACAGCCAGTTAACTGGCCTCCACTGCCCTCTGTGGCAAAGAATTCCACAGATTCACAACTCTCTGGGTGAAAAAGTTTTCCCTCATCTCAGTCCTAAATGGCCTACCCCTTATTCTTAAACTGTGACGCCTGGTGCTGGGCTCCCCAAACATCGGGAACATTTTTCCTGCATTTAGCATGTCCAATCCCTTAAGAATTTTATATGTTTCCATAAGATCCTCTCTCATCCTTCTAAATTCCAGTGAATATAAGCCCAGTCGATCCATTCTTTCATCATATGTCAGTCCCGCCATCCCGGAAAGTAACCTGGTGAACCTACGCTGCACTCCCTCAATAACAAGAATGTCCGTCCTCAAATTAGGAGACCAAAACTGCACACTATACTCCAGGTGTGGTCTCATCAGCACCCTGTACAACTGCAGTAGGCCCTCCTTGCTCCTATACTCAAACCCTCTCGCTATGAAAGCCAACATGCCATTTGCTTTCTTCACTGCCTGCTGTACCTGTTTGCTTACTTTCAGTGACTGATGTACAAGAACTCCCAGGTCTCGTTGCACCTCCCCTTTTCTTAATCTGACACCATTCAGATAATAATCTGCCTTGTTCTTGCCACCAAAGTGGGAAATCACACATTTATTCACATTATACTGCATCTGCCATGCATCTGCCCTTTCACCCAAACTATACAAGTCACCCTGCAGCCTCATTGCATCCTCCTCACAGCTCACACTGCCACCCAGCTTGGTGTCATCTGCAAACTTGGAGATGTTACATTTAATTCCTTCGTCTAAATCGTTAATATTGTAATTAAAGGGTCCCAGCACTGAGCCTTGCGGCACCCCACTAGTCACAGCCTGCCAATTCTGAAAATTAGCCGTTAATTCCTACTCTTTGCTTCCTGTCTGTCAAACAGTTCTCTATCCATGTCAATAGCCTACCCCAATACTCTCCCTTATCCACTCTACTTGTTACATCCTCAAAATAAAATCCAGATTAGTCAAGCATGATTTCCCCTTCATAAATTCATGCTGACTTTGACCGAACTGTCACTCCTTTCCAAATATGCTGCTATTACATCTTTAATAATCGACTCAAGCATCTTCCCCACTACCGATGTCAGGCTAACTGGTCCATAATTCAGTTCCCTCTCTCCCTCCTTTCATAAAAATTGTTACATTAGCTACCCTTCAGTCCACAGAATCTGATCCAGTCTATAGAACATTGGAAAATGATCAACAATGCATCCACGATTTCTAGGGCCACCTCCTTGAATACTCTGGGATGCAGACCCATCTGGCCCTGGGGATTTATCTGCCTTCAGTCCCAACAGTTTACCTAACACTATTTCCTGACTAATGCAGATTTCGTTCAGTTCCTCCCTCCCACTAGATCCTCGGTCCTCTAGTATTTCTGGGAGATTGTTTGTGTCTTCCTTAGTAAAGACAGAATCAAAGTACTTGTCTGCCATTTCTTTGATTCCTATTATAAATTCACCTGTTTCTGACTAAAGGGCCTACATTTGCCTTCACTAATGCTTTCCTCTTCACCTATCTATAGCTTTTACAATCAGTTTATATGTTCCTCACAAGCTTTCTTTCATGCTCTATTTTCCCCTTCTCAATTAACCCCTTTGTCCTCCTCTGTTGAATTCTAAATTTCCCCCAGTTCTCTGGTTTGCTGCTTCCTCTTGCCAATTTATATGCCTCTTCCTTGGAAATCCTTAATTTCTCTCTTTAACCACAGTTGAGCTGCCTTCCCGGTTTTATTTTTACACCAGACAGGGATGAACAATTGTAATTCATTCATGCGATCTTTAAATCTTTGCCGTTGCATATGTACTGTCAAGCCTTTAAGTGTAAGAAAATAACTGCAGATACTGGTACAAATTGAAGGTATTTATTTCACAAAATGCTGGAGTAACTCAGCAGGTCAGGCAGCATCTCAGGAGAGAAAGAATGGGTGACATTTTGGGTTGAGACCCTTCTTCAGACTGATGTCAGGGGGGCTGGACAAAGGAAGGATATAGGTGGAGACAGGAAGATAGAGGGAGAACTGGGAAGGGGGAGGGGAAGAGAGGGACAGAGGAACTATCTAAAGTTGGAGAAGTCAATGTTCATACCGCTGGGCTGCAAGCTGCCCAAGCGAAATATGAGGTGCTGTTCCTCCAATTTCCGGTGGGCATCACTATGGCACTGGAGGAGGCCCATGACAGAAAGATCAGACTGGGAGTGGGAGGGGGAGTTGAAGTGCTCAGCCACCGGGAGATCAGGTTGGTTAAGGCGGACTGAGCGAAGGTGTTGAGCGAAACGATCGCCGAGCCTGCGTTTAGTTTCGCCGATGTAAAGAAGTTGACATCTAGAGCAGCGGATACAATAGACGAGGTTGCAGGAGGTGCAGGTGAACCTGTCTCACCTGGAAAGAGTTTGGGTCCTTGGATGGAGTTAAGGGGGGAGGTAAAGGGACAGGTGTTGCATCTCCTGCGGTTGCAGGGGAAGGTGCCCGGGGATGGGGTGGTTTGGGTAGGAAGGGACGAGTGGACCAGGGATTTACGGAGGGAACGGTCTCTGCGGAACGCAGAAAGTGGAGGGGATTGGAAGATGTGGCCAGTAGTGGGGTCCCGTTGTAGGTGACAGAAATGTTGGAGGATGATTTGTTGGATCCGCTGGCTGATGGGGTGGAAGTGTCCCACCGAACTTATTTCCACCTACCTCGACTCCATCCTATCCCCCCCCTGGTCAAATCCCTCCCCACCAAGGTCCAAAACACCTCACATGCACTCCATCTCCTCGATAACGTTCGGTTTCCAGGCCCCCACTCCCTCATCTTTACCATGGATGTCCAGTCACTCTACACTTCCATCCCCCACAAGGATGGTCTTGAAGCCCTCCGTTTCTTTCTTGACCGTAGAACCAGCCAATCCCCATCTACTAACACTCTCCTCCGCGTAGCAGAGCTGGTTCTTACCCTTAACGTCTCCTTTGACTACTCCCCCTTCCTCCAAACCAGAGGCGTAGCTATGGGCACTCGCATGGGCCCTAGCTATGCCTCCCACTTTGTTGGGTACATCGAACAATCCCTGTTCCAGACGTAAACTGGCCCCATTCCCGAACTACCTCCGCTACATCGTCGACTGCATTGGTGCTACCTCTTGTACCCATGCAGAACTCACTGAATTCATACACTTCACTTCCAATTTCCATCCTGCTCCTAAATATACTTGGACTATCTCTGACATCTCCCTCCCGTTTCTGGACCTCACCATCTCCATCACAGGAGACAGACTAGTGACTGACATCTACTATAAACCCACTGTCTCGCACAGCTATCTGGACTACACTTCTTCCCACCCGGTCTCCTGCAAAAAGTCTATCCCCTACTCCCAATTCCTCTATCTACGCTGCATCTGCGCCCGGGATGAGGTGTTTCAACTAGGGCTTCCGAGATCTCCTCGTTCTTCAGGAAACAGGGCTTCCCCTCTTCCATTATAGATGAGGTTCTCACTTGGGCCTTTTCTACATCCCGCAGCTCCGCTCTTGCTCCCCCTCCCCCCCCCCCCATTCATAACAAGGACAGAATCCCCCTCGTTCTCACCTTCCACCCCATCAACCAGCGTATCCAACAAATCATCCTCCAACATTTCCGTCACCTACAACAGGATCCCACTACTGGCCACATCTTCCCATCCCCTCCCCTTTCTGCGTTCCGCAGAGATCGTTCCCTCCGTAACTCCCTGGTCCACTCATCCCTTCCTACCCAAAGCACCCCATCCCCGGGCACCTTCCCCTGCAACCGCACGAGATGCAACACCTGTCCCTTTACCTCCCCCCTCAACTCCATCCAAGGACCCAAACAGTCTTTCCAGGTGAGACAGAGGTTCACCTGCTCCTCCTCATCTATTGTATCCGCTGCTCTAGATGTCAACTTCTTTATATCGGCGAAACCAAACGCAGGCTCGGCGATCGCTTCGCTCAACACCTTCGCTCAGTCCGCCTTAACCAACCTGATCTCCCGGTGGCTGAGCACTTCAACTCCCCCTCCCACTCCCAGTCTGACCTTTCTGTCATGGGCCTCCTCCAGTGCCATAGTGAGGCCCACCGGAAATTGGAGGAACAGCACCTCATATTTCGCTTGGGCAGCTTGCAGCCCAGCGGTATGAACATTGACTTCTCCAACTTTAGATAGTTCCTCTGTCCCTCTCTTCCCCTCCCCCTTCCCAGTTCTCCCTCTATCTTCCTGTCTCCACCTATATCCTTCCTTTATCCCGCCCCCCTGACATCAGTCTGAAGAAGGGTCTCGACCCGAAACGTCACCCATTCCTTCTCTCCTGAGATGGTGGCTGACCTGCTGAGTCAAGCCTTTAAGTATCATTTGCCAGTCTATCCTAGCCAATTCCCGTCTCATATCATCAGTTACCTTTCTTCAGGACTCTGTCTCTGAATTAACTGTGTTACTCCCCATCTTAATGCAGAATTCTACCATATTATGGTCACTGTTGCCCAAGGGGCTTTGCACAACAAGATTGCCAACTAATCCTTACTCATTACACAATACCCAGTCTAGGATGGCCTGGGCAATACCCAGTCTAGGATGGCCTGCCCTCTAGTTGGTTCCTCTACATATTAGCTTAGAAAACCATCCCCGTAAACATTCCAGGAAATCCTCCTCAGTGTTACCAATTTGGTTAGCCCAATCTATACGTAGATTAAATTCACCCATGATAACTTCTGTACCTTTGCTACGATACGCATCCCTAATTTCCTGTTTGATGCTATTCCTAACCTCACTACTGCTGTTTGGTGGTCTGCACAACTCCAACAAGTGTTTTCTGCCCTTGGCTATTTTGCAGTTCTACCCATACAGATTCTACAGCATCCAAGCTAATGTCTCCCCTTACTATCTTTCCTGAATATTGAATACTGCATGTTGAGCTCCCAACCTTGGTCACTCTGGAGCCATGTCTCCGTAATTCCAACTATATCATATCTGTTAACAACTAACTGCGCATTCAATTCATCCACCTTATGATGAATGCTCTTCGCATTAAGGCACAAAGCTTTCAGTTTTGTTTTAACATTCTTAGCCCTTATTGAATTATGATGTAATGTGGCCCTTTTTGATTTTTGCCATTGGTCTCTCGGCCTTCCACTTTTACTTTTCTCTCTTGTACCTTTTGCTTCTGCCCTCATTTTACGGCCCTCTGTCTCCCTGCATTGGTTCCCATCCCCCTGCCATATTAGTTTAAACTCTTCCCAACAGAACTAACAAACACTCCCCCGTGGACATGGGTTCCAGTCCAGCCCAGGTAAAGACTGTCCGGTTTGTACTGCTTCCACCTCTCCCAATGCCCCTGGAATACGAATCACTCCCCCTTGTACTATCTCTCAAGCCACATATTCATCCGAAATATCCTGTCATTTCTACTCTTACTAACACGTGGCACTGGTAGTAGTTCCTTTGAGGTCCTGCTTTTTAATTTATCTCCTAACTCCCTAAATTCACTTTGTAGGACCTCATCCCGTTTTTTACCTATGTACCTACATGCACCACCACAACTGGCTGTTCGTCCTCCCCCTGCAGAATGCCCTGCTGCCGCTCAGAGATATCCTTGACCCTTGCACCAGGGAGGCAACATATACCAGTTCTCTTTTGCGACTGCAGAAACGCCTATCAATTCCCCTTACAATGGAAACCTCTATATCACTATACCTTTCCCTCTTTTTCCTGCCCTCCTGTGCGGCAGAGCCCTCCATGGTGCCATGGACTTGGCTGCTGCTAAGCCATGTCCCCCAACAGTATCCAAAAGGGTATATCTGTTTTGGAGGGAAATGGCTGCAGGGGACTCCTGCACAACCTGCCCTCTCTTGGGCTGTCTGGTGGTCACCCATTCCCTCTCTGCCTGCGCAACCTTCACCTGCAGTGTAAATAATTCACTAAACGTGCTATCCACGACACCCTCAGCATTGCGGACGCTCCAAAGTGCATCCATGCGCAGCTCCAGCACCACAGTGAGGCTTGCCAGGAGCGGCAGCTGGACACATTTCCCGCACAATGGAGGCATCTCTGATTTCCCACATTGCACAGGAACATAACACAGCGCCAAGCTGTGCTGCCATGACATGACCCTTAATTTAAGTTGAGTTAAATCAAACTAGTTTCACTGGGGATTTATTTTACTCAACACTCCTCACACAGGGACCCTGTCTCTGCCTAGATCACTAAATTGCAAAGTAGTGGAAAAAGGAAAGGAATTACTTACATAAACCTACTTACCAATCAGCTGACCCTCCTTTGCAACTTAACCGTCAAATTTAAATCAAATCCCAGTAGTCTCCTCACTTCAGCCTCCTCGCCGAAGACTACTGAGCCAAAGACTTACACTTTACTTCCAAGGACTCTCGAGCCAGACTCACTTACACTTTACCTCCCAAGGCACTTCACCTCAACAAGGCCACTCCCAACAGGCCACTCCACTAGACCTAGCCCTACTTTTAATTGCTAATCAATTAACTAATTTAGATGTCCCAGCCAATCCCCACACTCATTCCAACTGCTGCTCCTCTGCCGACCTTGAATTTAAGTGTTTCAGGCTGTCCCTGACTTGCATTCTAAATTTCCCACATTGAAAAAAATCACCAAGGGATTACCTTGTTGCAGCCAACAAGGTTGCATCCTGGCTTAACTACATCCTGTCCTAAGTTGGCCACCGCTTTTATGTAAGTATATTGCCTGGCGGCCAAATTTCCAGCTTACAAATTGTTTGGGTTATAGACAGTTCTTGGGAAAAGGACCTTGTTGTAACCTGGGGTCGATCTGTCAGGGTAAACTGGAAAAAAAATGAGGAGTGTGTAGGAAGGAACTGCAGATGCTGGTTTAAACTGAAGATAGACACAAAAAGCTGGAGTAACCTGGCGGGTCAGATAGCATTTTGGGAGAAAAGGAATAGGTGACTGCAGTCTGAAGAAGGATCTTGACCTGAAAGGTCACCTATTCCTTTTCTCCAGAGATGCTGCCTAACCCACTGAGTCTGAAGAGGGGTCTTGACCCGAAACGTCACCGATTCCTTTTCTCCAGAGATGCTGCCTGACCCACTGAGTTACTCCAGCTTTTTGTGTATATCTTTGAAAAAACATCTGGAATATATGACTACACTATCAGACCAAAATAAGGACAACAGAGAGAGGCTTAAATGGAACCAGAACACTATGGACTGGTTGTTTCTAGCCTGAATATTCTACATTAGCAGCAAGCACGGTTAGATCTACTATTTTTAACCTCATGGACACCAGCACAGTAATTTCATAAAATAAATTCAGTCCATTTCTTTTCAGGATGTATTGCAATTAAAGATCATGTTAAGTCGTCTTTATTCTCTCCAGGCTGGAACTACTGATTTTTGTATCTGACAGTCCTTAAGATTTTCTATTTATGACTAATAGGCAGAGTTAATTAAATAGTTATTATAGTGGATAACAGGATAAAGTAGTTTGGGCTTCATTCCACAATTGTGCCAATTTGGCGCAGAGACTATAGTTTTCAGTGTTGTAATATGATATAATATTTCAGTCCATTGGATGTAAGTTCATTGCAACATCATGTGGGCTGGAGAACCAAAGCTTGGTTTCAGAAGTGGGATCACATTTCATTTAAGTGTCACTCCACCCAAATTCTGATTCTTGGGGCTGCTATATGGTTTACCTGGAAAGGAAAGTAACATGTAATCTGTCAAATAGTTTATACAAGCATGTTCATGATGTGGAAACAATTCTTAACCCCACCCTTTACCTGCTTTCAGGGAGCTGTACCGTGAGATGGGAGAATAAGACCATGTATTGTATTGTCAGTGTCTTTGGGCTGGGCATCTGAAATCTTTACTACCAGATACCATATTCAACCTCCTTTCAAAGACCATGACTGTGAAGCACGATATGGTGTATTGTGTGCACCTACAGTACACCTTTTGACAAGTGCAACATCTCCACTTCAGTATTACTTCGATGCCAACAATTTTAATTTTTACATGCCATTCTTTAATTCTGTTGCATAAAAAGAAACGTAACATTGTTTTCATGTAATGTTATATTATTTTAAAATAAATATGGAATGTTTAACTTAAACCTTGTTTTCATCTTTCCATGTGTTCAGTACAAACCTTCAGAAATTCTTTCTCTGCGCTACTTGAAGCCTGGGATCCTAAGTTCTACTTTGCTGTAGCTGCACGTGAACTGTGTGCAGCTGAGGAATCGAGAAAGAATAGCTCACAAGAGCTTGAACAGGACTCGGATGATGAGTTTGTCAGTGTCTACTTATTCACTGTACTCCTGCTGGAGACCATGCATGGCATTTCCAGTATAGGAGTGCTCAGCATTCCATCACAAGGATGTCTCCTAACTGTCTCCACAAAATATTTCATAGTCACTGGAAGGACAAACCAATGTCCTTTCCTCAACCAATATTCCCATTGTTAAAAACTTCAGTTACCTAGTAACCAATTTCCAAAACCAACACTATTCCTTGCTCTGTTAATGGGAAGAGATTACCAGGCAAACAGAAAAAGTAGTGGTCAAAGTTTAAACAATACAACAGTTCTACTGGGAATTACTGGCTTGCAATTACTCAAAGTGGAGGAGTAGCTTTGCGATAGTACCGAGAACGTCAAGGCCATGCCCAAGGAGGGCACTACCTTACAAATTGTCCAACTTTGTTTTCCATGGAGAAGGCAGACCGGATATTTGACAGGAATGTATACGAGGTGACTGTTAAAAGTGGACAATGAGAGGCTGTAAAATGGTTGAGGACCAAAGGGAAAGAGAATCAAGTGACAAGGATAATCTTTGGAGTCTGGAAAGCACTGCTTGCAAATGTGATGGTGACGTGTTCCATGTGGCCAACAAGAATCTACCAGCATCTAAGGTACCTACTATTTGTAAACCAGCATCTGCAGTTCCTTGTTTTTACAATGCACCACATTTGTGCTCAATAAGCTTTCAGCATAGTTGGATTAACACTTCAGATGTCTTGATTAATCATAGCATGACCTTTGTCATCATTAATAAATACTGATTCAAAAAGTACAAAAAAGTTGAATGTTTATAATTGTCATTTAATTCATAACAATTTCTTACATTATCCATAATTGACAAATCAATAAAGCCATGCTTATCTTTAAAATGAGTTACTTTAATTAGAATATCTCCATCGATCTGTACATTGACATTGGAATACTCACAGCTCCAGCTGATGTGAATTGGCATTATGATCTATTATAAATATCAAGTTCATATTTTTGCAACCACACAAACCTAAATTAAACAGTAAAACACCACAAATTCATCAAAATCACAGTGCTAAAACCTAGAGAGCATTTCAAGAAAAATTATAGTAGGGGGATGTTAAGAAAAATGTTTTGCAGAGTGTGCAAAGTATGGACTGGTTTCAAATGTTAAGTTTTTTAATTTAAAAATAATCACATTAAGCTTTTGTGACTGCGATAACCGTAGGGATCAAAGGACGAGAAGTAAGGTTTAACAAATAGGTGCAGAATTGTCAGTGTAATGAGGGAATGGAGGACTGAGACAATGAGATTCCCCAGATGTTGTTTATTCTGCTGCTCTTTTAACCTAGAAAAATCAGTGCTGATCCTCATTCATTATGGAGTATTTTAGCAGTGGATATGTTGAATAGGATAGTATCATTTGACACTAATCTAATCAACAGTGATTCAACAGTTTACAACAATGGCAGTACTTTCACCTCAATCGGTAAGTTGGAGTTTTAACCTTCGCCCCATGGCCAACTCAGTCTAATTGAGGGAGTTCTGCGTCATTTGGAAGGGTTGCCTGTAGGTGATTCTTTGAAGTGAAATGCAAAATGATTAAATGAGGACCAGGAGTGTATTGTCTTGGTCATATCTCATTTGCTCAATGTAACTACAACACATTCAGTGATTTTAACTTAATACTGTGGGAGGAATCACAGAATGGTTATGGTGCAGGAGTGGGTCCATCACAGCTCACCAATGTCAGAGCTTGTGCCACCAACCCCACCACCCTCCTAAATTTTGTCCTTTCAGATATCCTTTGAATTCAAGAACCAAATCTACCTCCTTCCTCCTCCAGAACTGCATTCAGACCCCGTCACTCAACGCACAAAAAAATATTCCCTTTGTCACTCTTTGTTCTTTTGCCATTATCTTCATTCAACGCCTCTAGTTCTTGACCCTTCCTCCATTAGTACAAATAAACTTTAGTTTAGTTTAGAGATAGAGCGGAAACAGGCCCCTTGGCCCACCGAGCACTATCCTACACACTGGGGCCAATTTACAATTTTAAACCAAAGCCAATTAACTTACAAACTTATTTGGAGTGTGGAAGGAAACCAGCGCACCAGGAAAAAACCCCACACGGTCACAGAGAGAACTTACTAACTCCGTATAGACAGCACCCGTAGTCAGATCGAACCTGGGTCTCTGGCGCTGTAAGGCAGCAACTCTACTGCTGCACCGCTCCCTGCTGCTTCTTAGTCTCGACATTTAATTATTTTTAACACCTTTATTGGATCCGCTATCTCCTCTGATTCAAGAACAACCACAACGCCTTCAGTCTACCACAAAACCAAAGTCCCTCACACCTATAATCATTCCACAGCTTCAGTTGCCAAAATGGATTGATGTTGCATTAGCCCATTCAATAAATAATAGCCAATTAAGACATCTAAATGCTGTTTGTGAAAGTATCAGAGACCATCAAGAACTGCAAGAAAAAGGGAGGATTGTATCTACATATATTCCAGTAACTAAGGGCATTCACTCTAGTTGTCTTAATTGTCACAGAGGTGGAATGGCTGAAGATGGATAGTTTACAGAGCTAGAGGCAATTTGGTTGGTTTGTCACCAAGTTTGCTAGGAACAATTTATTTGAGGAGATGGGAATGCAAGTCATATGATGGCTAGAACATATATTGATGATGTTGTACAGGGTGACACCACTGTTGAGGAAATCAGAGTCACCCAGTAATTGGTGAGGTATAGAGCTTGAAGCATGGGCCTTTATGACACACCAAGGGGTTGGACGTGTTATTCTAAGAATTATGCCCAATCATGCAGTTATATGAAGGGTTTTACTTTTAAGATCTAACGAATATCTGATAAAAAATAACATTATAATTGCCGGACCAGATATGATTAAATCCTGTTTGAGATATAGATCTGCAGTAGAGAAAGTAGGCCTCGCTTCAGGGAGACAACCTGAAGCTGTAAGCTGATTTTGAATTTTTAATGTCAGTGACCCCTCCCTTTCATACAGCAAAGGATTTATGAGCTGGTAAACCAAAAATGTTGGAAAATTGCATCGGAAGCTGGGTTATTAGACTTCCCGAGTGTACACTGCAACGATCATGGACAGAGCATGTGTTACAATTCCTCAGTGCAGCCACAAATGCACCTTGCTCAACTTGAATCAACCCAAAGGTGAGATTCTGCCAGAGTCCTGCCTTTATTCTCATCTTAATCAGCAGCAAAAAAACAGATTAGCTGCTCACTCTTTTAAGGGTTGTAGGACCCACACATAGATATGAGACCAAGATGGCAGATGTGTCTACTTTGCAAATTTGCTTCAATTATAAATACAAGTTTATTCCTTCTCATGAAAAGAGTACGAAAACTAATTTAAAAATTACTTGCATCCTCCTTGTATATGTTGCACTATATTTATGTCCAAAATCGGGAATGTCAAATAACCATACATTTGGGTGGAACAGTAATGTTTTCAAAATAAATATTTTCAGTTCTGTTAACCGTTTATTGCCTGGAACATTGGAAAATACTGATTTTCAATCAAACCAAAGCTTAAATACTTTTGCGAGATCAAAATAAATAAGGACAAAGGAATATATTTAGCTAGGTAGGATTAGGGGAAGGATAGTTAGAGATAGCAATAGTGAGAAAGATTAATTACAAACGGTTATTATCCTAAAGCGCAGGTATTTAGATGTTACGGCAATTATACTCTCTAAAGCAGAACTAAATGCCCTTTCATGATATCCAGAAAAGCAAGTCAGACCATGATAAAAGAAACATCCAAAGAAATATCCATGTGGTTTCAAGTACAGGGCAGTTGAGGGTAATTTACTGGTGAGGAATAATTCCTGTAAACAATAATGCTTTAGTAGTCTGAACTGAGCTAACTTTCCTTTCTGACATTAGCTCTTAAATTGTAGTGCCAGGTATAACTTACATAAGTATCTAAAATTGTATCATGTTCTAAAAGAAAGAGATTGAAATTTCAATCTTGATTTACACTAGATTTTTGTTTAAAGAGTAGCTTTAACTTTATAAAGCACAGCATTGTCATAGTGTTAATTCCAGGAGAGCCTAGAATGTCAATCTCCGGCCCACAGCTTAATTTATTTATTAGACATTTTTGATTTAAAAACACCATCATAAGCACCATCCAAAATGTTGCTTTAAAAAGTTACCTCATTACCCCACTTTAGGGTTTGGATCACCTTGTGTATGGCATCTAGTCTAAAAACAGGCTCACAACACAAACATTCGTATCATTATACTTGTTCATAAGGTATAAATGGCTTTAGAAGCTACATGATTTGTTTTCTGATAAAACTGTACACTCCAATTAATCCCCATTGAAGGAAAAAAAATGCTCATCGTCAGCACGGTAATCTGATCCTTCAAGATATCGATGAGGACAGAACATCTAGATGAGGTGGCAGAGTGTGAAATGGTTAAATATTTACAGATGGAGTTACCAGTGAGAGATCTCAGCTGAGAAGATGCCGACATGAAAATCAGTTCAAAGAAAATTTGGCTTCATAATCCATTCTCAGAATTTAACAAGATGGATAAGTCCTTGGAAACGATGAGTCCTCTGAAGATGTACTTCAATCACTATCAGACTCATCCTGATACTTTGATTTATTGGCACGGCCATTTTGTAGAGGCATCTCTTCATAATCACTCCTTAAAGAAAATTCCAAAGTTACGAACCAAAACACAATTTTCAAAAGATCCGGTTTAAACAATCAAGGTAGATTAATTGTACATGTTGTACAATCTCAATAAACTGAAATACTAGCAAATGTTATTTTAGTAATTCAAACCCCAAATTACATTTGCCCAGAGAGATTTCATTGTACATTTGCCATATGCAGATTTTTTTAATGCTCGACTATTCCACACAAAATTGGAGATAATAGGCCAAATTGCTCCGGAAGTGACGTGAGAGGACGCTGGCGTTGTTTGTTCGCCGCTTCTCACCACTTCTCTGTTTGTATTAATTTTGCCGTTTTTGGAAAGATTTTCTCTGTTTGCAAAAATCCCTCTGCTTGAACTAATCCTTCTGCTTGACCTCCTGGTATCATCTGCCCAGCTCTTCCACCGCTGCCTCCGCACCCTTGGACTTCGCACCCTTGGACCTCTCACTCCTGTCTGTGCTCCTGTCTCTGCTGGCTTGGACTGCTCCCCTGTGGGTTACCTGACAGCTAGCGCTGCAGTCATCAACTCGCTAGTTGCTAACGCTAACAGCTGCCTGGCTACCTCCTCTGCCTGCACGTCCTCAGCTCCCTATTAACCCTCAGGCTGCTCAGCTTCCTCGGTCCTCATAGGCCTTGCTCTGGATCAGCCTGTTGTGCCTGCTGTGCCGTTTTGATCTCTCCGGGCTCTATGCTCCTTCGCTCCTGCCTGGCATGGCACTGAAGTACTTCGCTGCGAGGCTGCTCCAGCTCAACAACCACTCCACTCCGCCATGCATCTCTGCCATCATCAACCACGGACTTCTACGACGACCCAGATACATCCACAGAGGCTCCGGTCACAAGTTTGTCTACTCCCAGACCGGTCACTCCATCCCTGCACTCTGGTCAGCTGATCGGACTTCCACTCGTCCATTACGTCATCACAACAACGCACATGAGCGTGCCCCCTGTCTACAAGCCCTGGCTAAATCACCCGTGTCCATCCACACCACACAAAGCAACATGAAGCTCACTCTGCTCAATATCCGGTCCCTCAACAATAAAAGCCACATTCTGAATGACTTCATCCTGGAAAATAAACTGGACTTCCTCTGTCTGACAGAAACCTGGCAACAACCTCTGGATTACCTCCCACTCAACCTCACTACACCCAACGGATACTCCTACATCAATAAACCACGCTCGGAAGGCCGAGGTGGTGGGATTGCCGTAATTCACCGACAGGACTTCAAGATCAACCTCATCTCCATCTCATCTGCTCCTTCATTTGAACACCTGGCTTTCAAACTCTCTGGCCACACACAATTAGTCATGGCAGTTCTCTACCGCCCTCCCAAACCACACCCATCATTCCTTTCTGACTTCTCTGACTTTCTGACCCAGTTCTGTTCTCTCTCCCCCTCAATCCTCCTCCTCGGTGATTTCAACATCCATATGGACTCCACTGACTCCACAATAACCGCTGACTTCACTGAAATACTCAACTGCTTTAACCTCACTCAACACGTCAATTTTCCCACCCATAACCGTGGGCACATTCTGGACCTTGTCTGCTCCACTGGACTAAATCTACATCACCTCTCTGGTTCCGACCCCACCCTCTCTGATCACTTAGCCATCACCATGTCTGTCAACATTCCCACCCCAGCTCCAAAGCAAAAACGCAAAATCAACTTCCGTAAGCTGAACTCTGTTTCACCTACCTCGCTCTCATCCTCCCTCTCTGAAATAATGTCTGCCTCTCCCTTCGTTGACCTCCACAGCCCCTCTGACCTCACTGACTACTACAACCGCACTCTCTCCTCCTGCCTCGACCAGCTTGCACCTATAAAAACCAAAACAGTTTCCTTCACCCACTCTGCTCCCTGGTTTACCCCTGAACTCCGCATGATGAAAACTCATGCCCGCCAACTTGAAAGACTCCGCAACAAAACAGGTCTCACAATTCACTCCCAAGCCTACAAAGACCACCTGCAGCACTACAAAGATGCCCTCTCCCACGCCCACTCCACCTACTACTCTCAAATAATTCACTCTGGCTCCGGAAACCCCAAAACACTCTTCTCTCCAATAAACAAACTCCTCAGCCCCCTGGACACCATCTCCCAATCATTCACAGTTGACAAATGCACCACTTTCCTTTCATTCTTCCAAAGCAAAATAGACAACATCTACAGCACCTTAACCACCAACGCACCTGCTCCCCCTCAAACCACCTGCCCCCCCTTATCCAGTCAGCCCCTGCCTCAGTTCTCCCCAATCTCCACCACCGACCTCTCTGACCTCTTCACAGGAATAAAAACTGCCACCTGCTCTCTGGACCCCATCCCCTCCAGCTTTGTCAAGGCCTGCCTTCCTGCTCTCTCTCCACTTATCACTGCAACAATAAACTCCTCCCTGTCCACTGGCATCGTCCCGCCATCCCTCAAAATCGCTGCTGTCACCCCCATTCTGAAAAAACCTGGTCTAAACCCTGACACCCCAAACAACTTCAGACCAATCTCCAACCTACCCTTTCTGTCCAAAGTTTTGGAACGTGCTGTAGCTTCCCAACTCAAATACCACCTCTCTACCAATAACCTGTATGAAACTTTCCAATCCGGATTCCGCTCAAACCACTGTACTGAAACTGCGCTCCTCAAAATCACAAACGACATTCTCCTCTCCTCCGACGCTGGCAACCTCAACATCCTCATCCTACTTGACCTCAGCGCCGCCTTTGACACCATAAATCACTCCATTCTCCTCACCCGACTTGAAACCTCCCTTAACATCACCGGCACAGCCCTATCCTGGTTCAAATCTTACCTCTCTGACAGACACCAGTTCATCTCCATTAACAACTATAAATCCCCCACCGCTCCCCTCCCCCAAGGTGTCCCCCAAGGCTCAGTCCTTGGCCCCCTCCTCTTCATCCTCTACCTGTTCCCCCTTGGTCAATTAATCCGCCGTCATGGTCTCAACTTCCACTGCTTCGCCGATGATATCCAGCTCTTCATCTCCACCAAGTCAATCTCCCCCACCACACACTCTACACTGACAAACTGCATCACTGAAATAAAATCTTGGCTTCAATCAAATTTCCTCAAACTCAATTGCAACAAATCTGAAATCATCATCATTGGTCCAAAAACGCTCACCAAATCCACCCAAAACTTCATCCTCAACATTGATGGTCTCCCAATATCCACCTCCCCTCACATCCGGAATCTTGGAATCATCTTTGATCAAATCCTCTCCTTCGACAAACACATCAAACACATCACAAAGACAGCCTTCTTCCACCTCAAAAACATTGCCCGTCTCCGTCCATCCCTCTCCTCCACAGCTGCAGAAACCCTCATCCACGCCTTCATCACCTCCCGTCTGGACTACTGCAACAGCCTCCTTTATGGCGCACCCTCAAAAATCATCAGTAAACTTCAATACATTCAAAACTCCGCTGCCCGTCTACTCACCCACACCCCGATCCGTGACCATATCACCCCCGTCCTTTACAAACTCCACTGGCTCCCCATCCCCCAGAGAATCCAGGACAAAATCCTCCTCATAACCTACAAAGCCCTCCATAACCTGGCCCCATCCTACCTGACCGACCTCCTCCACAGGCACACTCCCACCTGCACCCTCCGCTCTGCTGCTGCCAATCTCCTATCCCCCCACATCCGGACCAAACTCAGATCCTGGGGGGACAGGGCTTTCTCCATCGCTGCTCCCACCCTATGGAACTCACTACCCCAAACCGTTAGAGATTCCTCCACACTCACCACATTCAAAACATCGCTGAAGTCTCACCTGTTCAGTACTGCCTTCAACCACTGAAGGTCACCTCACCTTCTGTCTCCTTTCTCTGTTCGTTTACTTGTTTACTTATTTATCTATTTATTCATTTCCCTATGTTCTCTAAATCTCTGTAAAGCGTCTTTGAGTATATGAAAAGCGCTATATAAATAAAATGCATTATTATTATTATTAAATGCATGATCCAACTTGTGCAACCTTCCTACCAAGAGCTGATAAACCAATCTTGATCACTGTGCTTTTGTTGGGAGAGCTAGCTGTAGCTGAAGAAAATCAGGTTTATGACGATCTACAAACTACCAATCCAAATGGCAATTATTATATAAAAAATTGACAATAAACAGCACCACTTTATTTTGCCAAAAGCCCATAAAAATCTCTTGCTTCTTCTACAACATTTAAAAGACATTTGAACCAGTACAGGGATAGGAAAGGTTTAGAGGGATATGGGGCAAATTGGGCAGGTGGGACTAGTGTAAATGGGGCATCTTTGTCGGCATAGGAAAGTTGTGCCAAAGGGCCTGTTTTCAAGCTGTCTGACTCTATGATTTTATGATTTTTTTCTTTCAATGGCTGATTTATCAAATACTATTCACCACTAATATGAAAGATCACCTCCCCAACCATTCAATAGACAATAAATAGGTGCAGGAGTAGGCCATTCAGCCCTTCGAGCCAGCACCGCCATTCAATGTGATCATGGCTGATCATCCACAATCAGTACCCCGTTCCTGCTCTCTCCCCATACCCCCTAACTCCGCTATCATTAAGAGCTCCTTCTAACTCTCTCTTGAAAGCATCCAGAGAATTGGCCCCCACTGCCTTCTGAGGCAGAGAATTCCACAGATTTACAACTCTCCGAGTGAAAACGTTTTTCCTCATCTCCGTTCTAAATGGCCTATCCCTTATTCTTAAACTTAACTGCCCCTTGTTCTGGACTCCCCCAACATTGGGAACATGTTTCCTGCCTCTAGCGTGTCCAATCCCTTAATAATCTTATATGTTTCAATAAGTTCCCCTCTCATCCTTCTAAATTCCAGTGTATACAAGCCCAATCGCTCCTGTCTTTCAACATACGACAGTCCCGCCATTCCGGGAATTAACCTAGTGAACCTATGCTGCACTCCCACAATAGTAAGAATGTCCTTCTTCAAATTTGGAGACCAAAACTGCACACAGTACTCCAGGTGTGCTCTCACTAGGGCCCTGTACAACTGCAGAAGGACCTCTTTGCTTCTATACTCAACTCCTCTTGTCATGAAAGCCAACATGCCATTGGTTTTCTTCACTGTCTGCTGTACCTGCATGCTTACTTTCAGTGACTGATGAACAAGGACACCCAAATCTCTTTGTACTTCCCCTTTTCCTAACTTGACACCATTCAGATAATAATCTGCCTTCCCGTTCTTACCACCAAAGTGGATAACCTCACATTTATCCACATTAAACTGCATCTGCCATGCATCTGCCCACTCACACAACCTGTCCAAGTCACTCTGCATCCTCATAGCATCCTCCTCACAGTTCATACTGCCACCCAGCTTTGTGTCATCTGCAAATTTGCTAATGTTACTTTTAATCCTTTCATCTAAGTCATTAATGTATATTGTAAATAGCTGCGGTCCCAGCACCGAGCCTTGCGGTATCCCACTAGTCACTGCCTGCCATTCTGAAAGGGACCCATTTATCCCCACTCTTTGCTTTCTGTCTGCCAACCAATTTTCTATCCATGTCAGTACCCTACCCCCAAATACCATGTGCTCTAATTTTGCCGACTAATCTCCTATGTCAAAGGCTTTCTGAAAGTTCAGGTATGCTACATCCACTGGTTCCCCCTTGTCCATTTTCCTAGTTACATCCTCAAAAAATTCCAGAAGATTAGTCAAGCATGATTTTCCCTTCGTAAATCCATGCTGACTCGGAACGATCCTGTTACTGCCATCCAAATGCTCCGCAATTTCTTCTTTTATAATTGACTCCAGCATCTTCCACACCACTGATGTCTGGCTAACTGGTCTATAATTTCCCATTTTCTCTCTCCCTCCTTTCTTATAAAGTGGGATAACATTAGCTACCCTCCAATCCATGGGAACTGTTCCTGAATCTATAAAACATTGGAAAATGATCATCAATGTGTCCACAATTTCTAGAGCCACTTCCTTAAGTACCCTGGTATGCAGACCATCAGGCCCTGGGGATTTATCAGCCTTCAGTCCCATCAATCTACCCAACACCATTTCCTGCCTAATGTGAATTTCCTTCAGTTCCTCCGTCACCCTAGGACCTCTGTCCACTAGTACATCTGGGAGATTGTTTGTGTCTTCCTTAGTGAAGAACAGATGCAAAGTACCATTCACTGCCATCACTATGTTCAATTCTGTTAACATACTTTAGGAAGGATGTGATTAAACTAGAAAGAGTGCAAAAATTATTCACAAGATGTTCACAGGAGTAACTCAGCGGGCAGCATCTCTGGAGAGAAGGAATGGGTGATGTTTCGGGTCGAGACACTTCTTCAAATTGAGAGTCAGGGGGGAGGGAAATAAAGAGATATGGAAGGGTACAAAAAGAATATAAGGTATGAAAAGGACAGATCAAAGCAGACGATGATCAAGGAAATGTAGAATAGTTCATTGTTGGCTGAGGGGAAGGTGACAACGAGCCATACAAACAGTAAAATTAATCAGGACGGTGAAACTAGTTGGAGGACTAGGGTGGGTGAGGGACGGGGATAGAGGGAATGCAAGGGTTACATGAAGTTAAAAAAAAAATCAATATTCATACTGCTGGGCTATAAGCTGCCAAAGTAAAATATGAGGTGCTGTTCCTCCAATTTGCATTTGGCCTCACTCTGACAGTAGAGGGGGACCTAGATAGAAATGTCAGTATGGGAGTGGGAGTTAAAGTGTTTGGCAACCGGGAGATCGCGTGGGCCCAGCAGATTGAGGAAAGGTGTTCAGCAAAACAATTGCCGAGTCTGTATTTGGTCTCACCGATAATATAGGAGTCGACACCTAGAACAACGGATACAGTAGATGAGGTTGGAGGAGGCGCAAGTGAACCTCTGCCTCACCTGAAATGACCGTCGGGGTCCTGACAAGATATTGTTGGGACTGGAGAGCTTATGAGGAGAAATTGGAGGCTGCAATTGTTTTCCCTGCAGCAGAGGGAGTTGCAGACCAACGTTGTTGAGGGTTATAAAATCATGAGGGGCATAGATATGGTCACTGTCTAGTTTAAAACTAGAGGGCATAGATTTAAGGTGAAAGGGGAAAGATTTAAAGGAGATTTAAAGGAGACCCAAAGGACACGTTTTTCCCACACAGAGGATAATGGATAAATGCAATAAGCTACCATAGCAAGACATAGAGGTGGCTACAAATATTCAAAAGACATTTGGACAGGTTCATGCTGAGAAAACATTTAGAGGGATATTGGCAAGCAAATGGGGCTTGCTCAGGAAGGCATCTTAATCGGTCTGGACAAGTTGGGCTAAAGGGCCTGTTTCTGTGCTATGTGACTCTATAATTCTATCATTCAACCAAGCCCACTCCAACATCTGCCACTTAAAATATCCACATGCTTACAAATCAACACTAGTGATGTATTGTGCAATCCTATAAGTGCGCACACTACAATTGTGAACCTTTATCCCAGACAATACCTCAGATCAAGTGGTGCAAAGAAACATGAGCAATGTACTTGCAGGCATTCATTTAGTTATCCCACAGGCTGATATACTTGCTCAGATACATCATCGGAAAATTTACAAAACAATGCAAAGGCAAGTGAAGAGTACAGATCCTTTAGAGGACAGTAAAATGTTAAATACTTTATCAAAGATCCTAAATTGGAAATGAACAACTTTCCTCTTAGTGGGAGCTACCAATATTAAAACTTTGCATTACTGCATGAAAATTTCTTAGAAAACAACAGGAAAATAAAAGTTTTTTTAAAACAAAGCACGGTGATAAAACTGTAAACCATAGCAGCACTTAACTCACCCGTAAATCACATCATCATCAGAATCGTTTAACATGGAAAAGGCTGGGTTATCCTTTAGCTGGGATTCTAGGAAAGATAAGAAAGAGCCTTTGGTGAGAACATTTTCAGAAAATGATTAAATAAATGTACTTCAAATTGGACAGCCAGGTTTGACAGGCTTTTCAATTGATCCCGCTGCCTACAAGACTTCTACACCTCATAATACAATATAATATCTTTATTGTCATTGTACAAGTACAACGAGATTAAGAATGCCACTTCCATATCGATGCTATAAAATAAATAAATAAATCACAGCGAAAACTAAAACAAAGGGGGGGACAAGGAAACAAGGTAAAGTGCAAAAAAGGTTCATGCAGGGGTCAGTTGTGCAAGATGACCCTGGGGGCAGAGACAGATCATGGCGGACTCTCAGCAGGTCAGCAGGCAATAACAGGGTTTTATTTTCCCTTATTCATGATGCAAGAAATTTTAGATGAAAAGGATGCATCATCTGTCTACTCAATCCATCCCAGACCATGAAATGCCGCCTATGAAGGCTGGGTAATGGGTTAGAGACTGATTTTACTCCTTCCAGCTAAACAACATGCTTTCTTTAACAGGTGACCAAAACCGAACACAATGCTCCAAATGCGGCCTCAGCAACATATTCAATTGAGTATGTCCTGTGCCCCTATCCTCTTTACTACATTTTCTAGATTTATCTCATCTGCAAACTTTAACACAAGGCCAGGAACAGCAGAATATTTATTAAACTTCAAACTAACCTAAATCCCTCTTGGTGACAACAGCCCCAATTTTATCCGGTCAGATTAATTCCCATATTGCCATCCCCAAGCCTATTTCACATTAACATGAAACAGGCCAATTGACCTGAAGTATTAATGCTGTTTCTCTCCAGATGATGCAGAGCTCCTTTACTTGCCATGGACGTCAACTGTGCTGACAAGTTTAGGTTGGATCAATCACAAAATGTGTCAAGATGTGTCAGAGCGGCACAGTGCTGCAGCGGTAAAGTTGCTTATTTACAGCGCCAGGGACCCGGGTTCGATCCCGACTACGGGTGCTGTTTGTACTGAGTTTGAACGTTCTCCCTGTGACTGCCTGGGTTTCCACTGGGAGCTCCAGTTTCCTCCCACATTCCAAAGAAGTGCAGGTTTGTAGGTTCATTTGCCTCTGCAAATTGTCTCTGGTGTGTAGGATAGAATCAGTGATTGTTGAAGGGCCCATATCCATGCTATATCTCTAAACTGAAAAAGATCCTTAAAATAACTCCTGTCCCCATGATGCTATTAAAAGTATGCAGGTAGTTAATTGTACACTCACAGTATTGCTTTGGTATTAATGATAAACTAAATATTTCCAAGTGAAACTACTGAGGATACATTGGTCCAACTCATCAAGATGGTTGGCAGCAAAGGACCTGATACCATGCTGTACAGCTCTATGCCTTTACACCTATATCCCTCTGGATTACCTCATAGTTATGTTACAGCTACAAAACACAGCATTCTTGGAAGGAAATAAACATATGTCAATGCTCTATATAAGAAAATAACTGCAGATGCTGGTACAAATCGATTTATTCACAAAATGCTGGAGTAACTCAGCAGGTCAGGCAGCATCTCGGGAGAGAAGGAATGGGTGACGTTTCAGGTCGAGACCCTTCTTCAGACTGATGTCGGGGGTGGGACAAAGGAAGGATATAGGTGGAGACAGGAAGATAGAGGGAGATCTGGGAAGGAGGAGGGGAAGGGAGGGACAGAGGAACTATCTGAAGTTGGAGAAGTCGACGTTCATACCACCGGGCTGCAAACTGCCCAGGCGAAATATGAGGTGCTGCTCCTCCAATTTCCGGCGGGCCTCACTATGGCACTGGAGGAGGCCCATGACAGAGAGGTCAGACTGGGAATGGGAGGGGGAGTTAAAATGCTGGGCCACCGGGAGATCAGTTGCGTTAATGCGGACCGAGCGCAGGTGTTCAGCGAAGCGATCGCCGAGCCTGCGCTTGGTTTCGCCGATATAGATGAGTTGACATCTAGAGCAGCGGATGCAATAGATGAGGTTGGAGGAGGTGCAGGTGAACCTCTGTCTCACCTGGAAAGAATGTTTGGGTCCTTTGATGGAGTTGAGGGGGGAGGTAAAGGGACAGGTGTTGCATCTCGTGCAGTTGCAAGGGAAAGTGCCCGGGGTTAGGGTGGTTTGGGTAGGAAGGGACGAGTGGACCAGGGAGTTGCGGAGGGAACGGTCTCTGCGGAATGCAGAGAGGGGAGGGGATGGGAAGATATGGCCAGTGGTGGGGTCCTGTTGTAGGTGATGGAAATGTTGGTGGATGATATGTTGGATCCGCTGGCTGGTGGGGTGGAAGGTGAGAACGAGGGGGATCCTGTCCTTGTTGCGAGTGGGGGGATGGGGAGCAAGAGCGGAGCTGCGGGATGTAGAAGAGACCCTAGTGAGAGCCTTATCTATAATGGAGGAGGGGAAGCCCCGTTTTCTGAAAAACGAGGACATCTCGGAAGCCCTAGTCTGAAACACCTCATCCCGGGCGCAGATGCGGCGTAGACGGAGGAATTGGGAGTAGGGGATAGACTTTTTGCAGGGGACCGGGTGGGAAGAAGTGTAGTCCAGATAGCTGTGCGAGTCGGTGGGCTTGTAATAAATGTCCGTCACTAGTTTTTCTCCTGTGATGGAGATGGTGAGGTCCAGAAACGGGAGGGAGATGTCAGAGATAGTCCAGGTATATTTAAGGGCAGGATGGAAATTGGAGGTGAAGTGTATGAAGTCAGTGAGTTCTGCATGGGTGCAAGAGGTAGCACCAATGCAGTCGTCGATGTAGCGGAGGTAGAGTTCGGGGATGGGGCCAGTGTACGTCTGGAACAGGGATTGTTCGACGTACCCGACAAAGAGGCAGGCGTAGCTAGGGCCCATGCGAGTGCCCATAGCTACGCCTCTGGTTTGGAGGAAGTGGGAGGAGTCAAAGGAGAAGTTGTTGAGGGTAAGAACCAGCTCTGCTAGGCGGAATAGATGACATTTCAGGTTGAGACTCTTCTTGAGTCTGAAGATGGGTCTCGAGCGAAACGTCACCTATTCCTTCCCTCCAGAGAAATTGTCTGACCCGTTGAGTTACTTTTTGTGTCTATCTTCGGTTTAAACCAGCATCTGCAGTTCCTTCCTACATAAACTGGAGGAAATACAGATTTTGATGTTAGTGCTGCTTGTGAGACTTGTGGGCTGCGGCTTAGTTTAGAGTGGGTAGGAATTAGTTTAGTTTAGAGTGGATCAGATTCTTATAAAACCTGATTGTTAGGTATGTTAAAAACATGCAAAGTATGTGCACAAGCTCGTTCTTTGAAACCACTCCCGAATAAAATCAAATAAACGTACAAATTGTTCTATATCGTGCTGGTTAAAATCTATTCAGCCAACTGTTGAAAAATGTTTTTCGTGTTTCATTTGACACGTTGTTAGTGCGTAATCCGGTAAATCCTTAGCATTGAGTCCGTGGCGATGTTCACTCCAAGGCTACCCGAGCACAAATAAACCTCACCTTATTTTAAGTTCCACCTACCATACACAGCATTCTTCGAAGGGGAGTAAACATATGCCAGCGTGTACAGATAGAAGTTCAGCAGGCCGTAGAAGGACAGAAATTCAGCTGGTAGTCTTCGTAAAGGAAGAGAACCAATGTACAAAAAACTTGTTCTTGCCAACACTGAATTCTCCAACAATAACTCACTGGATTAAAGTAATCTGATAATTGCAAATAAAAACAATTAAGCACAGGAACAGGCCCTTCAGCCCACCATATCTGTGCCAAACATGATACCAAAATAAACTACTCCCTTCTGCCAATTCGTACTCCATTTCCCTCAATTCCCTGCAGATTCATGTGCCTCTTTAAAATCTTCTCAAACACAGCTTGTATATCTGTTTCCACCACCACCCGTCAGCAAGTTTCACGCACTCACCACATTGTCTAAAAAAATACTTTCCCCATGCATCTAATTTAAACTTTCCTCCTTTGACCTCAAAGCTATGCCCTCTAATCTTTGACATTTCCACCCTGGGAAAAAGGTTCTGACTCTCTACCCTATCCATGCCTCATATAAAGTTTGATTAGATCTCTCCTCACCCAAATACCATTATCCTTTATTGGCTTTTCCCAACAAACTTGGATACTAAGACGTAGCTTCCCTTTCTATCCTCTCTGTTATCAAGCTTTTGAACAGTCCTTCTTCCATAAGCTAGGGCACTGCTCAATTCACCTCCATCCCACATTGGACTTTGTCTATGGAGAACTATATTCTGCACTCTGTATCTTCCCCTTCGCTCTATCCATTGTACTTGATTTTGAACTAATTGTATCCATGTATGGTATATCTGATCTGTTCAGATAGCATACAAAACACAAAGCTTTTAACTGTACCTCGGACAATAATAACCCTAAACCCCAGTCTCCAGGTATCTCAACAATTCTGTATCCTTTGCTTTATCCAATTGACATTGACATATCCCCTTCCCATTTCACTTTTCCCGTAAATCACATGTCAGGCTCACAGAGTCCATGCAGACAGGACAAAGCATAATCTCTGTACAGGAAGGGATTGCAGATGATGGTTTACACCGAAGATAGACACAAAATGCTGGAGTAACTCTGCGGGTCAGGCAGCATCACTGGATAAAAGGAATAGGTGACATTTCGGGTCGAAACACCTTCAAGATAGATGAAAGATAGATTTGTTCTGGCTTTCTCTATCTTTCAGTCTGAAGAATAGTTCCAATCCAAAACATCACCTATTCCTTTTCTCCACAGATGCTGTTTGACCCGCTGAGTTACTCCAACATTTTGTGTCTATCAAAGGAATCATGACAGGTATAGGCACTGGGATCGAGGACATTCTATACGTTTGTCAGGAGCAAGAGGGTAACTAGGAAAAGAGTGGTTCTCCTTAGGGACTAAAGGAGTAATCTATTTGTGTAGACAGGCAATATGGGCAAGGATTAGGTAATGTTTCGGGTCAAGATCCCTCTTTAGACTGAGAGTCAGGGGAAAGGGAAACTAAAGATATGAAGAGGTACAAAGAACTAATGAAAGAAAGCAAGACAAAGGAACAAATCAAAGCTCAATCTTTCTTTTACTTCTATCGGGAGGGAACGGGAACTGTAACGTTCTCTCTCCCGAACGGAGACGCGACCTTTGTTCTGTGTCGTGTCTCCGTTCCCGTTGCGGCCTACCATCGGCCATGCACCTGGGACCACCTGGGGCTCTGGTTCGCAGAGCCCACGGCCCGGTCTCACCACCTGCGGCGCTGGCTGATGCTGCGGGAACGGCTGCGACTCGTCTCCGGAGGCTCCGGCGCGGGCCGCGTGGACGTCGGAAGCCCGCAGGCCCCTGGATGGGGGCCGACATCGGGAGCTCCGGCAGCGGCAGAGGCAGCGTGTTCGCCCGCCCCGAATCGCGGGGCTTGGGTCGGCCCGCCACGGACCTTTCACCATCCGGCGCGGCTTGAAATAGGCCGCGGGATTTTTCACCGCCCAGCGGGGGCTTCAATATCGGGAGCCCCGACCGCCCCGACGTGGCAACTCCAACAGCCTGACCGCGGGAGAAGACGGCAGGGAAGAGAAAAAGACATTCTGGCCTTCCATCAAAGTGAGGAGGGACTGGAGGAGACTCACTGTGATGGATGTTTCTTTTTGTTTGGTGTTAGTTGTGATTGTATGTGTTATTGCATTTTTATTGATTAATCTTATTGGTCTTATTGTTCAACTGCGGGTAATGTTTCATTTCACTACACATTTATGTGTATGTGACAAATAAACGACTATTGACTATTGACTATTGAGATGAAGCACAGTGAAGGATATAGTTCTGGTAGTGAGTGGAGAGCTCAGCCACAAAGTTATCTTGCAGGATTTTTGCTCCAAACCTCAGATACATTATGACAATGCTGAAAAAAACAAAACAAATTTAAGCCAAAACTTTTATATTATGATAAAACAACAATGAAACCGAAGGAGAAAATACTAAATTATGTTATTAACACTAAATTAAATTATTAAAGTTACTAAGAAAAGATGTGGCTGTAACGATCCCTCTTGTGGGCTAATTAACAACGTTTTAAAGTGTTAATGTGAAGAGCTTCAGCAAAATAATTTTAAAATCTAGTTTAGTTAGGATTTTAAAAGGAAATCTCTGGAAAATATGGTCAGAAATCTAATACTCGACTTTTCTTTACATTAAGTAATCCATTTTGTCTGGTTAAATAAGACTTGAAAACGTTGCTAACTTTACCTACAGATAATCACCCCAACTCCAACCTGCCTGTCACCCTGAACTCTTGCTAACATGAGTTTGAGGAAGACCACCCCATCTTCTGACTGGGTACACTACAGCTTTCCTCACTCAATACTGAATCCTATACCTTTGGACTACTCCCTTTCTCCATCCGTATGTGTACTTTACTTTAGTGCTTTAGAGATACAGCACGGAAATAGGCCCTTTGGCCCACCGAGTCCTTGGCGACTAGAGATCACCCCATACACCAACCTACACATAACTAGGGACAATTTAACAACTTTCCGAAGCTAATTAACCTACAAACCTGTACGCCTTTGAAGTGTGGGAAGAAACCGGATCACCCGGAGAAAAACCTCAACTAAGGATGGAGTAAATGGAGTCTTTCTAGTTATTGTAAGTGGAGTCTCATTAGATGAGTGTACTGTCAGACACCATTTACAATATCTAGAAAGCCACACAACACCTAAAAGAGCAGGTGCACCAGAGAGACCCATTGTTCTCTATAGTATTATTATTTAACAGGCTCCGCCACAGATGCCATTTACCTTATAATTAGGACAATAAATGTTAGCCCAGTCAAAAATTTCAGGCGGAGATCTGAAATAAAAAATACAAACACTGTTATTTGTGCAGTAGAAATCAGATATGTATAGAACATAGAACAATGTTCATGCCAAATATGATGTCAAGTTAAACTAATCTCCTCTGCCTGCATGTAATCCATATCCCACCATTCCCTAGATATTCATGTGCCTATCTAAAAGCCTCTTAAATGCCACTGTCGTATCTGCCTCCACCACTATCGCTGGCAGCGCGTTCCATGAACCTTGAAAAAAAAACTTGCCCCACACATCTGCTTTAACTTTGCCCCTCTCACATTACAGCTGTGCCCTCTAGTCATTGATATTTCCACCCTGGGGAAAAGGTTCTGACTATCTATCCTATCTTTTCCTTTCATAATGTTCTATACTTTTATCAGGTCTACCCTCATCCTCCAATATTTCAGAGAAAACAATTCAAGTTTGCTCAACCTCTCCTTACAGCTATTACCCTCTCATCCAGGCAGCATTCTGGTAAACCTCATCTGCATCTTCATTGGAATGGATGATATAAAACTAAGAAACTTAATAGAAGATTCAATAACTAACACCAGGTAATGTGCAATAAGTAAATGTCTTTCGCATACATTTCCTTTACTAAAGTGGAGTTAAACGTATAGTAAAGTTGCTTTTCAGCCAACCTCTTTGCCCGCTTTTTCAGTGAACATTAGAATGAACATAGTCTTGGACTGCCAAACTTCCAGTTTGCAACATCTAGTTTCCTATAGAACGTTTCTAATCTAGGAAACATACACAACATTTTTGTTCCTACCCCCACCTCTTTTCCAGGTTTCTCCCCCCTACGACAATTAGTCTGAAGAAGGGTCCTAACCCGAAATATCGCCTGTTCGTTCTCTTCGAAGATACTGCCTGACCCCCTGAGTTCCTCCCACACTGTGTGTTTTGCTCAAGATTCCAGTATCTACAGTCCTTTGTTTCTTCACCGTAATACTTATGTTGCAAATAGTGTTCTCCCCCCGTGATGCCATTACCCTCGCCCAATGGCATCTGGAAATTTAGCCCACCTTGCTCAGGAGTGACATGAAGGAAATAACAAGAATAAGTGGAAGATGGAGCAATGTAGTAATAAGAAAGTTTGCAGTGAAAGCAAATAAAAGATACTGCAACTTTTGAAAATATGAACCAAAACACTAGAATGATTTAGCAGTAGCATCTGTGGAAAGAAAAAAAGACTTAATGTTTCAGGTTAGAATTGGGAAAGAGCGATCAGAAACGTAAATTTAAATTGCAGTGAAGGTGGCAGGGGATGAATGGGTCAGGTTAAAAGGACAACAGGGCAAAAAAAACATACAGAAATTCCTAAGATAGACAATTTGTTGGAGTAACTCAGCGGGTCAAGCAGCATCTCTGGAGAAAAGGAATAGGTGACGATTTTGGTCAGAACAGTTCTTCAGACTCTGAAGTTGGTGAGGTTGGTGTAGGGAAGATGGGCCAAAGGATCCTTTACCGTCCTGAAACTTGCAACCAGGCCTAATC
Organism: Rhinoraja longicauda; assembly: GCF_053455715.1. NCBI lineage: Eukaryota > Metazoa > Chordata > Chondrichthyes > Rajiformes > Arhynchobatidae > Rhinoraja > Rhinoraja longicauda. The sequence continues at coordinate 35,391,212 of NC_135961.1, read as the reverse complement.
TGTCATTTGAACAGAATATTCCCGATAGATATATTGATTCATGCAGCGATAAATTTCACTCACCAAAGTATGGCATATTTTTCAGTTCAGAGCATGCCCTCACAATCAGGAAAACCAGATATAGTATGTAGACGGAACCAACTATCAAAAAGAAAATCTTCATTCCCTACAAAAAATAATTAAATTAATTAAATTCCTTAATATAATAATGCAAAGAGGAATCTACAACAGAATGCTAATATGGCAAATGACCAATACATGAAAACAAAGTTGCATTTTTGTGGCGCTGATTTATTGTTCTCAGGCTGTTTGCAAAGCTCTTTCTAACCAATGCTCTGCCACCATTCTACAAAGTTAACCTAAACCCTTGCTTCACACACCAAGGTCCAGAAACAATGAGGTGATAATCCATTTCCAGTGAACATTTTGCCCAAGACACAAAATAAAACTCTTAGACTTTTCAAATAGGCTGCAGGACTTCAACAGTCCCAGCTGAAGGACAGTACTTCTCCAAATATCGTATAGTTGAGGTTACCGTGAAAATCTAGATAGAGGAGAAGGTAACTGAGCCTAGATGGCATGACATTGTCATCAATTTTATTATTTAACTAGACCAAGTGGACCCATTGGGCCCAAACCTCTTCTGCATTGGTGCAGCACCCTCTCCTCCCCACACCCCCCTCCTCCTTCCTCCCTCCACTCCCCACCCTCCCCCTTCCCCTCCACCCCACTCTATCCCCTTAACCCCCCTTATCCCCTCCCTCCTCCTCCCCCCCACTCCATCCCACCTTATCCCCACTCCCTCCCTCCCCCTCCTCCCTCCACCCCCCTCCCTCCATCCCCCCCTCCCTCCATCCCTAGGAGATAGATTTAAACTTTAAAATGTGAATAACTTAAAAAATATAACAGCAATTTCAATGAAACTTCTTCCATTAGCACCAAAGGGACAACGGTGTGTAAGGTGGGCCTAAAATTGTTGCGCTATCGTGTACTGCTTTGGCTGCAGTTCAGGAAGAAACAAACAAACGAGTTTTAGTATATAGATGTAATAAAATGCATAGGAAGCAAGTGACGTTACACACAATTAAGCATTCTATTAATAGCTGGTTAAAGGTATTGATCTATTAAACTCAAGCATCTTTGTGATGTCTTATGTTATGTAGAGACAAAATCAGAAGTAATGCAACAATCCATTCTGCCAATAGCTGAGTTTAGTTTAGAGATATAGCATGGAAACAGGCCCTTTGGCCCATTGAGTTCGCACTGACCGCAGCAATCACTCAGTACATTATTTCCATCCTACACATTAGGGACAATTTACAGAAGCCAATTAACCAACAAACTTGCACACCGTTGGAATGTGGGAGGAAACCGGAGCACCCGGAGTAAGCACCTGCGGTTACAGGGAGAACATATAAACTCCGTAAAGACAGCATCCGCAGTCAAAATTGAACCCAAATCTCTGGCACTGCAAGGCAGCAACTCTACCACTACGACATTGTTCCACCCTAATAGAATTGTATCAGTTGTGTCAGTTGTGTGCTTCATATAAACCATGGGAAAACAAAATGCTGATTAGTTCAAATCCTACAAGCAATTCAACTCATACCATTTTAGAGTTTACACCTCAATTAGCTGTTATTGTTGAGAGCTTGCAGACTTGTTCCATTATCTATATACTAAAAGTCTCGTTTGTTTGTTCCTGAACTACAGCCAAAACGGTACACGATAACATGACAATTTTAGGCCCACCTTACTTACCGTCGTCCCTTGTTGGTGCTAATGGAAGTTTCATTGAAATCGGTGTTATATTTTTTAAATTATTCATATTTTAAAGTTTAAATCTATCTCCTAGGGAGGGAGGGAGGGTGGTGTAGGAGGGAGGATAAGGGGGGTTTGAGGGGGATGGAGTGGGGGGGGGGAGGGATGGGGGGAGTGGGGAGGAGAGGGTGCTGCACCAATGTAGGAGAGGTTTGGGCCCAATGGGTCCACTTGGTCTAGTAAATATTTTAAAAGTAAGGCTACAGAAATTAATCCAAAGCAGTATGCATTCGCACACCCACAGTAAGCTTCCAGAATCTTTAAACAATGTCAGCAAATAGAACAGTTAAAGTATGAAGGTCATTTCAGCATTCGCATGTATGCTTTTAACTTACAAACTGTTGGCTTTTGCAGGCAAATAAAACACAATTTAGCAGTCTATGCACTCATATTGATTGAAATAAACAGCTTGAACCAGGCCCTTTGGCCCATGCTGACCATACTAGTTCCATGTTGTCCCACTTTCACATCCACTTCCCATACCACAGGAACAATTTATAGAAGCCACTTAACCTACAAGCTTATACATCTTTGGGATGTGGGAGGAAACCCTTTCGGTCACAATGAGAATATGCTAACTCCACACAGACAGCATCTGAGGTCAGGATCAAGCCTGGGTCTCTGGCCAAGAGAGACAGTAGCTCTATCAGCTTGTGTTTTTATAGCACCTGATTATTCGTACTTATATTAATCGAAGTAATTATTTAAGCTACATTCACAAGCTTTCAAGACTGAAGAATTCCTCACCTGGAAGTTGCTTGTGTCCACTCTGTATTGATACGTTGGGTCATGTAATTCATTCACCCTGAAAAGGTTCCAAAGAATGGTTAAAATGAAAAGGGAAAACTGCAAATACTGAAAAGATGAGGAAAAGTAAAACAATTAAATCATTAGCTGTAAAGAAAAAAAGAAAAGTTGCGGTGATTTACTCTGAGTTAGATGACTGAACCTAGAGCTTTACATTGGACTGGATCACCTGATGGTGACTGGCAGCTCCAGAGGGAACGACCAGGAATATGTTCTGGACAATTGGCCAGCACGTCACAGCATGAAAGTATGGAACACACTGGACCCCAGGTATCTGAACTGGAAAGACAAGGCATAGCTACCATGGTTTTGTGCATGAGAGATTGTGCCTCATAAACTTGATTGACTTTTTTTTTTAAAGTAACCATGAAGGGTGATGAGGGTAGGGCCGTAGACACGGTCCATATGGACTTCAGCAAGGCTTTTGATAAGCTTCCACATGATGGGCTGCTCTGGGAGATTAGGTTGCATGGGAGAGCTAGCTAACTGGACACAGAATTGACTTCATGGTAGGAATTTGAAGGTGTTGGGGAAGGTTGTTTTACGGACTGGAGGCCAGTGGAGTGCCTCACGGATCTTTGCTGTTTGTCATCTCTATCAATGATTTGGATGAGAATGTGTAATGCATGGTTATTAAGTGTACAGATGACACTGAAATAGGTGGTAGCGTAGACTGTAAGTTGGCTGTCAAGAATTACAATGGGATTTTGATCAGAGGAGAGAGGAGTGGCAAACGGAGTTTAATTCAGATAAGTGTGAGGTATTGCATTGTCGGAAGTCAAAATTGGACAGGAACTTAACAGTGAGTAGTTGGACCCTGGTTGTTGTAGAGCAGAGGGATCTAGGAGTACAAATACCTAGTTTCCTGAAAGTGACATTGCAGGTAGACTGGGTGAAGTAGGCTGTTACGGGGATGTTGGGCTACAGCGAAAGATTGGGCTGGCTTTATTCCTAGGGCAGATGGGTATTCTGAGGGAGATATACAAAATCTTGAATGGATTAGATAGGGCAAATGCATAGTATTTTATCCCAAGGTAGATGAATCAAGAACTAGAGAGTTTAGGTGTACGGTGAGAGGGTGAAAGGTTAAATAGGAACCAGAGATACTCTCTCCACTCAGATGGTGGTGGGTACATTCAAGATTCAAGATTCAAGATAGCTTTATTTGTCATCCAATATTGGACGAAATTCAGTCACCCACAGTCCAACAATAAAAGCATTAAATAAGCATTAAAATTACACAACCCCAAAAAACCCCCAAAACACAGTCCAACAATAAAAGCATTAAATAAGCATTAAAATTACACAACCCCAAAAAACCCCCAAAACACAGTCCAACAATAAAAGCATTAAATAGGCATTCAAATTACACAACCCCAAAAACCCCCAAAACACAGCCCAACAATAAAAGCATTAAATATGCATTCAAATTACACAACCCCAAAACCCCCAAAAACACAGTCCAACAATAAAAGCATTAAATAGGCATTCAAATTACCCAACCCCAAAAACACACAAAAAAAGAAACATCCATCAAAGAAACATCCATCACAGTGAGTCTCCTCCAGTCCTCTCCTCACTGTGATGGAAGGCCACAATGTCTTTCCCTTCTCCCGCTGTCCTCGCCCGCAGTCAGGTTGTTGTGGTTGCAGGCCGCGCCGGACGGTCCATGGAATGAGTTAGAGGATATTGTTGAGGCAGGTACAATTACAACACTTAAAAGATATTTGGAAAGATACATGGATAGGAAAGAGTCAAAGGGCCAGCCAGTGAAGGTCTTTATTCATAAAAATCCAGCGGAGAAAATAGCTCTGCCGAGAGTCTCAATTTTCTAAGTCACTTCCTCAAAACACTCGGACTTGTGAAACATGATCTCCCCGGCACAAAATCATGCCGACTCCTCCCAATCTATATCCTGCTGCAAAACCACAATATCCTCATCACTGCATGTTCATCATATCTTTTTGTATCAGCAGCAAACTTGGAGACCTTGCATTTCATTCTCTCCTCCACATTATTATTGTAAATAGTAATCAAATGAGTGCCAAGAGCTGACTGAGATTCTCTAAAAAGCCACAACCCTCCTCCAGCCTGAAAAAAGATCTATTTATTCCAAATCTTGGTTTTCTATGTAACAGCCAGTTTTTGATCATTGCATTTCCTCCAATAACCTGGCCTCTTAATTTATGCACCAGCCTCTTATATGGCACCTTGTCAAATGTCCTTGTCTTTTTGCACTATTATTAATTGTTTGATTTTATGTGCATACTCGACCAAATGGACCCGTTGGGCCCAAACCTGTCCTGCATTGTGCAGCACCCTCTCCTCACCCCTCCCCTCTCCCTCCTCCCCCCCCTTTCCCCCCACTCCATCCCCCTCAACTCACCTTATCCTTCCTCTTCCCCCTTCCCTCCCTCCCTCCCCTCCCCAGGAGATAGATTTAAACTTTAAAATGTGAATAACTTTAAAAATATAACACTGATTTCAATGAAACTTCTTCCATCTATATACTAAAACTCTTGTTTGTTTGTTTGTTTGTTTGTTTGTTCCTGAACTATAGCCAAGACGGTACACGACAGCGCGACGATTTTAGGCCCACCTTACCATCGTCCCTTTGGTACTAATGAAAGATGTTTCATTGAAATCGGTGTTATATTTTTAAAGTTATTCACATTTTAAAGTTTAAATCTATCCCCTAGGGAGGGAGGGGGAGGGAGGAAGGAGGGAGGATAAGGAGGGTTGAGGGGGATGGAGTGGGGGGGGGGGGAGGAGAAGGGGGAGGGGAAGGGGTAGCGGGTAGGGGGGAGGGGCGGGGGAGAGCGGGAGAGAGGGGAGGGAGAGAGGTTGCTACATCAATGCAGGAGAGGTTTGGGCCAACGGGTCCACTTGGTCTAGTTAGCACCAAAGGGACGACGGTGAGTAAGTTGGGCCTAAAATTGTCGCGCTATCATGTACCGTTTTGGCTGTAGTTCAAGAACAAACAAACAAGAATTTTAGTATATAGATTATCTATATACTGAAATTCTCATTTTCTTTGTATATATATATATATATATATATATACACAAACAAATGAGAATTTTAGTATATAGATTTTAGTATATCAAAATTTTAGTATATAAAAATATAAAATACATGTTGAACTTTTTTTTCATTTATATTATTTACAGAATATTATATTTACATATTCTGTTGTGCTGCTGCAAGTAAGAATTTTATCATTCTGTCTGGGACATATGACAATAAAATACTTATGACTCTTGACTCTTACTACATTCGATCAAATGCTGCTTTGATGTCAAGGGAAGTTACCATCATTTCACCTCTTGAGTTCAGTTCTTTTATCCATGTTTAGACCAAGTTTGTAATGTCAGGAACTAAGCGATACTGGCGGAACCCAATCTGCACCCTCTATACTGCTCAAGAGACTCGCTCGATCCCAATTGTCTGTACCCGCCATAGGTTTCCTCCTCCCCCCCCCCCCCCCCGCCCCCCACCTCCTCAAACTTTTAATATCCTTTGTCATCTAAGATTCTTTAATCTTGCCATCTTTATCTTTCATCATTACTGGAGCATGCTGGCCCTGAACTCTTGCTAACTTTCACTTTATTCCTTTTAAAAATGTTGAAATACCATGCTTGGTTATTCAAATAGTTGTATTAAGCTTTAGCCAAGTACTCATGTGGATTAGCAGAGCCGTCTTACTTTAATGGATTATTAAGCAGAAGCTCTGAACTGCGGCACAATGCAAATATTATCACTTGTTTGCTGAAGTTTGTGTGCAAAAAAATGACTGTGTCCCTACAACCACATGGCACCATACTGCACATCATTGATTTTGAAAAAATATGAAGCCACGTGAAATCATGAAAAGTACTAAATGAATGCAAGCCTTTCTTTACAAAAGCGAAAAGCCATAAAAATAGTGACTGATTGTTACCCTTCCAAATCTACAAAAAGTTACCAAAACAGTAAATTAATGGTTAACCTGCCATTAACCAACACTTTTTAGTTTATAAAAAAACCCAAGAGATTTCAGATCCTTGGAATCTGCAACAAGTTTTCAGTTGAAAGCCAGATGAAAGACATGATTTTAAAATAATACTCACGTCTGCCATATCCCCAGAGTGACAGCAGCCAGCCAGAGAAGACCAACAATAATCAGTTTGGGCAAATAAAAAGTTAAAAACTTCCTCTCTCCCTGAAAGAAAAGTAAAAATATTGAGGACCAATAAATCCATAAAATCACAGTTTGCACTAAACAGGCACTAATTAGTGACAGGGAGTGAGGGGAGCAGATGGGGCATTTTGGATGGCATGGGCAAGTTATGCAGTCGGGCCTGTTTCTGTACTAAGAAGCAATGCCATTTTGCCAAGTTCCACTGTACCTGCACACGAAATCCATGGTAAACACAAAGCCAAAATAGCAGCAATGCACAGAGGAATATTGCTTGGAAAAGGTCATCGAGCATTCCTGGAAACCAGCTGCTCACAAGAAATGAGAGTGGGAAGAACGGGTCTAAAAATGAAAGGAAAGCAATATCAAACATTTTACAATATTTGTGCGCTACCACATGTTCTTATTAAAACAAGTTCCTAGTTTGCCATTCTGAGGTTTAGTTTTGAGATACAGTGTGGAAACAGGCCCTTTGGCCCAGCGAGTCCACGCCGACCAGCGATCCCCGTACATTAGCACTATCCTACACATTAGGGGCAATTTTACAAAAGCCAATTAACCTACAAACCTGCGTGTCTTTGAAATGTGGGAGGAAACCGGAGCACTCGGAGAAAACCCACAAGGTCACGGGGAAGGACGTACAAACTCCGAACAGACAGCACCCGTAGTCAGGATTGAACCCGGGTCTCTGCCGCTGCACCACTGTGCCACCCTTGTCTCAGGACACTTCAACTTTCAAAGACACTAAATAGTTCAGAGAACTTCATCCTGCTTCACTTTAGCAAACACATACACACACGATTGAATAGGCATCCATCATAGAAAACTTTCTCACAGATTGAGTAGATATGCATTGTGGAATTAACATAAAAGCAATTATCAACAAAAATATGATAGCAAAGTGATTATCAACACAGAATCAATATTATCACAATTGTTAAAAAATCTGGAGCAAAGCATCACTCTGTCATTAACAGTCACATGAATAGATCCTGGTGGGTTTGTACAATGAGGTCATATGGGGAGAATTTTTGCTGCATGTACTCCTCAAAATGTAAATAAAGGTACAAAGAGCTCACCAGAAAAAGACAGAAACAAAGTTGTTTAATAACCTAAATAAATAATTTCAATATATGGAAGGATCTCATTCTTCACTTTTGCATAAAAAGAAACCCAAACAGCAACAGTACGCAGCAAAAAGTTTCAAACATTTCAGAGTACATCTTTAAAAGAAATATTGAAAAAAATCTCCCACCCTGTTTCCCCACTCAAAATACATCCTTGTCCAGATCCTAAATTTTCCAGGAGCAAGAACAGACCATGGTTTGTGCTCACTCGGAGGCCGCATGCAAGGATTTCCAGTCCAACAGTGAAACAGATCTTAAGCTTGGATTTCTGAGATCCTAAAGAAACATGTCATTGAATGGGAACCCCAAGATTTTAATGGGACAGACCATAAATTGGGATTCCTAATCTTCCAATGGGATTGATCGCAGGCATGGACCCCAGCTCCCTATATCTGTAACATTATATTCTGTACTCTGTTTCCCTTCCCTTTGTGCACCGCTTACTTTACTCAAATATGGTTTTGATTATATTCATGTATGGATGTTTTACGTGGATAACATGCAGAACCAAATGTTTCCACTGAATCGCAGTACAGGTGACAATAATAAACCAATAACAATACCAAGAAGTGCACATGAATAACACGTACCATTATAAAGCAGTAATAAAGGCAGTACGATAGACATCCATTTCTGTTCAATCGCCCAATCTCGCAATGAAAATTTCCTCAAAGAGTGAGCAAACAGGCACTGTGGAATCAACACAAAATTCTTCAGGGATTACCATTTTAGACATTGAAAACCTTTCAATCAAGATTATCACAAATTTAGATGCAAAACACCACCCTATCCATCAAGAAAGGCATGTCCAAAAAAATTTCTAAATACAGCTGCGAGATGGGATGATGTATTAAATGATCATCACGTAAGATTAAAAACAGAAAGTGCTCAAGAGGTACAGTTTAGTTTAGAGATACAGCATGGAACCAGGCCCTTCAGCCACTGTCCATGCCAACCATCAATCATCCCGTTCACACTAGTTCTATGTTATCCCACTTTCTCATCTGCTCTACACACTAGAGGAATTTTATGGAGGCTAATTAACCTACAAACCTGCGCCTCCGTTGGATGTGGGAGCAAATCAGAGCACTCGGAAGAAACTTACGTGGTCACTTGAGAGTACATGCAAACTTCACTCACAGTACCCGAGGAATCAGGATCGAACACAGGCTCTACCGCTACGCCATTGTGCCACCCAGTGCGCTGCGGATAACAGGTGACACCAGGGATCGTTATAGATAGAGATTTCAGATACCTTAATGGGATACAGTCAGTGTGAAAGGAATCGAGGACACAGAATTCCTAAACTGCCAGTGTATAGCAAGCCTAAAAGTAGTAGAAGGAACATTTCTGGAGTTTCAGAAAATAAGGGTGAGGAGTGGAAGGAATGTCTGAGGAAGATTTAAAAAAAATCTTATTTCATTTAGATTTAGCACAATTATGGAAAAGAACCAAAACAATATCGGAGTAAAGTTTCTAAAATGACCAGACCAACTTTACGAGATTATGAAGTGATTTGAAGTGGACTGGAACTGGATTCTTGAAGGAAGCTCAGTTTTAGACCAATAAGCCTTGCAGTGAGCAGATTCAGATAACCAGATTTGCACAAAAAATGGTGGGACTGCCCAATATGAGTCCGTAGATGACAAAGTGAACAAAGGTTTCAGGTTAGAAACGAGAACTGAAGAGGATAGGAAGTCTTAGAGGATTATCAAAATTAAAACAGTGAATTTAAAAGCAAAAATTTGGAAAGGTATAGTGGTGGGAAAACAAGATCAAAATAAAATCTGAACACGCAAGTACATAAGCAGGAAAAGGGTGAGTATCGCTTAGTGTGTAGCAATCACACCTCCCTGCATGCTTCCAAGCAAACGTGCAACATGTCTCTCTAACCTGCAAGGAATGCAGGCCCAAACTGTCTAGTCTTCTTATACGACAACTCTCTCATCCCAGGAATTAGCCAGGTGAGTCTACTTTGGACTGCCTCCAATGCTATTGTATTTTCTTTAGGTAAGGGGACCAAAAGTGAGCACAGTATTCCAGCTGTGGCCTTACCAACACCCTGTGCGGCACCAACAAAACCTCCCTGATTTTAAGCCCCAACCCTTTTTCAATGAAGGCCAAAATGCTTGTTGGACCTGTCAGCTAACATTTTGGGATTCATGCATTAGAACACCTTTATCCATCTGAACTTCACACATTTGCAGTTCCTCTTCATTTAGATATTAATCTGACTTTTGATTCCTCTTAGCAAAGTGCATGACCTCACACCAGGTTTATGCCCAATCATTTTTAATCTATATCCCATTGCAAATTCACAGTGTCCTTATCACACCACACCTTTCCATTTATTTTGGTTTCATCGGCAAATTTGGAAACCTTATATTCTTTCTTCCTGTAGGTCTTTAATGTAAATGGTTAACAAAAATGGGCCAAGAACTGATCATGTAGGTTCAGTAGGCTCCACTCTTTCAACCCTCTCTCTCTCCCTCTCTCTCTCTCTCTCTCTTATGCCTCCAAAGAATTCGAGCAAATTTGTCAAACATGATTTTTTCCTTAAACCATGTTAATTAGGTTTAATTACATTTAGTTTTCCTAAGTGATTAGCTATTCTTTAGACTTCAAAGATACAACGCGAAAACAGGCCTTTGACCAAGAGTCCATGCCGACCTGCAATCCTCCAGGAACACTATCCTACACACTAGGGACAATTTACAATTTTGTTTTAACCAAAGCCAATTAACCTACAAACCTGTACGTCTTTGGAGTGTGGGAGGAAACTGTAGCACCCGGAGAAAACCCACATGGTTACAGGGAGAACATATAAAATCCATACAGACTGCACTCGTAGATAGGATCGAACCCGGGTCTCTGGCACTGTAAGTCAGCAACTTTACCACTGCGCCACCCAAATTTATGATTAGTGACACCAGGATCTTGCCAATGGATAGTATTTGATAGAGCATGGACATAGTGAGTTGGATTGCTGGTTTGTGTGCTGAATGAATCTAGATCTGTTTCATTTTTTAATGTCAAGATGGAAGCTAAGTACTATTATTCAAAATATCGTCATCCACCAAAATAAAAATCACTCCTGGAACACATTGTACTTACCGTAACCATGAAAGTGAAAACGACAAAGATGAATCGGAACCAGATCTCCACTTGTGAAAATGAGGCATTATACATCTTCAGCTGCCAGGAGATAATATAATACAAGCATTAAATGATTCTCCAGAAGCACCCATTTCTCCCCTCCTGCTACATTCCTTCCTCTGCCTTCACAATTTGCAACTCTTCAATCCATCTGTTTCACATCTGCTTTAATCTCTGGTCTTTGTTCCAGCCATTTGCCTATCAAAACCCACTGCCTGTGTCCGCCTATTATATTACCTGCCATGCTTTGTCCTGCCTTTCCTCTCTCCCTGCTTACATCCCCCCCCCCCCCCCCATTCAATCAGTCTAAAGAAGGGTCCTGAGTCAAAATGTTCCCTATCAAAGTTCTCCAGAGATGCTGCCTGACCCGCATTTCTATGGTTATTCCAATGTGTTTGAGGTTGGTCACTGTGATATAGGAAGTGCGACTTTGTGCAATTGAAGCTCCCAGAACAGCAATATTACAGAGACCAAATAATATCTTTAAATCATTTTCATCCAGGGATAAATTACATTTTAATTTTCTTCTCATCCATTTATTAAGAGAGAGTAGATATGTAATGTCCATTTAGAATTGATCAAGCTGCCATCTCCAAGCAGCATATACCACATAAAACGACTTAGTCAATATACAGGAGGCTGTATCTTCAGACCGTGTGGCTGTCGATATGGAGAAACAAGGAACAACTGATGCTGGTTTATAAGAAGAGACACAAAGTACTGGAGTAACTCAGCAGGTCAGGCAGCCTTTCTGGAGAACACGGTCCCAACCCGAAACATCACCTAATCATGTTCTCCAGAGTGACTGCCTGACCTGCTGAGTTACTCCAGCACTTTGTATCCTTTTGTGCATTAACTAGCATCTGCGGTTCCTTGATCCTACAGGAACTAAACTGAGTTGTTAAGACCTTTAGCTATGCTTTTTTTGGCTGTTGAGTTCTCCAGTTGCCAGCCTATAAGATACCTGGAAAACAACAATAATTGTACAAGACCCATTTCACCAAACCCCATAAGGTTGCCTATCAGAGAATGTCAGTTAAAACATGGTATTTTCAATAAAGCAAATACTAAATGGAGGGGAAAATTGTTAACAGAAAAGTGAAAACGAGTAATACAGGTAATCTGGAAATGATGTGTTTTTAAGTCACATGTTAAAATCTCACACAGTTCTGTTTTACAATTACTTAAAGGCAATGCAGTTAAATGAACAATATATAACCAGCCACACCAGCAAGGTGCACTTATGAAGAAAAAAAACTTTACACACCTTTGAACACTATAACTAAATAAGGGATCTTTAAAAGGTGTATTTACATGTACTGTTTGTAAAAACAAAGGATTTAAATTCACAAAACAGTTGATAATGAAAAACAAAAATGGATGGTGTACTTACAGTGAAATTCACATCTTTAATTGGAAACTCTGAGCTCATTAGATTGTAAAAGGTAACAGTGATCACATACTCTGTGTAGTTCAGATAACCGAGATGTAACACAATTATTTCATCACAGAGCCGCTTTGAAATAAAATAGAAATGCTGATTAGTCATTTTATAACAAAAATATTGGTGCAACAGTAATAATCAAGTGGGTTAATGGTAGCTGAATGATATATTACAGCATGGGGTACACATCCGACTTTTACAACTTTTGACCATATTTATGTTTAAACGAAAAGCGAAGATGCTTATGTTTATATAGCATATGTTATAAACATGTAAAACTGTACTAATACTGCCACGAACACCAACAGAATTACAAAATTGTTGGAAACCAGGAAATACTAGAAATAGCAGATGAACAGCTTGTGGGCGGCACAGTGGTGTGGCTAGTAGAGTTGCTGCCTTACAGCGCCAAAGATCCTGGCTCGATCCTCACCTTGGGTGCTGCGTAGTTTGCATGTTCCCCCTGTGACCACATTGGTTTCCTCTGAGTGTTCCGGTTTCCTCCCATATATTTATATACATATATCAGAGTTTTCTACGCTCACTTTGAAAGGGAGAACGATGTACCTGCACTGGTCCCCCCAACCTTCCTTCCTATTCCACAGTCCACAATCAGTTCCTTGGTCTGACAGACATTAAGAGCAAGGTTATTGTGTTGGCACCGTTTGGTCAGTCGATCGATCTCGCTTCTATATTCTGACATCATCATCCGCAATTCTATATTTTATATTTTTAATGCCAATAAAGGAATCTATCAGCCATTTGGGTCCAAGAAACTCCCTTACAGGGGACTACCTTATTGGCCCAATTTATCTTCACCGCATTTCCCCTGTGCCTCTACATATCATGTTGATTAATCCTTCTGATTCTTTTTGCCAATAACCAATACTAAGGGATAACTTACAGCAGCAATGTCTTTGTGGTAGGGAACCAGAACACTGAGGAAACCTCAAAGAGAATGTAGAAGCTCCCCACTGGCAACACACGTCAGGATCGAAAATGAAGCCCTAGAGCTTTAAGGTAGCAGCACCAACCGTGCGTCCAATTTAAAAAATATCAAAAGAGCAATCTCCCGATGTATAAAATTAAAATATTGACTTTATTTTTAACTTTGGAACTGAGAATTCCAAATGGTAGGTCGCCAACAGGGTAACTGGACTGGGAGAAGATCGTCATCAGAATAGAGGGTGTAAAATGGGGACCTGGCACGAACTTTGTAGATCAAGATTGGGTAGGATTTCCTCATCTTACATTCAACTTTATAACAACCTGACCCACAGATGAACCAGTCCCCACTATATTTCACAATATAGGTACAACTGTAAAAAACCAGAGGGTGATTATCAGAGGTTATGTGAACAGTTGTGATTAACAGTTGCCGAAACTTACATTTACACAGTGAAGAGTCCGAGTGTGGTTATGGGGATGTACCCTGATGTTTGGCACACTGGTGTCTTGCGTGACTCCACTTATTGTAACCATCATGGACACATTCGTCCGGATCTCCACAGCTGAAAAATCAAAATTGTGATTTAATAGGAACTTAATATTTTTATATTATTGCCAAGAAGATACTGCAATCCTGTGGTTTCAAATTAAGTATATTGATTTCTCTCACTTCAGGTAGTCCTGGCATTCCCTCTCTCTCCATCACCACCAAGTCGCACCAGCTTCTCATTTTCACCCTCCAAACAGCTAACAATGGCCTGTTTCCTTTATCATTGTTACTTTTTTTGCATGTCTTTCATTCGTTGTTCTTTATCTCTCCACATCACTGTCTATATCTCTCATTTCCCTTATCTCTAACCAGTCTGAAGAAGGGTCTCGACCCGAAACATCACCCATTCCTTCTCTCCAGAGATGATGCCTGTCCCGCTGAGTTTCTCCAGTTTTTTGTGTCCCCATCTACGTTTGTCAGGTCCTGCCTGATGATGCTGAAAATGGCCTTCCCCAAATTCAGAAACTTAACTATCCGTTCCATAACTACTTTGCAACTTACAGTTATGGTCACTATCCTCAAAGTCCTCACCTACTGACACTACATCCACTTTCCCCCTTAACTGGCAAGGATTAGCTCGAGCACTGTCCCATCCCTGGAAGCATTACTAGTGCAAACAGTTCCCTGGAAGCACTTTAAAAAGAACTCACCATCTAATTCTTTCATACCAAGGTAATCCTAAATTGAAATCCCAAAGATTTATTCTTAGACCTCTGTGATTTACCTTCATATCCGCTCCTCCATCTCTTGCTGACTCTTGGGAGGCCTGTAGTCTAATCACAGCAAAGTGATTTCCCCTTTTTATGTCCTCACTCAAAGAGCCTTCGGGGACAGCATTGTGGTAGAGCTGATGCCTCATAGTGCGAGACCCAGGTTCTGTCTGTGTTGAGGTGTTGAGGTTGCACATTTTCCATGACTCTGTGGGTTTCCTCCCACATCCCAACAATGTGCATGTTTGTAGGTTAAGTGGCCTTCATAAATTGCCCCTAATTTGTAGGGATTGGGATAACATAGAACTAGTGAGGTTCTATGTTATCCCAACATAGATAATTGATGGTCAATGTGGGCCAAAGCACCTGTTTCCATGCAGTATCTCTAAATTAAAACGAAGTCCTCCCTCATTACTGTGATTGTCTCCTTCCCTATTATTGCAATGCGCCCTCCTTTATTTCCTGCCGGATCACAACTTAAACTTCTGTACTCTGGATGTTGTTGCCTGCCCTGCTTCTTTTTCAACCACATCTCTGTGATTGCAATAATTTCATATTCCCATGTACTGATCAATACTCCAAGTTTATCTGCCTTACCAATCAGACTCCTGGCAATGAAATAAATGTAATTTATCCTTCCAATCCTCTCACCTGCTTTTACAGTGCCTGAGAGGTTGGTCAGGGACTCGAAGGTCAGGAACAATTGCACATGTTCAAAGTGTAAAGCAGAATAGCTTGCTCTTTATTCAGTTATTCCCTACCTGAATTCTGTTCAAACTGACATGTTAACCATAATTCCTGATTGTATGTGGACAGTCCAGGTGTTTGCAGTTTTAAAGGGCTTGTCTGGAGAAGAAAGAAAGAAAAGTTAAATTTTACCCCCAGATGATGATCTAAATTATTTCAATTTTATATGAAATCAAGATAATTCAGCTTGATCTCGGCTATCTGAGAATTTAAGATCAATAACGGGCTAATTTTGAATATCCATTAGTAGTTTGAATTTAGTTTACAAAGTTTTGTATTTGGAGTTGCTATGCGCATTAGAGCAGTGAAGAACTGAGTTAGAAACAGAACACTCAGATGGAGGGGACAGACAAATGTCAGGCTGGGCAGAAAATCCTTGGGAAAAAAAGTACCTATGGACAATCAAGAGGTTGCATCAGGGCTGGGAATGGTTCGGAGGTTGGAGTTAGTGGAAAGAGCGAGAATATTAGATGGCCAGAGGCCTGGCCTGGGATGGCCTTCACATCTGGAGAAAAGGAGACACTCTCAGTCTGAAGAAGGGTTTCGATCTAAAACTTCACTTATTCCTTTTCTCCAGAGATACAGCCTGACCTGCTGAGTTACCCCAGCATTTTGTGTCTATGTTCAGTGTAAACCAGCATCTGCAGATCCTTCCTACACAAAATGGTAAGGACATTAGGGTTAGGGTTATTGTGAATAAATGTAATTCCTGGGGTAATGTTCCTGGTCTTATGAAGAAGAATTATGCAGAATGGGCTCTGGACACCCGAAGAACCAGATAATCTAGATTTTGATATTCAGTGGTGTTCAGTTACATATTGTAGGATATTTCGCCTAGCAGGGAGTCCCAATAATTGACCCACTAATGACAAATTGTGGGGGAAAATTTTCTTGAGACAAGTATTCGGAATTCCCAATCCGAGAGAATGGTGATTGTTGAATTGTTATATATATTCAAGATCACAGCAGACATTTACAGTCTACAGCAAATTTGTCAGGAAGGTGAATTTTAAGCCACAGATCAGACAACTTTCATCAATGTTCAAGAAACTATTACCCTTGCACCCATTCCTGGTGTTGTTGAACAGTGATAACAGGACAACAGGCTAAATGTTAATGCCCCCTAACAAAGGGATATTCTCAGAACTTCATCTTGATATAATATTCTGTTCTGGGAGATCATATCTCTAACAGTATTCAATATTTTCATGAATTACCAATAATGTTACAAGTTTGTGATCTTATTAAAACCTTTGTAACCTGCAAAATAAGAACAAAGGGTAAAGTATTTTAAAATCTCAGTAAGAGATTTCACAGACCTGAAATGCAAACCATTTCTCTATTCACACATGCTTCCTGACCAAGAGTGTATTTCCTGCAACTGTAGTTTGTGCATTCAATTCATGCTTGATGTTATTCACTTACCAGATTACCCTTTGTGGTGGGTGAGATTGGAGGCAATGCTCTGGATGTAATAATTTCTGGACCTGTAATCAGACAGCGTGTACGTGAAAATAATGCACCAATATGTACAGGGTAAAGAAGGAAGGGAGGTGGAAAATTAATATCTTTCCCTTTATCTTTCTATCCTATACACTGATGAACAGACACATAACCTGTTTCATTTTTGAGAACTTCTAGAATAAGCTTCCATGTGGAGTAACAGCAGTTCAATCAGTTGCTCTTCCCCGGAAAAAGTTTGTAATGATAATGAAACTCCAAGCACAACACCGAAAGGGTTCCTTTGCTCTCACTAATCAAGCCATCAGCGTCTACATTCAATGAGAAACAAATAAACTGATGGAGGAACTCAGCAGGCCTGGCAGTATATGCGGAGAGAAATTAACAGATGTTTTGGGTCAGGACTCCTTCAGAGTGAAGGGTCTCAAAACATTGGACCCAAAACATTGTCTGTCCATTTTTCTCCATTAACCCACTGAGTTACTCCCAGTCATTTTTTGTTGATAAACAACTATTTCAATCTTGTGTCACATGTTAAACAGCTTTTTTTCCCTTCCTCAAATTCAGATTTAAATCATCTCTTCCTTTTTACCCTTTTCCAGCCATAATTCCTGTTATTCAATAGCCTTTCACTCACCACCACTTTCACTCACAATCACTCCTGCCTTCCACTCTATCACAGAACTTACTTTTGTTTGCTCCATAATGACCCACCACATGCCCATGAACAGCATGAAATCTTGAGATATGGTAGGGTAAGGGAAGGGGAGGGGGGGGGGGGGGGGGGGGGGCTGGGTCAATGTTATCAATGGGATGGGAGATGTACTATGCCCATCTTCTGGCAGCTACTCATGTTTTAGAAAACAGCTCACTGAAATCATTCTTGCCAAGATGGATCCTTTACAGTTACAATACCAACATATATGTAACAATATGGAAAGTGTCCAGGGAAGTCGTGTCCACAAACAGAACAAATCCAACTGCGCAAAATATAACCCGGCTACTCTTGACTATTAAGCAGCACTCCATCAGCACAATCTGCTAATTTAGTTTGAGTTATTTCAGATGCGTAAAGATCTTCACATCATTAAGGGTTTGATCCAAACATAAATAAAAAGAGACGAGAGCCTCAAAAGCTAGCCAATCAGCTGTCATCCTTTGGCATTTGACTAAGTGCAACATCAAGTAGCCCTACTAAAGTTAATTATAATGGAAAGGGAAACAATTCAGCCACCATTAACATCGTGGTAACCACTGACCTGCACAACGTAGTGGCTGCAAAGAGAAAGCCAAAGGCTTGGTATTATGTGGCATGATTCATCCACTTTCATCATATTAAGACACGTCACAGTCTTACAGCTTGGAAACAGGCCTTTCGGCCCAACTCAATCATGCCTGCCAAGATGTCTTATCTAAGGTAGTTTTACCTGGCCGTGCTTGGCTCGTATCCTTCTAAATCTTACCTATCCATGTACCTGTCCAAGTGTCTTTTAAATGCTGCTATGATACCTGCCTCAGCTACTTCCTCTTGCAGCTTCATTCTTTGAGTGAAAAACCTGCACCCCAGGCTCATGACTTTCCCCTCTCACCTCACCTACCTTGAGTGGAACTCCAGTACTTGAATGCAAGTCATTTGACGCACACACAAAACCACCACCATGACCACATATTCCCTTCACCAGTGGAGTACTGTAGTTACATTGTGCCCGAACTATAAAGTGCAATGCAGAAAATTACCAAGGTTCATTTGACAGTAGCTGCCAATTGTATTAATGGCAGGAAGTTCAAGTTTTCCCACGTCATTACCATCTGGGTTAATTCAACATTGTTGGACCAAAACTTTAGCTAACAGCAATGCGTGCAGCAACTGAAGGGCAATTAGGGTGTGAATGTCTCCAGGTTCAACGCATATCCTATAAATGACCATCTACTTTCACAGTCCTGATCTACACAGAAGAGACAAAGCAGCTCATTAAGCATTTCCGATGATTCAAAGATTGTCATCCAATTTCGCATGCGTTAGTCCAAGATATCTAATACTCAGTTTCTTCCTAGCTGTTAACATCTGCCCTCGTAACAGCACAAAGGATTCCTTTTTCGTCCAAACTTTACATAAACCTTTAAGCCTTAATATGTTTTACAAACTACAAGGATTACAAAGTCATCATTGATGATGGAGTCAAAATTGAATCTGAGAGCGTATTTCTGTAATTGTGAACTCAGCAGTTTTAGTTTCCATTTTAAGATAGAGGTCATTAATGTTATCTCCAATATTGTCTGCAGGATTGCCGTCGATCTGCCAGTTGATGATTGTACCATTACTTATGCAATATGAATTACAGCGGTAAAACAATCTTTATAAGCTAGCATGCGTTGCAGTGACAGCACCATAATATACCTATTTGGTATTGTTTATTTAATGCAAGTATAATTATCATATCATCATATCATATATATACAGCGCGGAAACAGGCCTTTTCGGCCCACCAAGTCTGTGCCGCCCAGCGATCCCCGCACATTAACACTATCCTACACCCACTAGGGACAATTTTTACATTTACCCAGTCAATTAACCTACATACCTGTACGTCTTTGGAGTGTGGGAGGAAACCGAAGATCTCGGAGAAAACCCACGCATGTCACGGGGAGAACGTACAATTATTTATCTAATTATTTGACCTAGTTCACCATTGTCCAATATCCCAGATCACATTTTTGTGTATAATATGTACGGTTAAGCTTGGAAGACAGTCTGTGCCAAATATATACTTTGAATTCCTAAAATATGCACAGAATGTGACCTTACTATAGATAATGTTTTAATCTGATATTTAATGGTTTGGCACCGAATATTAAAATTGCTGGAGTGCTGCAAAAATCCAATGGATCACTTATTTTCCTCAGAGAGGGAGGTGCTTGCCACCTCTGCTCTGCCATGCCATGCAATTAATTCAGGGACGCTGAAGGTTGATGTGAAGCAACGCAGTACCAATGTTACCCACATCCTGAATCTTTTCTAGAAATCAACCTGCCATTAAGTGTAGAAAGGTAGACACAAAATGCTGGAGTAACACTCCAGCTGCAGAGATAGAATGTAGTCGGAGACAGGAAGACTGGTGGGTCCAACCAGTCTTACTAACTCCAACTACATTCTATCTCGGTCCCTCCCACTCCCCTGATATCAGTCTGTAGAAGGGTCTCGACCCAAAACGTCACTCATTCCTTCTCTGGAGAGATGCTGCCTGTCCCATTGAGTTACTCCAGCATTTTGTGTCACCTTTGATTTAAACCAACATCCGCAGTTCTTTCTTACACATTAAGTGCAGAAATCTCTTCACATGATCGTACATTTAAAAAATAAGCTGACAATTACGTAATACAATATATCAAGTTCCATCATTTTGTACTCACCAGCTATTCCGATCAAAACTATCACTCCAAAACAGATGAAGAACACAATGAACACTAGGACAAAGTGCCTCTTGGAAAGTGTATATAATCTCATTGGCGCTATTCTAAAAAGGAGAGATTACAATTATCAATGTAAGAAGAAATCTGAGTAATAAATGTTACAATTAACACCAATAGCATTTTTCCGACGCATCAGTGCCATCGCATTTTATGTCATGAGATACCACAAAATATGAATAAATAATTATTTAAGGCATTGTATTTCAGTTCAGGGAAGGAAAGTATAATTACATTTTTGTGGATCCAATAATTCCCTAGAAGTCTCATAATTCATCATTCAAAACAAAACTAATTGTAATTATAAATACTGCTTTCAACCAAGCAATAAACATTTCCCTTTCTTTGAATTCAAACAATGCAGCTTAGCTTCAATTCTGCTTTCTGGCACAAACTAAATTCTACCATGCAAAAGCAGTCAGTTGCTGCATTACTCCTACTTTTTTCAATTTTCCATCCACCCATCGTCTCCCTGAACCCACCCTCCACCCCAATACCAGCCTAAATCATGGCTTGAATCCCAAATATCCCAAGAGTCAGGACACTGTCCATAAATTCATTGGTATTTATTCACAAAATGCTGGAGTAACTCGGCAGGTCAGGCAGCATGTCAGGAGAGAAGGAATGGGTGACGTTTTGGGTCGAGACCCTTCTTCAGACTGATGTCAGGGGGGGGGGGGGCGGGACAAAGGAAGGATATAGGTGGAGACGGGAAGATAGAGGGAGATCTGGGAAGGAGGAGGGGAAGAGAGGGACAGAGGAACTATCTAAAGTTGGAAAAGTCGATGTTCATACCACTGGGCTGCAAGCTGCCCAGGCGAAATATGAGGTGCTGTACCTCCAATTTCTGGTGGGCCTCACTATGGCACTGGAGGAGGCCCATGACAGAAAGGTCAGACTGGGAATGGGAGGGGGAGTTGAAGTGCTCAGCCACCGGGAGATCAGTTTGGCCAACGCGGACCGAGCGCAGGTGTTGAGCGAAGCGATCGCCGAGCCTGCGCTTGGTTTCGCCGATGTAAATAAGTTGACATCTAGAGCAGCGGATGCAATAGATGAGGTTGGAGGAGGTGCAGGTGAACCTCTGTCTCACCTGGAAAGACTGTTTGGGTCCTTGGATGGAGTTGAGGGGGGAGGTAAAGGGACAGGTGTGGAATCTCGTGCGGTTGTAGGGGAAAGTGCCCGGGGATGGGGTGGTTTGGGTAGGGACGAGTGGACCAGGGAGTTACGGAGGGAACGGTCTCTGCGGAGCGCAGAGAGGGGAGGGGATGGGAGGGCACGGCCCGATTCTACCTCCTACCCAAAATCCATAAACAGAACTGTCCCGGCAGACCCATTGTCTCTGCCTGCTCATGTCCCACCGAACATATTTCCACCTACCTCGACTCCATCCTATTCCCCCTGGTTAAATCCCTTCACACCTACGTCCAAGACACCTCACACGCTCTCCATCTCCTTGATAACTTCCGGTTCCCAGGCCCCCACTCCCTCATCTTTACCATGGATGTCCAGTCACTCTACACTTCCATCCCCCACAAGGATGGTCTCGCAGCCCTCCGTTTCTTCCTCGACCGTAGAACCAGCCAATCCCCATCTACCAACACCCTCCTCCGCCTAGCAGAGCTGGTTCTTACCCTTAACATCTTCTCCTTTGACTCCTCCCACTTCCTCCAAACCAGAGGCGTAGCTATGGGCACTCGCATGGGCCCTAGCTACGCCTGCCTCTTTGTCGGGTACGTCGAACAATCCCTGTTCCGGGCGTACACCCCCGAACTCTACCTCCGCTACATCGACGACAGCATTGGTGCTACCTCTTGTACCCATGCAGAACTTACTGACTTCATACACTTCACTTCCAATTTCCATCCTGCCCTTAAATATACCTGGACTATCTCCGACATCTCCCTCCCGTTTCTGGACCTCACCATCTCCATCACAGGAGACAGACTAGTGACGGACATTTACTATAAACCCACTGACTCGCACAGCTATCTGGACTACACTTCTTCCCACCCGGTCCCCTGCAAAAAGTCTATCCCCTACTCCCAATTCCTCCGTCTACGCCGCATCTGCGCCCGGGATGAGGTGTTTCACACTAGGGCGTCAGAGATGTCCTCATTCTTCAAGAAACGGGGCTTCCCCTCTTCCATTATGGATGAGGCTCTCACTAGGGTCTCTTCTACATCCCGCAGCTCCGCTCTTGCTCCCCCTCCCCCCACTCGCAACAAGGACAAAATCCCCCTCGTTCTCACCTTCCACCCCACCAGCCAGCGGATCCAACAAATCATCCGCCAACATTTCCGTCACCTACAACGGGACCCCACCACTGGCCATATCTTCCCATTCCCTCTCCTCTCTGCGTTCCGCAGAGACCGTTCCCTCCGTAACTCCCTGGCCAACTCATCCCTTCCTACCCAAACCACCCCATTCCAGGGCACTTTCCCCTGCAACCGCACGAAATGCAACACCTGTCCCTTTACCTTCCCCCATAACTCCATCCAAGGACCCAAACTGTCTTTCCAGGTGAGACAGAGGTTCACCTGCACCTCCTCCAACCTCATCTATTGCATCCGCTGCTCTAGATGTCAACTTATTTACATCGGTGAAACCAAGCGCAGGCTCGGCGATCGCTTCGCTCAACACCTGCGCTCGGTCCGCGTTGGTCAAACTGAACTCCCGGTGGCCGAGCACTTTAACTTCCCCTCCCATTCCCAGTCTGACTTTTCTGTCATGGGCCTCCTCCAGTGCCATAGTGAGGCCCTGGAAATTGGAGGAACAGCACCTCATATTTCGCCTGGGCAGCTTGCAGCCCAGTGGTATGAACATCGACCTCTCCAACTTTACATAGTTCCTCTGTCCCTCTCTTCCGCTCCTCCTTCCCAGATCTCCCTCTATGTTCCTGTCTCCACCTATATCCTTCCTTTGTCCCGTCCCCCCCCCGACATCAGTCTGAAGAAGGGTCTCAACCCGAAACGTCACCCATTCCTTCTCTCCTGAGATGCTGCCTGACCTGCTGAGTTACTCCAGCATTTTGTGAATAAATACCTTCGATTTGTACCAGCATCTGCAGTCCATAAATTCATGATCTCCCAATCTATCTCGTTGGTAACAGTCAACAGTTCAGGTCTACAACTTTCATCAGACTGTTGGATATAACTTGAACTTGTGTATTTTCAACATTTTCAGTCTTTATTTCACAAAATGGCGGCGCGTGCAGACGCAGCGGCCCCACGCTCTCCCGATTTTTCGAGTGTTTTTAATGTTTTTTCAAGTTCGTCAAGTTTGTCACTTCAACAACTCTGGACAGTCAGCAGTAGACAGTATAGTCGTGAGTTCTTGCTGGACAAGAAAACAACAACATCATCAACACTGGACGCTACGCTTGCAGAGGAACTTAGCGGCCTCAGAATACTCTGCCTGACCTCGGCCTCGAGTGCTGCCCCTCGGCTGGAAAGGAGACGCCGCAGGCGGTGTGAGAGGAGACGCCGCGGGCGGTGTGAGAGGAGACGCCGCAGGCGGTGTGAGAGGAAGCAGAAGAGGGGTAAACGCGGAGGCATCCGGGCTAGGCTAGCGGCTAGCCCACACAGACCGGCTATTCCGAGCATGCTAATGGCTAATGTGCGCTCACTGGACAATAAAATGGACACTATAAGACTTCTCCGGTCGACCCAGCGTGAGGTGAGGGAATGCTGTGTTTACGTTTTTACGGAAACATGGCTTAATGACAACATCCCGGACTCCGCTGTTCAGCTCGACCGGCTAACATGCTACCGATCGGACAGAGCTACGGTTAGCGGGGGGAAGACTCGCGGAGGCGGTGTGATTGTTTACATCAGTGATGCTTGGTGTCGGGACGCTGTGTTGGTCTACAAACACTGTTCACCGCTGGTGGAGTTTATGGTTGTGAAGTGCCGGCCTTTCTACCTCCCGAGGGAGCTAACAGCTATCCTGTTAGTCGCTGTTTACATCCCTCCCAGTTCCAACAACAAGGACAGAGAGGAGGCACTCTGCGAACTGTACCGGGCCATCTCTGAGCAGCAGACAGCACACCCAGATGGCTTTCTCATCGTAGCTGGGGACTTCAACCATGCTAACCTAAAAACTGTCATGCCCAAAGTATACCAGCATGTTGATTTCCCAACACGAGAAAACAACACCTTGGACCTTGTTTACACGACCATCAAAGGAGCATACAAGGCTTCCCCCCTCCCCCACATCGGCCTCTCTGATCACCTCACCGTTCTGCTGAAACCGGCATACAGACCCCGGGTGAAAGTCACCAAACCGGTTTCAAAAGAGGTACGTGTGTGGTCAGAGGACAGCACAGCTGCACTCCAAAACTGCTTTGAGACTACAGACTGGGACATGTTCAAGCAGGCAGCAACATACAACAACACAACCAACATTCAGGAATACACAGAGACAGTTACAGGCTACATCACCAAATGCATTGATGATGTTACCCACACCAGAGCCATCACCATCCGGGCTAACCAGAAGCCATGGCTGACAGGGGAGGTTCATGGGCTGCTGAGGGTCCGCAACGTTGCCTTCAGAGAGGGCAATCCAGCCGGTCTCAGAGCAGCCAGGGCCAACCTTTCCAGTGGCATCAGGAAAGCCAAACAACACTACACCCGGCGCATCACAGCCCACTTCAGTGACAACAGAGACACACGGAGCCTGTGGAAGGGTATTAGGACTATCACAGACTACAAACTCTGACCACAGACCTGTGATAGTGACCTCTCTCCTGAACGACCTCAACGGCTTCTTCGCACGCTTTGAAGCACAGAGCAACACACCTGCGCAGAAAACAACTCCCCCCCCCCAACGACCAGGCTATTTGTCTGTCTCCAGGCAGCGTGAGGAGCACACTGTTAAGGATTAACACCCGGAAAGCTTCTGGACCTGACAACATTCCTGGTCGTGTGCTAAAAGACTGCGCAGCTGAGCTCACAGATGTCCTCACAGACATCTTCAACATCTCCCTGAGCCAGGCTGTTGTTCCCTCGTGCTTCAAAGAAACCACCATCATACCTGTGCCCAAGAAGTCTTCTCCATCCTGCTTCAACGACTACCGCCCTGTAGTGCTGACTTCAACCATCATGAAGTGCTTCGAGAGGCTGGTCATGAAGCAGATCAGATCCAACCTCCCCCCCTCCCTGGACCCGTTTCAGTTTGCATATCGAGCTAAGCGGTCCACTGAGGATGCCATCTCCTCTGCTCTACACCCAGCCCTCACCCACTTGGACACTAAAAACTCATATGTTAGGATGCTGTTCATAGACTTTAGCTCAGCATTCAACACCATCATCCCCCAGCAGCTGGTTTGTAAACTAACAAATCTGGGCCTCAGCCCCCTTCTCTGCAACTGGCTGCTGGACTTCCTCACTGCCAGACCCCAGTCTGTACGGGTCGGCAGCAACACATCGGACACCATCACGCTGAGTACGGGGGCCCCACAAGGATGTGTGCTAAGCCCCCTGCTCTTCACCTTGCTGACCCACGACTGCACACCCACCCACAGCTCCAACCACTTCGTTAAGTTTGCGGATGACACAACCGTGGTGGGTCTCATCAGCAACAACGACGAGACCCACTACAGGAAGGAGGTGAACCAGCTGGCCGCGTGGTGCACAGACAACAATCTCTTCCTGAATGTGGAGAAAACAAAGGAGATTGTTGTCGACTTCAGGAGAACGCACACCCAACACCCCCACCCACTGACCATCAATGGTGCTGCTGTGGAGCAGGTGAGCAGCACCAAATTCCTGGGGGTGAACATCACCGAGGATCTCTCCTGGAGCAACAACACCACGTCCATCGCCAAGAAAGCCCAGCAGCGCCTCTACTTCCTCCGCAAACTGAAGATAGCGGGAGCCCCCACACCCATCCTGTACACTTTTTACCGAGGCGCCATCGAGAGCATCCTCAGCAGCTGCATCACTGTGTGGTTCGGAAGCTGCACAGCCTCCAGCCGCAAGACCCTGCAGCGCATAGTGAACACTGCTGAGAGGATCACTGGCGCCTCACTCCCAACACTCCTGGTCCTTTACACCACCCGCCTCACCCGCAAAGCATTGAGCATTGTGGGTGACCCCTCCCACCCCTCCAACAGCCTCTTCACCCTCCTGCCTTCAGGGAGAAGGTTTCGCAGCCTGAGGTCGAGCACCACCCGACTAAAGAACAGTTTTTTCCACCAGGCTGTCAGGATGCTGAACTCTCTCCCCTCCCTTCCTCCTCTCTCCCCTGCCCCCATTGGACCTGGACTTTAACACCCCACACACACGCACATCCAGCACCAGACACTTTTTTTAACGCTGCTATGGACAGGCTTTGCACTACTGTTCATTATTTTTTATTGTAATATATTCATCTTCATCTTTTTTTCATTGAAGTGACTATATTTTATATTGATTGTTGTTTGCTGTGCCTTTTTAATTTTAACTTAATTTAATGCACTTTATTCCTCGGGATTGTGGGAAACGGTATTTCAATTTTCTGTCTGTGTAAACTAACTGAAAATTGACAATAAAGTTGACTTTGACTTGACTTTACAGTATTTGCATTTGTTATTATTTTGTATTTTCAACATTATTGTTTTTTAAATAGTTTTTCTTTTATAAGCAAAATACAGGAACCCTGCGCTTTCAGTGTTTGATTTATGCGTTTTTGAAAAAATGCGCTTGTTACTTTAATACCAAAGCTTGATTTATGCGCTGGTATTTTTGGAATACTGTGCTCAAATTTACTGCTGACAGCGTAGTCGCGTATATGTTTAATTTACACGTTTTTGAATTACGCAATGCTTTTCAAGCATGTAACCCCTGCGCAAAACACAAGGTGCTTGTAGACCTCAGCATAATTTAACCATATAATTGCAATAATGAATTTCAATAGTTTTCACATCCATCGCTAAAACGCCAATGTACTTAGCAGCTGATTATGAAACTCGTGTGTCATTTCATTGTAGAAAACGCAACAGGTAAAGTGTATATAGGAAGCATCCACTGACATTAAAGTGCTAATAGCCAGCTAATAATGATTGGGTGAATATGGGTAAGGACACTGGGGACAGCTCCCCTGCACCAGTCATGAGTGAATGCGCAAGCTTAAGCTTTAAATAACAGCTCTGTCTCTTCACTATGGCAGTCCCTTGGGAACGAGGACAACATAGGTCAACACCAATTCTGTGGACTCTGAAATATGGCAGAAAGCAGGGATGCATATAAAAGTATGATCTATTGCTTCCTCTGGCAACTAATTCTGCATACAGACTATCCCTGTGAATAAGTTACCCCTGAGGTGCCTCTTAAATATTTCCCCTCTCACCTAAGTCTATGTCTTCTAGTTTTAGAATCATCTACCCTGGGAAAGAAACTGTGAGAATTCGCTTTATCAATGCCCCTCATGACTTTGAATACTTCAATAAGGTCTTTTCTCTGTGTTCCACACTCCATAGAAAAAAAAGTCCCAGCCGCTCCATATAACTCAAGCTCATGTCTCTGCTAGACCCTGGTGAATCTTTTCTGCATCCTTTCCAACTTAATGACATCTTTGCAAATGATGAGTGACCAGAACTGCACAGGGTACTGCAAGTATGGTCACACTTATGACTTGTACAGCCATATCATGATGATTCAACTTTCCGATTCAATACCACTCTCTGGGAGTTACATTAACTGTGCAAGTCCTGGTGTGACATACCAAAGTGCAACACCTCACACTTGTCAGAGTTAAACTCCACTTGCCATTCCTTGACCCATCTTCCTGAGTGATCTACATCTGTTGTAGACAGATATCCTTCCTCACAATCTACTATATCACCAATTCCAGTGTCACCTGCAAATTCACGAACATTGTTAACTACATTGTCATTCAAATCATTGGATAACAAACAATAGTGTACCTAGCACTGACCCGCTGTGGCACACCACTGGTTAGAGGACTGTCAGAAAAACAACCCAAGAACAACTACCCTGTGATTCCTTCCCGAAGAAGGTATCACAAAATGCTGGAGTAACTCAGCAGGTCAGGCAGCATCGAGTCTGAGGAAGGGTCTCGACCCGAAATGTCACCCATTCCCTCTCTCCTGGATGCTGCCTGACCTGCTGAGTTATTCCAGCATTTTGTGATACCTTCGATTTGTACCAGCATCTGCAGTTATTTTTCTACACCTTCCTGAAGAAGGGTCGCTACCCGAATCGTCACCCAATCCTTCTCCCAGAGATGCTGCATGTCCCGTTGAGTTACTCCAGGTTTCTGTGTCTATCTTCTATTCCTTCCTCTGTCAATTTTGAATCCAAATAGCGAGTTCACCTTAAAATTCTATGATATCTAACATTCCAGACCAGCCTACATGTGCAAACTTGTCAAAGGCCTTGCTAAAGTCCATGTGGACAATGTCCACTCCTCTGCCCTCAAAATTCCTCTTTGTAACTTCTTCAAAAAACTCCCAGATTCATGAGACATGATTTCCCACAGAGCCATGTTGACTTTCTCTAATCAGTCCCCCTCCCTCCCTCCCCTGCCAACTTTCAATCTGAAGAAGGATCCCAACCCGAAGTGTCACCTATCCATGTTCTCCAGAGAAACTGCCTGACTCGCTGAGTTACTCCAGCACTTTATGTCTATCTTAGATGAGGCAGCATCAATGGAGAACATGGATAGGTGACATTTCGGATCTCGACTGAGTTACTACAGCACTTTGTGTCCTTACTTTCCTTCTGTCCTTTTTAGTTTAGTTCCCATTCCTTGCTTTCTAGACTGCGGCCTATTTAAAAAGATTTACATGCATAAAATGCACAGAGAAAGATGTAAACACGGAAGATGGGGAAAATGCAAGTTCACGGAAGCCTCATCAACACCACGCTACTGTGAAGTTTTGTTCGCTGTCGGCGCTTTGCAGACGGGGACTCACGTCCTGCCCGGCGCATGAGAACAGAGCTAAGAACAGCGGTGGAAAGGACCAGGAACTGGCCGGCGGCGGACTGAATGGCATGGCCCAGCCTGGCTCTGCTGCCCGGACCCTCGGGTCTCCAACACCACACCCCGATCCGGTCGCCTGACCAAACGTTTCTGCGCGCGCCCCCCGCCCGCTCCCGGGACGCTGCCCCCGACACTCACAGCTCCATGACAGCAGCGCATCGCCAGCCCCGCCAACCGCCACCTCACAACCGCCCCCGCTCGAGCCCGTGTGTGACGTCAGGCGCGAGGAGCCCGTGTGTGACGTCAGGCGCGAGGAGCCCGCGCTCGTCACCAGGTGGCGGCAGCGGCAGCGCTCAGGTGGATGGTCCGGCCCTCAGGTAGGCAGGCGGGCGATGCAGAGAGGCTGGTTGGTCGGAGCCGGTCACTGTTACCGTCACTCAGAAGTGGTAATGGAAATTCTCCCGTCACCTGACACCCTTGATTCAGAGACACTTTCTTCCTAGCTTTCATCAGCCAACTGAACCAGCAGAGAGCCCTGACCTACCATCTACCTCATTGAAGACCCTTGGACTATCTTTAATTGGACTTTACTGGACTTTATCTTACACTAAACGTTATTCCCTGTATCCTGCATCTGTATGTTGTGCACAGGTGGATGGTAATCATGTATAGACTACCCACTGACTGGTAGCATGAAACAAAAAGCGTTTCACCGTACCTGAGTACACATGAAATAAACAACTAAACTCACCTATCCATGTTCTCCGGAGATGCTGCCTGACCTGCTGAGTTATTCCAGCACTTTGTGTGGTTTACTTTTGTTAACCAGCATTTGCAGTCCCTTGTTTGGCAAAAAATCTCTGTCAGGGCCCTGGCTATCTCCTGCCCTACTTCCCATAGCAACCTGGAATAGATTTCAACTACCCCTGGGGATTGATCAACCCCCTTTATGACATCTGATTTTTGTCGCTCTCAAATCTGATTTACTCCAGACCTCTCCCTGAACTCACTATCTTCCACATTCTTTCATGAATACAGATGAGGTCTTTATTTCGCATCTTGCCCACATCGCCTGTCTCCTCACATAGACTACCCCTTAGGTCTCTAAGGAGAACCACTCTTTTCCTAGTTACCATCTTGCTCCAGACATACTTATAGAATGTCCTCGATTCCAGTTGCCTATACCTGTCATATGATTCCTTTTCATAGACACACAATGTTGGAGTAACTCAGCGGATCAAGGCCGCATCTCTGGAGAAATGGAATAGGTGACGTTTTGGGTCAGAATCATTCTTAAGACTGAAAGATAGAGAAGGCCAGAACAAATCTATCTTTCATCTATCTTTCAGTCTGAAGGGTTCTGACCTAAAACGTAACCTATTTCTTTTCTCCAGAAATGCTGCCTGACCGGCTTAATCCAGCATTTTGTATCTATCTTCGGTATAAATCATCTGCAGTTTCTTCCTATACATATGATTCCTTTTATTTCCCTGATCAAACCTTCATTCACCTTTGTAATCTAAGGTTCCCTAATCATATCATCCTTGCCTTTCACACTTCTCAAATGTGCTGGCCCTAAACTCTTGCTGATTCTCTTTGAGATATTTCCACTTTGTCAACTGTCTTTTTATCCACAAACATCTTCACTCAATCTACCTCTGCAAGGTCCTCCTGTGCTTTTGAAATCAGCCTTTCCCCCAATTTAGGACCTTAACTCATGGACCAACCTTATTCCTTTCCAAAACTACCTTGAAATTTTCAGAATTATGGTCACTGTTTCCAAAGTTGCGGACTGTGAGCATTCACTTTATCCGTGTTCCTCATGATCTTGTACATCTCAGTAAGGTCACCCCTCAGCCTCCTACGCTCCAAAGAGAAAAGTCCCAGCCTATCCAACCTCTCTCTATAACTCAAGCCCTCAAGTTCAGGTCAGATCCTGTTGAATCTCCACTGCACCCTCTCCAAATTAATGATCCTTAATGATCTGCCTTCATGAGGCAAAGACAGTCTTGCGGACCACTCTGCCTCATGTAGCATCCAGGCCTCCATTATGATAGGACCAGCAGCAGGGCTGCAAGTAAATAGGTGTAGTAATGGAGAAATTGGTTGGGAGAGGTGGTGAATGAGCAAGCCTGAGCAGATGCAGAACATTACATACTTGAAACACATTCACTCCTGTATAAAACTCAAATGAACATTTTGAGTCATTGAGTGATACAGCGTGGAAACAGGTCCTTCGGCCCAACTTACCCACACTGGCCAACATGTCCCAGCTGCACTAGTCCCACTTGCCCGCGTTTGGTCCATATCTCTCTAAACCTGTCATATACATGTACTTGTCTAACTGATTCTTAAGCGTTGGGATAGTCCCAGTCTCAACAGCCTCCTCTGGCAGCTTGTTCCATACACCCACCACCCTTTGTGTGAAAAAGTTACCCCTCAGATTCCTATTAAATCTTTTCCCCTTCACCTTAAACCTATGTCCTCTATAGGAATTATTTGAAATCACAACATTCCTCAGCTGCCAAGATTTAACTAAGATCTGTTTAATCACAGTTAGCATGAGGCATTGCACTTTGGAGGTAAAGGGTTAACATTATTGCGGGATCATGGAGTCCAAATCCACAGCTTCCTGAAAGTGGCTTCACAAATAAATCGAGTGGGAAAGAAGGCATATGCTATGCTTTCCTTCATGGATCATGGCATCGAGTACGAGTCAGTAAGTCTTGTTGAGCTTTATAGGACTTTGGTAAGGCTACATATGCAGCATTGTGTGCAGTTCTGGTCACACCATCATAGGATGTGTTGGCTTTGGAGAGGGTGCAGTAGAGGTTTATAAGAAGATTGCCTGGATTAGAGAGTATTAGCTATAAGGACAAATTGGACAAACATGGATTGTTTTCTCTGGAGCCTCAGTAGTTAAGTGGAGACCTGATAAAATGAGATGATAGGGTAGACAGACAGAACCAGGTTGGAAATGTCAATGACTAGACACCATAACTTTAAGATAAGAGAAAGGGGGAAAGTTTAAAAAAAAAAAATGTATAAGGGAAGATTAAGGGAATCTTTTGACACTAAAAGTGTTGGGTGAGTTGGGTGGCGCCTGAGTTGGCGGTAGAAGCAGATACGATAGTGGCATTTAATAGGCTTTTAGATAGACATATGGGTATGCAGGGAATGGAGGGATATGAATCACATGCAGACAAGGTTGATCAATTTAGCTTGGTATTATATTTGGCATAAACATTGTGGGCCAAAGGGCCTGTTCCTGTGCTCTCCTGTTCTATGTTCTATATTTGTTAGTTTGTTTTTAATCTATTTCATTACTTCCTAATGAAGGATACTTGCCAATTCATAAATTATTCATGATCCACAAATTATTTCTCAGTCCTTTAACAACCACAGCAACAGGGCAATTGCAACAGTATTTTCAAGCATATTCAGGAAGAACTGCACCATACATATAACATATCTATAAAAGATAAACTGCACAAAACTGGGCCTGGTGAGAAAAGGGATAAATGATTATCAGACTTTTACGCTCAAGTACATCTTGCTTGGAATTTCTGTTGTTGTCTTCTTATATACAGTGTAACCATTCTGCTCATTATAATTCCGCGGGGAGGTTAGGCCTAAATGGGTCGCAGCTTCATCACTGCTGAATTACTTTGAAATCAAAGCCTGTTGGGAACCTTCATTTACATTATTTTTTACAGCAATCCGCAGTCTGCTACCTATTTCAATGCTGTGTTTCCAATGCAGTGGGTAGAAAATGCTGCAGTCTGCCTCACCCTCTTATGTATATCTCCCAACGTCAGACTTGCAGACAAGCTCCATTATTGACCTCGAAAGAACAGCTTGGTATCTTACAAGGACAGTTAAATATAATATATTTCCTACCTATAGTACCGATCATCTTTGTAGGGAGTCAGTTCATCCTTTAAATCCATGTAAGCACCTTTCATCTTCTTGTAGAAATATTTTAGTTCTTTGTAGAGGGGATTTTCAAAGGAAGGATAATCTGCATCCATAGCTTGCTGGTTCTAGTGTAGCAACAATCCTCGTTCAGTTTTTATAACTTCTGGAAACAATGAATATGAAGTCATCAGGATCCAAGGAAACATCGTTTTATTCTTTGTGATGAAAGCAGATCAGCTGACCTTTTGTTCAGAAGAGATGATGTTGGGTGGTAAAACACATAGAGCCATCTGTGCATCAATGAGACGCAGGCTGCAGTTCAGCAGCTCAGTGATACACACAGTGAATAGGCAACTTAACCCTTTCCCTCCATTATTACCTCACTGCCTGTCCAAAAGAAGCACTTCAATTTATCTCCAAGAGGTCGGTATTTGAAGTGCAAGTATGAATTTTTCACCTTGCTAAATGAAAATTGTACCACCTTTCAGACTGAGATTTTCATCTCACTAAAAAAAGTCCTGTATCTTAAAAAAAACACTCACATTTTAATATTATAATGTCCAGTAGAAGTTGTAATCATTATGAATTCACAGGGATTAGAAGTTTTGGAATAAAGATCCTTAAAAGGTAGCAAGACAGGTTCAAGGTGATCCTACCTCAAATCACATCTTCCCATCCTCACTCCATTCCAGAGGCCTCTCTCTCCATGATTCCTTTGTTCACTCATCCCTCCCTCTCCCCAGGCACTTTTCCATACAATTCATATGGTCATAAGGGATAGGAGTAGAATTAGGTCATTCAGCCCATCAAGTCTACTTCACCA
The DNA here is from genome assembly GCF_053455715.1 of Rhinoraja longicauda. Taxonomy (NCBI): domain Eukaryota; kingdom Metazoa; phylum Chordata; class Chondrichthyes; order Rajiformes; family Arhynchobatidae; genus Rhinoraja; species Rhinoraja longicauda. The sequence goes on along the minus strand of NC_135961.1, from coordinate 35,357,130 downwards.
TTCAATCATGGCTGATCTATCTCCCTCCTAACCCCAGACCGAACCAATGAGGTCCCCTCTCATTCGTCCAAACTCCAGCGAGTACAGGCCCAGTGCCGACAAACGCTCATCATAGGTTCTCGACCCGAAATGTCACCCATTCCTTCTCTCCAAAGATGCTGCCTGTCCAGCATTTTGTGTCTACCTTCAATTTAAACCAGCATCTGCAGTTCTTTCCTACTCATCATAGGTCAACCTACTCATTCCTGGGATCATTCTTGTAAACTCCCTCTGGACTCTCTCTAGAGCCAGCACATCCTCAGATATGGTGCCCAAAATTGCTCACAATATTCCAAATGTGGCCTTACCAGCGCCTTATACAGCTTCAACATCACATCCCTGTTTTTGTATACAAGCCCTCTTGAAATAAATGCAAGCATTGAGTTTGATTTCTTTACTACTGTTTCGACTTGCAGATTAACTTTTTGGGAATCCTGCACCAGCACTCCCAAGTCCCTTTGCACCTCCGATTTCTGGATTCTCACCCCACTTAGAAAATATTCTATACCTTTATTCCTACTAACAAAATGCATGACTCCGCACTTTGCTACTCTATATTCCATCTGCCACTTCTCTGCCCACTTTCCCAACCTGTCCAAGTCCTTCTGCAAAGTCCGTGCTCTCTCTAAACTACCTGCCCCTCCATTTATTTTCGTATCATCTGTAAACTTTGCCATTAGGCCTTCAATCCCCTTGTCCAAATCATTACTATACAACGTGAAGAGTAGCGGCCCCAGCACCGAACTCCACTAGTCACTGGCAGCCAACCTGAAAAAGCCTCTTTTATTGCCACTCTGTCTTCTGCCATCCAGCCAACCTGCTATTCTAATCACTAGAGTGGGTAAGAAGGCATATGGCATGCTTGCCTTCATCAGTTGGGGCATCTGGTATATATACCAACAACTGAAGTTCCTTGTATCTACATTGAGTATAAGAGTTAGTAAGTCAGCTTTATTAAACTTTGCTTAGGCCACATTTGGAGTATTGTGCGCAGTTCTGGTCACCCCATTTACAGGAAGGATGTGGAGGCTTCGAACGGGCACAAAACAGGTTTATCTCTGGATTAGAGGGTATTAGTTATAAGGAGAGCTTTGACAATCTTGAATTGCTTTCTTTAGAGCCTCAGAGATTGAGGAGAGAACTTCTTATTGAGTCCACATCACAAGATTAGAAATTGTTCAGCCAGAGCTGAACACACTTGGTATCTGCATACATTGGCTTCTTGCACTTTCTTGTGCATAGTGGTGGAAAGATTGGTGGAAACAGGGCCGTGACATGAACGCTCTTTCCTTGACCCCAGGAGAGAACTAATGTATTTATATACAATTATGAGAGGCCTAGATAGAGTAGACAGTCAGAATCTTTTTACCAGGGTGTCAGACTGTTTAAAGAACTGCCTTCTGTGTGGGGCAAGTTTTCTCCGCAAAGAGTGCCTGCAACACGCTGTCGGAGATGGTGCTGGAAGCAGATAGTAGTGCTTAAGAGGCTTTTAGAGAGGCACATGGGTATGCAGGAAATGGAGGGATATGGATCATATGCAGGCACAGGAGATTAGTTCAACTCAGCTTCATGCATAGATCAACACAGACAGAGCTGAAGGACCTATTCCAGTGCTGTGTTTTGTTGTTCTTAATTACAGGTGATGCAACACCTCACAACACCTCCTCTCTCACCTCCACAGGGACCACAACTGCCCTTCCAGGTGTCAGAGGTATATTATAGTCCAGGTAGCTGTGGGAGTCAGTGGATTTGTACTAAATGTCAGTGAATAGGTTGACTCCCATAGCTATCTGGTTTATCCCTCCTCCCACTCTTTCTCTTGTTAGGACACCATCCCTTTCTCCCAGTTTCTCTGTATCTGCATCTGGTCTCAATCTGAGGCCTTCCTTTTATAGAAAACGACTCCCTCCCTCGCCTCCCTCCCCCATGGTTGACCATGCCCACCCATACCGCCTCTACATCCCACACATCTGCTATCTCCTATCTCCCACCCAACAGAACACATTTCCACACAGCAACCTCTGCATCCAATGCATCATTCTTCGATATTTCACCATCCCACCACCTGTCTTTCGGCTTTTCACAGGCATCACTCTCTCTGTCATTCCATGATTTGCTCATCCCACCCATTCCCCAGGCACTTACTCCTGCAACTGAAGAAGTCCCTGCACCTCCTCTCTCCACCAATCAGGAATCTAAATAGCCCTTCCAAGACAGAGATTCATCTGCACCTCCTCCAACCTTGTCTATTGCATTCACTGCCCTCGATATAGCCTCCTCTACATCTGTGATGCCAAAAGTAGATTAGGCGACCTCTCTGCTGGGCACATGCACTCTGTTTGCATGGCCACCTGGGGCTCCTGGTTGCAAACCATTTTAATTCCCCTTCCCACACTAACCTATCTGTCCCTGGCCTCCTTCACTGCCAGGAGAGGCCAAACGCAGATTTGTGAAACAGTATACTAGGTGGACAGCACCTCTGTATATTAACTGATTCTGATTCTCTCATATTTATTCACAAAATGCTGGAGTAACTCAGCAGGTCAGGCAGCATCTCAGGAGAGGAATGGCTGACGTTTCGGGTCGAGACCCTTCTTCAGACTGATGTCAGGGGGGCGGGACAAAGGAAGGATATAGGTGGAGACAGGAAGATAGAGGGAGAACTGGGAAGGGGGAGGGGAATAGAGGGACAGAGGAACTATCTAAAGTTGGAGAAGTCAATGTTCATACCGCTGGGCTGCAAGCTGCCAGCAGAGGACTCTTGTGCAGAATCCGCTTGTGTGGCCAATAACCAAGTGATGGTTCAAAATGTAGAAACATTTTCTCCCATTCACCCCACCCCTTGCCAGGTACTTCCTCATAGAAGTTACCAATCTGACAGAAACAATGTCCATTCCACAAAATCACATCAGCTCTGCTTGGTTATGCAATAAATCAGCTCCCTGAACATAATAATAGGACAGAGCAGTCAGAATGGTTTAATCAAAGGAAAATCTGGAGCTCTTTGAGGATGTGACTGGTGTCACTTGAATACTCTGCCCTTGTAAACTGTTACTAGGATCATTCAGGCTATGAAATGAACACACACAAAACTGTAAATTCAAATCTGCCCTACATCATCTTCACTTCCTCCTTCCAATGACTCCGTGTCCTTTCAAGTGAAGCAAGTGGTTTTGCTTAGTTTTTGTTTAGATACAGCATGTGGATCTTTGATGATCTGACATCTTGAGGTAGCGCTTCCTGCAGATCCCTTTGATGGTAGGGAGGTCAGTATCTGTGATGTACAGGGCAATATCCACTACTCTGCAGTCTCCTTCATTACTGGGTATTCGAGTTATCAAACCAGGCCATTATGCAACCAGTCAGGATACTCTCTGCCGTACATCTGTTGAAGCTTGGTAGAGTATTCGGCCACATGCTAAATCTCCTCAAACATGAGAGGAATTGGTGAGCTTTCTTTTGTGTTAATGCTGGATGCAAAAGGCGGCACGGTGGCGCAGCAGTAGAGTTGCTGCCTTACAGCGAATGCAGCGCCGGAGACTCAGGTTCGATCCTGACTACGGGCGCCGTCTGTACGGAGTTTGTACGTTCTCCCCGTGACCTGCGTGGGTTTTCTCCGAGATCTTCGGTTTCCTCCCACACTCCAAAGACGTACAGGTTTGTAGGTTAATTGGCTGGGCAAATGTAAAAATTGTCCCTAGTGGGTGTAGGATAGTGTTAGTGTGCGGGGATTGCTGGGCGGCGCGGACCCGGTGGCCTGTTTCTGCGCTGTATCTCTAAATCTAAAAAATCTAAATCAACAGAGATGTGCATACCCAGTAACTTGAAATTATTGATATACTCCAACAACATTTCTTTGATGAAGATAGTTCCATGGATACCCAGCTTTCTCTTCCTGAAGTCAACAATCCTCTACTTAGTCTTGCTAACGTTCTGAGTAGGATTGTTGTTCTGGCACCATTCAATCAGATGATCAATTTCCCCCCTGTACTCCATATACCCACAACCCTTTGTGGAATAAATTGTCTCTTAGCTTCCTATTAAATCTTTCCCTACTCGCCTTAATCCTATGCCCTCTTCTTGATTCCCCTATCCTGCATAAAAGACTGTGTATTCACCCTATCTATTCCCTTTGTGATTTTATACACTTCTACAAGATCACCCTCAGCCTCCTGTGTTCCATGAAAAACAAAAAGTTCTGTGTGCAGTTCTGGTCACCCAGTTATAGGAAGGATGTTATTAAATTGGAAAGGATGCAAAAGAGATTCATCAGAATGTGAAGTAAAATATAAAGTGCTGGAGAAAGTCAGCATTTGTGGAGGGAATGGATAGGCAATGTTTTCGGTCAGGGGATTTCCTGTTCTTCGACCATGATCTGACCCAGATTCACTACTACAGCCATATGTGTTTCCTCAACACTTGCCTGTGCTGTCAACGTCCACATGGCTTTCAGTTCAATTTCCAGTTCCTTCTGTTCAGGCCCAACCAAAATCTAAGGTACCAATCTAGAAGGGTTCTGACTCGAAACGTTGCTTATGTATTCCCTCCACAGATGCTGCCTGACCTGTTGTGTTCCACCAACACTCTGTTTTACTCAAGATTCAGCATCTGCAGTTCCTTGTGTTTTAGTTTAGGTTTATTATTGTCACATGTTCCAAGGTACAGTGAACAGCTTTGTTTTGCATGCTCATTAGCTCATAAGTGATAGGAGCAGAATTAGGCCATTCGGCCCATCAAGTCTACTCCCCCATTCAATCATGGCTGATCTATCTCTCCCTCCTAACCCCATTCTCCTGCCTTCTCCCCACAATCCTTGACACCCGTAGTAATCAAGAATACTATCCAATTAGATATTTTACAAATATAATCGTCAATGTCACGTACAATAGATAGAGCAAAGGGAAAGGTACAGTTCTCAGCATAGTAGAGCATCAGTTCCCGACCCAAAGTCCAATGTCCACAATGGGGGTAAAGGTAAATCAGACAGTACCCTAGCTTATGGAAGCTTGATAACGAACGGAAAGAAGATGTTCAATATTCTGGTGTTGAAGCTTCTGTACCTTCTGACTGACAGGAGCAGGAAGGGGAAGGAATGACTGCGACAGGACATATTTTATTATGTTGGCTGCTTTTCCAAGCAGGCGCATCTATAGAAGTTTGTAAGAGTCATTGGAGACATGCTGAATTTCCTCAGTCTTCTAACAATTTCACCACAATGTTAACTGGGCTTGCAGGCTTGAGTCAAAGCGAGTTGTTGGATAGGCTGGGATTTTATTCTTTGGAGCATGGGAGGATGTTGGGTGACCTTATTGAGGTGTACAAGATCATGAAGGGCACAAATAAATTGAACGCTCATAGTCTTTTTCCCAGGGCAGAGAATTCCAAGAGGGCGGCATATGCTTATGGTGATGAGAGATATCTAAAAGGGATCTCAGGGCAACTTATTAACTCAGAGGTAATCCATATCTGAAATGAGCTCTCAGGAAAAGCCATAAAAGTCAAGTCAAGTCAATTTTATTTGTATAGCACATTTAAAAACAACCCACGTTGACCAAAGTGCTGCACATCTGATTAGGAAAAAAAAAAAGAAACAACATAAAAGTGGATACAGTTACGACTTTTAAGAAATTTGGACATATATATGGACGGGAAAGGTTTAGAGGGCCATGGGCCAAGTGCAGGCAAATGTGACCTCCCAGTATGCTAATTTGGTCAGCGTGGTCAAAGTGGGCCCCAATATCATATCATATCATATCATATATATACAGCCGGAAACAGGCCTTTTCGGCCCTCCAAGTCCGTGCCGCCCAGTGACCGCCCAGTGATCCCCGTACATTAACACTATCCTACACCCACTAGGGACAATTTTCACATTTACCCAGCCAATTAACCTACATACCTGTACGTCTTTGGAGTGTGGGAGGAAACCGAAGATCTCGGAGAAAACCCACGCAGGTCACGGGGAGAACGTACAAACTCCTTACAGTGCAGCACCCGTAGTCAGCTGCTTGCCTTGCCATGCTATGGTAACCTCATTCCAAGTCAGTAAACCACACAGGTGTACATGTTTTCCTCCACAAATTCCACAGACCCAAGCATTTTTAGAGAACACTCATCACAGGTGCAATTATATTTGTTAAGCACAATAAAGATTGTGAATATTGGCGGAATATTTTTAAAATGTTTTAATGCTTTAAACATCACCCATAACAGTGCAAACTGTGTTTAATAACACCATTCCAAACGAGTGCTGGCAGGACTCTGCTGCTCTAATTCCAGTTGAGGACATTCATTTCATGGCGGCTTTGAGTCTCTCTCCAACATTTTCCCAGTTTATAATGTTCCAGATAGCTTTTAGGTAATCGCCCCTTACGTTCTTGTACTGAAGATAATAGGCATGCTCCCACACATCTATTCCAAGTAAGGGATTTAGACCTGGAACACAAATTTATGAGTTAATCCCCTTGCAAAATCAATGAAATCTCAGATTATGTTTTTTAAAATGGAAATGAAGAGAAACATGGGACAAAATGGCTACCTAAGCATATTAATTGAATCGTGGCTTTCTTTTTGTGTTGTAAGTCCAACAACGGATTTTCTGATGAAGGGTCTCGACCCGAAACGTCACCCATTCCTTTTATCCAGACTTGCTGCCTGACCTGCTGAGTTACTCCAGCATTTTGTATCTATCTTCGGTGTAAACCAGCATCTGCAGTTCCTTCCTACACAAAGCATCTTCCTTGTTTTTTTATTTACATCACCCTTGGCAGCAAACCCCTCGCTGCTACTCTGAATCCACCCAGAACAACATGGTACTACTGCATCCCAGTGTGCATCCAAACACTCCAACCCATCTGATGAATCAGATGCTAAATAGCTAATCCTCAAATGGAGACACAAGAAACTGACCTGTTGTTCCTTGCAGAGGGTCTTGATTGGGACAAGTTACAAGCTGTAACCTTCCTGAATCCTTTTTGTATCCTAGCCATCCCCATCCTGAGCCTTGAACACCCACTGACATTGTAGACATCATCTCCTTAAATTTCTCAAAGGAACCAAAGTCTCGTTTGATCATTTGCATTAGCTCTCCTGCAAATGAAAAGAAACATGTGGTTAAGAGTCATTCATCAATTCATCTAACATCAATGTAGTTTCTCACAAAAGAATTTCCATGGCAAAATCGTAATTATTAAAGAATGTGAACATTTAAATTGCCATGGGCATTTCAGAGGACATAATGAGAATGCTTAACCAATATTTTTCACCATATCCCAAGAGAGTTTAAGTTTAGTTTATTGTCACATGTACTGAGGTGCAGTGAAAAGCTTTTGTTGTGTGCTAGAGAGAGTACATAGTATAGATCCACACTGTAGAATGTACAGAACTGATGAAACAATTCACATAATTTATCTTTGAATAACTGCCTCCATACAGCTGCATAGACATGAGAGACAAAGTTGTTATTCTGAAAATAGATAATTCTCAAATGGAGAATTCACTGGATAGTGAAAGAAATGTGTGCGCATTGGGGTGGGAGCACAGGAAAGAGCCAGATGTTTGGAGGGGGCTGGGGGAGGGGGAAGGATATTACTTAAAATTGGATAATTCTCAAATGGAGAATACTGCAGTAGGTGGAATATAGAGCAAAAACAGTGCGAGAATGGACAAACAATGTTTCAGGCTGGGAACTGAAACACTAGTGGGTGTAGGATAGTGTTAATGTGCGGGGATCACTGGGCGGCACGGACTTGGTGGGTTTCCGGCTGTATATATATGATATGATATGATATCATCTGTCCATTTCCCTCTACAAATGTTGCCTGATCTGCTGAGTTCTTCCAGAACTTTGCGTTCAGTTAACCCTCAAAAACAAGTATGATGGTTCTCTTGCTAATTCACTTCAATGAATAACAAACTAAATTGGTGCTGCCTGCTCTTTTAAATGTCAAGGAATCAATGAGGGTCTTGATACATGCCTTCTTTCAGATAGCCTGTGTGTATATGGGGGAGGTGCATTTTGACAATAAAAAATGAGAGAAATGTATGAAAAGTGGAATTGATACCTTGGGTAATGGCTAAATACTCAAGACATCAAGGGTTTTGGATAATGACCTTGTGGTCTTGGAATAAGTTGAAGGGGAAGTGGACATTAAACAAACCGATTAAAAAGTTGGAACATCATTAAGCAGCAACCTCCATGCAAAAATTGGGGCAATAAAACCGGGTCTCCCTCCAATTTCAGATCAGGAATGGATAATCATCTATCTATATAAACTCGGTTTGTTTGTGTTTGTGTGTGTACCATGCCCTCTACACAGCCAAAACGGTACACCATAGCACCACAATTTTAGGCTCACCCTACTCACCATTCCCCTGTGGTGTGAATAAACCCACTTTGGTTACTTTTTAAAAACAATTTACCGTATAAACTTTAATAAATGTGCCCCCCCACCCCCCGGAGGACCAGCGGGAGGACCGACGCCCGTCCCGGTGCGCCCTGCACCTGAACTTCCTCCCATGCTGCAGCGCACCGCAGAGGCAGTGACACAGGGTCCAACAAAATGGCTGTCGCCCACCGCTCCCCGCTGATCGCAGCTGAGCTGCAGGAGAGGCTTCGGTTTCACGCCCGGCTGGCAGGAGAAATGGGACAGAGGCTGTGGCAGAGAGTCCAACAAGATGGCCGTCCCCGCCGCTCGCAGCAGGAGAAATGGGGCCGAGGTCAGTGCCTTCTCCCTGTCCATTCGCGCCCTGGGAGACGCACCTCGCCCGGCAACGGGTCCTTGCCGTCGCCACCTATTCCCGCCGCAGATCGCAGCCGAGCTGCAGGAGACGCTTCGGCTCCGCAGGAGAAACGGGGCTGACGTCACTGCTTTTTCCCTCTCCCCGCTTGCTGGCACACGGCCACGGGGGCACTCCCCGCCCGGCAACGGCTCCACGGTTGGGCCGAGAGGGGAGGGATGGGGGTAGGGGAAGGGTTGAAGGGGGAGGGGATGGGAGAGGGGGTCGGGGGAAGGGGGAGGGAAGGGGAGGGGTGAAGGGGGTGCTGCACCAATGCAGGAGAGGTTTGGACCCAACTTGGTCTAGTATTACCGCAATATCTCCAGATGTGACAAAAGACAATGCTCATCTCTTAAAAGTGGCAACCAATGCAGTTACAAATGACCAAAAAGCACAAATAAATCAACAGGACACTGTTTTGGATCACAGCCAATTAAGCTCGGATACATTAATGTTATCTCTTGCCCAAAAGGTTCTAGGTCACATATGGTACTTTCAGATCATAAACCCATCAGAGGAAAAAATAGCATTGCTGCACAGCAAGACAAAAAAGTGCTGGAATAACTGGGTTAGGCAGCATCTGTGGAGGGAATGGATAGGCAACTTTTTGGGTGGGGACCCTTATTCAAAACTGATTGTATTTGGCTGAGGGGGAAGGGAGGGGCAATCGAGGTGAGAAAGCAGGGAAAGAGATGGGGGCAGGCAATCAGTAGGTACATGTGAGGGTGATGTAATTATTAGATGGGTGGGATCTCAAAATGCTGGAGTAACTCAGCGGGTCAGGCAGCATCTCTGGAGAGAAGGAATGGGTGACGTTTCAGGTCGAGACCCTTCTTCAGACTGATGACAGGGGGGGGGCGGGACAAAGAAAGGATATAGGTGGAGACAGGAAGACAGTGGGAGAACTGGAAGGAGGAGGGGAAGAGGAACTATCTAAAGTTAGAGAAGTCAATGTTCATACCGCTGGGCTGTAAGCTGCCCAAGCGAAATATGAGGTGCTGTTCCTCCAATTTGCGGTGGGCCTCACTATGACACTGGAGGAGGCCCATGACAGAAAGGCCAGACTGGGAGTCGGAGGGGGAGTTGAAGTGCTCAGCCACCGGGAGATCAGGTTGGTTAGGGCGGACTGAGTGAAGGTGTTGAGCGAAACGATCGCCGAGCCTGCGTTTGGGCTCACCGATGTAGAGAAGTTGACATCTGGAACAGCGCATACAATAGATGAGGTTGGAGGAGGTGCAGGTGAACCTCTGCCTCACCTGGAAAGACTGTTTGGGTCCTTGGATGGAGTCGAGGGGGGAGGTAAAGGGACAGGTGTTGCATCTCCTGCGGTTGCAGGGGAAAGTGCCTGGGGAGGGGGTGGTTTGGGTAGGAAGGGATGAGTGGACCAGGGAGTTACGGAGGGAACGGTCTCTGCGGAAAGCAGAAAGTGGAGTAGATGGGAAGATATGGTCAGTAGTGGGATCCCGTTGGAGGCGATGGAAATGTTGGAGGATAATTTGTTGGATACATTGGCTGATGGGGTGGAAGGTGAGGACAAGGGGGACTCTGTCCTTGTTACGAATGGGGGGAGGGGAAGCAAGAGCGGAGCTGCGGGATATAGAGGAGGCCCTAATGAGAGCCTCATCTGTAATGGGGGAGGGGAAGCCCTGTTTCCTAAAGAATGAGGACATCTCTGATGCCCTAGTGTTAAACACCTCATCCTGGGCGCAGATGCGGTGTAGACAGGGGAATTGGGAGTAGGGGATAGACATTTTGCAGGAGACAGGGTGGGAAGAAATGTAGTCCAGATGGCTGTGGGAGTCAGTGGGTTTGTAGTAGATGTCGGTCACGTCTGTCTCCTGTGATGGAGATGGTGAGATCCAGAACGGTAGGGAGATGTCGGAGATGGTCCAAGCATAATTAAGAGCGGGATGGAAATTAGTGGTGAAATGTATAAAGACAGTGAGTTCTGCATGGATACAAGAGGTAGCACGAATGCAGTCGTCAATGTAGCGGAGGTAGAGTTCAGGGATGGGGCCAGTGTAGGCCTGGAACAGGGATTGTTCGATGTACCCGACAAAGAGGCAGGCATAGCTAGGGCCCATGCGAGTGCCCATAGCTATGCCTCAGGTTTGGAGGAAGGAGAGGAGTCAAAGGAGAAGTTGTTGAGGGTGAGAACCAGCTCTGCTAGGCGGAGGAGGGTGTTAGTAGATGGAGATTGGCTGGTTCTACGGTCGAAGAAGAAACGGAGGGCTTCAAAACCATCGTTGTGGGGGATGGAGGTGTAGAGTGACTGGACATCCATGGTAAAGATGAGGGAGTGGGGGCCTGGAAATCGGAAGTTATTAAGGAGACCGAGAGCATGTGAGGTGTCTTGGACATAGGTGGGGAGGGATTTGACCAGGGGGGGATAGGATGGAGTTGAGGTAGGTGGAAATTAATTCGGTGAAATTAATTCGGTCCAAGACACACCAAATTAATTTCCACCTACCTCGACTCCATCCTATCCCCCCATGTCAAATCCCTCCCCACCTTTGTCCAAGACACCTCATCTATTGTATCCGCTGTTTCAGATGTCAACTTCTCTACATCGGCGAGACCAAACGCAGGCTCGGCGTTCGTTTCGCTCAACACCTTCGCTCAGTCCACCTTAATCAACCTGATCTCCTGGTGGCCAAGCACTTCAGCTCCCACTCCCAGTCTGACCTTTCTGTCATGGGCCTCCTCCAGTGTCATAGTGAGGCCCGCCGCAAATTGGAGGAACAGCACCTCATATTTCGCTTGGGCTGCTTACAGCCCAGCGGTATGAACATTGACTTCTCTAATATTAGATAGTTCCTCTGTCCCTCTCTTCCCCGCCCCCTTCCCAGTTCTCCCACTGTCTTCCTGTCTCCACCTATATCCTTTCTTTGTTCCGCCCCCCGACATCAGTCTGAAGAAGGATCTCGACCCGAAACGTCACCATTCCTTCTTTCCAGAGATGCCGCCTGACCCGCTGAGTTACTCCATCATTTTGTGATACCTTCGATTTGTACCAGCATCTGCAGTTATTTTCCTACTCAATTAGATGGGTGGAATAACAAAAGCAAAGATGAAAAGGAGGCAAAAGTGTGTAAGATAAGGAGAGGAGTGAAAAGTAATGTACGAGGGAGGGATATAAATGGAAGGCAACAGGAGCGGGTAAGAGAGGCTGGATAGTGAAATAAATGTGTGCGCATTGGGGCGGGAGCACAGGAAAGAGCCAGAGGGTGAGAAGAGGCCGGAGGGAAAGATGTTGCTTAAAATTGGAGAATTCAATGTTCATACAATACCAGGAAGTGGCGGCGCAGTGCAGCAACTGCGGCTCACCTGCAGTCCGTTTGTCTTTTGTGTTTTTTGTTGTTTTTTGTCTTAATTGTACTGTTTAGATGTGTTGTAGTGTTTTTTGAGGTTGTGTACTATGTGTGGGGGGGGGGGGAAACTAAAATTGTCTCTTCCGAACAGAGACGCGACCTTTTTTTCCTGGGTCGTGTTTCCGTTCACGCTGCGGCCTACCATCGGCCAAACACCTGGAGTTAGCGGCCTCCAGCTGGGACCACCTGGGGCTTTGATTCGCAGAGCCCGCGGACCGGACTTACCATCTGCGGAGCTGGCTGCCTTCGGAGGCTGTGGTGGCACTGCGTGCGGCTGCGACTCGCCTTCGGAGGCTCTGGAGTGGGCCGCGTGGATATCGGAAGCCCGCAGGCCCCTGGGCGGGGGCCGATATTGGGAGCTCCGGCAGCAGCAGCGTCTTCGCCCGCCCCAAATCGCGGGGCTTGGGTCAGCCCGCTGCGGACCTTTCACCGTCCGGCGCGGCCTGTTACAGGCCGCGGGATTTTCTCGACCCGGCGGGGGCTTCAATGTCGGGAGCCCCGACGTGGCAACTTCAGCAGCCTGACCACGGGAAAAGACGGCAGGGGAAGAGAAAAGACTTTCTGGCCTTCCATCACAGTGAGGAGGAGACTGGAGGAGACACTGTGATGGGTGTTTCTTTTTTTTGTTTTGTGTTGGTTGGTGATTGTGTGTATTGCTTATTTTTATTGCTCTTATTGTTGGACTGTGGATAACGGAATTTCGTCCAAAAGACTTGTTTTTTTGGATGACAATAAAGGCTATTCTGATTCCGATTCATTGGATCGTTAGCTAGCCAAGTGGAATACAAAGTGAAATTCCTCCAGTTTACATGTCACCTCACTCTGGCAATGGAGGAAACCCAGGACAAAGGAGTCTGTGTAGGAATGTATTCCATACGTGGTTTTGCAATATTGTACTTTAAAAAATAATAAATTCATTATTTTACAAATGCAATGTGCTGTTTTTAGTTGTTTGAGCAAAAGCATTCCACATTGTCCAAATTTCCACGATTCAAACCTACCAGTAGGTTCCCCTCCACTGCCCGGAGACAGATTAGTCCAGAAGATCGAGTGATTAATATGACCACCACCATTAAATCGTAATGCAGGCTGCAAAGCAACCTGAGCTGTGACATCACCTAAAATATATTAAGGAAGTTATTAAGATCAACTCATTGTATGAACAGTTATTCTATGTGTGAGAATGGACACAATTAAACCACATCTTTCCTTAGTGGAAAACCAAAGAGTGAGATTTGTATCAACCCAGTTTACATAACCCACTACTGAAGTAAGGAAATGTGTTTGGATCTCGCTAATCCCTCCTCCTCCATGATTGCTGTAAGAACTACCCTGATTCTTTTGTATCTTTTCCTGTGGCAAATATAGCAACTGTTCCCTGCACTTTCAAGATTTTCTTCCCAAACAGTAGTCAAAATTGACTGGAAAATTAAGCAGAGGGCTTCTTCACTGCTTCAACGATTTATTATAACTTCTTTATTATCTTTTTCATATTACTACACAAAATGAGAATCACCAGTGTCAACCACCTTCAACGGTTTGGGTATATGCATTCACCATTTCCTCAAAATAATCCTTCCTGCGCCTAAAATTTAGTTTAGTTCTTGTCTTTTTCCCCCATTAAGTCCATTTTCAGTTTAGTTTATTATCATGTGTACCGAGATACAGTGAAAAGCTTTTGTTGCATGCTACCAGTCAGCGGAAAGAGCACATTACAGTTCAACCAAAAGTATGTTTATTTCACCAGCCATGTCCACATGAACACTGTCACTACTTCACAGAGAAATAAAGAGCGAAACAGACCCTTCGGTCCACTCATTTTGTTACTACTACCAACCCCAAATACTATTTAATTCTCCCAGCAGCCCCATCAAATTTGCCAGATTAGACCACATCCCAAAGACATGTGGGTTTGTAGGTTAAAAATAGCCCCAGGGTTGTAGTGAGTGGTTGAGGAAGCGGAATAACATATGACCAGTGTGAATGGGTGATCGATGGTCAGCATGGACGGTGGGCTGGAAGGCCTGTTTCCATGCCGGATCTTTACACTAAACAAGTATATTAAGAGCAAAAGACTAACGAGAGTAAGAATATGTCCACTTGAGGATCAACGTATTTGTCTGTGTGTGGAGCCACAGGAGATGGGCAAGATCTTAAATGAATATTTCTCATCTGTATTTATCACAGAGTAAGTCACCAGTAGTTAGGGAATTAAAGCAAACTAGACCAAGTGGATCCGTTGGGCCCAAACCACTCCTGCATTGGTGCAGCACCCTCTTCTCCCACACTCCCCCCCACAGCGTGGAGAAGGCGCTGAGCCGGCCTGGGAGTGGAGGGAGACGGGGGAGCCAGGCCTCGGCCGCCACCAACATCTGGCCTCACCGCCGTTGCTGCTGCTGCCTTTCCCCTTGGCCCACCTCAGGCTCGCGGTTACCCGGACAAGTCCAGGCCCAGACTCCGGCTACTTCCCCCGGCACCAGGCCTGGCTCTCCCACCCCGAAGAGACAGGCGCCCGAGCCCTGCTTGTACCCGAGATCAACGGACCTCAACTGCGTAGGCGTGGACGCGTTTGTTCTGCGCATGTGTGGATGCGGCAGCCATCCTACGTAAGTACCAGATCACATTTTAAACTTTTAAAATGTGAATAACTTAAAAAATATAACACCGATTTCAATGATACTTTCTCCATAGGACCCGGGACGACGATGAGTAAGGTGGGCCTAAAGTTGTTGTGCTATCGTGTGTAGTTCAGGAACAAACAAACAAAAGTTTTAGTATATAGATGAAGGATGATGAATGGCAACTTATCGACATTAAAGCATGTTAAGCTGGTTAAATCTTTGGGATTCAATCGAGTGTACCCAAAGACTCTGTAGAAAGCCAGGAAGTAAATAGCTGGAGCCCTTGTGTAGATATTTGTATCATTGTTGGCCACAGGTGAGGTTGTGTAATACTGGAGTGTGGCTTCTGGTGTGCCTTTATTTAAAAAGGACTGCAAGGAAAAGCAAGGGAACTTCAGGCCAGTAACATCAGTGGTGAGAAGTTACGCAAGAGATTCTAAGAGACAGGATCTACCTGTATTTGGAAAGGCAAAGTCTGATGAGGAGTGATCTTTCGGGAAATTGTTTTGCACAAGGTTTAAGAGGTGACAACGAGGAACAATGAACGTAGTGCAATAAGACGCGTTCTATATAGATTTTAGCAAGGCCTTCGATAAGGTTCCGCAAGAAAGGTTTGTCTGGAAGATTGGATCATCTGGGATCCTGGATGAAATTGCCATTTGATTACAAAATTGGCATCGTGGATGGAATCAGAGTGATAGTGGAGGTTGCTGTTCCAATTGGAAGGGTGTGACCAATGGTGTGCTGGGTCCACTGTTGGATGTAATTTATATCTATTTTTTAATGAAATTGTTGTTAACATGGTTGATAAGTCTGCATATGACACCAGAATGGGGTGGACAGTGAAAAGAGTTATCTAAGATTACAGTAGAATTGAGATGAATTAGGGAAATGGGTGAAGGAATGGCAAATGAAAGTTAACTCGTTCAAGTGCAAGGTGTTCCATTTTGGCAAGTTAAACGGCAGTAAATGGTAAATAGCTCAGTAAATGGTCAGAAAGTGTTGTCGAACAGACACCTAGGGGTACAGGTATATATTTACCTGAAAGTGGACAGAAAGGTAAAGGATGGAGCCAGAATCATACAGCGTGGAAACACCCCCTACAGCCCAACTTGCCCACGCCGACCTACATGCCCAATCTACCACTAGTCCCACATGCCTGCATTTGGCCCATATCCCTCTAAACCTACCCTATCCATGTACTTGTCCAAATGTTTTTTTAAATGCTGTGATACTATCTGGTAGTGAAGATGGTGTTTCAAAGGTTTGCCTGCACTATTATTGTGTGTGTGTGTGTGCGTACATAAACACACACGTACACACACACAGAACTTTTCTGTTTACATATCTGGTGTGCTGCTGCAAGTAAGAGTTTCATTGTTTCATTTTGGGACACATGATGATAAAACACTCTTGACTCATTGGTCAGGGCACCGAGTATATTTGGGACATCATCTTCCAATTGTATGTCATTGATGATATCACACTTATAGTTTTGCATGCAGCTTAGATCGTCCTGCTCTAGGAAGAATGTTATTAAGTTGGATAGGGCGAATGTAAGATTTACCAGCATATCAGGACTGGAGGATTTGAGTTTTAAGGAGAGGCTGGCTAAGCTGGGACTGTTTTCACTGGAGTGTAGGAGGCCGAGGAGTGAACCTACAGAAGTATATAAAATAATGAAGGCCACTTATAAGGTTGTTGGACATGTGTAGGAAAGAACTGCGGATGCTGGTTTAAATGGAAGGTAGATACAAAATGCTGGAGTAACTCAGGCAAGCAGCATTTCTGGAGAGAATGGGTGATGTTTCTGGTCGAGATCAGTCTGAAGAAGGGTCTTGACCCGAAACCTCACCCATTTCTTCTCTCCAGAGATGCTGCTTGTCCCGCTGAGTTACTCCAGCATTTTGTGTCTACCCCAGGTAGTTGGTCAGTCTTTTTCCCAGGATATAGACAATAGACAATAGGTGCAGGAGTAGGCCATTCAGCCCTTCGAGCCAGCACCGCCATTCAATGTGATCATGGCTGATCACTCTCAATCAGTACCCCGTTCCTGCCTTCTCCCCATACCCCCTCACTCCGCTATCCTTAAGAGCTCTATCCAGCTCTCTCTTGAAAGCATCCAACGAACTGGCCTCCACTGCCTTCTGAGGCAGAGAATTCCACACCTTCACCACTCTCTGACTGAAAAAGTTCTTCCTCATCTCCGTTCTAAATGGCCTACCCCTTATTCTTAAACTGTGGCCCCTTGTTCTGGACTGCCCCAACATCGGGAACATGTTTCCTGCCTCTAATGTGTCCAATCCCCTAATTATCTTATATGTTTCAATAAGATCCCCCCTCATCCTTCTAAATTCCCGTGTATACAAGCCTAATTGCTCCAGTCTTTCAACATACGACAGTCCCGCCATTCCGGGAATCAACCTAGTGAACCTACGCTGCACGCCCTCAATAGCAAGAATATCCTTCCTCAAATTTGGAGACCAAAACTGCACACAGTACTCCAGGTGCGGTCTCACCAGGGCCCGGTACAACTGTAGAAGGACCTCTTTGCTCCTATACTCAACTCCTCTTGTTACGAAGGCCAACATTCCATTGGCTTTCTTCACTGCCTGCTGTACCTGCATGCTTCCTTTTAGTGACTGATGCACTAGGACACCCAGATCTCGTTGAACATCCCCTCTTCCTAACTTGACACCATTCAAATAATAATCTGCCTTTCTATTCTTACTTCCAAAGTGAATAACCTCACACTTATCTACATTAAACTGCATCTGCCATGTATCCGCCCACTCACACAACCTGTCCAAGTCACCCTGCAGCCTTATTGCATCTTCCTCACAATTCACACTACCCCCCAGCTTAGTATCATCTGCAAATTTGCTAATGGTACTTTTAATCCCTTCATCTAAGTCATTAATGTATATCGTAAATAGCTGGGGTCCCAGCACCGAACCTTGCGATACCCCACTGGTCACTGCCTGCCATTCCGAAAGGGACCCATTTATCCCCACTCTTTGCTTTCTGTCTGTCAACCAATTTTCTATCCATGTCAGTACCCTACCCCCAATACCATGTGCTCTAATTTTGCCCACTAATCTCCTATGTGGGACCTTGTCGAAGGCTTTCTGAAAGTCGAGGTACACCACATCCACTGACTCTCCCCTGTCAATTTTCCTAGTTACATCCTCAAAAAATTCCAGTAGATTTGTCAAGCATGATTTCCCCTTCGTAAATCCATGCTGACTCGGAATGATCCTGTTACTGCTATCCAAATGCTCAGCAATTTTGTCTTTTATAATTGACTCCAGCATCTTCCCCACCACTGATGTCAGACTAACTGGTCTATAATTACCCGTTTTCTCTCTCCCTCCTTTCTTAAAAAGTGGGATAACATTTGCTATCCTCCAATCCACAGGAACTGATCCTGAATCTATAGAACATTGAAAAATGATCTCCAATGCTTCCACTATTTCTAGAGCCACCTCCTTACGTACCCTGGGATGCAGACCATCAGGCCCTGGGAATTTATCAGCCTTCAGTCCCATCAGTCTACCCAAAACCATTTCCTGCCTAATGTGGATTTCCTTCAGTTCCTCCATCACCCTAGGTTCTCCGGCCCCTGGAACATTTGGGGGATTGTGTGTATCTTCCTCAGTAAACACAGATCCAAAGTAACGGTTTAACTCGTCTGCCATTTCTTTGTTCCCCATAATAAATTCCCCTGCTTCTGTCTTCAAGGGACCCACATTTGCCTTGACTATTTTTTTCCTCTTCACGTACCTAAAAAAACTTTTGCTATCCTCCTTTATATTATTGGCTAGTTTACCCTCGTACCTCATCTTTTCTCCCCGTATTGCCTTTTTAGTTAACTTTTGTTGCTCTTTAAAAGAGTCCCAATCCTCTGTCTTCCCACTCTTCTTTGCTATGTTATACTTCCTCTCCTTAATTTTTATGCTGTCCTTGACTTCCCTTGTCAGCCACAGGTGTCTCTTACTCCCCTTAGAGTCTTTCCGCCTCTTTGGGATAAATTGATCCTGCAACCTCTGCATTATTCCCAGGAATACCTGCCATTGCTGTTCTACCGTCTTCCCTGCTAGGGCCTCCTTCCAGTCAATTTTGGCATGCCTCTGTAATCCCCTTTGCTATACTGTAATACCGACACTTCCGATTTTCCCTTCTGCATTTCCATTTGCAGAGTAAAACTTATCATGTTGTGATCACTGCCTCCTAATGGCTCTTTTACCTCTAGTCCCCTTATCAGATCAGGATCATTACACAACACTAAATCCAGAATTGCCTTCTCCCTGGTAGGCTCCAGTACAAGCTGTTCTAAGAATCCATCTCGAAGGCACTCTACAAACTCTCTTTCCTGGGGTCCATTTCCAACCTGATTTTCCCAGTCTACCTGCATGTTGAAATCTCCCATAACCACCGTAGCATTACATTTGTGACATGCCAATTTTATCTCCTGATTCAACTTGCACCCTATGTCGAGGCTACTGTTTGGGGGCCTATAGATAACTCCCATTAGGGTCTTTTTACCCTTACAATTCCTCATTTCTATCCATACTGATTCAACATCTCCTGATTCTATGTCACCCCTTGCAAGGGAATGAATATCATTCCTTACCAGCAGAGCAACCCCACCCCCTCTGCCCACCTGTCTGTCTTTTCTATACATTGTGTACCCCTGAATATTCAGTTCCCAGCCCTGGTCCTCTTGTAGCCATGTCTCAGTGATCCCTACAACATCATACTTGCCCATGACTAACTGAGCCTCAAGCTCATCCACTTTATTTTTTATACTACGCGCATTTAAGTACAACACTTTAACTTCTGTATTTACCTCCCCTCTCACATCGGTCACAAATGGCCCTGCCCTTAATCTCTTTTCCCCTCTAGAACTTCTGTTCCCATTCTTCCGAGAGTCTTCTGCAATATCTCCTGTATTCCCTTTAACCTCATCTTCATATTCCCAATTTGTTAACCCCTCCCCCCCACTACTTAGTTTAAAGCCACAGGTGTCGCACTAGCAAACCTGCCTGCCAGAATGTTTGTCCCCCTGCTGTTAAGATGTAACCCGTCCCTTTTGTACAAGTCACCCCTAGCCCAGAAGAGATCCCAGTGGTCCAGAAATCTAAATCCCTGCTCTCTGCACCAGCCCCTCAGCCATAAATTCATACCCTCTATCTCTCTGTTCCTGGCCTCACCAGCACGAGGTACCGGTAGCAGTCCAGAGATAACCACCTTCGACGTCCTACTTCTCAGTCTTTTTCCTAACTCTCTAAACTCCCGCTGTAGCACCTCCTTCCTCTTCCGCCCGACGTCATTCGTGCCCACGTGCACAACGACTTCAGGTTGATCGCCTTCCCTCACTAGGATTTTCTGAAGCCGGTCCGTGATGTGCTGAACCCTGGCACCAGGGAGGCAACAGACCATCCTCAAGTCCCTCCTGCTGCCACAGAATCTTCTGTCCGTCCCTCGGACGATGGAGTCACCCACCACTATGGCTCTTCCTGACCGGTCTCCCCTGTCGAGTATCCTTGCCAACAGGTCCGCCACTCGGACTGGAAACGTTTTCTGCCCCGACAGTTCCCAAGAGGGTATACAGTTCCCAAGAGGATAGGGGAATCTAAAACTAGAGGGCTCAGTTTTAAGCTGAGAGAAACATAGAAAATAGGTGCAGGAGTAGGCCATTTGGCCCGTCAAGCCAGCACCGCCATTCAATCTGATCATGGCTGATCATCCAAACTCAGTACCCCATTCATGCTTTTTGCCCCATATCACTAGATTCCTTTAGCCCTAAGAGCAAAATCTAATTCTCTCATTTCTGTCGTCTTTGGAATGTGGAGGAAACCGGACCACCCAGAAAAAACACGCGCAGTCACAGGGAGAAATTAACGAACTCCATACAGACAAGCACCCATAATCAGGATCGAACCCAGGTCTCTGGTACTGTGGGGCAGCAACTCTACCGCTGCGCCACTGAGCCACCCATAATACAAACCAAAAAGGAAGGGAAAAACAACCAATGTCTGAAAAAGGAAAGTCTGTGCCATAGTTTGCATGCTCGGAGCAAGAGATTTGAGAACGTATAAAAAAATGTTAACATTACAAATGGAAGTAACCTGCAACTCAATGCCTTTGAGGGTGGTAGAAGGACAATGATTTCCAAAGGAAATTAGATTGGCACATGATGGAAATAAACGTGCAGGGCTGCAGGAATTGCATGGGGCTGGATTGGTCCACCAAGAACCGAATGATGTCTAGGCTGCTATCATAACTCTTAAATCGTGAGGCTTCATGGGCTGTTTGTTTCCATGTGTTTACAAATATGAAACCGAGATAAGAATTGGTGCTGGGAAAAATCTGTATTGAAAAGTATTTGTTAACAGCAAAAACAAAGTGCTGGAGGAACAGGCAGCATCTGTAGAGGGAATGGACAGAGGTCATTTCGAGTCAGGTTGTAGAAAGGTCCTGACCCGAAACATAGTCTGTCCATTCAAGGACAAGGGGAAAGATTTAAAGGGGACTCGATTGGGAACTTTTCCCACAAGGTGGAAGATGGTTGTATGAAACGAGCTGCCAGTGAAAGCCGTTTAGGCAGGTATAATAACAACATTTAAAAGACATTTGGACAGGTACATGGACAGGAAAGGTTTAGAGTGATATAGAAAATGGGACTTGCTAAGATAGACATCTTGGTCAGCAGGAACAAGTTGGGGCGAACGGGCTGTTTGCATGCTGTATGACTCCATGACCCATTGTTGAGCTACTTTGTTGTGAAAACACTAAACATCCCCCTTAAATTTGAAATATGGACACTTCCCATTGCTGTTTTCTAATGCTAACTCACTATACATTCACGTAACCAATGTGCCATGGGCTTCAGTTGTAATATGCATTTCCGTTCATATTTGAAAATTCATATTTGTAATTAACCTGTTCCAATACTTAGCTTCATGATTTAAACAACGCTGACAGCACGGTGGCGCAACAGCAGAGTTGCTGTCTTACAGCACCGGAGACCCGGGTTCGATCCCATACTGTCTGTACGGAATTTGTATATTCTCTCTGTGACATGCGTGGGTTTTCTCCGAGATCTTTGGTTTCCTCCCACACTCCAAAGACGTGCAGGTAAGTAGGTTAACTGGCTTGGTGTATGTGTAAAATTGTCCCTAGTATGTGTAGGATAGTGTTAATGTGCAGGGATCGCTGGTCGGCACGGACTCGGTGGGCCAAAGGGCCTGTTTCTGCGCTATATCGCTAAACTAAACTAAAACTTGCTTTTAGCAAGTGGAGACAAGTATCTGCAGATGCTGGAATCTGGAGCAAAATAAAATTTGAGGAACTCAACAGGTAAAGCAGCATCTGTAGAGGGAATGGACAGACTATGTTTTGGGTCAGGACCTTTCTATAACTTGACTCGAAATGACGTCTGTCCATTCCCTCTACAGATGCTGCCTGTACCGCCGAGTTCCTCCAGCACTTTGTTTTTGCTGTTACCAAGTACTTTTCAATACAGATTTTTCCCAGCACCTATTTTCATCTCGGTTTCATATTTCTAAACACATGGAAGCAAACAGCCCATTAAGCCTCATGAGTTATGATAGCAGCCTAGATATCATTAGGTTCTTGGTGGACCAATCCAGCCCCGTGCAATTTTTGCAGCCCTGCACGTTTATTTCCTTCGTGTGCCAATCTAATTTCTTTTGGAAATCATTGTCCTTCCACCACCCTCAAAGGCATTGAGTTGCAGGTTACTTCCATTTATAATGTTAAAAAATTCTTATATATTCTCAAATCTCTTGCCCTGAGCATGCAAATCATGGCACAGACTTTCCTTTTTCAGACATTGGTTGTTTTTCCCTTCCTTGTTCGCTTTGTATTATAGGTGGTGCAGTGGCACAGCGGTAGAATTGCTGCCCTACAGCGCCAGAGACCTGGGTTCGATCCTGATTATGTCCGTATGGATTTTGTTACTTTCTCCCTGTGACTGCATGTTTTTTGGTTTTTTTTTATGAGTGGTCCAGCTTCCTCACACATTCCAAAGACAACAGAAATGTCCCACTGAGTTACTCCAGCATTTTGTGTCTATCTTCGGTGTAAACTCGCATCTGCAGTTCCTTCCTACAGGTTTGTGGGCTAATTGGCTTTAGTGAAAATTGTAAATTTTCCCTAGTGTGTCAGATAGTGCTAGTGTATGGGGTGATCTTTGGTTGGCATGAACCTGGTGGACCAAAGGGCCTGTTTCCACATTGTATCTCTAAAGTCTAAAGTAGGAATTCTTGAATGGAAATGGTTGTTGGAGAAGCATGATGTCACTGTTCTTCCTCGATTTCTTTGTTGTAATTATGGCAAAAATGATCACACACAAAGCCTGATATTTTGATAGAAGCTCACAGCAAGAATAGTCCATGTCAAATCACTGGTTTCCAAAGAAGAATGGGGAGACACTGTTGCCATCTTCTGGATTCTCATGTCTGCGTGCATTTACTCAGAAGGTTGCTGTCAGTTTTACAATGTTATAAAATTAGCAGCATCTACATTGTTACAACTGGAAAGTCCAGGTCATTGTTGAAATGTTGTGGTAAGGGGCAGATTGCAACCATTATCTGATTATAGAATTAAATACCAACTCCCTGCAGAGGCAAGGGAAACAAACAGCAAATGTTGCATCTATGCAAACAAAGGACTAAACAGGACCACTGGTTGGGAAGTCTGCTGACCAATGGCACTGTATGGGGCAGTGCAGCTAGTCGAGCAGCTGCCCCACAACTCCAGAGACCCAAGTTCAGTTTTGACCTCTGGTGCGGTTTCTTTGGAATTTGCACATTTTTTCCGTGACTATGTGGGTTTACTCCCACATCCTAAAGATGTGCAGGTTGGTAGGTTAACTGTGGCTGTAAATTGCCCCAAGTGTGCTGGTGAGTGGTAGAATCTTGGAGTTGATAGGACTGTGGGGAGAATAGTGGGATTAGTGTAAATGGTTGGTGGTCAGTGTGAAATTGGTGGGCTGAGGGGCACGATTCTGTGCGCGCTCTCTCTCTCTACATGGCTTTGTATTGCAACATACAATTCACAGGAACATTAGATCAAAATGTAATGTATGTTGGTAACTGATGTTAATCACCAATATTTCAAGTCCATTTATATTGTCCATCCTGACAGCACTTTGAATATGATGAACGAATTCAGCCAAAAATTTGTCCATTTTAAAACTAAATATCGACCTGTGCATCCCTTTCAGGCTTTTAGTTGCATTGTAAATCTTGTGCTCACTTACCCTTTGCTAAGGACTCTGCATATTTCTCCTCAGCAGTGTTTAAGTTGTTGACATAAGTGGCATGATGCTTGCTATGATGCAGCTGCATTATCTCTGCACTGATATGTGGCTCCAACGCACCATAATCATAAGGCAGGTCAGGCAGCGTATGCTTCTGCTTGAATGCTAGATAACGCAAACCTGGAGAAGTGATGGAAGCACATCTACACAAAATAAAAATCAATTAACTAGCCATTGAATATAAAAACAAATATTCCCAGCATCAAATATTTAAAACGTTAAAATACTTCAGCATCTTACACAGCCTTGTCAAACAAAGCCTGATGATTGAAACACTAACATCTCCGAATGACCGTCCTTAATTAGTCCCCATGAACACACACAATAAATCACATTAGAAAATTCGAGAGCAAATTCTGCAGGTCACTAAAGAATTTGATGAAGGTGAGGTGGTAGACACTGTTTATATGGACTACAGCATGGCACTTTGCAGGGCCCTGTAGGCTGGTCTAGAAGACGAAGACACATGGGATTCAAGGTGCTGCTAATTGGGTCCATAGCTAATATTCTGCCAATTCTGTGTACAATCTGTAAAAAGGCTGTTACTCTTTTATTGGAACATAGTTTTGAATGCATCCATGTAAGTTTCCAAAAGAATAACGAACAGTGGAACAGCTGCTAGAACCGCTGCCTCACATCAGCAGAGATCCATGTTCAATCCTGACCTTGGGAGCTGTTAGTGCTAATTTTGCACTTTCTTCGTATGACCGTGTGGGATCTTCCGGATGCTCTGGTTGCCTCCCACATCCCAAAAGAAATGAGGGTTTGGAGGTTAATTGGCACCTGTAAAATTGTCCCTTAGGTTAATGGAGCGGATGAGAAAGTGGGATAACCTAGAACTAGTATGAACGGGTGATCAATGGTCAGCGTGGAGTCGGTGGCTATGCTTTATCTCTAAATTAAGCAAGTTAAGAAAGTGGACCTCCATGCCAGAACGAAAATAGTATGTGCATCGAATTGTTTAGTCGTCTGGGTACATGCGACCTCTTACTCACGGCTGGGATTCCCAAATGCTGTACTGCCTGTCCAAGGCCATGATTATGATAATCATGACATTAATGATAATGTCTCACCTATGCAGAAGAACTTGGAAGATAGTTTTCCCATTATTATCTATGGGACAATGAGGTAAGTAGAGAGAAGAATGCAAATACTGCTTCCACCCCAGTATGTCCAATGAATAGAAATGTAAACCTTATCCATGCAGTCAAAATAAAAAATTGCAGTTTCAAAATAAGACTAATTTTACTTGATCTACACGTTAATATTTGCTTATTGATTCCCACTATATCTTAATCAATACATTAAATTACATTAAAAAAAGAATAGATCTAAATTGATAAATATATCATTTTATGCTTGTTTATTATTGTCACGAGTGCCAAGACACAATGAAGAACTTTTGTTTGTGTGCTATCCAATTGAATCAGATAATACTGTACACTAATACAATCAAGCCATACACAAGTATAGCCGGTAGACCAAAAAGAAAAATACCAGAGTGCAGAATATAGCTTCTCAGTATTGTAACAATAACAATTCCAGAGAAAATGTCCAATGTCCGCCGTGAGGTAAGTTGGAAAAACAGGACTGTACCCTAGCTTATAGACAGACTGCTCAGAAGTCTGATAACAACTCAGTTTACTAAACTAAAGTAATCATTTGTCAAATAAAACAAATATCAAAGATCCACTGTTCAAATGTAGCTTCTCAGGCGGTAGCAGGGACATTTTTGAGAGGTTCACTCAGCACAACATCTAAGTGTAAAGTTGCAAATTCAATCCCCAAAGCAGAATCTGGACTTTAATTTGCTGACAAGAACATAGGAAAATACACGCAGGAGGAGACCACTCAGCCCTTCAAGCCTGCCCTCCCATTCAATATTAGCTTGCCTGATCTGTTCCAAACCGTAACTCCGTTTCCGTGTCAGTTCCCAAAACCTTCAAAAAGTTCACACATTTAGCCACGTCTTCTTTAAATGACTCCAATGACATAGCCTCCACAACCCTCTGGAACAAAGAATCGTAGCGACCAACCACCAAAAGTTCCTATAGAGTGTTCCATGACTGCCCCCAAGCACATAACTGCTATGTATTCTATGTATTCAAGATTCTCCAGTGAGTGGAAACACGGTCACATCTAACCTGTCAAGCCCTCGCAGGATTTAGATCAAATTTCTTGCCACTTGTGAAATTGATTGCTGTAAATTGTCCCTTGACTGTAGGATAGAACTAATGATAGCTGGTCAGTGCAGACTTGGGTCGAAGGGCCTATTTCCACACTATCGCTAAACTAAACTGATTTTCAATCTACATTAATACAATTCATCTGAAGCCAAGAACTCTTCTCAAGTGCACCAGCTTTGTATGTGCCAATTTATCTTCTGAAATTCCAAATGTACTAAGTTTTCAGGCTGCCCTTTGATGGGGCCCAACCCAAAATGTCTCCGAAACATCACATCCATGTTCTCCAGATGTGTTGCCTCACCTGAGCTACTCCAGCACTTGATGTCCTTTCCCCTCCATCATTGCTTGTAACATCCTCAGAGCACCAGCAATTTGTCAAACATGATTTACCTTTCATAAAACCATGTTGACTTGGTTCAATTAGAATAAGCTTTTCTGAACAATTAGTGATTATAGACTCTAGCATCTTGCCAGCAAAAGATGCTAAGTTAACAGGCTTTTCATTATTTTTTTTTGTCTTATTCTCTTGAACAGTCACATTTGCAGTTTTCCAATCTGCTAGTGGCTTTCCTGAACTCAGATGTGAATATTTAAAAAAATGTCAAAACAGCAACAACAAAAATCAATTAAACAGATGGAATCTTCTCGCAGAATATGACCAGGCTGAGGGGACAAGGTACAGAGATAAGTACCTGCATCGTTACGACACAGTAAAATTTACATTTCGTGAGGCAGATTCAAGTTTACGGCACTGTGGATGGCTCAGCTACATAAAGGGGTTACAACACAATAGTATGAACGAAAGCAGGCAAATGAAACCGTCCTCTCACCAGCTAGAGAACAGTCCTGACCACCCATCTATCTCAATGGAGACTTTCGAACTATCTGTAATTGGACTTTATCTTGCACTAAACGTTATTCCCTTTATCCTGTATCTGTACATGGTTTGATTGTAATCATGCATAGTCTTTTCGCTGACTGTATAGCATGCAACAAAAAAGCTTTTCATAGTACCTCAGTACACGTGACAATAATAAACTAAACTTATAACATGTACAAAATAGAGACTCAATAAATGCTGATGGAGAGGACAGACATAAAATCAATACTGTACACATCTATCTTTTTGGAGGCAAAATACGAGCAGAAACACTAAACTAAGAGCAGAAACTGGATTTGCTGCAAAAATTAGATTGGAGAACTTAATTTAAAAAAACAATTTAACCAGCTGTGTATGGATGGGAAGAGTAGGTGAATCCCACTTGCCCAGAGTAGGTGAATCGAGGACCAGAGGACATAGGTTTAAGGTGAATGGAAAAAGATTTAATAAGAATCTGAGGGGTAACTTTTTCACACAAAGGGTGATGTGTGTATGGAACAAGCTGCCAGAGGAGGTAGTTGATGTTGGGACTATCATATCATATCATATCATATATATACAGCCGGAAACAGGCCTTTTCGGCCCTCCAAGTCCGTGCCGCCCAGTGATCCCCGTACATTAACACTATCCTACACCCACTAGGGACAATTTTTACATTTTACCCAGCCAATTAACCTACATACCTGTACGTCTTTGGAGTGTGGGAGGAAACCGAAGATCTAGGAGAAAACTCACGCAGGTCACGGGGAGAACGTACAAACTCCTTACAGTGCAGCACCCGTAGTCAGGATCGAACCTGTCTCCGGCGCTGCATTCGCTGTAAAGCAGCAACTCTACCGCTGCGCTACCGTGCCGCCGCTATCCCAACATTTAAGAAACAGTTAGATAGGTACATGGTGACAGGTTTGGAGGGATATGGACCAAACGCAGGCAGGTGGGACTAGTGTAGCTGGGATATGTTGGCTGGTATGGGCAAGTTGGGCCAAAGGGCCTGTTTCCCCACAGTATCACTCTATGACTCTAATAGTGTGTTAGGTTGGGAAGTTATAAATGTAAAGAAAGGATGTAGCAGTCAGGATTAAAACAAGCATCAAAGCATCAGTTATGGAAAGTTACAAGAATCATTTGTCTTCATTCAAGGAGGGCAAATGGTAATGAATCTAACAGTAGTGGCAAACAAGTTACAACATAGAACGTTACACCACAGGAACAAGCCTGTTGGCCGATGATGTCCATGCCAAATATAATGCAAGTTAATAGTTACCCACAGATAATCCATATCCCCTTCATTCCATGGATATGCATGTTCCTCTCAAAAAGCCTATTAAACACCACTATCATATATATCTGCTTCCACCGCCACCACTGGCAGCGTGTTCCAGTAACCCACCACTCTGTGTAAATATCTTGTTTAAACTTTTTTCCCTCTCACCTTAAACTTATGTCTACCAGTATCTGACTTTTATAGCATGGTGCAAAAAGTTCTGACTGCCTACCCTGCAATTGTCTTCCATAATTTAGCATTCTTCTATCAATCTTCCCTCTACCTCTGACACTCCAAAGAAAACAATCCAAGTTTGTCCAACCTCTCCTAATAGTTTATATCCTCTCATCCAGGCATCATTCTGGTAAACATGGTGGAGTACATGCACCAATCAGTGCAGATGTGGAAATGGTTGAGAGCCTCAAGTTCCTTGGTGTTAACATTACCAATGACCTGTCGTGCACCAACCACATTGACACAACAGCCAAGAAAGCAACCAATGCCTCAACCTTCCGACGAGACTGAGGAAAATTCAGCATGTCTCTAATTCTTACAAGCTTCCACAGATACACAAAAGCAGTCAGGTTACATCACAGCTTGGTTTGAGAACAGCTGTGCCCGATGACAGCAAGAAATTGTAGAGTGTAGATGTGGCCGTCCTTCACAGGGACTGGGCAACATCTACAACTCGCTACAATTTCTCGTTTCCATAAACAAGGATATTGTTATTCTTCCATCTAGGATATTGCCCAATTCACCTCCACCCCAATGAGAACATTGGACATTGTCTGGGGAACTGAAGCGCTTCAATGCTGCGAACTATTTGCCAAGGAAGCTGTGGGGGGTGGTCAGGAGGGGGACATTACCAATGGCATGCGGTGGTAGGAGGTGGGCTGGGTAGGGCGGTACGAGGAGGGTGGGGTGGATAAACAACGGGTAGGCAGGGGGACAGATGAGGGGGAGGGGGTTGGAGAGCTTGGGAGTGTAAGAATGACTGGGGAGAGGCTGAAGAGAAGGTCGTTCCCGCCAGGCGGGCGCGGCATAAAGGAGGGCGGCCTTCCTCGGGGAGGACGGGCAGTGGCGGTTGATGTTTGAGTAGCGGAGACTAACCTACGAAGCTGGCCGATTCCACGGAGCATGTTGCCGGGACCCAGGCGCCGCTCAAGGACACGGAGAGACAGACGCAGCAGTTCGCTTGGCTGCTATTAGACCCACCCCTGCGCCCTTCACCCGGATATGAACCTGCCCGCCAAGTGGTTGGAAGCCGCCCCTCAACGTCTGGTCCTCGGCTCCGCCCGCAGAGCCGCGCCGCCGCACGTCGGACTCCGCCCGCCTGAAGCGCGGCCTCGCGCTCCTCCCGCGCGCCCCTGTGCTCGGCGCGCGCGCTCGCACCTTCCGGCGGCTCGCGGGCGGACGCCGCATCCCTCCTGCATATGGCGGCTCTGACGGGGGACGCTGACGGCTGCTGGCGCCTGGCTCGGCTGAATCGTCGGCTCGCTGTCCGCCCTGCGCTTCGTTGAAGAGCACTGCGGGGGCGGCGTTAGACACGGTGTGTGGAACGGGAGTCACTGGAGGTGGCGCGGAGCCCCACCCCCGCGGACAGGGGACCGGAGGGAAGGTTGGGCGGGCGGGGCCGCTGCCGGCAGGTTGGTGGGCGCCATTTTGTGTCGCTGCCGAAGAACGGACCCGAGTTCAGGGCGAAGCGGCCAGCCTTGCCTTTCCTTCCGCCGGGGACCTGACCGGGATCGTGCGCTTTGTAACCTCCTCGTTGCTCTATTTCCTAAGCGGTTCCCGGTCCCGGAGGCTCGCTGTTGGACTCACAGGCCCGCAGCCTGCATCCCTGGGTCAGGTCAGGAGCGGAGCAGACGACGGCGTGCCCGTTTCTAGCTCGGATAGGCCCGGGACCGAGGCGGTTAGTTCGTGCAATTACCGATTTAAATATCTTATTATCATGGCTGTGGCTTTCCCCCTGAGGAGAGGAAAGATGGGAGGTGCTGGCGCTCTCCCTGCATTGCTTGCTGAGTATAAAAATATGTCGTTTATCATAACATAACCCCCGGTTGTAAGTGGATGATGGGGAGTTCAGAAAGCTCTTACAACGATGCGGGGTGGACGAGAGCTCATGCCTGACTTGAAATGGTGGCGACGTGTTCATTTTTTTCATTGGAGGGCATGAGTAGTGGTGGTTCTTTTGTTGACAGTTGAAGCCTTTAGGCGGGAGCCTGAGAGCTTCCGACCTCTGATTGCTCCGAGGGATTACCCCGATTGCTAAATACTGCCTGAAGAGACGTCCCGACCCGAATCGTCGTCTCTCCATTTCCCTTCCAAAGATGCTGCCTGATCCGCTGAGTTCATATGGCACTTTTATTTTGCTCAGATTACTTAGCTGAAGTATTGGAGCGAAAACAGAATGCTGTAAATGCTCCAGGTCTTTCATTCGATGTTCTGAAAATTTGGGTATTTTCATTCTTTGTAAAATTTGACCGAGCGTATTCAGCATTTCTGCTTTCATTCACATCCCAACATCTGTAATTATTTGCTTTT
Source organism: Rhinoraja longicauda (assembly GCF_053455715.1). Classification (NCBI taxonomy): domain Eukaryota; kingdom Metazoa; phylum Chordata; class Chondrichthyes; order Rajiformes; family Arhynchobatidae; genus Rhinoraja; species Rhinoraja longicauda. Next base: position 35,326,098 of record NC_135961.1, on the reverse strand, counting down.
CAGATTGTTGGACTATTTTTTAACTTTGTTGCTGTGGATTAAAATAAAGTTATGTGAGGTGATGCACTTCGAAAAATAAAATTAAAAGTCAGCTATTAGGAACGGAAAGCATTCAACAGATCAGGCAGCATTTCTGAAGGGAGAAGTGAAATTATACAGATTAATTTATTTTCACCTTTTCCACTTCTGTTTTGGTTCTTAATCCTACCTTGAGTATTGAAGTCCAAAGTTATGCAGGTCATGGCTGATGCAAGTATTTTTTATTAAATATTCTGCCTTTATAATTTTTCTTGCTTTCTGGGCAAAAAAGGTTTCATTCACTCCCCTGAAATACTAATTACTTCACTAAAGAAAAAGTCCTTCCTATATACTATATTTAGGACCATTATAGTTTAAAATAACTACATTCAGTCTTCCAAAGAAAATGGTCTCAGATTGATGAATTCTTACAATATTCTAATCCTGTCCACATTCTGAAAGTTTTGTATGATGTGACAACTGTATGCAGCACCCAAACTGATGTAAATAGTGTGTAGGTTTTTTGCATAACTTCCCTGTCCTTCTCTACCTTTAGCTAATAAAAGAAGGCAGCCTCTAAGCCTTTATACCTTTCTGACTTATCCTGCTACCTTTAAGGATATGTGGAAGTTCAATCCAAGGTCCCATTGCTCCTGTATAGCACTCAATATCCTCCCCTTTTTGTACATTCCCAGGCCTCGTTGCAGCACCACCTCCATGGTGTGTAACTTTCTCCACCTTAAAATCCATTGATGTGAGCAAAAGGAGACTCGAGAGAGACTGCAGATGTTGGAATCAAGCAAAAAACAAACTGCTGGAGGAACTCGGCGATCAGGCAGCATCCATGAAGAGAAAAGAACAGGCAACATTTCTGGTCAGGATCCTTCTTCAGACTGATGGACTAGAGGGTGATAACTGGCAGAAAGAGGGAAAGGGGTGGGGCAAGAACTGGCAAGTGATAGATGGGTTCATATAGTGAGGATTTGATTGACATGTGAGTTAGGTATGGTCATGGGTGGAGATCGTAATGGAGGTGATTAGTGGAGAAGACAAATGGCTTTAAATGGATAAAGGAAAGTAGGGAGTAAAATGTATAACTAGATTGATGGATGGTGGGAAGGGGGAGCTAGATAGAGAAAAGGAAAGTGGGATTACCTGAGATTGTTCATGCTGGCTACCCAAGTGGGACATGAGGTGCTACTCTTCCAATTTGTTATGGCTCATGTTGGCAGTGGAGGAGGCTGAGGACTAACTAACAAGTCAGTATGGGATTGGGAGGAGGAATTGAAGGACTAGCAACCAGGAGCTAAGATGCCCCTGACGGACAAAGAGCAGGTGTTTGGAGAAGCGGTTGCTTAGTCTCACTGATGTAGATGGTCTCGTCATTGAGGATGAACACTCATTTACATAGCAGATAGACACAAAATGCTGGTGTTACTCAGCGGGACAGGCAACATCTCTGGCGAGAAGGAAGGGGTGACATTTTGGGTCAAGACCTGCAGTTCCTTCCTACACATTTATATATCTCTTTTAGAGCAGGAAAACATCCCAAACCACTTTACAAGAGTATTATCAGAAAAATTGGTGCATGAGATCTTATTGCAGCTGATGAAATGGTTGTGGGCAACACCTTGTGGCTCTAGAAATCTGGATTTGATCCTGAACACTGGTGCTGTATCTGTATTTCATGTGGAGGTTGTATGTTCTACAACTGGATTTCCCCAGGGTGCGCTGCTTTCCTCCCACTTCTGGAAAATGTGCTGGTTGGCAGGTTAGTATCCTTAGTCTGAAATCGAGGTGTAGTCTGGATGAGGGAATAGGTTACTGGGAAATAATTTGGGGATTGGGATTCGCTGTGGATGGACTTGCAGGCCATTATTTCCTATAAGGAGAAATCAAGTTGTAGCCTGTCACAATGGCGTTTCACTCAGTGCTTTCAATGCTTGTTTCAAAAGGGAGAATATCAATGTATCTTCTCAGGCCCCTAAAGCCCCCAATAACACACTAATCTCAGTCACCAAGGCCAACGTCAGAAGGTCCTTTACGAGGGTGAACTCTCAGAAAGCATCTGGACCTTTTGGTGTACTTGGCCACGCATCGTCTTTCTGCTGACTGAATAGCTCGCAAAAAAATGCTTTTCACTGTACCTTGGTGCATGTGACCATAAACTAAACTAAACGTTCTTAAAAATTGCACAGACCGACTGGCTGGAGTTTTTGTGGACATCTTCAACCTCTCACTACTAAGGTCCAAGGTCCCTGCGTGCTTTGAAGGGACATCGATAGTACTGGTGCTCAAGAAGAGCAAGGTGGCATGTCTCAATGAAAACAAACCAGTGGCAATGATGTTCGTCTTGATGAAGTGCTTTGAGAAGTTGGATATGATGCATCTCAACTCGTACCTTCTTAAGGACCTCAACCCACTGCAATTCGCCTGCTACCACAACAGATCGACAGCAGATGAGTTCTCACTGGTTCTCCACTCTGCACTGGACCATTTGGACAATAAGCACACATACGGCAGACTGTGTTTCATCAACTGCAGCTATGTGTTCAACCCAATCATCCACTTTAAAATTCCTCATCGGTAGACTAGTTAGTTCAAGTTGGCAACAACACTTCCTCTTCGATGACCATCAACACAGCCACCTCAAAGCAGTGTACTCGGTCCCCTGATCTACCCTCTTTACTTATGACGGTGTAGCTAGCCATAGCTTAACAGCATCTTTAAATTTGCCAATACCACTGTTGAATAACAGATAATGGTAAGTCAGAGTCTTGGAGGGTGGTTGATAATCTGATTGAATGATGCCAGAACAACAATCTCACTCTCAACATTAGCAAGATCTAGGAGCTGATGTGTTGACTTCAGGGAGGGAAAGCCGAGGATTCATGAACCGGTCTTCATCGATGGGACGACGATGCAACTAAATTTCATAGGCATGCATATCTCTGAAGATCTGTCCTGGATTGACCATTTGATGCAATCATGAAGAAAGCTCCTCAACTACATCCTGAGAAGATTGAGGAGGTACAGTATGTCACCAAAAACGCCGTTGAACTTCTACAGGTGTACAGTAGAGAGCATACTGACTGGGTGTATCGTCGTCTGGTTCGTTAACGTGAATGCAGAGGAATGAAGGAGGCTGCAGAAAGTGGTAGACACTGGTAGTCCATCATGGGTACTGACCTCCCATCAAATGAATCTACAGGAGGTGTTGCCTCAGAAAACCAGCGAATATCACCAAAGACCCATACCACCCTGGCCATGCTCTTATCTTGTTGCTACCTATGGGAACAATCCTACTTGGGCAACTATGATCTACTATGGACTTTGGTTGCGACCCATACTTTGGATTTGCACCATTATGGTTTGATTACCTAGTATTACTGCTTATTGTATAATTGTGTGTTTATTTGTGTGTTGTGTTAATGGGACTGTAAATCGGCAGCAAGTAAAAATTTCACTGTTCCATTGGCAGTGCATATATCTCAATTAAATACTCTGACTCTCGACTTCCTATGCCTTAAGAAAGTATAATATTAAAATAGCATAAAGGAGATGGTAGAGTGAAGTTCAGAGCTTAACAGCTGTTGCAACTGAAGGAACAGAATAGGACACCAAAGGCAAAACGTTCTAAATGGTCATTGCAATGACAGTTACAAGGTCCACTGTTCACCCGTCCCAGGATTTGTTTTTTTTCCGCTGACTTGCAGAATTTGTGTAATTAAATTGGTATAATATGAATTTATGTACGAATTGTACAGCATTAATAACTCCATTTGGTGTTGTACCTCTAAGTGACAAAGAATTTAATAATTATATAGAGACATCAGATCAGATATTAAAATTATGGCACTCAGTCTGAATGGATAATGCAATTGTTATGAGATGAATTAATGGAATTTACATGGATTGCTTGATAATTAGCAAGTTGTGGTCTCACACAAATTGATGTACTTTGTAAAAATAATTCCTTAGTTATGTACCCCAAATCCCTTGCAATAAACGGCATCAGGCTACTTTCATGATTCACCAAATCAAGATCTTCGAATAAATGTAACCATTTAGATGAATCTGTTATTTATAGGATTTTTCTAATACCGCTACAGCAAACTTCTCCAGTTTCTTGCTTGAAATTACATCTGCCATCTTCTTTTCCCTCTCTTGCTCTGTGTGTATTTTCTTCATGCCTTTGTGGATGCTACATATCTTCTTTTCCCAGCCAGCTCACATCAGTTTGAAGAAGGGTCTCGACCCGAAACGACACCCATTCCTTCTCTCCAGAGATGCTGCCTGACCCGCTGAGTTATTCCAGCATTTTGTACCTACCTTCGATTTAAACCAGCATCTGCAGTTCTTTTCTATACAGCTCGCATCTATGTTCCATAGGGTGTTTTTCTATGGCAATGAATATGAAGGAACTAAATTCAGTGGTTTGAAATGAATGGAGGTTTTGAAGTGCTTTTGAATTAGGCATGCTGTACTTTTCTTTAGTTTCCAAATTTTTCAGATTAGGATCAATGTTGAAGAATGTATGCACTCTTTCCAATAGAAAATTTTAGTATTACATGATGCATTGCATGTGTGAACTTTGAGGCCATCAATGCATTTTGCCATTAGGATTTCAGTGACATTGTGAAATTTTGTCTTGGCTATGTGGGGAAATTATCAATTTAAGTCCTTTTAATCAAACTGAATTGTAGATTTTGTTTGCTATTTTGTGATATGCAAAATTTTAGGGATGGGAACATGCTGATAGTAAGATTTGTTATTGTGTGACGAATTTGGAGTAGTATATTAACAGAATTTGCAGGTGGTGCATTTGGTGAAGCCTCAGCACCAATGACGCAGGTTCAATACTGACCTCAGCGGCTTTGTATTCTCATTCTCCCTGTGACCGAGTGGGTTTCATTGTATATCTTAAAGTGGGACTTGATGTGCCAAAGATCCAGTTTCTATGCTTTGATGTCTCTGATTCTATAATTCCTGACAAATTATGTGAAGATAGTGCGTTGATGTTTAGATTATTATCTTAAAATACCATTTTTTTTTTTTCAGGAATCAGAATGACTAATGAAGAACCTCTGCCAAAGAAGGTAAGTACAAAGGAGTGTACATTTTCCATAAACTTCAACAAGGCAATATCTTTGTCATTTGCAGAAAATAATGCTGACTTGTTTTCTTTCACAAATAGGTTCGCTTAAGTGAATCAGACTTCAAGACTCTGTCCCGAGATGAGTTATGTTCCAGGTAATGATTAATGAATTGAATTTTGAAACCAAGAGTAAAATTAACAAGTAGTATAAGAAAATAACTGCAGATGCTGGTACAAATCGATTTATTCGCAAAATGCTGGAGTAACTCAGCAGGTCAGGCAGCATCTCGGGAGAGAAGGAATGGGTGACGTTTCGGGTCGAGACCCTTCTTCAGAAGAAGGGTCTGAAGAAGGGTCTCGACCCGAAACGTCACCCATTCCTTCTCTCCCGAGATGCTGCCTGACCTGCTGAGTTACTCCAGCATTTTGCGAATAAGTAAAATTAACAAGCCTGCTTTCATTTTTTTTAGTATAGCACCTGAAAGTATTGTAGAGACATAAGAGACTGCAGATGTTGGAACCCTGAGCAAAAAAAAAACAAAGTGCTGGAGGAACTCTGCAGGTCATACAGCAGCTGTAAAGGGAAATGGACAGACGTGTTTCCAGTTGGGACCCTTCTTCAGACTGATAGAGTATGGGGGAGAAAGATAGAGAAAGGTTGAGGTGAGGCTAAGCAAAGTGAGTGATAGGTGGATACAGGTGAGGGTGATTGGCTGATAGACGGAGATACTGATAAAGGCTAGCGGTTGGGTGAACAGAAGGGGCAGGGGTCGGGGGGGGGGGATATTACTTGAAATAGTATAATTCTGTGTTCATACTGTTGGATTGTAGGCTACCCATGCAGAGGTGATATTCTTCCAGTTTGTGTGTGGCCTCACTGGCAGTTGAGTCCAAGTACAGAAACATTGGAATGGGAAGGGGAGTTAAAATGGATAGCAGTCAGGAACACCAGCAGTCCTTGGTGAACATTGTAATCATGTATTGTCTTTCTGCATGACTGGATAGCATGCAACAAAAGCTTTTCACTGTACCTCGGTACAAGTGACAATAAATTAAACTAAACAGAGCAGTGTTCAGTGAAACAGTCGCTGATATAGTGGGGGCTACAATGGGAGCACTAAATGCAATAGATGATGTTGGAAGAGATGCAAGTGATGTGTCCTTTTCTTATTCTATTGTTTTTTTATTTGACTCAAGATTTTCGCAGTTTGACACCAGATAGTGATCTTTTCCAACTGATATTTGCTACATAGTCTTTTACTGAAAGGATGTTGAGCACCCAGTAAAGTGATATCTAATAGTAGCATAGCATGGGTCTTTTTGCTGATGATCTATAGCAGGTGTCCTCCATTCAGTTCGTACTGATATGCTATGTTACAGACAAGGAAACTTTCTAACCTTCCTCAATTAGTAACCATTTGCTCCCAATGTTTTCTCCAGTTTTAGATTCAGGGACTTTTGCTTTCAGCAATGGTTATTTCTCCAATTTTATACTGGAACCACTTTTTAAATTAAAATAAGTCACAATTAGAATATCTGTGTTGTTGCTTCTTAATAAAGTCTTTTTAACAGGAAACTGCATGTACCGTATTTCCCATTGATTGGATTAATGCAAGTTTAAAAGGAATATTTTGTGTGAAATGCACATGATCTGCAAATGTTCCAGTCCAGACATCAAAACTCCTTCTCCAGTATATCGCCCCTACCTTTAATCCTAATCATTTATTAATCTGGTGTTTATGTTTAAAAAAATCCAGATTGAAACAACTGTCAAAAATTATGTTCGTGAAATACTACATCACGGAAAGGGGAGATTGGATCAATGTTCCTGTGCCTTCTTTAGATTTGGATCAGTGATGAATTTCCATTTGAGGATGGTGTGTAACTTGGAGCGCAACCTGCAGCTGGTGGTGTCCTTTGGCCATTGCTGCCTTTGTCCTTAGTGGCAGAGATCACAGATTTGGGAATTGCTTTCGGGGTAGCATGATGCAATGCATTTTGTGAATGGCACTTGCCTCAGCCATTGTGTGCCATTGGTAGATAAAATCAATATGATTCTGGAAAGGATGTTATTCAAGAAGATTGCTTTGATCTGGATGGAAACAGGCCCTAAGGCTCATCTTGTCCATATTGACCAAGTCAACATCCTGGGCTAGTCACATTTGCTTACATTTGACCCCTATACCTCTACACCCTTCTTGTCCATATATCTGTTCAAATGTATTTTAAACGTCGTAATTGTATCAACTTCCATACCTTCCTCTGACATCTCAGTCCAGATACAGACCACCCTCTGAGTGAAAATGTTTCCCCTGAGGTCCTTCTTAAATCACTCCCCTCTCAGTCGAAGCCTATGCCCTCTAATTTTAGAATCCTCTACTTTTTATTTTTCCTGTCAAAATAAGACGATTTCACAATTTTTCACATTGTCCTCTGCCAAAGCTTTTCTATGTATCTTTGTAGTTTCATTATGTCATCTTAACAATATTGATTTTCCAATGCCCATGTTCTGAATTTCTGGAAGCCCATTTATTATATAATAATTAGTATTTTCCCAACAATTGATGTTAAGGTGGCTGGTCTGTAGTCTTTAAAAAAAAATTGTACATTACTAATTCCTGCAACCAGTTTATTGAGGGCTGATGCTTATTTTTGTAACCCCTTGTAGCATACTTGTAGACAATCTTACACCTGTTTTTACATTACCTGCCAATTTATTCTCATTTTATTTTTGCACCTTTATACATTTTCCTTTCAATTAGTTAGGTGGATGCCTTAAGAAATACTAAAATAAAATTAGGAGTAGGCCATTTGGCCCCATAAACCTGCTTGCTCCACCATTCAATAAAATCAAAGTTGTTGGGGTGGCACAGTGGCACAGCGGTAGAGTTGCTGCCTTACAGTGCCAGAGGCCCAGGTTTGATCTTGATTATGGGTGCTGTCTGTACAGAGTTTGTGCATTCTCCTTATGACCACGTGAGTTTTTTCTAGCTGCTCCAGTCTCCTCCCACACTCCAAAAGGGTACATGTTCGTAGGTTAATTGACTTCTGTGAATTGTAAAAACTGTCCCTAGTGTGTAGGGTAGAGCTAGTGTACAGGGTGATTGCTGGTTGGCGTGGTCTTGGTGGGCCAAAGGGCCAGTTTCCACGCTGTATCTCTAAAGTCCTCTCTTCTTAAATTCTACCTGTGTGAATACATCCCCAGGATATCCTCCCTAAGTACTGTTGAGATGCTCTCCTTAATCAGTAATGCAGCTTCCCCTTTTTTGCATCATCCTCTGTCATGTCTTAAACTTCTATAGCCCAGAACTATAAGCTGCCAGTCTTGCCTTTCAGTCACAATGTTTCTGTGATTGTTATAATATTGTAATTCCACGTGATGATCAACGCTCTAAGCTCATCTGCCTTAGTAAATGCATTTGAGTCCCATGCTCCCTAACATGCTTCTGTTCTGCCCACTGGACATGCTTAATTTATCCTCTACATTCAGGTCAATCTTCCAACCTGGCACATTGCTATTGGATTTCCTAGCCTTTTGTCAAATTAGTTTAAACTGTCCTGAGAAGCATGAGAAATCTTCCCTGCAAGGATAATGGTCCCCTTTCAATTTAACTAGGAGGTAAAGCTGGTTAAATTCCATGGATGAATAGTTAAAAAATGTGAAACATTAGGAGTTGATGTTATTGAGTCAAGGCAAGAGAGTCAGGGATGTTTTATTGTCGTATGTATTAAAAAGGAACAATGAAATTCTTACAGGAGATTAATATAATAAAAAGATGACATGATGGGAGAGATAGCAAAAAAGTGATTCCTCGGACAGAGTACAGAAGCATTGGTATAATCTTAAAATTACAGCCATCTTTTTGAGGTGTGATCATTTTGCAAACATATTAGTGAGGCTGTGGTATATTCATGTCCAGGTCGGCTAACAATTTTATACCGAGTTGGGCTGAATTTGTTGAATCATACTGGATAAAATAAGTTAAAATAGAGCTTGACTGTAATTTAGAATAAATCAGCCAAAGTAAAATGGTTTACCTCTATCTTTTTTCCAAATTCAATGATATATGACAATGAAACAAAACATGCTTTACTTCATTGTAGTTGTGATTCATTGCCTAATTAACTCTTTCTTCCTCCAGGTGGAAACAACAAGAAGTCTATGTACATGCATTAGAGACTAAGTGCTCAGAGCTCAGCTGTAAGTTGTTTTAGTTTATTTATAACTCGTTGTATTTCTGGTTATAGCCTGCAACAGATTTTTTTAAGTAGCAAAGGTCCTGTAAACGTTGATAGTTTGGTTGTGCTCACTGCTGGAGTTTCAGTGCATGAGCACTTTTCTACCAGCGGCCACAGTTCTATCAGCTTTAAGGGCTAGTGGAATCAAGGGATATGGGGAGAAGGCAGGCACAGGTTACTGATTGTAGATGATGTGGGCCAGGCTCGAAGGGCCGAATGGCTTCCTCCTGCACCTATTTTTTATGTTTCTAAAATAGTTATGGACAAGGACAGGCCTGGCCCACAAGTTGAAGTTCTAAATTGGGGAAGGCCGAATTTGGTTATAGACAGGAACTTGCAAAAATTGATTGGAATCAGTTTGCTGGCAATGGGACGTCCGGAAAGTGAGATGCTTTTAAAAGTCCAACATTGAGAGTTCAAGGTATGCATGTTCCTGTTTGAGTGAAGGACAGGGCCGGTAGGAGGAGTAAGGAACCCTGCATGACGAGTGAAATTGAGATTCTAGCCAGGAAAAAGAAGGAGGCATGGGTCTGGTATGGGCAGGCTAACAAATCAATCATTCCGTTCTTCCTCTCTGCTGCAATAGCTGAGTGGCACATATAACCCTCCAACTACAGCAACCATTCCAGAATCTATCATGTGCAATTTTGGAGAGTTCCTGATCTGGCCTGATAGCCAGTTTATTCCTCAAAGAACATCTGGGAATCTGCCTTGAGAACAATAACTTATGGTGGGGCAATTACTGTAAGAGGTTACGACCTCTAATTTCAGTTGTTGTATACCCCGCATCATTTTTACTCTAGTTCTGGAAACATTCTATATATTATCTATATATATTTTATCTACATACTACTAAAACTCAGATCTTTTTATATATATAAATATATCCGTATGTATTTCTGTGATTTTGTCAAAACGGTAAACCGTAGCGCCACAATTTTTGCTCCACCTTAATTACCACTCTCGCGGTGACTATTTATAACAAGTTTTATTTAAATTGGTAGTATTTTTTTAAAGTTACAGACATTTGATAGTTTAAAACTCATTTCTAAACACTTTTTCAAAGTGCTGTGCATATGACATCACCATAGGGCACGCACGGCCTCTCTCTTCACTCGCACAAACAAGATGGACGCCATTAGCGGAGCCGCCTGCCCGCAATCAGGGGCTCCCCTCTCCTCTCTCCCCTCGCTTCTCTCCTCTCTCCCCACTCTCCCACACCCGGGGGACACTCCGAGCAGGAGGGCGATGCTCTCCCTGCTATCGCCCGAGCCAAGCGCGCCGCCACTCTATCCATCTTGGCTCGGACAGGCCACAGTAACGGCCGCACTCCGGCGCTCGGTAAGTGGCTTTCGCCGCCAATGGGTCCGCGGAGGGGAGTGGGCGTGGGGGGGCGAGTGGGTGGAGTGGAGGAGGGGGGTGAGGGTGGGTGGGTGGAGGAGAGAGTGGGGGGGGTGGGGGAGGAGAGAGGGGGGCTGGTTGGGAAGGGGCGGTGGGGGAGAGTGGGACGGGGGGGAGGAGGAGAGTGGGACTGGGGAGGAGGAGAGAGGGACTGGGGAGGGGGACAGTGGGGGTGAGGGGGAGGGGGGTTGGTAGTGGGGGAAAGGGGGGTGGTGGGGAAAGGGGATGGGGCGAGTAAGAGTGGGGCTGGGGAGGTGGGGATGGGGGGAAGGGGGTGGTGGGGGAGAGTGGCGGTGGGGGGAGGAGAGAGTGGGGAAAAGGGGGGTCCTGGGGAAAGGGGGGTGGGGGAGAGTAAGAGTGGGGCTGGGGAGGAGAGAATGTGGGGGAATGGGCCCAACGGGCCCACGGTCTAGTGTGTGTACATATATATATATCCGTATGTATCTATATATCTATTTCTGTGATTTGGCCAAATCAAAGCCCCACAATTTTTGCGCCACTTTAATCACCACTCTCGCAGCGACTGTTTATAACAAGCGAGTGGGTGGAGGGGAGAATGGGCGTAGGATGGGGGGTGAGGGTAGGGGGGAGGACGGAGGCGGGAGGTGGGGGAGGAGAGAAGGGGGCTGGTGGGGAAAGGGGGGGTGGGGGAGAGTAAGAGTGGGGGGGGTGGGAGGAGAGAGTGGTGGTGGGAGGGAGAGTGTGACTGGGGAGGGGGACAGCGGGGGAGGGGGGTTGGTGGTGGGGGAAAGGGGGGTGAGGAAGGAGAGAATGGGGGGGTGGGGGGAAGAGAGAGTGGGGGAGAGTGGCGGTGGGGGAGGGGAGAGTGGCCTCAGTCACACCCTCTCCCCTTCCCTGTCCCCCCTCTACGAGGAATGGGCCCAACGGGTCCACTTGGTCTAGTATATATATTACTAAAAACTCTCATCTTGTATATTTGTGGGTTTGTGGATAGATTTGTTCCCAAAATACAGCCAAAACAGTACACGATAGCTTAACACTTTTAGGCCCACCTTAACATTGGCCTGTGGTTCACATGGTTGATATATTAAAAAAATTATTCACTTTTTAAACTTTAAAAAATACCATTTAAACTTTAATAAATGGCTTTTCCACTTGCCGAGCCCAAGATGGCCGCGGGGGCGGGACCCGTCCAAGTGACGGCCAATGAGGGGAGGGTGAGGAGAGCGGGAGAGGCAGGGCCGGAAGGAAGGGGGCGGAACCCGCACTAGTGACGGGAGCAGCAACCAATGGTGGGGGGGGAGTGGAACGGAAGAAGCGGGACCGGAAGGAGGCGGAATGGCAATCAGGAGAGTCATGGACCCAACGTGTCGGGTCCACTCGGGCTAGTGTCTTCTTGGCTCCAGGCAGCCAAATTCTACCTCAAGAACACAATCTTCTGAGCCAAGATACACTAATCACTATACTGATGTCATACCTTAGTAGTGCAACCTCATTTTCCTTGGTGCCTGTCTTAGTCCAGAATGTTTGGGTTTTACGTTTGGTCAACCTTCAGCGATATTTTTATAAAGGCAGTCAGATTATAACCATTTACAACTATTTGTCCATTCATTCATCCATCTTGCAATGGATACAGTGTATATTTAGATAGGATACCCTTTAAATTTGGTCTTTTGTCACTTTTCCATGTTCTGATCCTATTTGTTGTATGCCTTTTGCACGGCCTATTAATTTGGTTTCCCTCCCTTCTGAGCCTCCTCTCATATTCCTCTCCACTGACTAAGCTAAATTGCCACCTTCGCAAAAGCACTAGCAGACTGCCCTGCATATGTATAACGGTTTGAGTCCTCTTGAGGTGTAACCTGTCAGACTTAAATAGCTTGTTATTTGAAAAGCAGCTAGATATAGTGGAACACTGAACTTATGTGGCTCAAAATTTTAAATGTTTCAAATAATGCACTTTCAAAATGCTCTTTCTAATAAGAACATGCATGAGGTTATTTTTGCATTTTTCGTGGCATGCAATAAATAGTTCGTGGCTTGTTGCATATGGGAGGGACATGGGTACTTTCCAAAGCATAAAGAATTATTGCATTGAATGCATGTCCTCAAAAAGGGACTGCTTTTCGATTTTCATACATCATGCCCAAGAATTAGCATAAACTAAACAAAAGGAAGCATTGAAATCATCCCGTCTGTATCTTCCACTTCTCTGCTCGAACACAAAATCACTGAAGAAATGTATTTCAAGTATTATCCAACTCCCTGTAGAAGGCTCCTTTTGAATTTTCTATGCAACTTCCAACCTTGCACTGTATTCCAAATCCTAAATGTGATATCAAATAAAATTTATCATATGGCACTTGTTCTTTTGCAAATCACCATTGCAGTCTACTGCTTTCCTTCAGCTATTAGAAACAATATTATTTAACATCTCTACACCGTGCATGGTTTACAAGCCCACATTAGCTTTATTCTTTGTATTTTCTAGATCAAACTCTGCTTCGCTGTACAGATTTCCCCCGGGTCCATTCTGGTACATGGCTGTGGTTTGGTTGCTGTCTTAGTATTCCAGAACCCAGGGGCTACAGTGAGATTTGAATTAATTTAATGACGGGGAATGTTATAGAAAAATGCTAATCTGACATAACTACTGGATAAAATGTCATGAAAAATTTGTCTGGCTCTATGAAGACATTCAGCTGAGAAAATTTGCCTTCCTCGCCACTTTGTGACCTATCGAGGTATTGGCAATATCTGGTCTCTATGTGGGTGACACCTACATGGCCTGGCAGGTCACTCTGTTCAGGGGTAATAACGGATTTGTAATAAATCCTGCCATTGCCAGTGATTCCTGTATTCCTATTAAGATAAATCTTCTCTGTACCTTCTCCAAAGCCTTCACATTCCCATGTAATGTTATGCCCAGAATTGAACATAATACGACAGAATGCTTAATGTATTCTACTCTTCACAACACCCATAATTTAATGGGCTTTGTTTTGGAAGATATTGCAGAGAGACTTCCTCAACAGCTTTGAAATTAACAAATTGTGCGTATATTGTCATTTTATTTGATGTTATACTGTATGAGGGCCAAAAATATAATATCCGTAAACCTATCAGGGTTGGTAAGAGAAAGTCTTTAGCCTATTCTGGATTTTAATTAAATCAAGCAGATGCCAGTCAACTATGTGTAGGAGAAAAATGCAGATGCTGGTTTATATCAAAGGTAGACACAAACTGCTGGGGTAACTCAGCGGGACACGTAGCATCTCCGGAGAGAAGGAATGGGTGACGTTTTGGGTCGAGACCTTCAGACTGAAGAAGGGTCTCGACCCGAAACGTCACCCGTTCCTTCTCTCTAGAAATGCCAGTCCCACTGAGTTACTCCAGCAGTTTGTGTCTGCCAGCCAACTATGCCAGTGTCTGAATACCATCATGGGCTACAAGCCAAAGTCGGGGGTGAACCCTAGTAATGAAGCATCTCTACCAGATGAGCTGAATATCTTTTATGACCATTTAGAACAGACAAACAAAAGTCCCACCAAAATGTGCCTCCAGATTTCCAAGGATGTCTATCAATCTGGCATGTTGGGTTTACTTTCTCACGGGGGGTTCCTGGACAAGTTTTAAAATTTTGTGTTCTAATGTCGGGCTGTGAACACTGTTGCCTGTCTAAGCCAACGAAGTTTAATTAATGCCATGAAAGTATGGCATGTTGGCATGGGTGAGGTGGCTGACATTAGTTCACATCCTGCCGGTGGATTTAGATGTGTTTTTCCAGAAACAGCAATGGTGGGTACCTGCCCTTTGCTTTGAGGTACTGTAGAAAGTGCAGGTGTCAGAAGCGTACAGGAAGGCAATGCCACTTCTGTCCAGTAGACTGAATTTTGTGCTAGGTGTGAGGCCTTGATCATCAAACGCTCTTTCCACTGACGGCAAGTTTCATCATTGGTGTTTACTTTTGTTAAAGGATGACTCCTGAGATATGAGAAGTCATGCACATTTTCATGTGTCTCCTTGTTAGCATTAACACCAGAGGGGTGATGTTGGATACAAGTAGTTAACCTTAGTTTTACAGGTGTTAAATGTACACCTCAAGCTCTGCATGCTTTTGTGAACAAATCTATAATGACATGAAGTTTGTACACACATCACCTGTATGCTGAAGCTTGACCACCAAAATTGTTCTTGATGAAGGTGATTTGGGTTTGGAAAGTTTTTGGTTTGTTCTGTTGATTAGATCCACTCGAGGAAAGTTTGTTAATTGAGCTGCGACATTACATTATGAAAGAACTGAGAAAATGTTGGAGGATACTAACAGCTTTTTGACACTGAGCTGTGCTGAGATTGGGTCTTGGTCAAGATCAGGCATTGCATGCCATTGTGTAGCAGATAAGAAAGAGATGAATTTTGCGTACAACCAAATTAGAGGGATATTTCAAAGATCAGAACACCATTGGCTAAAGTGTCCTTTGATATTAAAAAAAACTGGTTAAGTGATATTTCTATAAGCATAGTTGTTATTACCTGGTCGAATTGCACTTAAGTCTCCATTTTGTAAATAAATATGATCATGGAATTGTCTGGCCCACCTTATTCATGCTGACCGTAAAGCCACTGATGCTAATCCTGTTTGCATGCATGTATTCAGGCAAATGTGATTAGTGTAGATAACCATCATGGTGCTGAGGAAAGTGCAATAAAAGACGTGTGAAGATAATATCAGAACCAATTTAAAATTAATTAACTAGCTTTAACATCGCAAAATATCCCAAAGCAGTTTGCAGATGGTATTCAAACAAAATTAAAACAGAACTGGCAGTATTAGTGAAAATGACCAAAAACATGGCTTTGAGAACTAAAAGGTAGAAGAAAGGAATGGATATGCATGAACGGGAATCCAAACTGGGTTATATTTGCGGGAGTTACAAATTGATCCATTACGGAATTTGTGATGCATTTCTTTGCTCGAGTGATTAGTATGTAAACTTGCTGCCTCAGGAACTTGTGCAGGTAAATTGTCTTTAAAAGAAAAAAATAGGGAGAAAATGAGTAGAGATGGTGAAAAATTAATGAGGTCACTAGAATGAAGACAATTGTAGGCAAAAGCTGAAACAAATTAGTGTAAAAATGACATAGAGAACGAAAAAACTTACATGTGTCTGTCTGCCATCACTAACATGGCTGTGAGGCTGAGCTAACTGGTGATCAATGTTATGCTGAAATGATGATCTGTGGTAGTTCAACATTGTGCAACTATTGGAGGAAAATCTCCAATTAAACTGCTTCATCAGCTGTATACCTCAAAAATGCAAGTTCATTATATTTTTTTAGATCTGTTATAAAGCCAAATCTTTATTACGGTGGAAATAAAGTTATTTAATATTTATTACTGGAATATGTGTGTGGCTTGGCAGAGTGGTTTGCCAGACAATTTCTGTGGCAGCATTAGGATCACACATGGAACAATCAGGATAAGACTAGGGGTGGAGAAAAGAACTGCAAATGCAGGTTTAAATCGAAGGGAGACACAAAATGCTGGAGCAACTCAGCGGGACAGGCAGCTTCTCTGGAGAGAAAGAATGGGTGACGTTTCTGGTCGAGACCCTTTTTCAGACTAGGGGTAAGACTAGGGGTTTTGTTCCCTTCATGACAATAGTAAATCAGTCAAGTTTTCATTGTGGTCCTTTGTGATCAGTTTGCCAGTTTCCCTGGAGGTTCTTTTAAAATTGAATTTTAGCTTTTGAGCGTGAGATTTGACCTATTCATAAGTTATAGGAGCAAAATTAGGCCATTCGGCCTATCAAGTATACTCCACCATTCAATCATGGCTGATCTTTCATTCCCTCCCAATCCCATTCTCCTGCCTTCCCTCCATAACTCCTGACACCCATACAAATCGATTCTCTATAATCCAGTCAGGTAAAGAATAGATAGAAATGAACTCTCTTGATACAGCTAAATGGCTCAGATTGTACATCATGGAGCACCTCAGTGGGATGATAGAGGCTTCATTTTGGATTCATCAATTTACAGGGCACAGACACAATCTTGATGATCCATTCTTGTGAATCTGCAATGTTTCTTGAAATACACAATTATTGTAATTTTTGGGGGGGACAGTACACGGCAGGACCCATAGGAGTTTTGATATATAAAGGTATTTATTCACAAAATGCTGGAGTAACTCAGCAGGTCAGGCAGCATCTCAGGAGAGACGGAATGGGTGCCGTTTGGGTCCCGAGACCCGAAACGTCACCCATTCCTTCTCTCCTGAGATGCTGCCTAACCTGCTGAGTTACTCCAGCATTTTGTGAATAAATACCTTCGATTTGTACCAGCATCTGCAGTTATTTTCTTATAATATATCTTAAACACCACTAATCTATCAGCCTCCACCACCACCCTGGTGGCGTGTTCCAGGCACCCACCACCCTCCGTGCAGAAAATAACATGCCCTGCATATTTCCTTTAAACTTTGCCCTCTCAACTTAAAGCTATGCCCTCTTCTTTGATCTTTCCATCCTGGGAAATGTTTCTTGCATTGGACTGATTAGGGACTTTCTAGAGATCTTGTCCCGGGACAGGGAAACTTGAACAAGAAATCCTCGGCAGTATAATTTTCTGTAAGTGGCAACACAAGTATACGCCTTTCCTGGTTGGAGTGTAGAGTTTAAAACTTAGCTAGTCACGATATAGCTCTAAAAGTTTGGTTAGGCTCCATTCAAAATATCAAAATTTGGAGTAGCAGTTCTGGTTGGCACATTGCAAGAAGGATATGAAGGCTTTGGATAGGGTGCAAAAGAAAACGTTGCCTGTATTAGAGTCTTAGCCATAAGGAAAGGTTGAACAAACTTGGATTGGTTTATCCAGGGTGTCACGGGCTGAGACCGATAGAAGTTTATAAATTATGAGAGGCACAGGTATGGTAGATAGTCTTTTTTCCCCAAAGTGGAAATATCAAATACGAGAGGGCACAGGTTTAAGGTGAGAAATGGAAAGTTTAAAGAGGCAAGTTTTTCTTTTATACAGAGAATGGTGGGTGCCTGGAACGTACTGTGGTGCTCTTCCTCAAGCTTGCGTTGGGCCTCATTATAGGACACCATGACTGATAGATCAAATGGTAGTGGGGTGGGATGTTAGACCTTCCTCTTAAGATGGCTGCTATTGGAAAGTTAATTCCATTTCGTTGTCAAGTGAAATAATTAAATAATGAGTATCATATTCTTAAACATTGCGTAACTAACAATCTGTAGACGGGTAAAGTCTTTGTGTTTACATTGATATATAACCACAATGAAAAATTGACATGTGCAGTGATTTTTTTGAGTAAACAATATCTGATTGAAAATTGACATTAATACATTCAAAATCAGTCTCAGAATTAGATTTAATGCAACTAAAACAGATTTACGAAATATATTCCTGCCTGTTAAAATCATAACATTTGAAATTAGCTGACATTAAATGCTATATTTTGAACAAGCATTTGATCATGTTTATTTGTTTGCACTCTATCTGTCAACAGCAAATGATGTAAGCGGATTAAGAGAGTCAGAAGAAAAACTAAAACAGCAGCAACATGAGTCCGCCCGAAGGGAGAACATCCTACTTATGAGGCTAGCTACAAAAGAACATGAAATGCAAGAGTGTACGGTAAGTATTTTCTTGTGCACAAAGATCACATTAAAATTATTATTAGGTGTTAGTGAGGTATTTCTTGTACTGGATTCCAGCTCTTGAATAAAATTGAAAGAGAGCTGACAATATATAAAAGGCGTTATATAATTTTCCTTTTTAGTGCCTCGATTTATAGAGCTTACATTTTGTTACAAAGTCCTAAAACTCTTCTCCTTTAGCTCCTTATGTATTAACATTTTTAGCATATTACAATTCTTGTCCTTTTTTTTGTATATTATTGGTAATATAGAATTTGCATCACAAGATGATGCAAACACAAGAATATGCTCCTTCAAAGTTTAGATGTTGAAATTTTCTAATCAAGCAAGCACAGCTCTAATGTATTCATGATGCAGGGAAGGTAAATCGCCTTGTTGCTGTCATTTTAATGGCGGGTATGGAAGAAATATTTTGTAACCCAACTCTAAATGCTCTTGTCAGGAAGTGATTCGATAATATTAATCTCACCTGTGAAATTTAAGTTAATGTTCAATTTTCCTCAGATTTGACATGATCTTTCCTTGATTCTTCGATCAGAAAATTTTGGGATTTGCTTTGGTGACCCTTGCTGATTAAACATCAGAGGGAGTTAGATTTAGCTCTTAGGGCTAAAGGAATCAAGGGATATGGGGGGAAAGCAGGAACGGGGTACTGATTTTAGATGATCATTTTGAATGGCGGTGCTGGCTCGAAGGGCCGAATGGCCTACTCCTGCACCTATATTTCACTGTTCTATGTTTCTAAAACTAGGAGCAGGCAGAGGCCATTTGGCCTTGCTCCTCCACTCACAGAGAACCTGGCTGATCACCCACCACGCCTGTGTTCCTGCCTTTTCCTTGCATACCGCGATCCCTTTAGGATGTCGACATGCATCTACTTTCTTCTTGAATTTTTTTTAAATAGCAGAATTCCTTTCTTTAACTTGTTTCTTCCACATCGAAAAACAAGTTTACTTTAGAGATACAACATAGAAAGTTAATGAATTAACAATTTTTTTCTCTTGCTGAACTTTTACATGTAGTTGCTGTGGTGAATTGCAGTAGCAGTCCAATGCTCAGCTGCATTATCATTGCTAAAACCTTTTCTCTTCCATTCCACTCTCCTCCTCCCCACACTACCATGGCATCAATGTTCTCATCAATTTACAGGAATAATTTGGATCAGCTGCATAATCAACATGACTAGGTAGAACCTGGGCAGTTTATTTTAACTCACCTCTGATCTCTAAAGCCTTTTTGCATGTATAAGGTTTAGTCAAGATGGAATAATCTCCATGTCTTAATGGACACATTTCAAACGACACTTGAAGTTTGGTGCTCCTCGTGTGTCACTATACTTCACTCCCTCCATCACATGCATTGCAAATTATACATCTACAAAATGTGCTGAAGATTCTTCACAGCACCATCGAAACAGAGCTTGTATCTTAAGAAGAAAAAAGGCAGAAAGTCCATGGAAATTTCACATTCCACATCCTGTACTTTCTATGTAGGAAGATACATGCAGATGCTGGTTTAAACCGAAGATAGACACAAAAAGCTGGAGTAACTCAGCGGAACAGGCAACATCTCTGGAGAGAAGGAATGGGAGACGTTTCGGGTCGATGCCCTTCTTCAGACTGAAAGTCACGGGCCAGGGAAACGAGTTATTGATGATGATGTGGAGAGATAAAGAACAATGAATGAAAGATATGCAAAAAAGTAACTGATAAAGGAAACAGGCCATTGTTAGTTGTTGAGTGAAAACAAGAAGCTGGTGCGACTTGGGTGGGGGAGGGATAGAGAGAGAGGGAATGCCGGGGTTACTTGAAGTTAAAGAAATCAATATTCATACCACTGGGCTGAAAGCTGCCCAAGCAAAATATGAGGTGCGGTTCCTCCAATTTGCGTTTAGCCTCACTCTGACAATGGAGGAGACCTAGGGCAGAAAGATTAGTGTGGGAATGGGAAGGAGAATTAAAGTGTTTAGCAACCGGGAGATCATATCATATCATATATATACAGCCGGAAACAGGCCTTTTCGGCCCTCCAAGTCCGTGCCGCCCAGCGATCCCCGTACATTAACACTATCCTACACCCACTAGGGACAATTTTTACATTTACCCAGCCAATTAACCTACATACCTGTACGTCTTTGGAATGTGGGAGGAAACCGAAGATCTCGGAGAAAACCCACGCAGGTCACGGGGAGAACGTACAAACTCCTTACAGTGCAGCACCCGTAGTCAGGATCGAACCTGAGTCTCCGGCGCTGCATTCGCTGTAAAGCAGCAACTCTACCGCTGCGCTACCGTGCCGCCCTTAGATCAGGTAGATTCAAGCAGACTGAGCAAAGGTGTTCAGCGAAACGATCGCCCAGTCTAAGTTTGGTCTCGCAGATGTATAAGAGTCCACATCTTGAAGAATGGATACAGTAAATGAGGTTGGAGGAGGTGCAAGTGAACTTCTGTCTAACCTGAAAGGACTCTCGGGGTCCCTGGACAGAGTCGAGGGAGGAGGTATAGCGAAAGGTGTTGCATCTTCTGCGGTTGCAGGGGGTGTTTTGGGTGGGAAGGGATGAGTTAACCAGGGAGTTGCAGAAGGAACGGTCTCTGCGGAAGGCGGAAAGGGTGAAGATGTGACTAGTGTTGGGATCCCGTTGGTTATACATCGGCAAGACCAGTAGACTGGGCGATCGTTTCGCTGAATACCTTCGCTCAGTCCGCCTGAACCTACCTGATTTCCCGGTTGTTAAACACTTTAATTCTCTTTCCCATTCCCACACTGACCTTTCTGTCCTAGGCCTCCTCCATTGTCTGAGTGAGGCTAAATTGGAGGAATAGCATCTCATATTTCGCTTGGACAGCTTGGGCCAGTGGTATGAATATTGATTTTTCTAGGTATCACAAAATGCTGGAGTAACTCAGCGGGTCAGGCAGCATCTCTGGAGAGAAGGAATGGGTGACGTTTCGGGTTGAGACCTTTCTACAGACTTTGATTTTTCTAACATCAAGTAACCCTGGCATTCCCTCTCTATCCCTCCCCCACCCAATTCGCACCAGCTTCTCGTGTTCACCCAACAAACAGCTTAACAATGGCCTGTTTACTTTATCATCGTTACTTTTTTGCATATCTTTCATTCTTTATCTCTCTACATCATTGTCAATATCTCTTGTTTCCCTTTATCTTTAGTCTACGAAGGGTCTCGACCCAAAACGTCACCCATTTCTTCTCTCTAGAGATGCTGCCAGCCCCGTGGAGTTACTCCAGCTTTTTGTGTCTATCTCCTGTACTTTCTAGCTAGAAACATGTCATGGTTACTTCAACATTGGGTTAAACTCGTGGAACACCCTACGGTATTGGAGTATCTTCACCAGAGAGACTGCAGTGGTTCGGGTGGTGGTTTACCAGCACTTAGTCATAGCCAATTACAGATGGTGTTAATTGCTCGCAATGCTATTGATGCCCACGTTCTGTGAATAAATTGCATCTTGATCTAATATCCACAACTTAATTTTATTCTGCGTTTTAATTCATTTTATTTTAACTAAATTTTGTGCTTGTAAAGGCGATAGCAACTTGTACATTTAAGTTTGAAGCTGAAGATTTTTAGAGAAGCTTGGTTGCTACCTTGATTATATATTGCCATCAAGAAGCATTATCTCGAGCCTATTAATACCCATCTCGGTATAATTGTTGCCATAATAATTTTGGGCTACCATCTTTAAGCAATCAATTGACCCTGAGCATTCCCCATCACAGAAAAAGAGTAATGCATAAAACATTTTGGCAATTTAATAGTTTCCCACCTTTATTAATAAGTCAACGGTGTACTAATTTTGCAAAAGCAAAGAGATTAAAGTGCAATGGAGGTTGCTTCATACCAAATACTGTGCTCTTTCAAATATATCTCAACTGTTCTGTAATTCTTTAAAAGTATTTGGAGTGCAGGCTTCCTACAGCTGTTTATTTTGCCATTCCACAATTATAGCACGAAAAGCACAGAAATATGGTCAGAAATATTTAATTTATGAATCCCCTCATTGTTTTCACATTATTCCTGCAAACCTCTCCTTTTCAATTCTATATCTAGTTTCCTTTTCAAATTTAAAATTGATTTGACGGGAGTTGAGGAGAATGTGGTGAGAATGAACAATGCGATTAATGTGGGATTTTACCCTTTTTCACTTTTTAAGAACAACAATCTCAGTTTTTTTAATCTTACCACATAACTGGTCAAATATTTATTCTGTTAAATATCATCCTCGCCTTTTCCAAGGTGCTAATATACTACATTTGAAGTAAAACAGTGATTTATAAAAGCATAACATGACTTTCTAGGATTTGTACACTTATAATAATTCACAAATGTGAATCGGCTTCAATGATTGGTGTGTGAGTGTACACCTCAAACTTCCTGTCCCTGCATCTCTTTTCCTTCCAATAAACATTGCTTCACATTTTTGCATTAACGTCTCCTGCTGTGTGTGCCCATTTCAGTCTGACTGTATAGTTCTAATATTTGCTACTAGCCTCATTGTTGCAATCATTACTAAGCTTTGTTATAAAAACAGAATACTCTGGTGCTAGAAAATAAAAACAAAACATTGGATATACTCGGGCCAGGCTGCATCTTTGCAAAAAGAAGTAATGCTAATTACCTTTTGTCATAACTAGGAAATGTTACAGCCAAAATAAATACTAAAATCCTGTTGAGAGCTTGGAGGTAACTATAAAGAGGGTGGAGTAAAAAGATAGAAGACAAGAATGATTAACTGACAATGAGGTGACACTGAGACAAATAAGGTTTAGTAAAGTTGCAACTGGGAATAGCAAGGAACTGGCATCCTATGTTTAGCCTGACAGACTTGAAACGCCGGCTTGGAGATGGAGTGCTGTTTGTTGAGCTTCTTTAAAGCGGTACAGAGAATCGATGATGGGGCTTTTGGAATCAAATAATTGAATTCAGTGGAAATGCACAGCAGAATATTCTTCTGTTTAGATTCCCAGTTGTGGAGGGCTTGCGCTACAATCAATAGATAGAGTGATGTACTCTTCCATGGGGGAAATGTATTCGGAGCTGCAACCTACTGTCCTTGTGCTGCCATCCTTTCCACCCTGTCTTCAATATGTTAAGGCTTGTTTTGTTTCTGAAAATCAAGACGTTGCAGATACTGGAAATCGCATAAAAACAGAAAATGCTAGAAGAACTGGACAGGACGGTGGCTCAGCGAATGAAGCTGCTACCTCACCGCACAGAGACCTGGGTTCATTCTGACCTCGGGTGTTGTGTGCCTCCATAACTCTAGGACGCTCAGCTGGTCAGGCAACATCTAGGAATAAGTTAGAGTTAACAATTCAAGTCTTTCCCAGTTTTGACAAAGGGTTTCAGACCTGAAATGTTACCTGTTTTTCTTCACAGCCTGACCTGCTGACTTTCCAGCATTTTCCGTTTTTACTATTATTTTGTTTCTACCTTTTCAATACCAATTAATGGTCATTCAACCTGATAAATTTACTTTCTTTCTGTCTCCACAGATACTGCCTCATCTAAGAATTTACAGCAGTTTATGTTTATATTTCAGTCCTTATTAAATGCTGATTCTGGGCAAATTGAATTAAAACTATACGCCCATTATAAGCATTGTACACTATTAAAGATAGAGGGATGTTTGGCTTTACCCAATAGGCATGTGCATTTTGTTTTTAATCAACAGCTAGACTAAGTGGGCCCAAACCTCTTCTGCATTGGTGCAGCACCCTCTCCTCCCCCTTCCCCTCCCCCCACTCCATCCCCTTCAACCCCCCCCCCTTATTCTCCCTCCCTCCCTAGGAGATAGATTTAAACTTTAAAATTTGATTAACTTAAAAAATATAACACCGATTTCAATGAAACTTCTTCCATTAGCACCAAAGGGACGACCGTGAGTAAGGTGGACCTAAAATTGTTGCACTGTCGTGTAATTCAGGAACAAACAACAAACATGAGAGTTTTAGTATATAGATTAAACCAGGGATGAGAACTAATGATCACTGACGCTGACCAGGACATAAAGTTGCTGATTGACAGCCGTTAAACTATATTTGTATTTTTATGCTTGTGGATATTAAAACTCATGAGGTATGTTTTTTTTCCCCTTCTCTGGACTAACATTCATTTTAAGTTGACTTGCATGATTTGGGTGGTAAATTAGTTGGTAACTGGGTAGTTTTAAACATTATTGGATTAATAAAACATCAGAAGCAGAGAATTTAGTTTAAATTAGGGCAATCAAACAATTTAAATGGGCATTGTTTAAAAATTACAGTTAGTGAAAACTTTTTCACTGCTCAGTACAGGATTTTTGGACTGTCCTAAATTGTAATTATTCGTTTTAATTGCAGTAGTTTATTGCCCTCACTTTATTTTCCATTTATGTTTGTACTTGTAATGTACATGGTGTGATACATAAGACAAAATGCTGGAAGAACCCATTGGGCCAGATAGTATCTGTGGAGGGTAACGGACGTTTGACATTTAGGGTCAAATGTTGAGTAGAGGAGATGGCCGGTATAAATAGGTGAGGAGTAGGGGTGAGGCAAGAGCTAACAAGCAGTAGGTGGATCAAGGTGAGGACTAGTGATTGGTAGAAGGAGCCGGGTGGGGGAGGGGTGGAGATAGTGACAGGCTGAGAGGGAAGAGTGGAGTAGTGATAAGTGTGGGATGGAAGAGGTAGATAGTGACAGGCTTGGAGGGCATAAATAGAAACAAAGGGTTGAATGTTATGGAATCTGATAAGAAAGGAAGAGTGGAATCAAAAATGGATGGGTCAGCAAGCAGAAGCCGAAAGAGGAGTGTGTATGTGATAGGCAAATAGCGTAGAGGGGGAAGAGGAAGGAAATGGTGATAGGAGGGTGGAAAGGTATGGGAGAGGACCTGGCTATGTTCCTGGATAGCTCAGAAGAAGAGAGAAAGGTACAAAGGGAGAGCTGAAATTTGAGAATTCAATGCTCATGCTGTTGGATTGTAGACTGCCCAGGCAGAATAAGAGACACCATTCTTCTAGTTTGTGTTTGGCCTCACCCTGGCAGTCGAAGAACCCAAGGACAGGCAGGTTGGAATGGGAAGAGGAATTAAAATGGCTTGTAACCAGGGGCACCAGGTAGCCATTTTCATTGCCCAAAGTGATGGAAAAGTGCTAGGGAAGAAATTGCTGCATTGATATTTGTACATCTTTAGCTCTGGGTAAGGTACCACAGGACTGGAGGGTGGCTAATTTTATGCCTTTAAAAAGAGCTGCCGGGTCAAACCAGGGAACTACAGGCAGGTGAGCCTAACTATAAGTGGTAGGAAAATTGCTAAAGGGATCCTGAAGGATAGGATCTACCAGCATTTGGAAAGGCAAGCACTGATGAAGATTAGTCAGCATTGGTTTGTGCATGGGAAATTGGGCCTTGCAAATGTGATCGAGTTTTGAAGAGGACTGATAAGGGCAGGCACTGGAGGTTGTCTATGTATGCTTTTGACAAGGTCCTGCATGTTGAATCTTGTCTGGCAGGTTGGATCACATGGGATTAGTGTGAGCTGGCCAATTAGGTACAAAATGACCTGGTGAAGGGAGTCAGAGGGTGGTTGTTATTCAGACTAGAGACCTGTGACTAGTGGACAGTGCTCCGTTTACTGTGATCTATATTATCAATTTGGATGACATTTTGACATAGTTTGTAAATTTGCAGAGGGCACCAAAATTGAAGGTGTACCGAACAGTGAGGAATGTTATCTAAGTTACAAGTGTCTAAATCAATTGGGGAAGTAGACCAAAAAATGGCAGATGCAATTTAACTTAAACATCTGTAAGGTGTTGCGCTTTGGTAAGTTAAACTTGGACAAGATTTATATAACAAATGGTAGGACTCTAGAGAATGTTGTAGAATCGAGAGACCTTGAGGTAGTTCCTCAAAAGTGATAACACAAGTAGTTTGGTGAAGAAGACATTCTTTAAAGGTCAACAAATCAATTCAGCCCTTCTTAATCAGCCAGTCACTGGGCATGCAGGTTTGTTTATGATTATGCAATATAAAGCTAACCCTTGGACCATGACTCCACCAATGAACACTGTCTCCCACATGATTACTGATCTCGGCACACCAGAGGATCTTCCTCCACAGCCTCAAACCTGATAGTGCCCCATCCCTGCAATCCCCATTTCTATTTCCTCTTCAAGATCCACAAACAGGATTGTCTTCGTAGGTTCATTGTTTCTGCCTCCTCTTTCCCCACTGTACTTGCTTTCTCATTACCCAGATTCTATTTTATTTCCCTCCTACCCCCACCCCAACCACTCACGTCAACGATACCTTGCACATTCTGAGCCATTTCAACACCTCCAATTCCTGGACCACACCACCTCATCTTCACCATGGATATCCAACCCGTATACACCCGTCCACCATCAGAAAGACCTTCGGGCCCTTTCTTTCGAAAACATTAATCCAACCAGTTCGCTTCAACTAACAATCCCATACATCTGGCAGTACTTCTTCTCGTCCTAAACAACTTTTCTTTTGATTCTTCTCACCACTCCAGAATTCTTTCGCCACTACATTGAAGACTGTATTTTTGCTGGTGACTACACTTGTGTAGAACTTGTCAATGTTATCAACTTCGCTGCTGACTACCATCCTGCCCTCAAATTTCTGACACCTCTCCCCTTTTTGGTTCTGTCTCCATCTCGGGAGACAAACTATTCACTGAATTACCATAAGCCCAACAACTCATTAACCTCCTAGGCTACACGTTCTCCCGCCGTATCTCTTTTAAGACAACATCCCTTTCTTTCAGTTTCTCCTTCTCCGCTGCATCTGTTCTTGATGAGGCTTTCCACTTCAGAACATCTCGGATGGCCTACTTTTGGAAGAAACGTCGCTTTGTGGTTGATTGAGCCCCCACCCGCATCTCCACCATTTCCGACACTTCTGCTCCCTGCCATCTCCTCGGCGAGACCACCAGTTTAATCAAGGTTGAGTCTCACCCTGGACACTCTTTTCTCCACTCTCCCTTCAAGCAAGAGGTAGATACGTGTGAAAACACATACCTCTGGCTTCAGGGACAGTTTCTTCCCTGCTGTTAAGGGCAACTTAATCATCCTATCACCAATTAGAGAGCGGTCTTGACCAACCAACTACCTCATTGAAGGCCCTTGGACTATCTTTAATCAGGATTTACTGGAATTTATCTTGCACCAAATGTTATTCCCTTTATCCTGTATCTACACTGAACAGCCTGACTGTAATCATGTATACTCTGCTGACTGGATAGCATGCAACAAAAAACATTTTCACTGTACCTCGGTACACGTGACAATAAACTAAACTAAATAGAATAGGGATTGCTTTTCTTGTCTAGCACGTCATTTGACGCACCTATCTACTTACTGCAAGGAGTCTTGGAGAAAGTCCACTTTCCTCAGATAGACACAAAAAGCTGGAGTAACTCAGCAGGACAGACAGCATCTCTGGAGAGAAGGAATGGGTGACGTTTCGAGTCGAGACCCTTCACTTTCCTCGCCTGTCCTCGCACCACTTCCTTCACCTCCACCCAGGGACCTAAACAGCCGTTCCAGGCGATGAAATTCATCTGCACCTCCTCCAAGCTTGTCTATTGTATTTAGTGCTCTCTTTGGCCTCTACACTGGTGAGGCCAATGTAGTTGACTTTGCCAAACGCCTGCACTCTGTTCACCAGGAGTTCCCCGTTTCTAGCCATTTTATTATCACTTCCCATTCTTATACTAACCTGTCTCTACGGTCTCCTGTACTGCCAGGTTGAGGCCAAAATTGGAGGGACCTTGTATTCCACAAGGGTAATTAT
Source organism: Rhinoraja longicauda (assembly GCF_053455715.1). Classification (NCBI taxonomy): domain Eukaryota; kingdom Metazoa; phylum Chordata; class Chondrichthyes; order Rajiformes; family Arhynchobatidae; genus Rhinoraja; species Rhinoraja longicauda. The sequence goes on along the minus strand of NC_135961.1, from coordinate 35,297,868 downwards.
ATCCCAACATGAACATTGGATCCTCCAATTTCAAGTAACCCACTTCCCCCCCTCTGTTCATTTCCCTCTCCTTCTGATGTATCCAGGTCCTTTCGCACCCTCTTCTTTCCAGCGCCCACCCCGTCCCCTATCATTCAGTTTCTTTTCCTTCCTTCATCTGGCCTTCCCCAAACTATTCCCATTTCCCCAACATCCCTCCCTTTTTTTGGTTTATCAGGTTCCACATCTGCAACCCTTTTGTCTCCATTTATCATCTCCTAGTTCCTGAAGCTGTCTTCAATCTTCCCTCCCCCTCCTTGCTCCATTTGCTCATCAAGCCCTTCCTCACTGAATCCACCTACCACTTGCCAGCTCCTGCACCATCCCGCCTGCCAACCTCTCAATACTTGCAACCTCCCCCTTTAGACTCAGTCCTGCTATGAAACGTCGACTATTCCTCTGCCTCCACAGATGCGGCTAGTTCCTCCAGCAGGTTGTTTCTTGCTACAGATTCCAGAATCTGCCGTCTTGTTTCTCCATTAAACTGACAATATCTAACTTGCATGATCAAGACTTCCCTGAGAAATTGAGCACTTCAGCCTGGAACTTCCAATGTAAATTCATTAACTCATATTCAGTAAATCCAGTATGAATGTGCATCGTGAAGACACCTCCAATGATTGATTTCCCAGTTGCATTCTTCACAGTCCGGCAGTGAAGTGCTAATGTTCTGAGATTTCTTGTTGGTTAGATAGGAAGTTCTGGACCCAGCTCAATTTAGTAATGACACAGGTAGAGCAACTCTTTCATTTCCATTTATAAGACATAGGAGCAGAATTAGGCCATTTGGCCTATCGAGTATATTCTGCCATTCAATCATGGCTGATCTATTTTACGCTCTTCATAAAAGAATGGCTGGAAGAGATTTCCAATATTTGATTTGAGTTAACTAAATGTATTTGGGTTATTCTGTTTTAAATTTGGGTTTTTTTGTGCAATTTTCCTTTGAATGTTTAAAGGTTAGCAACATTTACAAACAGTACTTTAATGTTTTGACAGCCAGTTAAGTTTGGGGTAGAGAGGAAAGATGTGGGGTTTAATTGGTGTCAACGCATTTCTGTGAGATAGTCTTATTCAGACATCACTCTTGAGATGCCAATTACAACTGGAAGGCCCTGTGTTGCATAGGGCCTCTCTTGAAATATTTGGGTAGCTTTATTTATGAATTTGACGTGTTAATAGACTCCAGGTAAGTGCAAGGAAATTCTGACGGCGGCTGCTGAAAATCCCACCCATCAACACCTGAGGCTGTCTGTTCAATTAATCCATGGCACAGTACTGTAGGATCCATAATCCAAAAGCTGGCATGTTATTTTGATTACCAAAGAGACCAATTAAAATCACGGCAAGATTCTTTACAAAACAAAAATAGCCAATCTTGGTGATATTTGCTTTACAAATGAGCATGCTCTGGAATTTTTATTTCAGAGGCCACTGTCCTTTTTGACCAGTGCATTGGTTCTTGTAGATCAACCTGAATTGCTGTAGGATCAGATTGCTGAACTAGTGTAGATTTTCTTTTTAGAACTAGTTTAAAAATAATGTTCTAACGCTTGTTTTAGAATCAGTGTTCCCACCAAACCTCCCTCAAAGCAGAAGGTTGTTTCTCTTTAAACTGATCTGAATGAAGCCTCCAAAGGCACAGTTGTAGCAAAAAATTGTCTTGAACTGATCGGGGAAACCCACGCAAGATTCAACTATCTTGAGCAGTGAGTGCGGGTCTGTGTTTGCAGTAATGCTCATGGAAGAAAATGGTTTGGGAAGATCACCATTGAGATGGAGCAGCAAATGCGGATATCCTCCGTATCAGCTCTTTAGAACTGAACGACTATAGTATCTTCTATTCAGAGCAACTATTTTAAGAAATTTTGAGGTGTAAATAAATGATGACTGCCTGAAATTTTATGTGGGGTCTTGTATTCACTGTGCAAACAAGTACATAAGAGATGCAATTGGAACATTGCAAAATACTATCCAAAAGATTAAAATTCAATGGTTTCCTTAAGATACCAAGCTATAAATGATACCGGTGGCTAAAATACATAATGGGATCGTCTGTATAGTTCCAAATCAGTCTCTTCTGTGGAGTGCCCGCCATGCCAATCTTTGGCACTCTTAGATTTATATGATTTACAGGCCAGATCTCATGTAGAAAACAATGCGTTTGCTTGTATGATAACACAAGACTGATTAAGCTCTGTGGCGAAGACACTTCCCTCTTTCCATTAAAAGTACTTGGTCATCACTGAAAGGGCCGGCATTCATAAAATCCCTAAATGCCCTTGACCAAGTATTGGATGAACTACTGCCTTAAACCTCTGCAGTCCTACTGGTGAAGGTTCTACCACCATTTGCTGATTAGGAAGTTACAGCATTGAGACATAGCATTACTGAAGAGCCAGCAGCAAATATTTAAATACAAATCTTGGAGTATGTGTAATATAGATTGTAAAGAAAGGAAAATGTAGCTGTGGGCAATAAATCCTTATCAAGCACTCTTGCAGTCTGTTTAAGATGGTGTTAGAGAAATAAAGGAATTACATTAACATCTTACTCATTTATATTAGTATTGTCTTATTCAATAAAATGTGCCTTTTTGACAGTGATTTTTGCTTCCAACAGAACCAGATTCAGTACCTCAAGCAAGTCCAACTGCCCAGTGCTGCTCAACTCCGAAGCACCTTGGTTGACCCTTCCATTAACTTGTTTTTCCTTAAAATGAAGACTGAACTGGAACAGACTAAAGACAAACTGGAACAAGCTCAAAATGAACTGAGTGCCTGGAAGTTTACACCTGATAGGTAAACAAACAAAATACTCCCCAGTCAAGACTTCCCTGACAATCCCACTGCAAGAATGCTATGGTGGGATGGCCAAGTACTCTCTTATCAGAGCAAGACAGCCTCAGCCTTTGAGCAAAAAAAATCCGATTCATTTACTGCTCAGCTTGTTATGCTTAATGTAAAACATTATCAGATGAACATTCTGTTTCAGCTTTTCCCCCCTTCTACTTCAGAGGCCTGAAGGAGTCGGACTGTTCCGAAGAGGTGGCCTGCCTCCAACTTTAAAAAAAATCTTGCCCAGTTTAGACACTTGAAATTTGGTTTTTTTAGAAGAAAATAAAGGGAGGAAAAGAAGTCACTTTTCTGCACAAAAAAAGGGAAGTGTAAAGTCTGTTTGTTGCACACTGTTCTGGTGGCTGTGTTTGCAGACTGAGTTTGGAGGAGAGAACATAGCTTTTCTCGTCTCAGACACTGCCTGAATTGAGTTCGTGTAAATTCGTTTAAAGTAGTGGAATGCCCTGCACTCCAAATGTTGCGCTAGTGACCAATAGACACTGGAAGTCAGTTTGGTGTAAGACTGAAGACTTCCTGCTTGTTCACGGTGAACTGTCAAGAGTTGAAAAAACATTGAAGTGACTTTAGAGCACAGTCTGAAAGATTTGAATAATTTTTTGAACTGGTCACCACTCTAGAGTTGAACTTGCAAGCCATCTTTTCGTATTGATTCATTCTGCAGCAACCTTCCCTCTATTGTGAATATGGTTTCTTTAACATCATTAACTAACAAACGTATGTGCCAATCGATGAGCAGACTTACAAATGTAAGCACTTAACTTGAAATCTATCTCTTTGGTTAGTTTTTTTGGTGGTGAGATTTAAATCTCATTCACCGGCTATCTATTAGAGGGAATGTTGTTTTTAAAACGTATGCCATTTTTGTAATGGGGCCTTGATTTCTGAAACGTTGCCACTGGTGACATGTCTGGAAACACATTTGTGCTATGGTAGAACCCAAGTGTAATGAATTTAGTTTTAATTCCAGGAATTGCAAGTAATAACTGTACATTTAAAAGGTTTGCATCGGATAAAATTGACATGCAATGTCACTCCGGGAAAACTTTATCTTTGTCGTTGATGGGAGACGATTTAAATGTTTGAGGTAATAGATTATGTACCCTTACAGTTTAAAGAGATACAACTTAAATGACATCGTTAATATTCATGCCAGAATGACGTCTGTAGCTACATGTTTCTAGTTGGTTTAGGTATTATATAAATTTTGTTGGTTCATTATACAGTGTTTTATCAAACTTGGGCTTTTCAAATGTGCTGGTTACTTTAATTACTGTGATCTAAGCAAACTAATGGGGTATCAAATGAAAATCAGACCCAGTCCTGCAGTGTGGCACACCAAATGTGTACCACTTCATAATTCAGCCAATTCCACAACTCCGAGCTGAGAATGCCAAGTTGGTTGTGGTTTCCTTGGGGGAAATGGACTTCTGAGTATGTACCGCATCACTTGCTTTACTTGCAATGTCTTCTGAACCATATTGGGAAGTTTAAAAAAAAAATAAAGACCCTCGGATGCACTAATTGCTCCTGAAGCAAAATTTTAGATAGTAGATGGTTTTAAAATTTGAATTCAGTTGTAATGTAGTACTAATTGAGAGGGACTTTTATCACTGGTCTCTGTACTGAACCCGTGTCTATTTTCCTAACTGGCAGGGAGAAAATATATATCAAAGTACACACTGTTTTCTTTTATCTTGCTGTTTTTCCAAGTGTTCATTGTAAAGGTCACAGTGCAATTTGCAAATTATAGTCTAACCTTCTTCCCATTTCCGTACGGGTCTTTTTAGTTATTGTACCATATTCTGTTTAATTTATTTCAATATTGCAAAATGGCCTGTCTCAACAAAAAAAATGTATTTCTAAAACTGAAAAACTAATTTCCATGTTTCATAAAATGTTTTGTATTGCATCAGGGTAACCATTGCTGCTAACTTTCCATACGAGAAGCGTTGAAGATCAAGCTGGTGGAGATTCATACTGTTCAGCGAAATTAACTTTTTAATCAAGTTGATCCCAAACCTTTGGGAGAATACGTTTGATTAAAAGCACATGCCCTTGCTCTTGACTGAAAAACGATTATGATCACATAACTATATGCATGTTCTCAAAGACCACAACATTTAACCATGTTTGACCCCATTCTCAAATATTATGACAACTGATATTGTGGAAAATTTCATCCAGGTCTTGCAGTGATGGCTGTGTCTGTAAAGTATATCAACAAAATAGGGATGTATGAATATGTGAAACTTTATTTTCATTAATTGCGTCTTGCATCATAATCCAGCTGTGTTCTTGTTAAAATATGAATCATGTAGGTATGTGTGGCTGTTTGTCAATGTGTATCAATTGTTAATTTTATATATTGAAGAAAAACTGCATGCCACAACATGACATGTGACCAACAATCAAGTTCGGGTCACAATGTTATACTGGAAATATTTCAAAAGAGCAACTAATATGATGGTGAATATGCTTCAACGATATATTCATTTCTTGAGGATTAGAAACCTCCATCTCATCAGACGTTCTGTTTATCATTGCAATGTCTTGTTTGATTCTTCTTTTGAGTTCTGTAAGAATTGAGCACCAGGCATCGCAGTATATCTTCATGTCAGACTGGTTTAACATTTTGAGCTATTGACGCCCACACTTTGGTGATGAATTTGCACCATCGGGGCTGGGCGGGGCTTTTATTTTTCTTGGAGGTGGTGGGAGGTTTGTGGGAAAAAATGGAGTTGGAGAGCAGGGAATAGAATTGTATTAATGTGCTTTGATCCAGAATTCCATCTACACAATACAGGTTCCGGTGCCCTTGAGCGCTGCGATTGATTAATACGTTGGTTTCCTGTAGTTCCGCTGCTGATGCCAACCCTGGTTGTCAAAGTTAAAATCTGTAGATTTGAGGAACATTGTATGAATTTGAAATTCGTACATCCATAAACCAGAGAGCTTGTGACAGCTTATGTTTTGTAACACATGAGAGCTCTAGTTTAGATCGCCTGCTTTGTTGTTTAGCCAATTTTGAAGACTTATTAATTTGGGCCGGATGCAATTTATTTTCAATGCTTCTTATGTTAAATCCACAGTGGAAGCATTTTAGTTTTAATATTTTGAATGTACAGCATAGGCCATTTAAAGATTTTGTGATATTTGTTAGCTTGCATGAATTGCTTATGGTGCAGTTCTACGTGCACCAATGCCTCAAGCCCAAACTCTTATTGTATGTTAGTAGGCCACTGTTCATTAATAGCCCAACCTAAACTTTCCACTGTCTTTGTCCAATGTACAAGTGCGCTGCTTAACAGGGGCGCACTAAACTGAAATGGGAAGCCCAGCCGATTTCTGCCTTCTCCCATGGCACCTACCCAAAATGCAGTCACTCTAATGGTCATTGATATCCTGAGTAGTCACCAGAGTCCTTGGACACGGCTGAGATGCATTGGTTTGAACACCAGCTGGCGTGAGTTTACTGTTAATTGCTTATGTACATTAATGCTTTAGGTTATTTTCAATGCAGTAAACTTGTGATTTTTGTTATTTAACCGTGACATTTTTCCAGTTGTTGTACGATCTCTGTGAATATGTTAACTGAATATAGCCTTGATGTTGCAACCAAAAGTCCTGCAGGAACTGGTTGATGTTATTTCCACTTGTGTTTATAAAAACAAAAATGGAAAACATTTAAATGGTTGTTTCTGGTACTTGATTTGAAAATGGGATCGTAACCAAAGTGGGTTAGAAATGTTTGGTCTTTAATAGTATGTGATCATGTTTGGTGAACTCCAGTTTATGAAGAACTGTTGGTTCCCTCTGTGATGGTAAGTGTCTGTCTTTACAGCCAAACGGGAAAAAAGCTGATGGCCAAGTGTCGGATGTTAATTCAGGAAAACCAGGAACTGGGGAGACAGCTGTCCCAGGGACGGATTGCACAGCTGGAAGCTGAATTGGCTCTTCAGAAGAAGTACAGTGAGGAGCTCAAAAGCAGCCAGGATGGTGAGTGGAGTTCAGTGTTGGGCTCTTAACTGTTCTTGTTGTGATGAGGTGGTAGAGTAAGGTATTTTTACAGGAATTGGTGTTAAGGAATTGGATGGGCTTGTGTAGTATTATATGCATGTTTTTTGTATTAATTGATGTTTTATTCCAAATTTTCTCATTTGCTCAGATTTGTAAAGTATCATGATTAGGTCGAGCATCACTCTCCACAGAGTCAGACTGTTGTGAATTGGCATTGATTTCAGGATGAGCTCATCCTCAAGGATAACATAGCAGTGTAGTTTAGAACATGCTTTATTATCAAACTTCTTTTATTTATTTATTATTATAACCTCTTTTAGGTGGTAGGTGAAAATGTTCTAGTTGTTTAGGTAAAGATACAGTGGTCATATTCAAAGGAGAGGACTGAATGCCCTGGTTAACATCTGTGCCTCAAGCAATTTGTTGAGCATGGCACATTTAGCCATTGAATCTGTCTAAAAATGCAACAGCAGATTTTTGTGCAATTGACGCTGAATTGCATTGTACTGAATAAAGTTGCAGTATATTCACTTAGTGAATTCTTGATGTCCGAACAAACTTACGAAGTGAAGTACCTCAAAATTAGGAAAGGTCACCACCTTGTACTGTCACAAGACAATATTGCATCTCCGGACAAGTGAGTTATTTCTAAAAAGTGCATTTATATCTGCTCAATATTGCCAGTAAACTGGAAAACCCACTGCAGTGGGGTATTTAATGACTAATTTTACTTGCCATGCCACTCTCAAAAATGATGGAATCTCTGGCTAATAGCCAAGGAATCGGAAGATTGTACAGCACAGGAACCGCCCTACGGAATCCCACCACTTCCTCGCTGATCTTTTTGGCCGTCAGCACATCCCCTTTCATAAGGGTCATTATTTGCATTGGGGATGTGGTCCTGATGGTTAAGGCATCCCTGATCTTTCAATTGAATCTCAGAAATGGAATGAAATTATGAACACTTAAGGGGCTGTGATTTAATTACAATTGATCAGTGGTGTTCCAGGATTTAGACTCATTTAACAACAGTATATTTCCAAATTCGAATAAATGTGACATAGAGGGAAATTTACGTGATATAGAGGGAAAGAGGCAGTGGTATCCTTGCATGCCTGCCACCTATGTTCTTGGTGGCCGAGTTGCAGATTGAGAAGTTGTTGTTCAAATAGCATTGTGGAATACTTATAGTACACTTTGTGGATGTTTCTTGCTCCAGCTAAGGTAAGCTGGTGATAGAGGGAGTGAGCTTGGATTGTTTTCTCTGGAGCATCAATGGCTGAGGGAAACATCTAAGAGATGTTTGTAAGATAATGTGAGGCATAGATAGGGTAGATATTCAGGACCTTTTTCCAGGGTGGTAATGTCAAATACTGGCGGCCAAAGCTTTAAGGTCAGAGGAAGAAATTTTAAAGAAGGGCAATATTTTTGCGCAGTGAGAATGCACTACCAAGGGTGATGGTGGAAGTAGATATGAAAGTACTCTTTAAGGGCTTTCAGATGGACACAGGCAGACAGAAGGGATTGGTTTAAGTACGCCTCATGTTCGATACAGACATTGTAGGAAGAAGGGCCTATTTCTCTGATGTACTATTCATTCCAGAGTTCCCAGAGAAAGAGACAGTATTGTTGGAACTGCATTATCAAAGCAAGTGGACAGTGCAATGTTTCACCACATCGTTCGTGATTTGTAGATTGTGGAAAGGTCTTGGGGTGAGTCACGTACTACAGAACCCTATCTCTAACTTACTCTTGCAGTCACAGTATTTCTGTAGCTGATAGTCTGGTCAGCTGTTGACACCTTCTGTCATTTTGGAGAGTAATTGATAGGAGAGTAATTAGCTGGATTGGATTTGTCTTGCTTTTCGTGAACACGACAATTTTCCACATTTTGGGTAGATGCCCCAAAACATGGAATTCATTTTGTACAGATGGCCGTGGAGGCCATCATTGGGTATTTTTAAAGCGGAGATTGATAGATTTGTGATTAGTAAGGGTGTCAAAGGTTACGGGGAGATGGCAGGAGAATGGGATTGAGAGGGAAAGATAGATCAGCTATGATTGAATGGTGGGGTCGACACAATGGACCGAATGGCCTAATTCTGCTTATGAAATGATGCCAGTGTAGCTGTAGTACATCTTGGCTGGAGACGCCACTAGTTTTGGCTATCAGGTCTAACATGCCATTCAGTATGATCACAGTTAATCTGTGTCTGTTTACTTCTGAACCATTCTCCTACTGTCTTCCTGGATTTAGCGCTGTGAATCTTTTTCAGACTTCCTCCAACGCGACTGTATCCCTTTTTTTGGATTAGGGGACCAAAACTGCACAGGATTCCAAGTGTCTCACCAACACCCTGTACACCTAGAAAACTACATACTATTTCTAAACTCCAAGCCTCTGCAATAAAGGACTATGTACCATACTAACTATTTACTGCATTTGCCTGTTTATCTTTTGTGAATCATGCATAAGAACACTTTGATCGCTCTGAACCTCAATCCTCTGCAAACTATTTTGATAACTGTCTTCCTTTTGATTTTTCTTAGCGAAGTGTACAACCTCACATTTTTCTACATCAAAATCAATTTGCCAAGTTTTTACCCACTCAGACAGCCTATCTATATCCTGTTGCATAGTTCAAATACCTTTGTGACTTCCCCCTCCTATGTTTTTTCATTGGCAAGCTTGGATACCTTGCACTCCGTCTCTCTCCTTCAGATTGTTAATAGATAGTAAATAACTGAGTGCCAAGAACTAATCCCAGGGGTGCTCCACTAGTTTTCTCCAGTCAGATAAACCCCATTCTGATTCTGTCATCCATATGATAACTGATATTCAGTTCAAATTAACACCTATCTGCCAATCAACCCCTCACCTGTATCCACATATCATTTGCCGGGCTTTGTCCCACCCCCTACCTCTCACAGCTTTCCCCTCCACCCTACAAGCTGCCTGAAGAAGGATCCCCATCTGAAACATCTCTCTATGTTCTTTGCAGATGCAGCCCGATCCTCTGTTACTCTAGCACTTTGTGATTTTTCCTCACGATTCCAGCATCTGTAGTTCCTTATGTTTACTCTTCTTAATAATTTAGTTTACAAAATGATGGTTTAGTAAAAACTAAAACTAAGATGTATTTTACCAAGGTTTGGGCTACTTTGACCTTTGTTTCCCTCAGCACCTTGGATACATGAATTTAGATCAAATTACTTTTCTGCTTCAAATGCCACCAGCCTCTTCAACACTGCCAGTTACCTATTTTTCAGCTCCATTTTCTGCTACTTCATCCATTACATAAGAGCACTCATGCAAAAATGTAATGTATTTTGCCACGACTGGTCATTACTTTCTTGAGCACTGGAGTTCTACTTGTTAAGTTTTCTCCAGAATTTTGCAACACTATTTGAACTCTTGCTTGAGTTAATCCAAGAAGAAATCAAGTGTCAAGTCTACATAAACAGTTTGTATTGTCTAATGTTAATTTTATTTCAGTTTTATTTAATTTCTGTGATAGAAGAAAGCATGGATAAATAAAATAGCCAAGAAAAATGTTTTGCTAAGTAAAGAATATTCAAGGAAAAAGTCCAGATTTATAAAAGGATTTGAACTATTTGATGAATAGAATGGGTATCGGAGTGGTGTAAGGGGGGGAGATGCCTGTTTCTGGTGTTAAAGCCAGTTGATGCTGTTGCAAATTCAGTTATCGTGCACTTGGTAAGGTAGGATTTCACATCACTATTTATAATGTCACTTCCATGCAACACTGAAAATTGTCGTGTGAAATCTTGAGAAGGGCAGTCCACACGCAGTCCAAATTTAGCCCATGGAAACATTTGGCCTTAAGGACCGAGAATTTGGATCAGATAATTCAATTCTATTTGATTTCTTGTTTACTAATTGCCTTTCCACATTGAAACAAGTTTTCGGAGAGGCTTCAAAGATGTGCAGCTTTTTAGGAGAGAAGGTAGATCTACCCTATCCCTAACATCTGTTAATATAATTTGTTTAGGATGCAGACAAATTGCAGGAAGCTTTGATTTAGCTTTTGATTTTCATGTGAATAACTGGAGCCTTTTTACGTAGTTTAGTTTAGTCTGGAGATACAGCATGAAAAACTGGCCCTTCATCTCACCAAACCCATGTGATCGCCGATAATCCATTCACACCAGTTTCTCATGCATTCCTTGCATTCTAGGGACAATTATAAAGGTATAATTAACCTACAAACCCACACTTTTTGGGGATATATTATAATTCCTTTAGACTTCAACAAACATCTGTTTAAATGCTGAGGCTAGAGAATCGTGTATGATGATACGGTATTCTGTGTTAATGACCAATTGAGCCACAAAGCCAAAACATGTAGAAATGTTCCAGCTTCCTGTAACCCTGGACACCCAACCCTTCCGAATTTGGCGGAAAGTTTCCGCTTTCTTATTTCATTTCCGCCATTTCGATTTCGCCTCATTTTTCCGCAAAACAGTCGATAATTGCAATTTTGGCAATTCGGCCGCTAGGGGCTCCGCGAGAAATCCCCCCGCCCTGGAAGTCTCCCCGAAAATGTGGCACCTATGCTGGGCAAGGCAGCCAATCTCGACCTCATCAGGACTTCCACAGCCGATCGGTGGATTAGATTTGCAACCTGCGGCCGGAGCTCTGGAACTCCAGCCCAGCTGGAGCCAGCACATCTATCTCCATAGCTGACTTCCTTGGACGGCTGGATAAACCAGCAAAGCTCTGGAACCAAGAGTGCCAGAAAATCAATGGTGGAATTGTAATGAGTAAATATTAAATTTAAGTGCAAGATTATATAACTATATTAATTCATTAAGAAGGAGTTAAAATATAAAACACAGCAGAAAAGCCAATTACCACCTTTTTGGGCTGATTATCAATTAATGTGCGAATTTACTTCAACAAGTACTTCCGTATGCTTAGTCGAGTCGCATATATCAACTCTTCATAACTTAGTCATACATTTTATGACCATTGTTCTTTTATTCAATACCAAGAGATTTGGGATGTGTAAGGAAAAAGCAAAATAGAAAAAACAAAACAAAACAATTTTTTCTATGTGTTGCAAAAAGTATCTCTGTTCAATAACCTTTCTATAAATAGCAGAATATAATGATAGGCCTGACATTGTACATGTAGTCCAGGAACTACAGACTGTTGGAAATAATAGTAGTTTTTCACACATGAATGCGCATTTAGCGTGAATACCTTTTTTTTTGCTGAAAAGTTGCATTATGCGCCACATTTTGATGTAAAATTCTGAATTTTGGACATCAAAGTTACAAATTTGTAAAATCAAATGTTGGGAGGTCTGCCTGGAAAATGCAATTTTTTTGAAGAAAAATATTAATAGAAAATAATATGGAAGTCTTTATATACCATTGCGCACATATAATGTATCTGGATAGTAATTTGACGATCAGATTTGATAAAGCAGTAGAACTTGAGGTTATTTGCACGTAAATTGTGCTCAAAAGTGTAAAATGTTTCTTTAAAACGTGTGGCGGTCTGATGCCGATGTTTTTCATTTTGAAAAAGATTCTATTGAATTGTTCTGTTTTCCCTGTGTAGAGCTGAATGATTTCATTATCCAGTTGGATGAGGAGGTAGAAGGGATGCAAAGTACGATCATGGTTCTGCAGCAGCAACTGAAGGAGGCACGCCAGCAGTTGGCTCAGCTTCAAGGACAACAGCAGCATCACCAGGTGCTACCCCATGGCACCTGCAGGACTCCAGTCCTTGAGCCTTCTGCACAGGTGGAGACCATTAGCAAAGACTGCAACCGAATCGTCAATGGACCAACCAATGGTGATTCATCCCCGCAAGGAAGAGCAGCGGCTGCTTACCAAGACAAGACTAATCTCTACCGCGAAGGAAGCAGCACGGAGGATGATTTCTCATCATCTCCGGGGAGTGGAAATAAACTTTCAAACCACGGTGAAGAAAGGCTGGACCGAGCAGGCAGCAGTAGCATGTATCAGCTAGGTCCTGGATATGAGAGTGTAGACTCCCCTACTGGTAGTGAGAACTCTCTTACACAGCACTCAAATGACACAGACTCCATCAATGACCCTCAGGAAGATAAACCACTTCTTGTGAAAGGTACTAGAACTATGGGTTCCCGCCATGTTCAGAATGGGTTGGACTCTGTCAGCACACAGGGGTCAGTTTTGTAACATTTAACGGGCTTTGTCTGCAGTCTTTTTTATATAGTGTAATTTCATTTGGCTGACAGCTGTCCGGTGACTGATAAAGGTAGTGTGTAACTTCTGTTAAAAGTTCAGCCTTTTTGTGTTTTGCTTTCTTGTAAAACTGTTGCTACTGTTTAATTTTTTTAAAAGCATCATAATTGCGTTGGCTGTTGCTGAAACGATGTTGATACATGTAGACCCGAGTTATTTTTTTATATGATTTAATCTGAATAAAATGTATTATAACAACTTTAACATGGGGAGAAATTGTGTAAAACTGGGACTGGTACATCTAGAAGTCCAGTGGAATGTTATTGACGTTTTACCCCACCCCATTATACAGTCCTGCAACAAGAAAAAGTTGCACCACAAATGTGTGTGATGATTATGTTAGCTTGCCAAATGCAGTAGTTACTTTTCCAAAGGAAGTTTGGGTGTTGTACTTGGCATATTCAGGTTTGGGAAGTCTCGTGTAGTTTGTATTAACTACAGTGACATTTTACACCATCCATATGTGTGCATTATCCCCAGTGACATGGCTGTGCTTAAAAAAAATTAGTGTATATTGTTACCCAGTTTCTAGGCAAGAGTTGTTTCCTGTGTAATGCATATTCTGTGAAATCCCCAGAAATCCCTCACCTGTACTGACCAAACTTAATAAAGTCTTTTAATAGCCTATATCTTGAACTTCACTCTATTGAGTTATTTGTGCCGGATGTGATATATGGAACAAGGTCTTGCAGGTTCAGACTAATACATAATTCCTGCTAAAATGTCTTTTCCTTCTCTAGGTTAGCCATGCTTGGGGTAAACCAAATGCCCTCTACCGTGTTAACTGCTAGCTACTTATGTGGAATTTGGAGGACTTGTATTTCTGTTGTTTTGACCCTCTTCGAACAGTAGATTTAACGTGAAAATCTGTGGACTTCTCCAGATACAAACCTGGATACACACTGGCACATTGGAAATTGCCACAATATGTCTGTAATTTCGATTGAACGACACAGAAAAAAAATATTTTAAGCTCATTATGCCAGTGATTGAGTGCCTAATTAATCCCATTACTCCGCAGTATACACGGCTCTTTAAAATTCTTTGAAGCATACTTTCCATGTTCTGTTGTCACGAAATACAACTCCTCAAGGTTAGATTGCAGAATGATGTGAAAAATGGCATTTTAGACAGCATTAGGCTCCTTGTGGCTTATTTGACTTGTCTACTGATACGTGTGTTGCTGTTTGTTTGACTCATCTTTTAACTGTTTCAGAAATTAAAACTGGTACGCAAACGGTGACCCAACCTGACTGTCTTGATATAGAAACGAAGAACTGCAGATGCTCGTTTATACCAAAGATAGACACAAAGTGCTGGAGTAACTCAGTGGGTCAGGCAGCATCTTTGGAGAAAAAGGATGGGTGACGTTCCAGACTTAGTCTGAAGAAGGACCCTGGCCCGAAACATCACCCATCCTTTTTCTCCAAAGATGCTGCCTGACCCACTGAGTTACTCCAGCACTTTGTGTCTATCTCTGACTGACTTAATGTTTATCCTCGACATGAGCTTTGATACTTATGATGCCCGTGCTTCCAAATCCTCCTAGGCTCCTTTTAAGTTTAATTATTAATACTTAACAACCCTTCTGTTTTAACTATCATACTCTCTTATAATTCTGTCATTCTATCTCCTTGTTTCTAGAGATTTGTGCCACTGAAACCAACCAAGAGAAGATTCAAGTGATAGCTAAATATCTGCAGTTAGAAAGGGGAACTGACATAGTTTTCCGCTAGTTTAGGAGTCAGACATTAAGAGCCATGGTCTAATAATCTGAGCCAGACCTAATGAGTGAAATAAAGACACACTTTCACACAACCACAGACCGTGGCAGCAGTGTATGACACTTCTTCTAGGCCTATAGTTTAAGATTTGAGATGAATAAGATCTGTCAACTAAAGATGTGAGATAAGAGGCAACCTAGATATATGGAAATGGGTCAGACATGCTTACGACTAAAGTGTCTATTTCTGTTCCTATTCAAGTCAAAAATGCCCCTGTCATTCTAATTGGTTTATGGACCAGAAATCGTTTTTGCCCTCAATTGGTTGTAAGGCACAGTATGGATGGAATGTACGTAGGTTTTTGTTATGAATGCATTGATTTTCTTGATGGCAGTCAAAACTTGATTACTCCTCATGTCCAAGCAGCCAATTTTTCTTTTGTGTTAAAGGTCATTTTGTAAATCTTAGACATTCCAATCAAGAACCTTGAACTCTCTTTTTCAAATTCTGGTTTTCAAGCATCAAGGCAATTTGTTCTTTGGTTCAATCACTTTGAAATGATCTAACTGCTTTAATGTGATTTTTGTAGCCACGATGCGAACGAAATTACAAAGACGGTGCACTGATGCAAATGAAATGGAACTAGGCAGCCTATCAATTTCATTCTCTATGTTCACATGGAGACAGAAATAGTATCTACAGGATTCTACGGGAACATTGAGCTATTTGACTCATTTTAAGGAAAGGAGCATGACATCATTCTACTTCTACTGATGAAGTGATTGAGAGGTATCTGGTTGACCATTTCAGGTCAAATTCCATGTATCCTTGTTAATATCTTTAGTTATTTTCTTGTTCCTTTACTGTACTTTTAGTGCAACATTGTGATGTTGCAGATGGAACTGTTGTCTGTATAGAGTTTGTATGTTTTTCCTGTGACTGCATGGGTTTCACCCAGATTGGTTTCTTCCAACATCATGAGGTTGTGCAAATTGGTTGGTTAATTGTTGCTGTAAATTTCTCCACAGTGGAGGTGAGCGTTAGAATCTGGGGGAAGTTAATAAGGAAGTGGAGAAGACAACAGGTTCAATGGTACTTTATTTGTCACAAGTGCAACTGCACAGTGAATTTTCTTTTGCATATTTACCGATCCAGGTGCCATCCTGTTTTGGCGCCATTTCCAAAGTTTGGTCTGCCCACCGCTCGGTCTACTAGAGCAGTTTACCAGTTTATCCAGCGGTCTACTGGATTAAAGTCTTACTAGAGTTATACAGCATAGAAACACGCCCTCTGGCCCAATTTGTGCTTGTCTACCAAGATGTCTGAGCTAGATCAGTTTGTGTTTAGCCCATATCCCTCTAAACCTAGTGTAAATAGGGTGTTCAGTGGTGGGTACAGATTCGGTGGGCCGAAGAGCCTGTTTCCATGTTGTATGATTCTGACTTCTCTAAAATCAAAATGAAGAAATGCTTGATTGTCTATTGTTATTTATTTTGTTTTGGAACTTGGGTGTTGCTAGCAGGACGTATATTCCCAGTTGCCTTTGAGAAGATGATGGTGAGTACTTTTTTTGAACTGCAGTATTTCTTTCATTTAGGTTTAATGTCTGAGATACCTAGGTATGTTGAAAACTTTGTTTTGCTATCCAGTCAGATCAGATAACACTACATAAATACAATCAGGCTAAACTTGAGTGCAATAGGTTGAGCAAAGGGGCTAGATTTGAAGGTGGAAATGAGATTTAAAGGAGTAGAGCATGTTAGTAGATACTCTTTTGTGTGAGCACAGAAAGAGTCGTCAAGTACCGCCGCCCTCTTTGGGAGGGTTCCAGGTTAAAAATCAGCGAAAATTAGGGAAAGATTATTTATTTCCAAGTCACACTGGTGGAATCTACAGTTCCTTGTTATTTCTCAGTGGTTTCCAACTGGAGAAAAGCGTGCAGGCGATGGTGATCCCAGGCACCTGCACACTGACATGGAATAGTTGCTGATTTGGCAGGTGCTGTGAGCATAGCCCTAGAATATATTTTGCGGATCGATAACAGTGCAGTGGGAGAGGGAGTAAAAGTTTAATGTTGCTTCATCAAAATGGGTTTAGTTCAGTTTATTATTGTCATGTGTACCAAGGTACAATAAAAGCTTTTGTTTGTGTGCTATCCAGTCAAAGAAAAGTCTATACATGATTACAATCAAGCCGTCCACAGCGATGAGCTTCTTGAGTGTTGTGTGAGCTGCATTCATCCAGACAAGTGAAAGGTATTCCTTCATTTACCAGATGTGTGCTTTGTAGATGCTAGAAACGCTTTTGAGTGTTGTGAACTGCTCATATAGCTTGTTAATTGAGTTTCTGATCAATATTGGCTCCCAAAATGGAATGGTGAACTTGGTAATTGCAATTGTTTTGATGGATGATCGGAGTCTAGTTGAAGGTGGTCATTGTATGGTGCCTTTATTGTATGAATGCTTCTTGCACTTATCAGCCCACGCCGAAAAGTTATCTATGTCTTGCTGCATGGGCACTTCATTTGCTGAGGGTGAGTGGACATCCCCTTTTGAAGAAAGGAAGATCATTAGAGTGGTAAGAGTTATATAGTATGGATACAGGCCATTTGGCCCAGCTTGTCCATGCTGATCAAGTTCCCTAACTGAGCTAGTCCCATTTGCCTGCATTTGGTCCATAATCATCTAAACTATTCCGATCCATGTAACTGTCCAAATATCTGTTAAACATTGTAATTGGACCCACCTCTACCACTTCCTCTGGTAACATGTTCTTCGTACTCGCCCCCCTCTGAAAAAGTTGCCGCCAAGATACCCTTGTTGGTTCTTTCAATCTCTGTCACAGATAGATATATTTATTTTGAGACAGTATAACATTTACCTAATAGTGATTGCACGACCAAATTCAATGTTGGGTTGGTAAGGAGGAAGCATGCAGTTACAACGACTGATGTTTAAAACAATGGAACAGAATGAACTATATGGCTGTCATCTGTTATTAAGTATACATATTGGAATATGTCACAAATGTATGACTTTTTGGCATGTACCATTATCAATTTGGATTTTATGGGCAATGACAACACGTTCCTAATTAAACAGAGATTGTGATGGTGAGGCCCCACCTTGCACCACCTTAATCCTGCTGCTGAAGGTGTTTCCACAATGTTGTTGAGGGGGTGTTCCAGGGTTTGGATCCAGCGATAATGAAGGAGCAGGGATTTATTTCTGAGTCATATTGGTCTGCGCTTGAGGAACTGCGGGTGATGGTGTTGCCATGCACCCACTGCCTAAAGTAGGAGTTGTGCATTTGTAAAGTATAGTCATTGTAGCCCTGACAACTAACCACAATGCACATACCGTGGTGCTGAAGTGCATGTTTTGACTGGTGGATGTGATGCCAATGAAGAGAAATGATTTGCTCTGAATGGTGGCAATAGAGTGACACGGCAAGGAAACAGGCCCTTTGGCCCAACTCGTGCTCCATCCTTGAAAATCGCATTCGCCTGTGTTTGTCTATATCCCTCTCAACCTTTCCTTTCCCACCTTCTCAAATGTTGTTTGAGCTGCGTTCATTGGTCAAATGGGGAACCTTCTGAATTGTGGCATCTAGATGGTGGAAGGGTACTGGGTTTCAAGAGGTGAGCCACTTGCTTCAGATTAGCCCATCTTTTTACCTGTTTTTGTGGCCAGCGTATTGATGTGGATGTCTGAAGAAGTGTCCCAACCATAATCATCAACCGTCTACATTTCCTCCAGTAATTTGTTTTTGGCCAAGATTCCAGCATCTGCAGTTCCTTGTGTTTATGTGGATGTTCCTATAAAGTTTCTGACTGATGATGACATTGACATCCACATATCCTTACAAGGAGAGAAACATTCTCTTTTTTTAAAACTAATGTTTGTTTTATTTGATGTGAAAGGTGATAAAACTGAAGGGGAAAACATTGGTGAGAAATTATCTTGGAGTAACAGATCATGGCATAGAGTTAAGATGGATTTATTAAGATTAGGGCAGAAAATATAGGAATAAGTTATTGAAAGGCAACCGAATATTAGTTGTGATTGGTGTGACATAAACTGGAATTAGAGGTTGGAATAATGGGGGGTAACATACTAAACATTGAAGATGATAACTTGCATATATATAGCCTGCACAAATTGAATTTGCTGGAATAAGATGGAAGGTTAATTCATGGAATTTTTATGTTACTTCTCTACATTAAAGAAAAAGGCTATATTGGATCTTGTTTTGACCATTTTTTTGTCAAACAGCGTTTGGAAAAAGAGATCAGAAATGGATTATGAATTTAAAAGTAAGTTCAATGCAGAACTAGGGTAAATCAGATAAACAGTAGAAGTGAAGAAACAAAGAACTGCAGATGCTGGTTTATACCAAAGATAGACACAAAGTGCTGGAGTAACTCAGCCGGTTAGGCAGCATCTCTGGAGAAAAAGGATGGGTGATGTTTCGGGTCTCCATCTGAAGAAGGGTCCCGACCTGAAACATCACCCATCTTTTTTCTCCAGACATGCTGTCTGACCGGCTGAGTTTCTCCAGCACTTTGGGTCTATCTAACAGTAGAAGTGATCAGGGCTGACAAGAGAAATTAAAGATGGTGCTAAATCTAAAGGGTCTTATAAAGTCCGAAATACTAGTAGGCCTTGTGATTGGGAGCATTACTGAATTTGACAAAGAAGAACCAAGAAATCGATAAGGAAAGGCAAGCACTGAGAAAGAAAGAGAACATAGTTGCAGAGTGAGTAAAAGAGGGATGGGTAGGACAAAGGAATATCTTCAACATGGTGATGACAGGGTTGCTGTGATGATAAACAGAAAGTTATCTGGTTGAGAAGTTAATTAAGGCAGTTAGAGAGAAAGGAAATACAAAGGAATGTAAAACTGAGAACTGAGAAATGCCAGCAGGTGATGTTAGAGAAAACTGAGCCAACATAAGAATGAGAAAACAGCTTGATTTGGCAATAGCTCTGCCGAAGACCGCAAGACATTGCAGTTGTGGATGTAGCCCAGTCCATCACACAGACTAGCCTCCCTTCCTCCTCCCTCATTGACCCCTTCTACACTTCACGCCCCAGTCATTCTTCCCTATCACTGGGCAGAAGTCACAAAAGCTTGAAAAGCAAGTACCAACAAATTTTTCCCCACCATTATCCGACTACTGAACAGTCCTCTTATTAGCTAAGGGTATAGTTCCGATCTATCTCATTGTGGCCCTTGCATTTTTTTATTAGCATTTTCTTTATAATTGTAATGCTATAATGCTGTAACACTATATTCTGCATTATATTTTTCTCAATGTATTAACTGTGTATGGCCATATAGTTTTCATGCACAGCATGATTTGACTGGCTAACACACAAACAAGGTTTTACGACCACCGTTCACAATGACCTGAAGCCATTTACTCTCTGAATTTGTTTGTTCCCCATCTCAACAACATTGCCAGAGCTGACAGGTACAGGGATCCTCGGCTGTGGTGTGTGTCAGTGCCAGGATCCATAGGTGCTATGGGTGGGGTTCAGTGCACAGATCCCCAGGTGATGTGGCGGGTGTCAGTGATTGAGGCGTAAGAGTTCCAAATTGAATAGTGCCCGAACAACAATCTTGCTCTCAAAGTTGTCAAAAAATCTGCTTATTTCAGAAGTGGACAACCAGATATCAATTAACCTGTCTTCATCGGAGGGTGATGTGGGAGAGAGCAAGCAGCTTCGAGTTCCTGGGCATGCCTATCTCTGAAGATCTGTCCTGGGCCCATTAAATTGATGCAAATACAAAGAAAGCTCATCAACACCTCCACTTCCTCAGAAGATTGAATACTCTATTGATCTACTACAGTATGGTAGAGAACATATTGACTGGTTGTATCGCAGGATTGAGATGAGGAGAAATGTATTTGGTCAGAGGGTGGTGAATCTAAGAAATTCTTTACCACAGAAGGCTGTGGAGGCAAAGTCTGGATATTTTTAAGGCAGAGATAGATTCTTGTTTAGTGCAGGTGTCAGAGGTTAAGGGAGGAGAATGGGTTTGGGAGGGAGATAGATCAGCCATGGCGGAGTAGGCGATGGGCCGCATGGCCTCATTCTACTATCATTTATGACCTACGTAAGAATTTTAGGGAACAGTGCTTCCGATGCAGAGGGCAATTAAACAATCTCGATCCTTGCAGCCGCAGAAAGGCTGTAGCGACAGTCGGGGGCGGGGTCAGCGCCGGGGTGGGCGGTGTTCACCTGCTGGGGGCGGGGTCAGCGCCGGGGTGGGCGGTGTTCACCCGCTGGGGGCGGGGCCGGGCACGGAGGTTGGATCGGGGGTGGAGACGTGTATCGAGCCGCCCTCTCCCACTCTGCCTCCGCACTATGAACCAGCTGGACGCTGTAGTGATCGTTGCTGCCGTGCGCAGCCCCATCGGTAAGAAAGTGGGGGGATCGGCGGCGGTTGCGGGCCCGCGGTCGCTCCGTCCCGCGGACCAACGGCTGGCCGGCTCGAGCCGAGGAGCTCGCGCCCGGGCCCAGCGCAGCCTAAGCCTCGGCCTCGGCCAATCACAGCTCGCGACACGTCTCGAATGATCGCTCGACCGGCGGCGCGGCTGTGCGGTGATTGGCTGACCGGCGGCGCGGCTGTGCGGTGATTGGCTGACTGTGATTGAGAATGGCTGAGAGTGATTGGCTGACGGTCGGCGCGGCTGTGCCGTCATTGGCTGACTGGCGGCGCGGCTGTGCAGTGATTGGCTGACCGGCGGCGCGGCTGTGCAGTGATTGGCTGTGTTCTCCAGCCTGCTGGGGGCATCTGCACCAAACGCGGTGCCGCCACCCTCGGACTCTGTTGGAGCGGCCGCGGTGCCGGCATCCACTGCAGCGTCTGCACCCAACGCGGTGCCGCCGCACCCGGGCTCTGCTGGAGCGGCCGCGGTGTGGCGTCTGCACCCACTGCGGGAGCCGTCCTGTTAACCTGCACGGGGACTGATCACGAGAACAGCCTGGAATGCAGATCAAGGCTACCGCTCCTCCACTCACTACATTCATGGCAGACCATCCACATTCAGCCATCTCCCTCTCGGACTGTCTTTAATCGGACTTTACTGGACTTTAACTTGCCCTGAACGTTATGCTCTTTATCATACATCTAGACTATGGCTCGATTGTAATCATGTATTATCTTTCCTCCGACCGGTTAGCACACAACAAAAACCTTATAATTGTATCTCGGTACACGTGACAATAAACTAAACGCAAACTCAGCCCTCCCCCTTCTAACTTTCTCCCTTCTAGTCCTCTCCCTTCTTCCAGCGACCTCAAGAACAATGTGCAACTCCATGAAATATGTTCAACAATTTGTCTTCTGCATCCCTCTGTCGTAGAGTTCCACAGATTCACCATCCTCTAAGTGACGAAATATCTTGTTTTATTCCTACGTGGTGTGACCCCTTGTACTTTGCCTCTGCAGCTGTCCGGAACGTCCTGTACCTATAAAAGTAAAAGGCTATCAGTCTTTTTTGTTTGCACTAGTAATGCAGTTAGTAAAACATTGATTTTTTTTGTTTATTATATGTTATCTATGAGTATTGTGTTTACAGAATGTTATGTGAAAGGTGAGATGAGTAAGGAATTAAAAATATTGTATATGAATGCGCAAAGTATAAGAAGTAAAGTAGATGAGCTTGAGGCTCAGTTAGAGATTGGTAGATATGACTGGGGATTACAGAGACTTGGCTGCAGGAGGATCGGGCCTGGGAACTTAATATTCAGGGTTATACATCCTATAGAAAGGACAGGCAGGTGGGCAGAGGAGGTGGGGTAGCTCTCTTGGTGAGGGACGAAATTCAGTCCCTTGCGAGGGGTGACATAGGGACTGACGAGGTAGAGTCACTGTGGATAGAGTTGAGGAATTGTAAAGGTAAGAGGACGCTAATTGGAGTTGTCTGCAGACCTCCCAAATAGTAGCTCAGTTGTAAGGTGTAAGTTGCAGCAGGAGTTAAAGCTGGCATGTAACAAAGGTAATGCCACTGTGGTGATGCGGGATTTCAATATGCAGGTAGACTGGGAAAATCAGGTTGGTTCTGGCCCCAAGAAAGAGTTTGTAGAGTGCCTCCGAGATGGATTCTTGGATCGGCTTGTGCTGGAGCCTACCAGAGAAAGGCCAATTCTGGATTTAGTGTTGTCCAATGAACCAGATTTGATAAGAAAACTCGAGGTAAAGGAGCCGCTTGCAGGTAGTGATCATAATATGATTAGTTTTAATCTACAATTTGAGAGGGAGAAGGTTAAATCTGAAATGTCAGTTTTGCAGTTGAACAAAGGGGGCTATGAAGGCATGAGAGAGGAGCTGGCCAAGGTCGACTGGAAAGGGATCCTAGCAGGAATGACGGTGGAACAGCAGTGGCAGAAATTTCTGGGCATAATCCGGAAGATGCAGGATCATTTAATTCCAAAGCGGAAGAAGGATTCTAAGGAGAGTAGGAGACAACCGTGGCTGACAAGGGAAGTTAGGGATGGAATAAAACTAAAAGAAAAGATGTATAACACAGCAAAGAGTAGCAGGAAGCCAGAGGATTGGGAAACTTTCAAAGGACAACAGAAGGTACCAAAACGGGCAATACAGGCTGAAAAGATGAAGTACGAGGGGAAGCTGGCCAAGAATATAAAGAAGGACAGTAAAAGTTAAGAGAAAAAGATTAGCAAAGATAAATGTGGGTCCGTTGAAGGCAGACGCGGGTGAAATTATTATGGGTAACAAGGAAATGGCAGAAGAGTTGAACAGGTACTTCGGATCTGTCTTCACTAAGGAAGACACAAACAATCTCCCAGATATACTAGAGGACAGAGGATCTAGGGG
Source organism: Rhinoraja longicauda (assembly GCF_053455715.1). Classification (NCBI taxonomy): domain Eukaryota; kingdom Metazoa; phylum Chordata; class Chondrichthyes; order Rajiformes; family Arhynchobatidae; genus Rhinoraja; species Rhinoraja longicauda. Next base: position 35,274,119 of record NC_135961.1, on the reverse strand, counting down.
GATAGAGGAACTGAAAGAAATTTGCATTAGGCGAGAAATAGTATTGGGTAGACTGATGGGACTGAAGGTTGATAAATCCCCAGGGTCTGATGGTCTGCATCCCAGGGTACTCAGGGAGGTGGCTCTAGAAATAGTGGACGCATTGGTGATCATTTTCCAATGTTCAATAGATTCAGGATCAGTTCCTGTGGATTGGAGGATAGTTAATGTTATCCCACCTTTCAAGAAAGGAGCAAGAAAGAAAATGGGAAATTACAGACCAGTTAGCCTGACATCGGTGGTGGGGAAGATAGACAATAGGTGCAGGAGGAGGCCATTCGGCCCTTCGAGCCAGCACCGCCATTCAATGTGATCATGGCTGATGGGAGGAGTTGGCTGCGCCTAACGGCTGCGGCTCTCTGGCAGTCTGTTGTCTTTTTTTTCTTTTTTTTTGTTTGTGTCGGTGTTGGGATGGTTTTTGTTTCTGTTTTTGGCTGTGTATGTGTGGTGGGGGTGTGTGGTGGGGGTGTGGGGTGGGGTGGGGGGGTGGGGCGGGGGGAAACCTTTATTTTATTAGGTCTCTTCCCCGGGGCGCGGCTCGGCTGCGGGCCTTAACATTGCCGGCGCAGCTCGGCTGCGGGACGTTTCAGTGCCCGGTGCGGCTCGGCTGCGGGCCTTAACATTGCCGGCGCAGCTCGACCACGGGACGTTTCAGTGCCCGGTGCGGCTCGGCCGCTGGACTTAACATCGCCCGGTGCGGCCGCGGGACGTTTCAGTGCCCGGTGCGGCTCGGCCGCGGGACGTTTCAGTGCCCGGTGCGGCTCGGCCGTTGGACTTAACATCGCCCGGTGTGGCCGCGGGACGTTTCAGTGCCCGGTGTGGCCGCGGGACGTTTCAGTGCCCGGTGCGGCTCGGCCGCGGGACGTTTCAGTGCCCGGTGCGGCTCGGCCGCTGGACTTAACATCGCCCGGTGTGGCCGCGGGACGTTTCAGTGCCCGGTGTGGCCGCGGGACGTTTCAGTGCCCGGTGCGGCTCGGCCGCGGGACGTTTCAATGCCCGGTGCGGCTTGGCCGCTGGACTTAACATCGCCCGGTGTGGCCGCGGGACGTTTCAGTGCCCGGTGCGGCTTGGCCGCTGGACTTAACATCGTCAGCGCTGTTCGGCCGCGGGACGTTTCAGTGCCCGGTGCGGCTCGGCCGTTGGACTTAACATCGCCCGGTGTGGCCGCGGGACGTTTCGGTGCCCGGGGCGGCTCGGCCGGGGGGCCTTCCATCCCCTTGCGGGGGCTGTGCGTGTCGTTTGCCTTGGTAGGGGTCGAGCTGCCTGTCCGTGGGTGCGGGGGGAAGAGAGGGGAAGTTTTGTTGCCTCCATCACAGTGAGGGGGTGTTTGGAGTCACTGTGATGGATGTTTGTGTTGGGGTCGGGTGTCCTGTGTTCTTTTCTTTTTGCTGTATTTTGTGTGACTGCTGAAATTTCGCTCGGTGTTGTGCCGAGTGACAATAAAGTGTTGTTATGTTATGTTATGTTATGTTATTCTCAATCAGTACCCCGTTCCTGCCTTCTCCCCATACCCCCTGACTCCGCTATCCTTAAGATGCTGGAGTCAATTATTAAAGAGGTAATAACGGTGCATTTGGATAGCAGTAAAAGGATAAGTCCAAGTCAGCATGGATTTATGAAAGGGAAATCATGCTTAACTAATCTTCTGGAATTTTTTGAGGATGTGACAAGTAAAATGGATGAAGGGGAGCCAGTGGATGTAGTGTATCTAGACTTTCAGAAATCCTTTGATAAGGTCCCACACGGGAGATTGGTGAGCAAAATTAGAGCACATGGTATTGGGGGTAGGGTGTTGACATGGATAGAGAATTGGTTGGCAGACAGGAAGCAAAGATTAGGAGTAAAAAGGGTCCTTTTCAGAATGGTAGGCAGAGGCGAGTGGAGTGCCGCAAGGCTCGGTGTTGGGGCTGCAACTATTTACAATATATATTAATGATTTGGATGATGGGTGGCAGTGTGAACTGCGAAGAGGATGTTAGGAGGCTGCAGGGTGATCTGGACATGTTGAGTGAGTGGGCAGATGCGTGGCAGGTGCAGTATAATGTAGATAAATGTGAGGTTATCCACTTTGGCGGCAAAAGCAAGGAGGCAGATTATTATCTCAATGGTGTCAGGTTAGGTAAGGGGGAAGTGCAGCAAGACCTGGGTGTCCTTGTACACCAGTCACTGAAAGTTGGCGTGCAGGTACAGCAGGCAATGAAGAAAGCTGATGGCATGGCATGTTGGCCTTCATAAAAAGAGGATTTCAGTATAGGAGTAAAGAGGTTCTTCTGCAGTTGTATAGGGCCCTGGTAAGACCATATCTGGAGTATTGTGTACAATTTTGGTCTCCTAATTTGAGGAAGGACATCCTTGTAATTGAGGCAGTGCAGCGTAGGTTCACGAGATTGATCCCTGGGATGGCGGGACTGTCATATGAGGAAAGATTGAAAAGACTAGGCTTATATTCACTGGAAGGATGAGAGAGGATCTTATTGAGACATATAAAATTATAAAAGGACTGGACAAGCTTGATGCAGGAAAAATGTTCCCAATATTGGGGGAGTCCAGAACCAGGGGCCACAGTCTTAGAATAAAGGGGAGGCCATTTAAAACTGAGGTTAATATATAAAACAGCAGAAAAGCCAATTACCACCTTTTTGGGTTGATTATCAATTAATGTGCGAATTTACTTGAATGTTATTAGTGTACAGTGATATATTCACATTATTTTGTACTCTGTTTTTACTTTGAAATGCACTAAAAGAGCCTTGAAACTGGTAATTATTTGTGTAAATATTCAAAATGTCTCCAATTTTTTGACCCCCTTTGTACGCAAGCGCTTGGCACTTCCTCTTTTTTTTTGTCCTCACTCACATGCCTGATTGTTATGTTGTCAGTTCCAATGTCAATTAAAGATAAAATGACACAAAGTAACTCAACAGGTCAAGCAGCATTTCTGGAGAACAGTTAATCATTCTTGACTCTTGAAAAAAAACTGCTGGAAAAACTCTGAAAAAAATCTCCTGAACTTTAATGTCACCTGTCCATTTCCTCCTCAGATGCTGCCTGACGTGCTGTTTCTCCAGCACTTTATGGTTTGCTTCTGATTCCAGCATCTGCAGTTGCTTGTATCTCCATTTTACTGCTGGAGGAACTCACTGGGTCAGACGACATCTCTGGAGGGAAATAGACAGAAAGTGGGTGGCCACGGTGGCGCAGTGGTAGAGTTGCTGCCTTACAGCACTTGCAGCGCCAGAGTCCCGGGTTCGATCCCGACTATGGGTGCTGTCTGTACGGAGATTGTACGTTCTCCCCGTGACCGCGTGGGTTTTCTCCAAGATCTTCGGTTTCCTCCCACACTCCAAAGACGTACAGGTGTGTAGGTTAATTGGCTTGGTGTATGCAAATTGTCCCTAGTGTGTGTAGGATAGTGTTAATGCGTGGGGATCGCTGGTCGGCGCGGATTCGGTGGGCCGTAGGGCCTGTTTCCGCGCTGTATCTCTAAGTTAAACTAAAATGTTTTGGGTTGGGTCCTTCCCCTTCCTCCTTCTAATTTGTCCAGTCCTGTCAGAATTTCTTGGCATTGTACAGAATCCCTCCCCTAATTCTTATAAATATCAGACCAATTAGCACGACCATTCTTAATATATATGTGCAGCATCTGTGAAGGGAATGGGCATATGATGTTTTGGATCGGGACATTCGCAGTCTGATGGAATGGGGGGTGAGATTAGAAACAATGTTAAGGGTTGAGGCAAAGCCTAGCAAGGAAAAGGTGGATACAGGTGAGGAAGACAGTTCAAAACCAGTCTGCCTCATCTCTCCTCAGGTGAAAAACCTGCCTTCCCACTTGCCTCATCTCTAGACGTAGGCTGTAACAACTGGAGAAACAAGGAACTGATGTGTTTATCAAGGAACTGCAGATCTTGTTTACAAAAAAAGGCACAAATTGCTGGAGTAACTTCGCAGGGCAGGCAGCATTTGTGGAGAACTTGGATAGGACCCGTGAATAAGGGTCCCGACCCAAAACATCACCTATCCATGTTCTCCAGAGATGCTGCCTGACCCTCTGAGTTACTCCAGTACTTTGTGTCTTTTTCTGTGATATCTAAAAATGACTGGCCAAACTGGGCATTGGTGGCTAATTACTGGCGAACATGTTCTGCTGGATGGCATAGCTGTTGCCACTTGCCATCACATTGCTGATGATTTGGGAGTTGACTGGTTGGGCAGTTGAATTGGATTGCTCTCTGTTTTAGTGAAATGGGTAATTTTCCACATTGTCAGTTAGATACCAGTGTTGGAACTAATTGGAGAAACCAACAAACATGAAACATAAAACTGCAATGTTTTACCCTCGATTGTCATTGACTTGCTGCCCCATCTACACTGGTACCACCTGCCCACGTTTGGCCCATATCCCTCTAAACCTTGCTTGTCCTTTCAAGATCAAGATCTCAAGATCAAGATCAAGATAGCTTTATTTGTCATCCAATATTGGACGAAATTCGGTCACCCACAGTCCAACAATAAAAGCATTAAATAGGCATTCAAATTACACAACCCCAAAACCCCCAAAACACAGTCCAACAATAAAAGCATTAAATAGGCATTAAAATTACACAACCCCAAAACCCCCAAAACACAGTCCAACAATAAAAGCATTAAATAGGCATTAAAATTACCCAACCCCAAAAACACACAAAAAAAGAAACATCCATCAAAGAAACATCCATCACAGTGAGTCTCCTCCAGTCCTCTCTCTCCTCACTGTGATGGAAGGCCACAATGTCTTTCCCTTCTCCCCCCCCCAAATGTCTTTTAAATGTTGTCATAGTACTTGTCTCAACTACATCCTCTGGCAACTTGTTCCATGTACACACCACCCTCTGTGTGGAAAAAGTTGTCCTGCAGATTCCTATTAAATCTTTCCTCTCTCACCTTATGTGTATGCTAATCATGATTAAACTGATCCCATCTGCCTGCGCATGATCCATATCCCTCTAATATTCATTACTTTTCTGCTGTTTGAGGCTAGAGTGATCAGGCAGTAATTAGCTGGCGTGGCTTTGTGAGGTTATATTCAAAGTTTCATTTATGTTGCATTTACTTGTGTTAACTGTGGTCATTTGGATGCTTTGAATTTAATTGTCATTGCAGGTTCCTTCAATGGGTGTTTTTCGAGTCTGGATGCCCATCAACTGGCCTCAGTGGTGATAAAGGAAGCTCTGAAGAAAGCAAATGTACAACCACAAGATGTGTCTGAAGTGATTTTAGGGCAGGTTTTAACTGCAGGTACAGTACAGGAAATGAGTTATAATAAAGTTGGAGATTTCACACAAATTTTCAATTGAATTGCTTAAGGAAAAAAAGGATAAATTGCACACACTGGAAATGTGTAAATGCTGGAAACACTCAGCATGTCAGGCAGCATCTGGAGAGAGAAACAGTGGTAATGTTTCTGATCATAGACCTGCCATCTGAACTGGGAAATAGTGATGGAAAACAAAAGTAGTTGAAATTGTGGCAGGTGGAATGGATGGGGCAAAGAGAGTAGACTGAGGCATAAGAGAGTGCAGATGCTGGGATCTTGAGCAAAAAACAGTGCTGGGAGAACTCAGCAGATCAGGCAGCATCTGTAGAGGGACATGGATAATTGACATTTCCAGTTGAGACCCTTCAGACTGCTGGATTACTGCTAATCTCAGAGGCACTGCTAGTCCTCTGCTGCCTCAAGGCATTGCCTCCCTTTCTCAGTTATTCTCAGAGATTGATAGGTCTTGATTAGGTTACAGGGAGAAAGAAGACAATATAATGTGGATGAGAAAAAATAGAGCAGCCATGGTTGATTGGCAAAGTAGACATGATGGGCTAAATGGCCTAATTCTGTTCCCCTGTCTTATAGTCTTCTTACAGTGTTTATGTTTTGCCCACAATGGATTGGCTGGGTGGTGAACAGCCAAACAGCAGCTGGTGAAAGATGGTCTGTCCATCATCTCACCTGAAGGCCCTGCTTCCCATCCTTCTCCTTATGTCTTTCTTCCTTCCCCCTCACATCCTCTCCCCTCACCTCTCATGTCCTCTACCCTCACCTTCTCCCTCACCTGCTATCTTCCTTTCCTCAGCCTATTCCTTCTCTCATCCCCACTTCCTTCCTTCCAACTATTCCCCCACTTCCCTCCCTTACTTCATCCTATCATTCCTTACCTCGTCCCTAAATCCCCTCCCTTCCCTCATCCCGAAACACCATTCCTTCTCTCATCTGCTCCCTTCATCACCCCCTCCCTCCCTACTTCCTTTCTTTTCCCCCACTCCCCTCCCTCGACACCCCCTCTTCCCTTCCTCATCCCTAAAAACCCTCCCTTCCCTCATCTGCTCCCCCTCCCCTTCCTTTACCACCACCTTCTCTTCCCTATTCCCACATAACTACCAGCACGTCTTCACATCCCACCTAACCTTAACCCAAACCCAGAGCCCCCACCCTGGAGAGCAGCTCAGATTTTGGATCGCTGGCTGCTGTACCATTCACACTGCGGCGACTTCCCACCAGCCTCTATCCACGCATTCACTTGGATCTCAAGTACATGGTGGCAGTCTCTGTGGGGGCAGTCCAGGCACTTCCCTGTGTCCATGACAATGCGGAGACTCCCCACCTTCCCCAGCGCCGGCCCCTTCCCGCCCGCGTCACCGCATGGCCGGATATGGGCGTAGTTTCCACTCACCCCCGGGAGCTGGGCAGTGGGGGGTTGACAGCTGCAGATCAGACTTGCCTTTTCCTTCTGTGCAAAATTCATATTTCCTGCGAGTTTAAGCGGTCATGTAGCTCACTTTCTGTGTATAATCTAACCGCGCCGGCTGCATTTATATAAAAATCTGAGCAAACAAAACACAAACTGCTGGAGGTCGTGAATATACTTTTTTTTCCCCCTAATCATCCCGCGGGCCGGATTGGACCCCTTTGCGGACCGGATACGGCCTGCGGGCTGGTAGTTTGACCCCTTGGGCTAAGGTCACTAGTAAGTTTACAGGGGATCTCCGCTGAGTTTGCAGGGACCATGGGGTAAGGTTCTCAGTGAGTTTAGAGGGAGTATTTCTATCCGTTCCCTGATGAGTTTACAGGGAGTGTGGGGCAAGATCCCTGGTGAGATTACAGGGACCATGGGTCTGGGTCCCCAGTCAGTTTACAGGAACTATGAGGTAAGGTAATTGTGAGGTTACAGGGAGCATGGGATAAAGTCACTGAGTTTAGAGAGTGTGGGATAAGGTCCCTGATGACTTTACAGGGAGCATGGGATCAGTTACCTGGTCAGTTTACAGCGACCATGGGTTTGGGTCCCTGGTCAGTTTACAGGGTGCATGGGGTAAGGTCACTGGTCAGTTTACAGGGAGTGTAGGGTAAGGTCACTGGTCAGTTTACAGGGAGTGTAGGGTAAGGTCACTGGTCAGTTTACAGGGAGTGTAGGGTAAGGTCACTGGTCAGTTTACAGGGCGCATGGGGTAAGGTCACTGAGTTTACAGGGCGCATGGAGTAAGGTCACTGGTCAGTTTACAGGGAGTGAAGGGTAAGGTCACTGGTCAGTTTACAGGGAGTGTAGGGTAAGGTCACTGGTCAGTTTACAGGGAGTGTAGGGTAAGGTCACTGGTCAGTTTACAGGGCGCATGGGGTAAGGTCACTGGTCAGTTTACAGGGAGTGTAGGGTAAGGTCACTGGTCAGTTTACAGGGAGTGTAGGGTAAGGTCACTGGTCAGTTTACAGGGCGCATGGGGTAAGGTCACTGGTCAGTTTACAGGGCGCATGGGGTAAGGTCACTGGTCAGTTTACAGGGAGTGTTGGGTAAGATCACTGAGTTTACAGGGAACGTGGGAGTGGATCCACGGGTAGTTTACAGGGAGCTGGTCCCTGTAAGTTTAATGAGAGAGTTCGGTCAGGTCCTCAGTGAGATTATAGGGTGCCTGAGGTGAGGTCCCGGGTGAGTCTATTGAGAGTGTGGGGTCAGGCCCCAATAGGTTTATTGGGAGAGAGGGGTCACATCTCCAGTGAGTTTATCGGGAGCATGGGATTGAGTCCCCAATGAGAGTAGGAGAACAAAGAAGGGAAGAGATCATTTTTTTTGTTGTCTTCCATCACAGTGAGGAATGTGGAGAGGTCATTGGTGGATGTTTATGTTAAAATGTATTTTGCGTGCCTTATTGCTTTTGATTGGTATGACTATAGCAAATCAAATTCCTCGTATGTTGCCAAACATGGCTAATAAAGTATGATTATGTGTTTAGGGAGTGTGGGATTGGGGATACTGGGAGAATGCACCAGTGACCAGTATGAACCAGTATAGGGACCAGTGACTCAGGAGAGAGAATGTTTAAACACATGCAACGAAACAGTCTATCGTGCTTGAGAGAAGGACATGCTTTTGAGGGACATTGGGTTGTCTGTTGTTGGCAGTGTGGGGTACGGTACCGTGGTGGTGCTCCCGCGATAACCTTCCTCTGCTCTGCAGGCCAAGGACAGAATCCGGCCCGGCAGGCCAGCATCGCCGCAGCAATCCCCTACCACGTGCCCGCGTGGGGCTGTCAGATGGTGTGTGGCTCTGGACTGAAGGCGGTCTCCCTGGCTGCACAGGCCATCCTGACCGGGAGCTCCGATATCGTGATTGCCGGAGGCATGGAGAGCATGAGCAAGGTATGGGTGCGGCACTGTCTCTCTCCCTCACATCCACCACCATATCCCTCACATCCACCACCATAGAAGAGTGGCCGTGGGTGAGCCCAGCTCTTCCCACCTTGCTGAGTGCCCGGTATAGCATTGGGCGCTGCGGTCTACAGTGGCAGCCAGCCCAAGCTAGTTTTAGCTTTGTTTTAGTTTAGTTTATTATTGTCATGTGTACCAAGATACAGTGAATTTTTTTTTGTTGCGTTCTATCCAGTCAGCGGAAAAACTAATGATTACAATCTGGCTGTCTACAGTATACAGATACGGGATAAAGAGAATGACGTTTAGTACAAGATGGTGCGATTAAAGATTGTCCGAGGGGCTCTAATGAGGTAGATGGGAGGTCATCTCTACTTGGTGATAGGATAACAGTTGGGAAGGAACTTTCCTTGAATCTGGAGATGTGCGTTTTCACACTTCTGTACCTCTTGCCTGATGGGAGAGGGGAAATGAGGGAGTGGCCCGGGGTGGGGGGGTTTCTGCTTGTGAATTTACACGTTAAATTTTACATGGTTCTCTAGTTCTCAATTGAAATGGCATATTGACTAATTTAGCCTGGGTATTACAAATAATGTTCCCTCATTCATCATTCGCGTTAAGTGCAATTGGAGTATGGAATCGTGCGGTTATAGCTGATCTATATAAAACCTGAGTAGTGCTTCAGTTTTATTAAGGTCAACAAAAAGACTATACATGAATTGCAATCAAGCCATCCACAATGTACAGGTATAGGGTACACTATAAAGGGTATAATGTTTAGTGCAAGTGATGTAAAATGGTTAATGAAGATCACGGTCAGTAATCTTTTGTCAAAACAAAGAGCCACTGGAGGCAGCCTATGGACGGCATGAAGATAGGATTGTTGCTCTGTGCCAGGATCAGTTCCCTTGATCCCTGCCCGCTACTGGGACCACTGGAATTGCTGCCTGGGATCATTGCTAGGTACCGCAATAACTGCATGGGATATTTGTCGAACGAGACCCCCACGATAAGGGTCAGTATCTTCCCTAACCAAAAACCCTGGGTGGACAGGTCTATTCGCGTGGCCTTGAATGCTCGCACCGCTGCTTACAACTCCGGCCTGGCATCCGGCAACATGGACGACTACAAGGGAGAGTCCTACCGACTGCGAAGGGCAGTGAAGGATGCAAAAAAGAGGTACCGGGACAAGATGGAGTCACAAATGGAGCAGCAGGACACCAGGCGCCTTTGGCAGGGGCTACGGACTATAACTAGCTACAGGTCCAGCACCCCTTCAACCGGAAGTGCCGGCTCCTCCTTAGCTGATGACCTGAACTCTTTTTACGCACGGTTTGAGACGGGTAACACCACCAGCTCGCCGTCTAAAAACAGCACCGAAGGGGCGCTGGCTAGCGAGGCTGGAGGGGGATCCACCGCCGGGGATGTGCACACATTCTCGGTGTCCGAGCATGAGGTGAGGTGGGCTCTGACGCGTGTGAACACGAGGAAAGCTGGAGGCCCAGATGGTATATCTGGGCGAGTACTAAAGTCTTGTGCTACTCAGCTTGCTCCAGTGCTCACCACAATATTCAACCTCTCCTTGGCAAAGTCCGAGGTCCCTGCATGCTTCAAAAGATCCATCATTGTACCGGTGCCAAAGAATGCCTCTCCAGCGTGTTTAAATGACTACCGACCGGTGGCCCTCACCTCGGTTGTCATGAAATGCTTTGAGAGGCTAGTCAAGAAGCACATCTGCGCCCTCCTTCCTCGCAACATGGACCCACTACAGTTCGCATACCGCTCGAACAGGTCCACGGATGATGCGGTCTCCCAGGTTCTACACACCGCTCTCTCTCAGCTGGACAGCCAGGGGGGCTATGTGAGGATGCTGTTCATTGACTTTAGTTCAGCATTCAACACAATAGTCCCCAGCAGACTGGTTGAGAAGCTGCTGGAACTGGGGCTTAGCACCCCTCTGTGTGCCTGGGTCCTGGACTTTCTCACTGCCAGGCCCCAAGTGGTCAGGATGGGGGAACACACATCTAGCTCCCTCACCCTGAACATAGGATCCCCCCAGGGCTGCGTCCTTAGCCCCCTACTGTACTCCCTGTACACACATGACTGTGGGGCCAGGTTCAGCTCAAACTCCATCATCAAGTTTGCTGATGACACTGTGGTGGTGGGCCGGATCTCCAACAACGATGAGAAGGCCTACCGGGAGGAGGTGGCTGATCTGGCACTCTGGTGTCAGGACAATAGCCTCCTCTTGAATGTCACTAAAACAAAGGAGCTGATTGTGGACTTCAGAAGGGCTAAACATCCAAGGACGTACACGCCACTCGAGATAAATGGGTCTATTGTGGATAGGGTGAGCAGTTTCAAATACTTGGGAGTCCGCATCGCAGAGGATCTGACGTGGGCAACGCACATTGCCGCACTGGTGGGTAAGGCTAAGCAGCGCCTTTACCACCTTAGACAACTGAGGAATTTCAGAGTGTCGCTGAGGATCCTTCATTGCTTCTACTCTGGGGCTGTAGAGAGCATCCTGTCCGGCAACATTACAGTCTGGTTTGGGAACAGCTCTGCCCAGGACAGGATGGCCCTGCAGAGAGTAGTGCGTTCGGCAGAACGCACCATGGGAACTACACTCGTCCCCCTGCAGGACCTATACATCAGGACGTGCAGATCCAGAGCAAGCAAGATCATGAGGGACCCCTGCCACCCCAGTAACGGACTGTTCCAGATGCTACGATCAGGCAAACGCCTCCGCTGTCACGCTGTGAAAACGGAGAGGATGAGACGGAGCTTCTTCCCACAGGCCATCAGGACTGTCAACTTTTATAACCCCAGAGACTAAATTTTTGTCGACACTTTTTGTGCTATGTTTAGTAACTTATTAACTTTATTTATATGCTGTAACTGTAATTCTTTTTGAGCACAACCCGCAGGCATTGCCACTTTCATTTCACTGCACATCGAGTATGTGTATGTGACAAATAAATTTAACTTGACTTGACTTGAGAACGGAAAGTAAAGTCTGAAGATGAGACCAGACTAAGGATGTGTATAACATCATGAGAGGAATAAAATGGATGAACACAGACTTTTACCCAGAGTAGGGTAATCGAGAACCAGGGAACATAGGTTTAAGGTGAGGTGGTAAAGATTTAATAGGAACCTGATGGGCATTTTTTTACACAAAGGATGGTAGGTATATGGAATGAGCTGCCAGAGGAGATTGTTGAGGCAGGTACGATTACAACGTTTAATAAACATTTAGACAGGTACATGGATAGGAGAGGTTTAGGGGGATATGGGCCAAATGCAGGGAAGTGGGACTAGTGTAGATGGAGCATGTTGGTCGGTGGGCAAGTTGGGCCGAAGGGTCAGTTTCCACGCTGTATGACTTTGTGGTCAACAGTGAGGAGGTGGGCAGAATCCAAGGAACCTCAATGAGGGAGAGGTGTAGAAGTGGCGTATGATTGGCAGATGGAGTTATGCTGCCATGATGAGGTTTCTGGCCTTTCGCTGAGTGTACCTGTGGCAAACACTGACTGGTGCTGGGCATGAGAGTGAGTGTTGCTTTGCTTCTGTTCACCAGGCTCCACACTTGGTGCAGATGAGAGTCGGGCACAAAATGGGTGAAGTGCCTCTTCGGGACAGTCTGCTGTGTGACGGGTTGATGGACGCCTTCCACAGTTACCACATGGGAATCACAGGTAAACTCTGCCCCCTGACCCCTCAGAGCAGCTCCTGCTGCTTGTTCAGACAGAACCAGGACTTTATCACCGCTGCGCTCTGCCACCCCAGAAATGGATCAGCTGCCTGATCAAGTCGCACAGTCCCCTACTTCAACCTGAAATTGCTGATGGCAGAATCAGTTCTTTTCTCCAGTGGCGTTTTATAATGCTGTTCTCCTCTCACTCCCCAGCCGAAAACGTGGCCAAGATTTGGGACGTGAGCCGGGAAGCCCAGGACCGTTTTGCTCTGCAATCTCAGGAGAAGACGGAGATGGCACAAAAGGCAGGATATTTCAGGAAAGAAATTGTCCCCGTTTCTGTCGCATCCAGGAAAGGTACGGACTAAGTCCTTTCATGCAGTGGCGACCGTCTTCACCACCAATCGTGAGCCAGCTGTGGGTCTGGAGAGAGAGAGCAGTGCAAGTAATCTCTCCCCCCCCCCTTTCTGAACCTGTCTGGGACATAATCTAGCCTGCACATGATCCATATCCCTCTGAAGTTAGACACAAAAAGCTGAAGTAGCTCAGCAGGACAGGCAGCATCTCTGGAGAGAAGGAATGGGTGACGTTTCGGGTCAAGACCCTTCTTCAGACTGGTTAGGGATAAGGGAAACGAGAGATAAAGACGGTAATGTGGAGAGATAAAGAACGATGACTGAAAGATATGCAAAAAAGTAACGATGATAAAGGAAACAGGCCATTGTGAGCTGTTTGTGGGGTGAAAATGAGAAGCTTGTGCGACTTGGGTGGGGGAGGGATAGAGAGAGAGGGAATGCCGGGGCTACCTGAAGTGAGAGAAATTATTATTCATAATACTGGGCTGTAAGGTGCCCAAGCAAAATATGAGATGCTGTTCCTCCAATTTGCATTTAGCCTCACTCTGACAATGGAGGAGACCGAGGACAGAAAGGTCTGTTTAGGAATGGGAAGGAGAATTAAAGTGTCCAGCAACCGTGAGATCAGGTTGGTTCACGCGGGCTGAGCGAAGGTGTTTCGCAAAACGATCGCCCAGTCTGCGTTTGGTCTCGGCGATGTATAAGAGTCCACATCTTGAGCAACAGACACAGTAGATGAGGTTGGAGGATGTGCAAGTGAACCTCTGCCTAACCTGAAAGGACTGTCGGGGTATCTGGACAGAGTCGCAGGAGGAGGTATAGGGACAGGTGTTGCATCTTCTGCGGTTGCAGGGGAAGGTACTTGGGGAGGGGGTTGTTTGGATGGGAAGGGATGAGTTAACCAGGGAGTTGCGGAGGGAATGGTCTCTGTGGGCGGTGGAAAGGGGTGGAGATGGGAAAATGTGGCTAGTGGTGGAATCCTGTTGGAGGTGGCGGAGATTTTGGAGGATTATGTGTTGTATGCGACGGCTGATGGGGTGGAAGGACTAGGGGGAGGGGGAGAAAGGGTGGAGCTGCGGGGTACCGAGGAGACACGAGTGAGGGCCTCATTTGTGATGGGAGAGGGGAACCCCCGTTCCCTAAAGAATGAGGACATCTCGGATGTTCTAGTATGGGACACCTCATCTTGGGCGCAGATACGGCATAGACGGAGGAATTGGGAGTAGGGGATAGTCTTTGTAGGAAGCAGGGTGGGAAGAATTGTAGTCAAGATAGTTGTGGGAATCATTGGGTTTGTAATAGACGTCAGTCATTAGTCTATTTCCTGTAATGGAGACTGCGAGATCAAGAAAAGGGAGGGAGGTGTTGGAGATGGTCCAAGTAAATTTGAGAGCAGGATGAAAATTGGTGGTGAAGTGGATGAAGTCCATGAGTTCTGCATGGGTGCAGGAGGTAGCACCGATGCAGTCATCAATGTAGCGGAGATAGAGTTTGGGGATAGGCCCAGTGTACGCCTGGAACAGGGATTGTTCTACAAAGAGGCAGGCAGAGCTGGGGCCCATGTGGGTGCCCATAGCTACGCCTTGGACTTGGAGGAAGTGGGAGGAGTCATAGGAGAAGTTGTTGAGGGTGAGGACCAGCTCCGCTAGGCGGAAAAGAGTGAGTAGAGGGAAATTGGATGGTTCAGCGGTCAAGGAAGAAACGGAGAGCTTTAAGGCCTTCCTGGTGGGGGTTGGAGGTGTAGAGTTTATCCATATCCCTCCATTCCCTGTATATCCATGTGCCTATCCTAAAGTCCTAAACACCACTATTATATCTGCCTCCACCACCACCATCCCTGGCAGCATGTTCCAGGCACTCACCAGCCTCTGTGTGTTAAAAAAACTTTTCCTTTTGTCACGGATGCTTGTTGAACTGTGAACTTTTGGTAATCAATGCTGTTCTGAATTCTCAGCATTGGCTTTGCTCACATGGATATTATCTGTCTTCAGGCTATGTTGAGGTGGTGGAAGATGAATTTCCCCGCCACGGGAGCACCTACAAAACCATATCAAACCTGAAGCCGTGCTTTTTAAGTGACGGGACTGGGAGTGTCACTTCTGGTAATGCTACTGGTGAGTGAGCACCTTGCACCTGCTGCATCAGAGGGATGGGTCCCGCAATCTCAATGGAATTGATGTTATTTGGGTACCTGTTCCCTCCAGGTATAAATGATGGGGCTGCAGCTGTGATTCTGATGAAGTCGTCGATGGCCCAGGAGAGAGGTCTGACACCATTGGCTCGCATTGTATCCTGGGCAGAGGCTGGCTTGGACCCTGCTATTATGGGCACCGGTCCTATCCCAGCAATAAAGAAAGCGGTAAGACACGTTTTCAGAAATATGGAGATCGGGTTATTGGAGGAAAGTTGATGCTGAGGTAAAAGATCTACCATGGTCTCACGGAGTACCGGTGCAGCCTGGAGGGGCCAAATTGCTAGCTCCTGCTTCTGGTCCACAGGGACAGGTCACTCCAAGTAGACACGAGGAGATATGGCTTACTCACGGACAAGCAGCATCTGTGTAGACGCGAGGAGAGTCCATAAGACAGAGGAGCGGAATTAGGGCATTCAGCTCATCGAGTCCACTTTCAGGAAACTATGTACTCTTATATCCCTCTGCTCTATAATTCTTCCTTGCATTAATAGAACGTTTCCTTTCCTGAAACTGTCAGATCTTATTATTAACCTTCCTTGTCACCTCATTACCTTACTTTAGACTTTACTTCAGAGACACAGCAGAGTGTTGACAAGAGAGTCTGACAGAGAGTATTGTCGGCGGTCAGAGGAAAACACGCTGTGTGGAATTGTTGGGATCTGTTTGGTAAATTTGCTGCCTTTTTCATCAATTCACCAGGTGGAGAAGGCTGGGTGGAAGCTGGATACAGTTGACCTGTTTGAAATTAATGAAGCTTTTGCAGCACAGTCGATCGCTGTTGTTAAGGAGCTGGGTTTGAGCCCAGACAAGGTGAGTGATCGATGCAGAAGTCCTCCCCACAAGAAAACTCAGGGAGTTATTGGAAATGACAGTCCACTCCTGCCTCTCTCTATTCGATATCCAGAGTCACAGTTTAGTTTAGAGATACAGCGTGGAAACAGGCCCTCAGCCCACCAGGTCCCCCCCCGCCGACCAGCAATCCCCGCACGCTAACATTATCTTACATACACTCGGGACAATTTACAATTTTATCAAAGCCAATTAACCTTCAAACCTGTACGTCTTTGGAGTGTGGGAGGAAACCAGAGCACCCAGAGAAAACACATGCGGTCACAGGGAGAACGTATAAACTCTACATACAGTGCATACACTCCGTAGTCAGGATTGAACCCGGGCCTCTGGCGCTGTAAGGCAACAACTCTACCGCTGTGACACCGTGTACAGCACAGATCTGAGCCAATCATGTATTGATATGACTTAGAGCGAAGTGGTATGACCTGATGGAGGCGGGGTATTACAGCATTGATGTTCAGGGAGGTCTTGGAATCCAAGTCCATAATCTCCTTCTAAGTGGCTACACAAGTAGATAGAGTGGTAAAGAAGGCATATGGTTTGCTTGATTTCTTAGGTCAGGACATTGAGTGTAAGAGTTTGGATGTCATGATACAACTTTATAGGACTTTGGTTGGGCCACATTTGGAGTATTGTGTGCAGTTCTGGTCACCCCATTACAGGTCGGATATGGAGGCTTTGGAAAGGGTGCAGAGAGGTTTACCAGAATGAGCAATTAGAGATGGTCAATAAATTTAATCGAATGTCACCTGGATTTGAGAATATTAGCGACAGCAAGAGTTGTACAGACTTGAACTGTTTTCTCTGGAACGCTGGAGGTTGCGGGGAGACTTAATAAAAGTAGATAAAATTGTGATCGGTGTAGATAGGGTAGACAGTCAGAACCTTTTTCCCAGGATAGAAAAATCAAAAACTAGAGGGCATAGTTTCAAGATGAGGAGAGCACAGTTTAAAGATGTGCAGGCTACGTTTTTTTCAAAGAGTGTGATGGCTACTTAGAATGCACTGCCAGGCAGATATAGTTGCGTTTAAGAGGCTTTTAGATTGGCATGTGGATATGCAGGGAGTAGATGAATATGGATCATGTGCAGGTAGAGGAGATTAGTTTAACTTGGCATCATGTTCGACACGGCCATTGTGGGCTGATGTGCCTGTTCTTGTGCTATACTGTTCTCTGCTCTAACAACCAGCTGCCAGAGGCCTGGCTGTTTGGATAATGGAGCAATAAAGCAAAGACCAGTGGCTGAGAGTGAGTTTGGCTGAGAACATTGTCAAAGAGCAGTATAACAGAGTTCAGACCAGACAAGTGAGTGTCTGCTCCACACCGCTTACTCCCAGCCCGTGTCTTTTATTCTGCAGGAAACTCGCTTGCTTTAACTTTAGCGAACATTTTTATTCACCATTGGATACCTCTATCAAGAGATCCCATAATCCTCACATTTGTGATTAGGTTTAGGTTCATTATTGTCACATGTGCTGAGATAAAGTGAAAAGTTTTGTTTTGCATGCTGTCCAAACAGATTAGATATACCATACATGGATACAATCAGTTCAGATTCAAGTGCAATAGTTAGAGCAGTTGGGAAGATACAGAGTGCAGAATCACGATTACCCCAGCTGAGAATTGAAAGTAACATAAATGCATATTTGATGGAGAAACTAGTTTATTGTGTTGAAAATTGGTCTGTCTATTCCCTGTCATTGGGAATCTTCCAGCTCCCACGCAACTATCTGCAGCAAGTCAGATGCAAGAGATATCGGGATAAGTCCTCTTCCTTTGCAAAACAAAGGATCTTCTGGATAACCAAGGGAGAGGGGATACCTTAGATGAGGAAGAATTTCAGAGAAAATCGTGCAGAAAGTCTCAACATCGGAGAAAATACAACGGAGATAATGGAATTACCTGATAGAAGTTTATAAAATGATGAGAGGCATAGCTGGGTAGGCAATCAGAACCTTTCTGCTAGGGTAGAAATGTCAAAAGACTAGAGAGCATGGTTTTAATGTGAGGAGGGCAAAGTTTAAAGGATATGTACAGGACAAGTTTTATTACATAAAGAGTGGCGGGTGCCAGGAGTGATGAGGAAATTCCAGCCAGCTGCAGCAATTGATTGCATCTTTTCTTGGCAGGTAAACATCCAAGGCGGCGCAATTGCACTGGGCCATCCGCTGGGAATGTCTGGCTGCAGGATCCTCGTCACGCTCCTGCATGCGTTGGAGAGGACGGGAGGAGCCCGTGGAGTTGCCGCCCTATGCATCGGTGGTGGGATGGGAATAGCCATGTGCGTCGAGAGGCAATGAACGGAGGAGAGGGCTGGCAGCAGGGACCCTAGGTATGAACGAAGGGCAGGGAAGACAGATCACATCCTGCCTGTTGTCACCGGCCTTGCCCTTCAACAAGCTGGGCCAGAGGTTCACAGCTATGCCTTTGCTGGGTAAAAAAGCAGCCCTTGGTGAGGAAGAGGAACAAACACAGGATCAGAGTCTACAGCATAGAAGCAGGCCCTTCAGCCCACCTTGTCTATGCCAACCCACACTAATCCCATTTACCAGTACTTGGTCTGTAGCCAACTACACCTCGGTGATTCAAGTGCAAGTCCAGATGCTTCTTAAATATTGTGAGACTTTCTGCCTCCACCAGCCCCTCCGGCAGTGCGTTCCAGGTTCCAACCACCTTTCGGGTGATGCAATTCTTCCTCAGATTCGCTCTGAACCTCTAACTCACCTTAAATCGTATCCCTCTACCTTGAGGAAAGGTTTCTTGCTAATGATCGATCTAAGCCCCTCATAACTTTGTGGACCTCTTATCGAGTCTCCTCTCGGCCTCCTGTGCTCCAAGGAGAACAAACCCAGACTGTCCAGTCTCTCCTCATGACTGAAACCTTCCACCCGAGGGGATCTCCTGTGTACTCTCCATTGTAATTATATCCTCCCTATCGTGTGGCGATCAGAACTGTTAAGTTCCGTAAAATTGTGACGGCATCTCAACACATGTATTCCATGCCCCAGGGTAATGAAGGCTAGCAAACCATATGCCCCCTTTATCTACCTGGGCTACCTACCACCTTCAGAGATCTTTGCTCCTCAGTGCTCCCTGGGCCCCAACCACTCTTGCTTGGTATGTCCTGCTCTTAGATCTTCATAATATATCAGCATTAAATTCCAACTGCCACTGCACTACCCAATTTACCAGTTGATCAATATAATTCTGCAACTGAAGACTACCCCCCTATCAACACCTCCAACCATGTTTATGCCATCATCATTATCATACCTCGTGCATTCACATGAATGTTGTTAACCTATTGAAAGTTGGAGCCACTGGCCCATTAACAGGCTGTCCAAAGTTACTGCTGTATAAGATGTTGGTGAAGCCGCATTTGGAATATTGTGTTGAGTTTTGGTCGCCTTGCTATAGGAAGGATGCAATTAAGCTGGAGAGTACAGAGATTTACAAGGATGTTGCCAGGACTGGAAACCCTGAACTGTAGGGAGTGGCTGGGCAGATCAAGACTTTATTCTTTGGAGAATAGGAGGCTAAAGGGTGACTTTATAGAGGTGTATATCATGATAGGGTGAATTCAAGGTTAGAGGGCAAAGCTAGGCAAAGGATTTAATAGAAATCTATGGGGCAACTTTAAATGAATTTATGGAACGAGCTGCCAGAGGTTGTTGAGGCAGGTATTATATCAACTTTGAGAAGACACTTGGGACCAGCACATGAACAGGAAAAAATTGTAGGAATATGAGCAAGTGAGACTAGCTTTGATGGGCATCTTGGTCAGCAGGGATGAATGGGCTGAAGGGCCTGTTTTTGTGCTGTATGACTCCATCACTTGGTTTGTGCACATGTCCAAGCTCCCACTTTACACACCCCCTATTAACGCAGTTGAGCTAATTGTGGTGGAGAGATGGGTGAGCTTATGATTAGGCTGGGAGGTCAGGGGTTTCGAGAGCTTCAAGTCTCAGCAGCTGAAGACATGGTGATGGGCAAGAAGCCAGCTAGCGAGCTAGGAGCAGAGCTGGTGAAGAGGTGTTTGGCCATGACCAGAGTGGGAGTAGAAACAAGAGGTGATTCTAAAGTGAAGACATAGGTGGTGAATGTAGCACACCTACAGGCACTGCTGAAATGACCATGGTCGCTTTTTGAAAACCAGGGCTGTCCATTCTGTAAGCAATGCTGAAGCCTATTTGTCATGCATGATTACCAAACCTAGAAAGAATGAATCGCTGTTGCAAAGTCTGGATTGTGTGGGAGAGTGATCTTCCTGTACCACAAAAATAAAAGCAATGATGTTTAAGATGCATCTAGATGAGCCCATTACCTATTCAAACTCCTCATTTCAGCTTATTTCACACAAGCAGCAGCAGGCTATCAGAATGATTCTTCAGAGCACTATACACAGAGAATATTTAAGTGTGACAAGTCTTCAAGATAGCTGGCGCTGTACAACTTACAGCTTTATTGATCTTATTTCACCATTTCATTACGCGAATGTGAAAATGCTCTTGTCAACTTGAGATGAAACAGAAGCCAACACACAATTTCTATTCTTTATGACGTTTATTCAAGCCAGTAATGAAGGGCACACAATTTATCAGCTGAGAAACTGACACGCCTCCCTCAGACCACTGGAGGCCAAAACAACGAGGACAGGATGGGGATTTTCATCCTACCTCTTTTACACATGGATGTAACTTAAATATTCACTATGTGTACTGTAACTAACAACAGGGCTGGGAACATTTTATTTTGTAATTTGTTAACTAACAGAGTGCAAATTATATTTGACAGATATGGGTGTACTATAGTTGCTTTAAGCATCCAGCTCTCCACTTTGAACTGCATCATGGTAACTCTTTCCTTTGTCTTGCTTCTCCTCTGGATACAGCTTGATGAGATCATCGATGCGAAGGATGGTAATGGCTGCTTCAGTTGCAAACTTCAGACTCTTTGTTTTCACCATTGTTGGCTCAAACACACCAGCCTGCTTGTTGTCCCTCGGTTTGCCATTCACTAAATCAAGGCCAATCCTGTTAAGGAAAGAAAAATGTTTTGCACATTTCAAATTGGGATTTAAAAATTAGGCTTGGCAATCAGATTAAGTATCCTTTGCATAAAATGTAGACAAGGAACTGCAGGTGCTGGTTTACAAAAAAAGACACAAACTCAGCAGCAGCTCTGGAGTACATGAAGTGGTGTCTAAAGGGTCACCTATCCATGTTATCCAGGGATGCTGCCAGACCCACTGAGTTACTCCAGCTCTTTGTGTCAATCTTTGTAATGATCTTACTTAGAGCTTGACTGTGACACAATAGGTTCCCAAACCACCAATGAGCTCCACAATAAACCATCCCCAAATCTCATTCCTCTTTCCATTCATCTCTCAACTCCATTCTTGAATCAAGTCAAATCTGTTACCGTGGGAAGGAAAATATATTTTTAGACTTCTCTGCCTCTTCAGTCAGCAAGAGAATTTACCCAGCAAGATTGGATAAAAACCCTTCAAAATGACCACCATGTCAGAGCTAAATTCTAATGCACATGTAGCTGTTACAGTTGCTTTTGTCTTCTCCAATTCCTGCTTCAAAGCTGCCTTTTTATCTACTGTGAACATGAACACAGAACAGTGCGGCACAGAAATAGTCCCTTTAGCCCACAATGTCTGTCCTTACACGTGGTGGGCATTGCCCAGCCCAGAAGTATTGACCTCTCCATTGAAAGGAACTAGAGGAGACGCTGCCTCAAGAAGGCAGTTGATATTAAAGATCCACACCAGCCGGGCTACACTCTCATCTCGCTGCTACTATTGAGAAAGTGGTACAGGAGCCCGAGAACTGTTACCTCCCGTTTCAAGAACACTTTCTTCCCATCTACCATCTGGCTCTTGAACCACCCAGCATGACCTTAACCATAACCTTACCTCAGCACCAACCCAATAGAGACTTTGTATAAGGTTGCACTAATACTGTCTGGTTACCTACTATAACCGAGTCAGTCTGAAGAAGGGTCTCAACCCGAAATGTCACCCATTCCTTCTCTCCAGATGCTGCCTGACCCGCTGAGTTACTCCACCATTTTGTGTCTACCTCCAATTTGAAACCAGCATCTGCAGTTATTTTCCTACGACGGTGTATTGTATATTTGTTGTGTTGCATTAATGTGCCTGTAAAAACTATATCAAATAATTTCATCATTCCATTCCCTGGTGCCTAAGACAATAAACACTCTCAACTCTCCCTCCATTCCCTGCCCGAACTAAACAGTAAACTTAACACTTCAATGTACGCACCCTTTAAAAAAAATTTGATTGTTACTGCCAATTAAACATTAATTTTATAAACTTTTGGGATTTTTTTAATGTCTTCTCCTCCTCCTGACTTCATTATGTTTTTCCCTCACTATTTCCTTTCTGTATTCAACATGGATCGGAAAGGTTTGAAGTGATATGGGCCAACACAGGCAAGTGGAACTGCTGTGCAACTTTGATTCCATGTTTCCATGCAATAAGATGAGGCAGAAGACAATTAAAAAGACAGCTTAAGACACAAAGTGCTGAAGTAACTCTGGGTTGGGCAGCATCTTTGGAGAACATGGATAGGTGACATTTCGGATTGGGACCCTTCTTCAGACTATAGTCCAGTAGTCCTTTCCCCAGTCCTATTAGATACTGGAAATGTGATCTTTGGGCAGATTAAATGAACCTTTGTTACTATACAGCACGTAAATAACAAAATAGGAGCCTTGCCTACTACAGTGTAAATAAAAAATACAATTCAACTTTTAACAGGTTTTAAAGGTTTTGTTTAACCAGCCTTTTCTCTGGTTTGAGAGTCATTCAGCAGGCCACAATCACAAATACAGATGACATGTGCTAACTGAAGCAGAAATCTGGACTTACCATTTCAAATTTCTGCGTTCAGGATTAACCTGGGCTTCATTGTGGAATGCACGCAATTTTGCCACCAAGTCAGTGGAATCCTGAGCCGCATTTACTGCCAGAGTCTTTGGAATAACCAACAAGGCCCGGGCAAATTCAGCAATTGCCAGCTGCTCACGTGATCCCTGAAAGGAAAACATTTTTTCAAATACTTTAAATATTCTCACTAACTAGGTCAATTTCACCAAAATAAATCAGTGACAAGTAATCCAACCTTTCCTTTTTTAAACCACTATCTTGAGGTGCAACTAGACTGGTATCAAAAGAGGATTAAATTATTTAAATATAGAAAAGGAGGGAAAACAAGAAAGTTATACATTGACTTTTTAGCGCGTGTTTAAATTAAAATACTTACCAAACTAGTTGCATAGTTCTCCAAGTAGATGGACAAGGCAGCCTCCACAGCACCCCCGCCTGGCACAATCGACTTGGATTCAAGAACTCTCTTCACCACACAGAGCGCATCATGGAGGGAGCGCTCCATCTCATCACACATGAAATCATTTGCTCCACGCAAGATGATGGAAGCAGAAGTACGACTCTTTGTGCTTAAAATTAAGATGAAAAGTCCAATCAACGAGAGCACCATTTGACAAGACAAAATCAAATTCTACTCATTTTTAATTTACTGCACCATCAGAAGTGGTCAACAAGTCACAATTTGAAAGAGATTTAAATTTATACTAGCACAAACATACACATTCATGCAAAACCAAGGAACTTGACAGAATGAATTATCAAACAGAACTTAGCATTGAGAAAGACAAAGAGAGAACCGGGCTGGTGGATGGAAATAAATGGTTTAGAGGAGAACAAATTACAAAGCTTAACAAATAAATATCTAAACCCAGCAAAGGAAATCTGATGTGTACAAAGGGGCAAAAGTGTCCCGCTGGAGGGATGAATCCATAACATAACTATTTTTGGCATAGCAAGAAGTTGGATGACACTGAACAGGTTCAGCAACTTAGAAAATATGTTATTGATGGATTAGAAAGGATAGAGGTCAGGGCTTCCAGGCAAGTTGAATTTGTGGTGTTGATGTGGCCATTAACAGTAAACAAGGTGCCAGTATCGAAGGTGGAAAGGGTTGAGAGATTGGTTAATTCATGTACGAGGGGTTCCATGGTGTCTTGGCAATGTGGGAAAGGCATTCCCCATTTACCATTGTCTGGTCTAACATGGGAATTTAAGTGTGCTAGGGTGTGCTAGGGTGAGGTTAGAGTTGCAATTATTAGGGAGCTAGGACACCTTAGTTAGTAATCTGGTGCCAGATATAACTAGAGGCAGGAAGTGGAACTCAAAGCAGGCAGTACAAAAAGCATGCACATTGTTGGTAGGGTACAGCAAGGGAAAGGAGGCCTAAGGCTTAGCAGTGGGAAACCAGCGTGGAGTAAGGCAAGTCCGATAGATGGGAGGAAATTGGTTGTAGACAGGTACATCATCAGGAGGAAGCAGCAAGATCTAGGTTATGCAGGGGCAGTGGATGAATGGGAAAGTATAGAAAAGAGGAGGTTTAGTTGGAGGGACCTCTGGTGCATGGAGGCGGGTCATGTGTTTCCTTATAGGAACTATTTATGATGTACTATCATCGCCGCAGAACCTCAGTGGGTCGTTGGAGGCCCGGTGTGTCCCGTGTTTAGAGGTGGCAACGTTGAGGCATATTTGGTCAGGATGTAAGACTAGTCTTTCTCTTGGTCAGTGCATAACCAAGTCTTGAAGTGTATAGCTGCAGCAATTGAGAGAGCACAGGTGAATTCAGTAAGCATCAGGACTGAGAGTGTAGCTATTCATTTTGCGCCAGGCCGTAAAGGAGATGTCAGAGGCAGCAGAGCAAGCTAGTAGGTGGATTTGGTAGAGTGTCAGATGGTGGCAGAAGGAAATGTATAACGCGCGGTATTTGTATTTCTTTGCAAGTATATTCCGTTTAAATGCAGCCCGGTTTTATACGAGATGTTGACATTTGTGGCGCTATAATTGTTTAATGATGGGTTAAGATAACCATAAGACAGGATGCAAGTGTCTAGCATTTGCTTCAGTGAATTAATCATCTATAGTTTCCTTTATTCAGTAGATACTGGTAGTATAGGTGGCGAGAGCAGGTATTGAGGGTTCTGGGACACCAGAACTAACTGTTGAACCTTCCCACAGTATCGTAGCCCTAACTCAACGAAACACCCGTGCTGTTTTTTTTTTAATGTGCTTGTTATCATAGACAGCTTATTATTGCATACAGTTAGTTATTATCCTATAGTACAAGTGCGTATAAACAGTTTAGATTACGACTTTGGCTTTGGACTTGTTTTTCTTGGTTGAGCGCTTAACCTGGTTTTCCTTTGCTGGGTTTAGATATTTATAGCAAAGGTACTTTGTATTTTAATAGTAATTCAGTTTCCACTGTTCCGAGGCAGCGAATTCCATCTGTTCACCACCCTTCAGGTGAAGGGACTTCTCCTGAGCTCATTTTTAAATAGGATACCCTGTATACGGAGGGTGTGATCTCTGGTTTGGCCCCACCAGCAATCAGGAGGGAGGAAGCTTAGAGGAATATTTTTCCACACAGATGGTGACGGGAGCCTGGAAAGCACTGCCCGGAGAGGAGACAAGTTCTCCCACAGCATTGAATCAGCATCTTGATGAGTACGATTTGCCAAGTGTGGATTGGTACAATGGGCAGCATGGACATGGTGGGCAGAAGGACCCGTTTGGGCTTTACAACTCAATAAGAGTGGGTAACTTCACATTTATCCACTTTAAATTACATCTGCCCACTCACCCAACTAAATCACACAGGCATCGTGCTAAATGCTCATATTCCCATCCCCAGCTTTGTACTATCTGCAAACCATCATTTAGCTCCTTCACCCAAGTCACTTAACTCTAAATGAGCCCACTACCTAAACAACTCTGTAGCGAGTACATGCAACAGCATGAGGCTTGTGTCAGACCATGTCATTACTATCAACACAATAGCAGTGCTGTAGTACGACATGGTTGAATTCTCTTTGTCCCACGCGTATAACTGGTCACACTACTGATAAGTGTGGCAGCAAATAAATGGGAGTTCCAGAATCAAAGATCACAAATAATCCCAGATTAGAATTAGAAAGAAATCTTAAATTTGACTGAAACAACCTAGACATTGTCCTCAACGTCCACAAAGCATTTCGAAGCACCGAGCAATGTACTTTGGTGGAACACATCGACTAGTGTTGATCTCCTCAACCAACTAGGAGTAAGGAATATGTGGGGGGTGTTGAATATTTGAAATTCCCCAGTGATACGAGTCAAATGCAGGCAAATGGGACTGACATAGATGGGCACCTTGGTTGGTGTGATTGAGTTGGGTCGAAGGACACATTTCTGTGCTGTATGATTACGATTAGATGCCTGTTTTAGAGATGCAGCACGGAAACAGGCCCCACAGCGTCCATGCCGATATTCAATCACTCGTTCACACTAGTTCTATGTTATCCCACTTTCGCATCCACTCCCTACACACTAGGGGCAACTTGCAAATCTGCATGTCTTTGGGATGAGCGAGGTAACCTGAGCACCCATGAGGAAACACATGTGGTCATACGGAGAACATGCAATCTCCACCGGTAGCACCCGAGGTCAGGATTGAGCCCGGGTCTCCGGCGCTGTGTTCCAGTACTGTGCTGCCAGTGCTCTAACTGTATAGAACAAAATAGGAGCAGAGTAGGCCACTGGGCTCCTTGTCTGCCCCCCAGTCAATATGATCACAGTTGATCAACTCTGACCGTGTACCCTTTCTACAGCAGTTCCCCACAACCCTCAATTCACCAACCTTTGAATTTATCTCCATCTTAGATATATCAAACATTCCAGCTTCCACAACATGGCAGATGCAATACAAAGTGAAATACTGTGCAGGGGGGGGTGTCCACTTAACAATAAAGCAGAATGTTTTTTTAAATGGTGAGAGTGTTGATGTTCTACACAAATATCTGAAAGCCAAGTTGCAACAAGCAATTAGGAAGGCATTTATGGGAATTGTATAATGGTGTGGTAAGACCACAGCTGGACTTATGGTCTCAGCAGAAAAATATCCAGAGCTACTGATTGGGATCCCTAAGCCCTTACTCCACAAATAAAAAATGCAGGGTATAAAATTCAAGTAGTACACTTTCCCAGCAGACACTTACTTTTTAATCATAATTAGTTCATCGTCACATATTCTTTCTTGAACCACTTCGTCCGCGTGGCCTAACATGGAAACTTCAAATGTCTCGTCTCCTTCCAGGTTTGTCAGTGTTGAACAGAGTGTTGCTGCAAACAAGAGGAACAGTTGAAGTCTGCCTTTGCCTTTAATCAATGCAGCGATATACAAATGGCATCATTAAAATGCGGAGTGACAAACAGATTATTCCTTTCCTCAGAATGATGCTGAACATGATGCCACATCAAGTCCTTAGCCCGAAGTGCATCTCAGCTGAATGTAGTTCTGATTGCCATACTGGATGAATGTGGTTCCACTGGCGGGGAATAGAGAGATCAGTCACCAGTATCACTGCCCAGGAGGTGGAATGGTTAAATATATTTTTTGGAGACGGCTGAGGGGGGGGCACAGTCTGATTTGAAGTATGCAAAATCACAAGGGACCCAGATAGTGAGAAATTTCACTCCTTAACAAAGATTCCTTCCTATTACCAGACAGAGGTTTATATAAGACTAGACCAAGTGGGCCCGTTGGGCCCGTCCTCGTAGGGTTTCCATTGTAACTGGGAGGATGGGAGGGAGGGAAGAGGGAGGGAGGGAGGAGGGAGGTGTGGAGGGAGCAGGGGAGGGGGAGGGAGGGGAGGGTGGAGTGGAGGGAGAAGGGGGGGAGGGAGGGGGACCTCCCCTTTTCCCAGTACCTCTCTTTCCTCGTTGGGCCCGTCCCCGTAGGGTTTCCATTGTAACCGGGAGGGGGGGAGGAAGGGTGGAAGGAGGGGGAGGGGGAGAGGGATGGAAGGGTGGAGGGAGTGGGGGAGGGAGGGATGGAGGGAAGGAGGGAGGGGGGGAGTTAGGGGGGAGGGTTGAGGGAGGTGGAGAGGGATGGGGAGGGAGGGGGAGGGAGTGGGGATGGAGATGGGAAGGAGGGGGAGGAAGGGGTTGAGGGGTGAAGGGGACCTCCCCTTTTCCCAGTACCCCTCTTTCCTCCACCACCAAGCCCCCTCCGCAACGACCCCTGTTGTCCCCATCCCCAGTCCCCATTCTCAGACCCCCCCCCATTCTCTCTCTCCCCCAGACAACAGTTAGGAGATTTGCAAGGGTTTTGAGGAAGATTATTTTAACCAGGAGAGAGGCAGGGTCTAACAAAACTAATAAGATGAGCACCTGCAATGTCATGGCATAGAATCTGACAAGAGCATGGGCTAGGAAATGGGATCTACATAGATAGACTGCACCACATAAATCATCTTGCACTATTATTGCCAGGATATCCAATATAACTGATCATTTATTGTATATTTATTTGTTGTGTTGTTACACTGAAGTGCCTGTAAAGCCGCAGCAAGTAGAAATTTCATTGTTCCATTCTCTGTGCATTTGGCAATGAAGCACTCTTGAGGAAACTGAAACAAATCTACTCTTCAGCAGAATGAAGAATCACTATTTATTTATAAGGGAAGTTTAAAGATGCAAATGAGTCAGATGTGATCAGATACAGACAAACCCTGCTTTAAGGGGTCATTGCATTCCTCGACAATGTTTTCAGCAACACAAAGCTGCATCGTCTGCGCAAGATTCCAGAAGTGGCTGGCAAATTATAAATTAGTTTAGTTTTGGAGATACAGCATGGAAACAGACCCTTTGACCCACTAAGTCCACACCAACCACCGATCACCCATTTCCACTAGTTCCATGTTATTTGACTTTCGCATCCACTCCTCCCTACACACTGCACAGGCAATTTTACAGATGCCAATTAACCTGCAAACCCACAAGCCTTTGGGATATGGGAGAAAATCAGAGCATCCAGAACAAACCCATAGTCACATGGAGAACATGCAAATTCCACGCTGACAGCACCCAAGGTCAGGATCAAACTTGGGTCTTTGGCGCTGTGAGATAGTAGCTTTACCAGCTGTGCACCATATTATTGTTTACCCATTTACTCTTTTCATATAAATTTCATGAGTGAATTTTTATTCCAAATCGCAGAATCTTTGGCAGTGATTTGTGAATTCTGCAAGGGTAAATTTCTATTGCCTAAAGAGGTAGTCAGACCAACAAACCAGATTCTTGATCTTACCTCCACTTGCCTTTGCAATTCTCTTTAAATCTCTCTTTAGACATCTACGTACTGCCATAGCACCAGCATCCACAAAATATTTTAGACACATATCATCTATGCCACCAGTGGTCAGAATGACATTGGCACCTGAAGCCAGAATTTTCTGGATTCGCTCTTTGGTAATATCAGATTCTCTGTAGGTAAAATACAGAATTATTAGTATCTCTATTGTACACCAAAATGTAAAATGAACACTTCAGGAGGAACAGCAAGGCTAATATTGCAAGTCTATTTTATGGAAAGTGGAAGAAGGATGCAGGGTCTCATGAACGAGTTTCGGAGAGAACCAGGGGGTCACAGGTCACAGTTTAAGAATAAGGGGTAGGCCATTTAGGATTGAGATGAGGAAAAACTTTTTCACCCCGAGAGCTGTGAATCTGTTGAATTCTCTGCCACAAGGCAATGGAGGCCAATTCACTGGACGTTTTCAAGAGTGTTAGATTTAGCTCTTAGCATAACTGAATCAAGGGATATAGGGAAAAAGCAGGAACGGGGTACTGATTTTGGATGATCAGCCATGATCATATTGAATGGCGGTGCTGGCTCGAAGGGCTGAATGGCCTATTCCTGTACCTATTTTCTAGGTTTCTATGAGGGGAGAAAGGGTGGAAGAGAAAAAATTAATTTCTCATTGTCAATTGAAACAAAACCAAACATCTGAAGAAAATCTTATTACAACCTTCAAGAAATCTCTCATGTTCTTTAAATTTAGAGGCTTAAAAGATACAGCATTCACCAGTTATTGTCAAGGGAGTTAATCTCAGCTTCAAACCTGTCATACCTCTGTCGAATTTGGTCTAATTTTTCAGGGTCAGTAATGACAATTTGAACGCCGAGCTTCATTTTTGTCTTTTGCAAGCTGAAGTCCAAACATGCAATCTTTGCATTGAATATTCTTTTGACCATCCCTAAACACAAGAAAGTTTCAGTTAATCTTAATTAATTTAAAGTAATACAAGAGCCCAAGTAGCAACAAGTTACATGACCACCTTCATGCACAGAATGGTCAACATCACCAACCAGTCTCTCTTTGTTCCTCTTTATGCAGACATAGAATAGTACAGTACAGGAACAGGCCCTTCAGCCCACCATATCTATGCCAAATATGATGTCAAGAAAACTAATATCCTCTGCCTGTACGTAATCCATATCCTTGCATTCTCTGCCTATCCAAAAGCCTCAAATGCCACCATCCTTCTTAATAAGCCACGAACCACTCATCCTTCCCAATTATACTCTATCACTAACCAATTTCTATAAAACTAATAATAACTTGAAAGTATATCCTCGACACCCTGGAGCTAATGCCTATGCAGGTCAAGAAGCACAACTTGCGCTTCAAATATGGATAGGAAAGGTTTAGAGGGGCATGTTTCCTGCCTCTAACGTGTCCAACCCCTTAATAATCTTACATGTTTCGATAAGATCTCCCCTCATCCTTCTAAATTCCAGTGTATACAAGCCTAGTCGCTCCAGTCTTTCAACATAGGATAGTCCCGCCATTCCGGGAATAAACCTAGTAAACCTACGCTGCACGCCCTCAATAGCAAGAATATCCTTCCTCAAATTTGGAGACGAAAACTGCACACAGTACTCCAGGTGCGGTCTCACTAGGGCCCTGTACAACTGCAGAAGGACCTCTTTGCTCCTATACTCAACTCCTCTTGTTATGAAGGCCAACATTCCATTGGCTTTCTTCACTGCCTGCTGTACCTGCATGCTTCCTTTCAGTGAATGATGCACTAGGACACCCAGATCTCATTGTACGTCCCCTCTTCCTAACTTGACACCATTCAGATAATACTCTGCCTTCCTATTCTTACCACCAAAGTGGATAACCTCACACTTATCCACATTAAACTGCATCTGCCATGCATCCGCCCACTCACAACCTGTCCAAGTCACCCTGCAACCTCATAGCATCTTCCTCACAGTTCACACTACCACCCAGCTTTGTATCATCTGCAAATTTGCTAATGGTACTTTTAATCCCTTCATCCAAGTCATTAATGTATATTGTAAATAGCTGCGGTCCCAGCACCGAGCCTTGCGGTACCCCACTAGTTACTGGCTGCCATTCTGAAAGGGACCCATTTATCCCCACTCTTTGCTTTCTGTCTGTCTACCATTTTTCTATCCATGTCAGTACCCTACCTCCAATACCATGTGCTCTAATTTTGCCCACTAATCTCCTATGTGGAACCTGTCAAAGGCTTTCTGAAAGTCAAGGTACACCACATCCACCGGCTCTTCCCTGTCAATTTTCTTAGTTACATCCTCAAAGAATTCCAGAAGATTAGTCAAGCATGATTTCCCCTTCGTAAATCCATGCTGACGGAACGGAATAATCCTGTTACTACTATCCAAATGCTCCGCAATTTCGTCTTTTATAAATGACTCCAGCATCTTCCCCACCACTGATGTCAGACTAACTGGTCTATAATTTCCCGTTTTCTCTCTCCCTCCTTTCTTAAAAAGTGGGACAACATTAGCTACCCTCCAATCCACAGGAACTGATCCTGAAACAGGATTGAACCCGCATGCCACATCTATTGGTCCACAGTTGATGGGACAGATAATACCCACAGCTCTAGGATGAAATGGGATGAACAGACATCAGGGATTGTAACAGCCAGTCCTACTAATCAATCTGCTTGCAACACCCGACACCCTTGGAATACCACAAAACCATCAACTGGTTCCTGAAGCGCTTGATAGATTGATATCGAACACAGTTCCATACTTTGACTAAGGTGAAACATTCAGCTGTAAATAGTGGAGTGATAAAAGAAAAAAAAAACTTGTACGCTACCTTGTGAACCAACAGTAGAGTTAATTGCATATCCATTCACCAAAATGCTCTCCCTTTGGCTGCGTCCATGTGCCTTTAGCACGTTAATGGATTTGATCGGGTATCGAGCTTGGCCCTTGGCATCTGTGAATTTTACTGCATGTACAGCATCCACCACCATATTGGCAAAGAAGTCTGCATCGCTGTATGTCAGGTCAAGGTTTGTAAAGATACGAGTTTAAAAAATTTAATACACCAAATAAAGCAAATTCAAAATTTACATAAAGGATGGAAATATGTATTAAATATACTATTCCTCAATACATCTTCCCATCTCCACCCCTTTCTGCTTTCTGCAGAGACCGTTCCGTGGTCCACTCGTCCCTTCCCACCCAAACCACCCCCTCCCTAGTTACTTTGCAACCGCAGGAGATTCAACACCTGTCCCTTTACTTCTCCCCTCGACTCCATCCAAGGACCCAAACAGTCTTTCCAGGTGAGGCAGAGGTTCACCTGCACCTCCTCCAACCTCATCTTCCGCTGTTCCAGATGTTAACTTCTCTACATCAGGACACCCAGTGCAGGCTCGGCGATCGTTTCGCTCAACACCTCCACTCAGTCCGCCTTAACCAACCTGATCTCCCGGTGGCTCAGCACCTCAACTCCCCCTCCCATTCCCAATCTGACCTTTCTGTCCTGGGCCTCCTCCATTGTCAAGAGTGAGGCCCAGCACAAATTGGTGGAACAGTACCTCATATTTCATTTGGGTAGTTTACACCCCAGCAGTATGAACATTGACTTCTCCAACTTCAGGTAGTCCCCGCTTTCCCTCTCTATCCCCTCCCCCTTCCCAGTTCTCCCACTAGTCTTCCTGTCTCCTACTACATCCTATCTTTGTCCCGCCCCCTCCCCTGACATCAGTCTGAAGGGTCTCAACCCGAAACTTCACCCATTCGTTCTCTCCCTAGATGCTGCCTGACCCGCTGAGTTACTCCAGCATTTTGAGTCAACCGGTTTAAACCAACATCTAGTTTTTTTCTCTATATTCCTCAATACCAGGTCACGTATGAACATGTGAGGCATAAAATAGCTGTGGATAGTTGCATCATTGCAGCATTTCTAACCCACACAAAACAAGCTGCCGACTTTTAGGGCTGCAGTGGCGCAGCTGGTAGAGCTGCTGCCTCACAGTGCCAGGGACCCAGTTTCGATCCTGCCCTTGGGCGTGGAGTTTGCACGTTCTCCCTGTGACCGTGTGGATTTTCTCCGGGTGCTCCAGTTTCCTCCCACGTCCCAAAGGATGTGTGGGTTTGTAGGTTAATTGGTCTCTGTAAATTGCCACTAGTGAGTAGGGAGGATGAAAAAGAGAGGATTATAATAGAACTAGTGTGAATAGGTGATTGATGGCTGACGTGGACTTGGTGGGCTGAGGGCCTGTATATCTAAATTGCTGGAATATCCAAGTTGTGGTAATCAACAGGCACACAAGATATGTTGAAACATTACAGCAAATAGGTGTTGGTTAATAACAAGGACAAGCTACTTTGTAAAAATCAGTCAAAATAAAAATAGAGCCACTAAGGAACCTATAACAGAACCATTTTGCTCAGTGTGAAATCAACTGGGAATAAAAAGTTACATAAAAATGCCTCATCCACTTTCATTAGAAAGATACACTCCAATTATCTTTGATGACAAAGATGTTTTAGCAGCATTGATCAGACACTCTATGCCCAGCTCATCTGTATTAACAGTCAGATTTTCCTGGATGTAACGGACAGCCTCCCTGTAAACAAAAAATATATACATTTCATCTCAAATTTATTCAAAAGCATTTACAAAAGCAAAGAAGAAAACACCAATACATATTTTTTAAACTAAATCTCAGCATGTGGCTGCACAGGTGAATACTTGCCTTGTTTAGCCATGGCGCAAAACATAAGAGCAAGGATGTTGTGGTGCGTTTTTATAAAACATTAGCTAGATCTAATGCATGTACAGGTCTGGTCAGCAAAGTAGGCAGGATATATTTTGACTGGGGATGGTGCAGGTGAGATTCACCAGGACATTTCAGTTACAAATAGTGATAGGCTAGGGTTGTCTCAATTGTAGTAGGGGTGGCTGAGGAGCCCCAAAAGCGGCATATATAATTATGAGGGGGCGGGGGTGGCCGATAGAAGATAAAACGGTGCAACCACAGGAACAGACCCCCTCTGAACCATATACCTGTAACAAATCTATGACTTCTTCTCTTAGACACCCTTCAGTCAACATTTTTTAGTATCGATCCTATCGAAAGGGACCTAGCCATGATGCATTCCGTTTGGTTGGGCATTTGATTTGCCAGCGTACCCTTTGTCCATGATGTCTCTGCTGACCATAATGTCAAACTAAACAAATCCTATGTGCAGGAAGGAAATCCTATGTGCAGAAACTAAACAAATCCTATGTGCAGATGCTGGATTAAACCGAAGATAGACACAAATGCTGGAGTAACTCAGCGGGATAGGCAGCATCTCCAGAGAGAAGGAATGGGTGACGTCTCGGGTCGAGACCGTTCTTCAGATGCATCATGGCTGGGTCTGCTTATATAAGACATGGTAAGAACTTTGTCCCACCGGTGTCTAAGATAAGACACCGGTGGGACTGGACAAGCTAGATGCAGGAAAAATGTTCCCAATGTTGGGGGTATCCAGAACCAGGGGCCACAGTCTAAGAATAAAGGGGATGCCATTTAAAACCGAGATGAGAAAAAACTTTTTCACCCAGAGTTGTGAATTCGTGGAATTCTCTGCCACAGAAAGCAGTAGAGGCCAATTCACTGGATAAATTTAAAAGATAGTTAGATAGAGCTCTAGGGGCTAGCAGAATCAAGGGATTGGGGAGAAGGCAGGCACGGGTTACTGATTGTGGATGATCAGCTATGATCACAATAAATGGTGGTGCTGGCACGAAGGGCCAAATGGTCTCCTCCTGCACCTATTTTATTATGTTTCTAAGAGGGCACAGATTTAAGAAGGGAGGTGCTGTGGCAGGAACGCGATGGAGTCCAGCCAAAAACTAATCGGACACGGGTTGCGTGCACTAAACATGTTTATTCTCTCTAGTACAGCTCCCTACTACTCCCCCGGTCACGGGCGTTGCCCGGCCTTAAATACCAACACAGATACCGCCCCCGTGCCTGGCGCCTCCCACACCAAGACGCCGCCCTCTAGAGCCGATAGTTCGTTGTGCCCTTGGGTTGCCACCAGGTTTTCACCACAGTGCATGGTTTGTAGGGGACTCAAGAGTTGGAGGTATTTCCACCCAAGGTGTTGGACTGTGGAATGTACCACCTAAATAGGTGGAGACAGGAACACTTACAACATTAAAGCAGCATTTAAAGTAGTTGAATCTCCAAGGTATGGAAGGCTAGAAACCTCGTGTAGACAAATGAGATTAGCATAGATAGATAAAATCGACAGGAAGAAAGTGGGCCTGTTTCTGTGCTGTACAACTGCTACTGAAATGTCCACCAGGTCCAGGTTTTCTTCGTTTCCTCTCTCCTTTCCTAAATAGTGGGGTTCTATCTGCTCCCTTTTGCACTGGAACAATCCCACAGTTTAGAGTTAACGGCATAAAGATCTGTATTGCCATATAATTCCTTTGCAGAAATAAATTCAGCACAATATCGTGAATGGCAATATTTCTCTCCCCACAAACAATAACTAGCAAGTCACCACACAAGTCAAGCTAGCCAAACGAAGTGGGTTTAATACTTTTCAATTATTTATCAAATTTGTCAAGTGGTCATGATTCAGCAATACAAATCACCAGATAAAAATTCAGCTATATTTGGTTTAGAATCACGAATAAAAACTGAGGCTATACAGTGCCCTCCATAATGTTTGGGAAAAAGACCCATCATTTATTTATTTGCCTCTGTACTCCACAATTTGCGATTTGTAATTTTTAAAAAATCACATGTGGTTAAAGTGCACATTGGCAGATTTTATTAGAGGGTATTTTTTATACATTTTGGTTTCACCATGTAGAAATTACAGCTGTGTTTATACATAGTCCCCCCATTTCAGGGCACCATAATGTTTGGGCCACATGGCTTCACAGGTGTTTGTAATTGCTCAGGTGTGTTTAATTGCCTCTTTAATGCAGGTATAAGAGAGCTCTCAGCACCTAGTCTTTCCATCACCTTTGGAAACTTTTATTGCTGTTTATCAACATGAGGACCAAAGTTGTGCCAATGAAAGTCAAAGAAGCCATTATGAGACTGAGAAACAAGAATAACACTGTTAGAGACACCAGCCAAACCTTAGGCTTACAAAAGTCAATTGTTTGGAACATCATTAAGAAGAAAGAGAGCACTGGTGAGCTTACTAATCGCAAAGAGACTGGCAGGCCAAGGAAGACCTCCACAGCTGACGACAGAAGAATTCTCTCCATAATAAAGAAAAATCCCCAAACACCTGTCCGACAGATCAGAAACACTCTTCAGGAGTCAGGTGTGGATTTGTCAATGACCACTGTCCACACACGACTTCATGAACAGAAATACAAAGGCTACACTGCAAGATGAAAACCACTGGTTAGCCATAAAGTAGGTGGCCAGATTACAGTTTGCCAAGAAATACTTAAAAGAGCAACCACAGTTCTGGAAAAAGGTCTTGTGGACAGATGAGACGAAGATTAATATATCAGAGTGATGGCAAGAGCAAAGTATGGAGGAGAGAAGGAACTGCCCAAGATCCAAAGCATACCACCTCATCTGTGAAACACAAAGCTGGGGGTGTTATGGCCTGAGCATGCATGGCTGCTGAAGGTACTGGCCCACTTATCTTCATTGATGATTCAACTGCTGATGGTAGTAGCATAATGAATTCTAAAGTGCATAGACACATCCTATCTGCTCAAGTTCAAACAAATGCCTCAAAACATTGGCCGGCGGTTCATTCTACAGCAAGACAATGATCCCAAACATACTGCTAAAGCAACAAAGGAGTTTTTCAAAGCAAAAAAAAAGTCAATTCTTGAGTGGCCAAGTCAATCACCCGATCTGAACCCAATTGAGCATACCTTTTATATGCTGAATAGAAAACCGAAGACTAACCCCCAAAACAAGCAGAAGCTAAAGAAGGCTGCAATACAGGTCTGGCAGAGAAACACCAGAGAATACACCCAGCAACTGGTGATGTCCATGAATCACAGACTTCAAGCAGTCATTGCATGCAAAGGATATGCAACAAAATACTAAACATTTCTACTTTCATTTACATGACATTGCCGCGTCCCAAACATTATGGTGCTCTGAAATGGGGGGACTATGTATAAACACTGCTGTAATTTCTACATGGTGAAATCAAAATGTATAAAAATGGCCTTTATTAAAATCTGACAATGTGCACTTTAACCACGTGATTTTTTTCTATTACGAATCTCAAATTGTGGAGTACAGAGGCAAATAAATAAATGATGGGTATTTGTCCCAAACATTATGGAGGGCACCTGTAAATCATCACATGCAATCTTGTTTAAAGTGCAGACGGTATAGTAGCAAAGCAACATGGAGCTGTTCAGTTTGTGTTTCAAATGGAATTAATCAGCAAAAAACACAATGTGGTGAATCTGTAGAATTCATTGCAACAGACGGCAGTGGCAGCCAAGTCATTAGGTATTTTTAAAGTGGAGATCGATAAGTTCTGGATTAGTACGGCATCAAAGGCTGTGGAGAGAAGGCAGGAAAATGGAGTTAAGGAAAAATAGATCTGCCATGAACGAATGACAGAGCAGACTCGATGGGCTGAATGGTCTAATTCTGCTCCTATGTCTAACTGCAACAAATAGATGGTGAAACACGTATATTTGGATCATGGAGGAGATGGTTAAGGGTCAGCCGCAACGATTATCGAGGAACAAAGTGACAAACACCATATCAGCATTACCTGCAGGGAACAATTTTCCAGGTTTTTTTTACATGAT
This sequence comes from Rhinoraja longicauda, assembly GCF_053455715.1. Lineage (NCBI taxonomy): Eukaryota > Metazoa > Chordata > Chondrichthyes > Rajiformes > Arhynchobatidae > Rhinoraja > Rhinoraja longicauda. The sequence goes on along the minus strand of NC_135961.1, from coordinate 35,236,298 downwards.
CAAGAAAAGTGGGCAGAGAAATGATTGATCGAATTTAACTAGACAAACATGAAGTGATGCATTTTGGAAAATAAACCAGGGCACAACAGTGAATGGCAGGACCCTGGAGACTTGTAGAACTAAGACCCTGAAAATAGGGAAGCGCAGTGGCGCAGCGGTAGAGTCGCTGCCTTACAGCACCAGAGACCCGGGTTTGATCCTGACTACGGGTGGGTCTATACAGAGTTTGTTCATTCGCCCTGTGACCTGCGTGGCTTTCCTCCGGGATCTCCGGTTTCCACCCACACTCCAAAGACGTACAGGTCTGAAGGTTACTTGGCTTGGTATAATTGTAAATTGTCCCTAGTGTGTGTGTAGGATAGTGCAAGTGTGAGGGGATCACTCGTCAGCGCAGACTCGGTGATCCGAAGGGCCTTGTTCCGTGCTGTTTCTTTAAACTAAATTGGCAAAACAGGTAGACAGGGCGGTGAAGTATGTACATGGCACCCATTGGTTGGGGCATTGAATACAAGAGTTGGGACATCATGTTATAATTGTACAAGACATTGACGAGACCACACTTGGTGTACAATGTGCTATTTTGATTGCTATGCTATAGGAAAGAGTAATTAAAAGGCTGCAAGGATGCAGAAAATATGCACAAGGAGACAACAGCTTGAATTATAAAGAAGGGACTGGATAGGCTGGCACTGGTTTCCCTGGAGCAAAGGGTGACATACAGAAGTTTATAAAATCACTAGATCACGTGGACCCGTTGGGCCCAAACCTCTCCTGCATTGGTGCAGCACCCTCTCCTCCCCCCATCCCCCCCACTCCATCCCCCTCAACCTCCCTTATCCTCCCTCCTCTCCCTCCCTCCCTAGGAGATAAATTTAAACTTTAAAATGGGAATAACTTTAAAAATATAACACAGATTTCGATGAAACTTCTTCCATTAGCACCAAAAGGACGACGGTGAGTAAGGTGGGCCTAAAATTGAGTACCGTTATTGTGCTGTAGTTCAGGAACAAACAAACAAGAGTTTTAGTATATAAATAGATGAGGGGCATGGATACAGGTCCTTTTCACAGGATAGGGGAGTATAAAACTAGAGGCCGCAGGTTTACCATGAGAGCAAAGATTTAAAGGGAAACTGAGGGACAACTATTTTCATACAATGATGATGGGCATATGGAACAAACTGCCAGAGGAAGTGGTAGAGGCAGATACAATTACAGCATCCGAATCACATTTGGACAGGTACATGGTTTGGAAAGGCCAAATAGAACTTGCTCAGTTAGGCACTTTGATTGGTGCGGCCATGGAGGCGCAGTGGTAGAGTTGCTGCCTTACAGCACCGGAAACCCGGGTTCAATCCCAACTACAGGTGCTACCTGTACGGAGTTTATACGTTCTCCCTGTGGGTTTTCTGAGATTTTCGGTTTCATCCCACACTCCAGATGTACAGGTATGTAGGTTAATTGGCTTGGTGTATGTGTAAATTGTCCCTAGTGTGTGTAGGATAGTGTTAATGTGTGGGGATTGCTGACCGGTGCAGACTCGGTGGGTAGAAGGGCCTGTTTCCGCACTGGATCTCTAAACTAAACTAGTTGGTCCGAAGGTCTGTTTCCATGCTGTATAATTCTTGACTCAGGAATAGGGCAAGCAATTATTTTAACAGCTTGCAAATTATAACCTAATAGCTAGTTAAAATCTACATATACTGTAAACTACTCCATAAATTACACAGCCTGCATCTGATCGACTAATTTATTACCTCTTCAGTCAGAACTTACTTGCAAGCAAGACGATAACCAGCAATGATTGATGTTGGATGAATTTTCTGTTTGACCAATTCATCTGCACCCTTCAAAAGCTCTGCAGCTATAATAACCTGCATTACGGACAATGGATTGTAAATCGTAAGTAACGACAATTCTCCCCATGGTCAAAAATAATCAGCAAATTCAAAGACAGACATACCTAACCCACGTACAAAATTAAGATCCTGGAAATGCTTTGAAGTACAGTGAAAAAAATTATCCATACATGTTTAATCAAAATAATTCAGTCACATTTTCTTATCCATATACAATGTGAACAATAAAGGCAGGATTAAGACCAAACATGTGCTCTGCTATCAATTACACAGCTGATTATTTACTTGGACACCACCTTCTCACATTAATATTTCTTGAACACCTTAATATCTAAAAATGTACCAGTCGCTCTTGAAAAAATACAGTAGCTGAGACTCCACTATGCTCTTCAGCAGACAATTCCAGAGAATCACGATTCTCCAGGTGAAGAAATGTTTCCTGAAAGGCCAGATCCCTATTTCAGTCATGAAGCATAGAAAGAGGCCCCATCGACCCATAATGCCCATGCAAAATGAGTAAGCACCCACACAAATCCCAATTACGAGCACTTGCTCAGCAGATTTCTCCGTCTTGGTAATTTAAATAATTAAATAGATACTTCCCAAATGTTGAGAGCTAGCACTTTCAACAACCATACCAGATTCCAACTACTGCTCCTTAGGTCATCTTTACCCCTACCCCAAACATCGATCCTCTATTTCTTAACACCTATACCTCCTCTGTTCCAGAGAAAACACGTGCAGCAGAGTCTATTTGTTCATCAATACTCCCCATAGGCCTACCATTCCTGATGCATGTCTCACCCTCATTCATTATCCCCAAGTGCTTCACCTTGCATTGATCAGGAATAATTCCATTTGCCATTGTTCTGCCCATTGTGCCAAAATGTTCCCATAACCCAACTCTACCCTCCTCACTATCGACACCAATTTATGTCCTCCAAATCATAAAATGTATATGACAAACAGTGCAATCCCAGCTTCGATCCCTGCAGTACTGGTCACAAACTACAATCACAAACAATCCTCTACCATCACATTCACCCTCCCATTCGCCCTACTTTGCATCCATTTTCCCTTGGATCTCATACTCTATTCGACCAATCTCCATGTGCAATCTTGATTTCCCCCCAAATACATGCTGGCCATCTTTGATTAATCCCCACTTTTCCAAATGGAGATTAATCACATAGCTCAGGATTTTCTCTGCCACTGATGTTGCAACTTAGTTATTAGGTCTATCCCTGCTGACTTTCTAGAATAAATGGTAATGCATTCCATTTTCCTAAAATAAATAAAGTTAGCATTAATGTGTAAAATTACATTGTGTAATATATTACATTCACGAGAATATGTATAAAGCACATTTCCCAGAATTAGTTAAAACTCTGAATCTTAGAACTTACCGATAACCTACCCCACAGCAACCCCCACCCCAGTTCAAAGTAAAATAGCTAAATCATTAAAATATTTCAGAATAAACATATTTCAGGCTTCGTTGAATTTTTAAACAGATCAACACATGATAAAAACGCACTCACCACTGATGTTGTGCCATCTCCTACTTCGTTGTCCTGAAGCTCAGCTAGTTCACATAATACCTTGGCAGCTGGATGCTCTACCTCAAGCAGCTTCAGAATTGTAGCTCCATCATTGGTGATGGTGACATCCTACACGATCAGAAATATATACAATTTGGAAATATGCCCCCAAAAAATTACTGTTTCATTCCCTGAGATACTTTTACAAACTTCTTTTCATTGATATCATTAAAAAAATTTAAGGGCAGCACAGCAAATGGAACTGCTGTCCTACAGCCGAGACCAGGTTCCATCCTAGCTTTTGCGTGGAGATAGCATGTTCTTCCTGTGACCACATGGGTTTCCCAAAGATGTGCGGGGTTGTAAGCTAAATGACCTTCACAAAAAGCCGTTAATGCGTAGAGATTAGATGAGAAAGTCGGATAACATAGAACAGGTGTGAACGGGTGATAAATAGTCAGCATGCACCATCTGTTTCCATGCTGTATCTTTCAATCAATCAGTCACTAATCACAAAATCAATGTGATTTACATAGTGCTGGTACTGAAAGCAATTAAACACATTTATTTTCTCAGAATTCTGCACATATTCTGGAGGGCCCCATCCCAAAACATTGCACCCCCACCCCCCAGACCGGACCCAGAGTTCCTGCAGCTGCTTTTGCTCAAGATTTCAGCCTCCTGTGTCTGCAGGCACAATTTCATCAAATGCCAAAGATCAGGATGTTATTCTGACCGACAAGTCATAAAGCACACGTTTCCCCAATCTTCTCTCCTCCAGTTATGTCCAACGGTGCTATTAAGCACGCCAATTCCCAATGCATGTATTTTAGTTCATTGATGGAGTATTTTAGTGTTTTAAAAATCAACACGGTCACTGGGAGAACATGCAAATTCCACAGACAGCACACAAGGTCAGGATCAAACCTGGGTCTCTGGCATTGAGGCAGCAGCTGCGCCACTATGCTGCTTTCATCAATAATTACAGTAACATTTAAAAAGGAGCTTCAAAAATCTGAAAATACTGAGCAGTACAGTCTGCATCTGTAAAAAGAGAAACATTTCAGTTGATCCATGATCAGAACAGAAAGAGAACTGATAAAAGTGTAACATATCCTCCTTGTGATTACTCAACCAAGGTAAAATCTGAAATCTTTGGATTTAACTACCAGAAACAGATCGCCAGGGAAGATGAACAGGCCAATTACTTAAATATAAGTAAATATTTTATTTTAAAGAAAACAAGGCACAGAAAACCAGAAATCGTTAAAAATTAGGCCCAGTAGTTTGTCTTGGACTCTCACCATCAATGCTCTTCCCAACAACTTTCTGCAATCCAATCTAAAAAAGGGGCGTAACCTCTCCGCAGCTCAGCCTTGGCCACCCTGATACTCTCCACCCTTCCCCTGCCCAGCCCTCAAGCATCCATCCTCTTCCCTCGCCCCAATCTGTAGCCATCCTTCCTCCAACCAAAACACTTTCTCACTTCCTCATTCAATCCCTTTGCCAATTAGACTATACCAAAAGATAATATATTCTACTTACACCAATATCATCCACCAACATTTTATCCAAACCAACTGGCCCCAAGGAGCTTTTCACAATGTTGGCAATAGAGGCTGCTGCCATCACTAAAATAAAACAAAAATAACAGTGCAAGATAGCAAATTAGAATAATCATCATCGCTTCAGCATTACTGCCCATTCAACTGTTCCATACCAGTACAACTAATAAAATGCAAAAAAGAACAAAGTACTGGAGTAACTAAGCAGGTCAGGCAGCATCCCATGAGAGAATGGATAGGTGATTTTCAGGCCAAGACCCTTTTTTAAACTAATTGGGGGAGGGCGGAGAGAAGAAAACTGGATGAGAGGAGGATGGCAGGACAAAGCATGGAAGGTTTGGGCAGACTGTGGCTTTGTCCTGCCTCTCCTCTCTTCAAGCTTTCTTCCTCCCCCCCCCACCCCTATAATCAGTCTGAAGAAGAGTCCCTACCCAAAACTTCTCCCATCTATGTTCACCAGGGATGTTGTTTGACCTGCTGAGTTATTACAGCACTTATTGTGCTTTTCTGTATTAATTCAAGTGTTCAGATTACAGCTGAAGTAGAGAAATTCTAGAGCACATCTATATACTAAAACTCTCGTTTGTTCGCCTGTTCCTGAACTACTGCCAAAACAGTACACGATAGCGCGACAATTTTAGGCCCACCTTACTCACCATCGTCCCGTGGTCCCATGAAAGAAGCTTATATTTTTAAGTTATTCACAATTTAATATTCAAAAACCACGCATGCACAGTTGAGGCTCCGTTGATCTGGTACTTACTTAAGATGGCCGTCGTATCCGCGCGTGCGCAGAACAAACGCGTCCGCGCCTGCGCAGTTGGGGCCCGTTGAGCAGGGCTCTTGGGGGCCCGAGCCAGGCCTGGTGCCGGGGGAAGCAGCCGGGGCCTGGGCCTGGACGTGATCAGGTAACCGCGAGCTTGAGTTGGGCCAAGGGGAAAGGCCGCAGCAGTGGCTGCAACGCCGGGCGTTGTTGGAGGCCGAGGCATGGGTCAGATGGGCTGAAGGGCCGGTTTACGTGCTGTATAACTATGACTCTAACCGCACAACTAATTTGATCTGCAGATGATGCCCCCTCCTTTTCAATCCAAGTCATTTGTGTCTATTACAGAATTCCAGTATGACTTGTATTATGCAAATGCATAAATATGTCTGGAATTATAATCATTCAAACTATTTGTCTGCTTGTACCCAGTGTTCGAGATGAATTTGTGATGTGAATCACACAAATGTGAAATATTTTCAGAGAAAAAAAATTCAGGTTATTGTTCCCATTTCCTTTAATCTAGGAGTTACTGAGTTCCAGGAGACACCCTGTGTCACAGAGTGTGTGTTCATCCACTAATGTCTCTCAGTCCGCAGCAACAGGATCACGGTGCTATTGAGGGCAGGATGTCTACCCTCTCTTCTTCTCTCTGCACTTCCACTTACTTAACCATTGGAACTCTAAAGTACAATGATAATTTATGGAGAAACTCGTCTCAATGATGTCATAGTAAGGAATTTGTTCATATGACATAGAACCATACAGTGCAGCACAGGGACAGGCCCTTCAGCCCACAATGTACATGCCAAACATAATGCCTGGGCATGGCCTCGGCTCCCCCGTCCCCCTCCTCTCCCCGGCCAGCTCAGCGCCTTCCCCACGTCGCCCAGAGTCCAGCGGCTCAGCAACAGTGGGAGAGCCACCACCGTCTATCACTGAACATCCCCGCACCGGGACGGGACAGGATTCTTCGCCCCCCCACCACTCCACTAATGGCTGCCGCCCGGGCCGGAAGGCAGGTTGCTACGGCAACTGCAGGAGGATGGGAGGAGGGGATTCTGCACCATTGCAGGAGTGGTTTTGGCCCAACAGGTCCACTTGGTCCAATCAAGATTAAAAAGACAATATTAGATAACTCAGCATGAATAAAGAGGGATAAATGATTAGATGGATAAATGGGGAAACGTACATATATATTTTTACATGTGTATATAAAGAACTCTCAATTTATCCATAACCCAGTTATTTGCTAAATATATAAATCAATATACAAAACATAAATAAAAACCCTTCAATATATCCATTAATCCATCTTTATTCATACTAAGTTACCTAATTTCACCTTTTCTATTTCTGTATATACATATATATATATATATAATATATATATATTATAGAGATGCACATGCTCTCACAAATTAATGATTTTAAAAGATTATATATATATAATCTAATATACTATATGTATATTATATATATATATTATATATATAATCTACATATAGTATATACACACACATATATATAGTGTAAGAAAATAACTGCAGATGCTGGTACAAATCGAAGGTATTTATTCACAAAATTGCTGGAGTAACTCAGCAGGCCAGGCAGCATCTCAGGAGAGAATGGGTGACGTTTCGGGTCGAGCCCCTTATTCAGACTGATGTCTGAAGGGTCTCGACCCGAAACGTCACCCATTCTATATATATATATATACACATATTGTGTATGTGTGTGTATATATATACACACACAATTTATCTATTAATCAACTTATCCCCCTTTATTCATGCCGAGTTATCTAATGCCACCTTTTGAATCATAATACGGGCCCGTACAGGTTGTGCCCGTCAGTGGGGCTCCACGAGGAAGGCGGCTCTGGGCAATGGCCCGGAGATGGGGAGCCGGGCCGATGATGGCCGGTCGCTGCTGCGAGTGGCAGCGCGCCCACCGCAGCCGCGGGGTAGGGGCTGTCGCCCTCGCCCGTTCTCCGGCCCCGAAACAGGGAGCAGTCCGACTCTCGGCCCGTCGGCCGCACCGAGAACAAAGGAGAAGGTTCTGGAACATTCCCGGGCGGGCAGGCCGGCCGGCATAGCCGGCGCCCGTGACCGTATCTGTGTGTCCCCCCCACCTCCCGCAGACCATCATTCCCAGGATGGAGAGTCCGCGGCCGTCATGTCATGTCATGTCCTTCACCACCTTCGGCCCTCACCATTCTGAGTGCGGATGGAGTCTCCCGAGGTGCGCTGCCCCAGCACGTTTAACGCACCCACCATGGCCGCCATCTTCAAGCGCAGAGGAAGTGGAGGCCCCGGGGAACCCTGGGTCCGTCCCCTCTCATTCTTGTCGGGTGGTAAATTAAACACATTTATCACATCCACCTCTTGGTTTAGAAATGTTTTGTCCGACAATCGACAATGATATTTTCATTTGTGGTTTTTCCCCCCACCCACTTATTCTGCCGTTCCTCCGTTGCCCGGGTGACGACGCCCGGGTCACGTCTCCGAGATGCAGCTGCAAGGCCGCCCACAGGTGGAACAAACGTCAACAGCAGGCCAGTACATTCCTGCACTGTTACTTAAAACCACAAGGAGAAAAATAAAGAAAATGGCACAATTGGTGTTTACACTTTAACTCATGTTTTGTCATGTGCGCAACTACAGTGAGGTACAGGTACAACGAAAATCTTGCTTGCAACAGACATTGACTCAGGCAACACCCAACATCATAAATTATCCACAAATATGCGTAAATTCTGCAAGACAGTGAAATAAAAAGACATCAAAGAAACAATTTGTGAGTGCAAAAATATACAGTTACAGAGCAAGACATTTGGTTGGCACAAAGTGCTGCAGTAACAGCGAGTCTGGAGAAAGGGATGGGTGATGTTTCAAGTCGGGCCTCTTCAAACTGAAAGTAGGAGTGGGTGAAGAGCTGGAGGGAAGAAATGGCCAGGACCAATCAGAGCTGGTTACAAATAGCCTCAGGCAGGGTGTTGCCTGGTATGTCCGTTGTTGGCTAGGGAAGGTGTGATCTCAGAGAAACAATGTGGAACTGGTAAAACAACTAGGTTGGAGGAAGAGGGCAAGAAGGGAGGACATGGACCGGCATGGACGAGTTGGGCTGAAGGGCCTGTTTCCGTGCTGTATAACTATGACTCTAACCGCACAACTAATTTGATTTGCAGATGATGCCCCCTCCTTTTCAATCCAAGTCATTTGTGTCTATTACAAAATTCCAGTATGATGCAAATGCTTAAATATGTCTGGAATTATAATCATTCAAACTATTTGTCTGCTTGTACCCGGTGTTCGAGATGAATTTGTGATCTGAATCACACAAAAATGTTCAATATTTTCAGAGAAAAAAATTTCAGGAGGTTATTGTTCCCCTGTTTCCTTTAATCCAGGAGTTACTGAGTTCCAGGAGTTACTGAGTTCCAGGAGACACCCTGTGTCACAGAGTGTGTGTTCATCCACTAATGTCTCTCAGTCAGCAGCAACAGGTTCACAGTGCTATTGAGGGCACGATGGCTAGCCTCTCTTCTGCTCTCTGCACTTCCATCTACTTAACCATTGCAACTCTAAAGTACAATGATAATTTATGGAGAAACTCTTCTCAATAAAGTCAAAGTAAAGAATTTGTTCATATGACATAGAACCATACAGTGCAGCACAGGAACAGGCCCTTCAGCCCACAATGTACATGCCAAACATAATGCCAAGTTAAACTAAATCAAACCTGTCCACCGAACTGGGAAAGAGATTAAATAGCAGGTCCTCACAGCTTGTAATCTCAGAATTGGTCCCGTTAATACTTTCAGAAAAGCAGAAGGATTAAGCAGATACATGCACAGCTGGAAAGATGGCGAATCAAGCAAGATGACATTGGAGCGTAGTGACTCTTTGCATACTGGTCCCAGAATTGGATCTACTATCATTCGATACATTCCCTCCACTCTTTTAAATCTCTGCTTATTGTATTTAGGTATGGCTTGATTATATTCATGTACAATCAGTATTATCTGATTTAATTGGATAGCAGGCAAACAGCAGCTTTTCACTGAATGCCGGTAAACGTGACAGTAATATACCAATACCAAAGAAATCTGCAGAAGAAAGGGGTTTAGATTTCTGATGAAGTGGAAGCACATTGGGGACAGGTTGCTGTACAGATTAGATGTGTTTTACCTCAGCATGGCTGATATTAATTTATTTGTAGGGACGTTTGCTCACGCTATTAGAAAGGGTTTAAACGAGTTTAGTCCGGTGGTGGGGTAGCCTCCTCAGTGAGAATTGAGGAAGGAGAGAGATAAAGCAAGAAGGGGAAGTTAGAAAACCAGCAAGTTGTAAAAAATATATTTCACTTTTTCCTCTTTAGGATGTGATATATCCACGTCTTACTTTGATGAGATGTAATTCTGCTGAGGGCTGTTTTCAATAAATGACTGGACATAGAACATAGAAAAGTACAGCGCAGGGACAGGCCCTTTGGTTCACAATGTCCGTGCTGAACATGATGCCAAGTTAAACTAATCTCCACTGCCTGCACGTGACCATATCCCTCCATTTCATGCATATCCACGTGCCTATCTAAAAATCTCTTAAAAGCCACTATCTTAACCACCTCTACCATCACCGCTGGCAGCGGGTTCCAGGCACACGCCACTCTCTGTGGAAAAAAACCTGCCCCGCACATCTCCTTTAAACTTTGCCCCTCTCACCTTACACATTCATTTACGGAGGATGATGGCCAGTGAATAAGGTAAAGAAAGGTTATTTTTTACTTAAGACTTGCTCAACCTCTTACAGTTTTGAAATCCAAACTAAACGAGAGTGGTGTTACACCCAGCACACGTGATCCGATGTGACATAGCTGGTCTTTTTAAGAATTAGATATCACTCTGAATCTGTCCTGTGCTTGGGGCTAGTAGAAGCCAAATAAGCATCACAGCCTTGATGCTTCCCTCCAGGTTCAGAGATAATCAAATCTAATTAAGAAAAGGACACAAAGTGCTGGAGTATCTCAGTGGGTCAGGCAGCATCTCAGGAGAACATGGATAGGTGACATCTCGGGTCGAGACCCTTCTTCAGACTGATTATAGCTGTGGGGGAGACAAAGTCTGCCAAATGATACATCTATTCATGTCCTCCAGAGATGCTACCTGACTCGCTGAGTTACTCCAGCACTTTGTGTCTTTTTTGTAAACCAGCATCTACAGTTCCTTGTGTCTAAACCTAATTGAAACTTAGGAACGATTGTCAGTCCATTCCCTCCACAGATGCTGCCTGACCCACTGAGTTCCTCCAGCACTTTGTGTTTTGGTTCAGATTCCAGCATCTGCAGTTCCTGTGTCTCCAAACCAATTTGATTATTTGGCTCGAGACTTAAGGACAAAGATTTAGGAAAGATCAGAATTCTTTCATAACTGATGCCTTTAACTATATTCTCTTGTTTTGCACTGTGGTTAAAACAGTGCAGAGAGAAAACAATACTTTTATATTTTTGATGAGCTGCTTTCTTGAACCACTTCAGTCCTCCGAGTGAAGGGCCAAGGAAGTGCAATTGGCCAGGAAGTTCCAGGATATCTGGGCTGGCAGATTTGAGTTATAAGGAGAAGTTGGATAGGCTAGGTCTATTTTCTCTAGAGCGTAGGAGGCTGAAGGAAAACCTTCAATAGAGTCCCAGCCTATTCAACCTCTCCCTTTTGCTCAGACCCTCTAGCCCTGGCAACATCCTCATAAATCTTTTCTGTACCCTATCCAGCTTGGCAACATTTTACCTACAACATGGTGCCCAGAACTGAACACAATACTCTAAATTCGGCCTTACCAACGTCTTTTACAAGTGCAGCATGACTACCCAACTTCTATACTCAATATTCTGACTGATGAAGGCCAATGTGCCACCCTGTTTACCTGTGACTCCACCTTCAAGGAACCATGCACCTGCACTCCTAAATCCCTGTGCTCGACAACACTCCCCAGAGCCCTAACATTCACTGTGTAGGTCCAGCCTATCTTAGACTTCCCAAATACAACCCTTCACATTTCTCTGATCTTTGTGCACCTATCTGCCAATCAACCCCACCCTCACCTCCTCACCTCCTCACCTGTATTCATCCATCACTTCCCAGGCTTTCCAACTCTCTTCCAGATTTTCTCCCCCCCCTCCCCCCCCCCCCTCTATCCACACCACACCCCCTGCCCCCACCACAATCAGTCTGAAGAAGTGGAGTTTTGGTCGCCCATTACAGGAAGGATGTGGATACTTTGGAAAGAATGCAGAGGAGGTTTATTAGAATGAGGCCTGGATTAGAGTACTGGCTACAGAGAGAGTTTGGACAGACTTGGATTATTTTCTCTGGAATGCTGGAGGTTACGAGATACCGGATAGAAGTATATAAAATTATGAGAGGGATAGGTAGGGTAGAGAGTCAGAATCTCTTTTTCCCAGGACGGAAATATCAAATACTAGAGGGCATAGCATTAAGGTGAGAGGGGTAAAGTTTAATGGAGATGTGCAGGGCAAATGCTTTACACAGAGGGTGGTGAGTGCCTGGAATGCACTGCCGGGGATGATGGTTGAGGCAGATATGTTAATGGCATTCAAAGGATTTTTGTATAGGCACATGTATATCCAGGGAATGGAGGGATATGGGTTAGGTGCAGGCAGATAAGTGTTGGGTAGGAAGAAACTGCAGATGCAGGTTTACACCGAAGAAAGACACAAAATACTGGAGTAACTCAGCGGGACAGGGGCATCTCTGGATAGAAGGAATGGGTGACATTTCGGGTTGAAACCCTTCTTCAGACTGAGAGTTAGGGGAGAGGGTGACACAGAGATAAGGAAGTATAAGGTGTGAAAACGACACATCAAAGGGGATGGGGCTCAAGGAAAATGTAGAATAGATCATTGTCAGCTAGGAGAAGTAGACAACAAAGTATACAGAGAGAACATTTAATCAGCGGGGACAGTCAGACTGGTCAGAGAACTCGGAAGGGGGTGGGTGGAGAGAGAGGGAAAACAAGGGTTACTTGAAGTTTGTTGGGGTGTAAGCTGCCCAAGCAAAATATGAGGTGCTGCTCCTCCAATTTGCAGTGGAGAAGGCCCAGGACAGAAAGGTCAGTATGTGAATGGGAGGGGGAATTAAAGTGTTTAGCAACGGGGAGATCAGGTAGGTTTAGGCGGACTGAGCGAAGGCTTTCAGCGAAATGATCACCGTTGGTCTTTGCATCATGTTCGGCACAGACATTGTGGGCTCAAGGGTCTGTACATGTGCTGTATTGTTCCATGTTCTATGACCTGAAACCTAGCCTATCCATGTTTTCCAGACATGCTGCCTGAACCACTGAGTTACTCTAATATTTTGAGTATTTTTTAGAATAAAATTTGCTTTACTTGAAAAAAAAATCAGGCTACAATTGCACAATATGCTGAGCAGGAGAACAAAATGTATTTGACCAGTCGGATTACCAGTTGACACTTGCATTAACTTCTGGTTCAAAGAGTTTACTAGTGACCCAAATGATCTTTCAAAGGTTCTTTTGATAGGTTCATGGTTGCTGGTCAGTGGAGAGAGGAAGCAATTGCTACTCAGAGAGGAAGCAATTGCTATCAGATAACAGTCCCAAAAAGGCTTATTCGTAAATATTCCACAATAGTGCTTCTTTCCAAAGGAATAGATGCTCCAGCTTTTACTGTTATTCCTGAGCTTTTCCCATGCTTAGTTCTGTCGACCATTTGTTGCATAGTGATGTCTTAGTTCCATCCAGTGCTAAGGCGAGGAATTGCAGGAGGAGGGAGGGGCACTTGAACTGGCAGCAGGTTCCATGTAGGTTTTGGATATAGGGAGATCATGGGACTAAAGCTCAGAATAACAGTGCAGGTGGGTCTGAGGGGAAAGCAGAGCAAGGCACTGTACTCCGGTAAGCCGAATCCAGGCCAGGAAGCCACAGCCAACCTGCTGGAAGACCCAGGCCGTCTCTGAATGGAGAGAAAATATCCACAGGTGCTTTCTAACTATACCAGGAGAGCAGATGACCAAATTGTCAATGGTAGAAAGATAGCTCAGTTCAGTTCATTTCAGTTTAGTTTAGTTTAGAGACGTCGAGAATAAAGGAGGACCCGTCAGCAGCATAATCAAGGACTAGTCGCACCCTGGCCATTCCCTGTTCTCCCCTCTTCCTTCGGGCAAAAGGTATAGAAGTGTGAATACGCACACCTGCAGATTCAGGGACAGTTTTTGTCTATTTATACCCCCCCTTTTCAGACCCATTTCCAAACTGCCATTCCTGTCAAAAGTCATTGAAAAGGCAATTCTAAACCAATTAGTGCCCTACATACACCAAAACACCATCCTGGAAAGTTTCCAGTCAGGTTTCAGAGCCCACCACAGCACAGAGTCTGCCTTGTTGAAGGTACACAACGACCTCCTTCTCGCCATCGACAACGGCGACTGTGCAATCCTGCTCCTTCTCGACCTCAGCGCAGCGTTCGATACAATGGACCACACCATCCTTATTGACCGTCTCCGGTACACGGTTGGCATTGATGGCACTGCCCTGAGCTGGTTCGTTTCCTACCTCAAAGATAGGATTTTCGCCATCAACATAGGCAGTTATTCCTCTTCTCCAGCTAGCCTCTCCTGCGGAGTTCCACAAGGCTCCATCCTAGGCCCCATTCTCTTCTCTCTATACATGCTCCCCCTTGGCCAAATCATTCAAAGGCACGGCATTTCTTTCCACTGCTATGCCGATGACACACAGCTTTACCTTCCCCTGAAACCCAACAACCGGTCAAATTTAAACTGCCTCTTACTGCCTTGAGGACATAAAATGTTGGATGGCACAGAACTTCCTCCAATTAAACGAGAGCAAGTCTGAGGTCATCCTATTCGGCCCCCCCCGACTCCATCAAATCGATAACAGGCAGTCTTGGAAGCCTATCCTGCCTAGTCAAACCGCATGTCAAAAACCTCGGCGTGATATTTGACTCTGCATTAAAGTTTGACAAGCAAGTCAACGCTGTGGTAAAAGCCAGCTTCTTCCAACTTCGTACCAGCTAAAATCAAACCTTTCCTCCAATTCGACGACACTGAAAAAATAATTCACGCTTTCATTTCCTCCCGCCTAGACTACTGCAACTCCCTATACACTGGGATCAGCCAATCATCCCTGTCCCGCCTGCAACTGGTCCAAAACGCCGCAGCGAGACTCCTGAAGGGTACCCGTAAAAGGGACCACATCACGCCGATTCTGGCCTCTCTCCACTGGCTCCCTGTACGGTACAGAATCAACTTCAAGCTCCTCCTATTCACATATAAAGCCCTAAATGGACATCCCCCCCCCCCTACATCAAAAATCTTCTAACCCACCTCTCTAACTCCAGGTCCCTCAGGTCGGCCGACTTGGGGCTACTCACTATCCCGCGGTCTAGGCTTAAGCTCAGGGGTGACTGCGCTTTTGCGGTTGCAGCTCCTAGACTGTGGAACAGCATCCCTCTCCCCATCAGACCTGCCCCCTCCATCGACTCCTTTAAGTCCAGGCTCAAAACCTATTTCTACTCCCTAGCGTTTGAGGCCCATTGAGGAGGCGCTGTGAACTGTTTTGTATGTGCTGTTATGTTTGTGTGCTACTGTATGTTTCATTTTTTCCTTAGTACCTAAACAGATGTACAGCACTTTGGTCAACGTGGGTTGTTTTTAAATGTGCTATACAAATAAAATTGACTTGACTTGACTTGACTTGACCCCTTCTGGGCCATTCTTAGTCACGTGTGTGACCAAAAATGTAAAAAATTGTGGAATATATTTCTAATTCTGAAAGCATTACAGGTATATTGTTTTGTACTGTATATATGACTTATATATGTCGAAGTTTATCAAGTGAATTTTTTATATGTTACGCTAACAATGTTTGTTTAGAGTCAGAGGTCAAATATGACTGGTCACGTGTGTGATCTCATGAGGACACACACATGACCAGAATTAATTAACCTCTGACCGTAAAGAAACATTGTCAGCATAACATATAAAAATTTCACTTGATAAACTTTGACATATATAAGCCATATATACAGTACAAAACAATATACCTGTAATGTTTTCAGAATTAGAAGAGATGTATTCCACAATTTTTCACATTTTTGGTCACAAGTGACTAAGAATGGCCCTTCTTCAGACTCGTCTCAACCCAAAACGTCACCCATTCCTTCTCTCCAGAGACGCTGCCTGTCCCGCTGAGTTATTCCAGCTTTTTGTGTCTATCTTCGGTTTCAACCAGCATCTGCAGTTCCTTCTTACATCCTTCTTGTGAGTTTTGCTGTGTTCCCCTGTGACTATATTGCTTATAACAACTGCATAAATATTGCACATGCCAAAATTCCTTCCTTATTTTAGCTTTGATTGGCCTGGCGGTAAGATTTCTGTGGTTGCGATCTCAGGTGACTAAATGTTTAAGGCGTCTCCTTTAGTTACCAGAAAAAACAAAAGCATTTCTGGCATCCACCCGTGCACCACTCCCAGAAACTCTCTGTGGAATGAGAAACTTTGTAAGAATTGTATCAAATGCCTGACTTAAGTTGTCCAAAAATTAAATCCCTTACTATCTGATTGGCTCCCCGGGGGAACAAAGGTGGAAGGGCGAGGAGAGGACTCGGTTGCTAGGCGACCGAGGAAGGTGACAGCTGAAGGCCCACAGAATCCTGGGGCTTGCCTGAATCGGGCACCGCTCTTAACTAATGGACTGGACTTGGAAAATGGAGCCAAACATGGCATCTCTTGTATGTGGGCTCGATAGACAAATTTTTACAACTGCTAATCGGGGGTGGTATGGTGATACTCTACTTGACTGTTTCTCAGAAAAGAACACATGTGACAATACAGAAGTGTGAAAACACGCACCTCCAGAAATAGATCGAATAGATGCACAGTCTCTTGCCCAGAGTAGGGGAATCGAGGACCAGAGAACATAGTTTCAAGGTGAAGGGGAAAAGATTGAATAGGAATCCAAGGGGTAACTTTTTCACACAAAGGGTGGTGGGTGTATGGAACAAGCTGCCAGAGGAGGTAGTTGAGGCTGGGACTATCCCATCGTTTAAGAGGCAGACAGGTACATTGATAGGACAGGTGTAGGGATATATGGACCAAGCGCAAGCAATTTGGACTAGTGTAGCTGGGATATTGTTGGCCGGTGTGGGCAAGTGGGTCGAATGGCTTGTTTCCACACTGTATCACTCTATGACTCTATGACTTTAAGTAAAAGGGACTGGATTTAGTTCTGCAGATTATCAGGTAGCTGAGCCAAAGAATGCAGTCGGGTTTTTTTATGCATGACTCATAATTTATGTGAAAGACAAGAGGACAGGAGCGTTTGGGGAACACCCATACCCATTCGTCAGTAATCTAGTTAGTCCATCTTTGTCAGCAGTCCATCTTTGGGCTGCAGCCTCCCATTCCTCAGTAATTCCAGTGCACATCGAGATACCTATTAAACATTGTGAGAATTCCTGCCTTCACCACCTCCTCGGACAATTTATTCACAAGAGTCAAGAGTGTTTAATTATTACATGTACTGAAACAGAACAATGAAATTATTACTTGCAGCAGCATAACAGGTTTGCAAACACTCAACAGATAACATAATAAACAGAACAAACCCAATATAGTGCAAAACAAAACAGAGCTCGAAGTCCCTAGTGCAACCGAGGCAGTTTGTAGTTCGGCCTTTAGTTGGAGTTCATGGTGTTCAATAGCCTGATAGAAGTTGAGAAGAAGCTGTTCCTGAACCTGGACATTACAGTTTTGAAACATCTATACCTTCTTCCCGATGGTAGAAGTGAAATGAGAACGTGGCCAGGGTGGTGTGGGTCCTTGATGATGTTGGCTGCCTTTTGAGGCAGCTCCTCCTATAGAACCCTTCGATGGTGAGGACATCAGTACCCATGATGGACTGGGTAGTGTTCACCACATTTTCTAATCTCCTTCATTACTAATCATTTGCATTAACAACCACTTTACATAGAACAGCACAGCCCAGGAACAGGTCCTTTGGGCCACAATGTCTGTGCCAAAAATGATGTCAGGTTAAACTAATCTCCTCTGCCTACACATGATCCGTATCTGTAAGATCATTAGGTTCCATTGAGACAGGTCCTTGGGGTTTAATGCACAGATACTTTTATGAATTCACAGAGTCCATTACCCATAATAAGGTGAATCAAGAACCAGAGGACCGTAGTTTAAGGTGAGAGGGGAAAGATTTATTAGGAAACCAACAGGTAACTTTTTACACAAAGGGTGGTAGATATATGGAACGAGCTGCCAGAGGAAGTCGTTATGGCAGGTACAATAAAGCATTTAAACACCATTTGGATGGGTACATGGGAAGGAAAGGTGTGGGAGGATATGGGCCACATGTGGGCACGTGGGACTAACTTAGATGAGACATCTTGGTTGGCATAGATGGGCTGAAGAGTCTATTTCTATGCTGTGTGACTATGACAAGTCAGCGTTCATAATTAAAATTCATTACAAGAAGAGAATCCTACTGGGACTTAGAGGCCCAATCATTCATGGTGTTTTTTGGAACTTAAGCACACCGGTTTTGTTTCTTGCATGATCTACCTATGAAACTAAATGGACAATGTCAGGCATGGTTGCACAAAGGTTTTTATCAGCAAACTTAATAGCACACACTTGTTTCTTGGTCTGAAGATTCTGGGCTCGTATCCCACTTTAAAGATATGAGAATAACAATCGAGACTGATCAAAATGAAGAGTAGACCATGCTATTTGTTTAGCCAAAGCAATTGTTTGCCTTTTGGACGAATGTTAGGATTATATGGCATTATTTTTTTTAAAAAGGAAGGGAAGTCGAATGGCTTGTTTCCACACTGTATCACTCTATGACTCTATGACTTTAAGTAAAAGGGACTGGATTTAGTTCTGCAGATTATCAGGTAGCTGAGCCAAAGAATGCAGTCGGGTTTTTTTATGCATGACTCATAATTTATGTGAAAGACAAGAGGACAGGAGCGTTTGGGGAACACCCATACCCATTCGGCAGTAATCTAGTTAGTCCATCTTTGTCAGCAGTCCATCTTTGGGCTGCAGCCTCCCATTCCTCAGTAATTCCAGTGCACATCGAGATACCTATTAAACATTGTGAGAATTCCTGCCTTCACCACTTCCTCGGACAATTTATTCACAAGAGTCAAGAGTGTTTAATTATTACATGTACTGAAACAGAACAATGAAATTATTACTTGCAGCAGCATAACAGGTTTGCAAACACTCAACAGATAACATAATAAACAGAACAAACCCAATATAGTGCAAAACAAAACAGAGCTCGAAGCCCCTAGTGCAACCGAGGCAGTTTGTAGTTCGGCCTTTAGTTAGAGTTCATGGTGTTCAATAGCCTGATAGAAGTTGAGAAGAAGCTGTTCCTGAACCTGGACATTACAGTTTTGAAACATCTATACTTTCTTCCCGATGGTAGAAGTGAAATGAGAACGTGGCCAGGGTGGTGTGGGTCCTTGATGATGTTGGCTGCCTTTTGAGGCAGCTCCTCCTATAGAACCCTTCGATGGTGAGGTCATCAGTACCCATGATGGACTGGGTAGTGTTCACCACATTTTCTAATCTCCTTCATTCCTAGTCATTTGCATTAACAACCACTTTACATAGAACAGCACAGCACAGGAACAGGTCCTTTGGGCCACAATGTCTGTGCCAAAAATGATGTCAGGTTAAACTAATCTCCTCTGCCTACACATGATCCGTATCTGTAAGATCATTAGGTTCCATTGAGACAGGTCCTTGGGGTTTAAAGCACAGATACTTTTATGAATTCACAGAGTCCATTACCCATAATAAGGTGAATCAAGAACCAGAGGACCGTAGTTTAAGGTGAAAGGGGAAAGATTTATTAGGAAACCAACAGGTAACTTTTTACACAAAGGGGGGGTGGTAGATATATGGAACGAGCTGCCAGAGGAAGTCGTTATGGCAGGTACAATAAAGCATTTAAACATCATTTGGATGGGTACATGGGAAGGAAAGGTGTGGAAGGATATGGGCCACATGTGGGCACGTGGGACTAACTTAGATGAGACATCTTGGTTGGCATAGATGGGCTGAAGAGTCTATTTCTGTGCTGTGTGACTATGACAAGTCAGCGTTCATAATTAAAATTCATTACAAGAAGAGAATCCTACTGGGACTTAGAGGCCCAATCATTCATGGTGTTTTTTGGAACTTAAGCACACCGGTTTTGTTTCTTGCATGATCAACCTATGAAACTAAATGGACAATGTCAGGCATGGTTGCACAAAGGTTTTTATCAGCAAACTTAATAGCACACACTTGTTTCTTGGTCTGAAGATTCTGGGCTCGTATCCCACTTTAAAGATATGAGAATAACAATCGAGACTGATCAAAATGAAGAGTAGACCATGCTATTTGTTTAGCCAAAACAATTGTTTGCCTTTTGGACGAATGTTAGGATTATATGGCATTATTTTTTTTTTAAAGGAAGGGAAAGCACCTGTGGATATTTTCTCTCCATTCAGAGACGGGCTGGGTCTTCCAGAGGGTTGGCCGTGGCTTCCTGGGATCCTCCTTGCCGGGATTCGGCTTGCCGGAGTACAGTGCCGTGCTTGGCTTTCCCCTCAGACCCACCTGCACTGTGGTTATTCTGAGCTTTAGTCCCATGACCTCCCTATATCCAAGACCTACTTGGAACCTGCTGCCCGTTCAAGTGCCCCTCCCTCCTCCTGCATTTCCTCGCCTTAGCACTGGACGGAACTAAGACATCACTATGCAACAAATGGTCGACAGAACTAAGCATGGGAAAAGCTCAGGAATAACAGTAAAAACTGTTGCACCTATTCCTTTGGATAAAAGCACGATTGTGGAATATTTACGAATAAGCCTTGTTGGGGTTGTTATCTAACAGCCAAATCCCATCATAGTAGCAATTGCTGCCTCTCTCCACTGACCAGCAACCATGAACATATCAAAAGAACCTTTCAAAGTTCATTTGGGTCACTAGTAAATTCTTTGAACCAGAAGTTAACGCGTGTCAACTGGTAATCCGACTGGTCAAATAAATGTTGTTCTCCTGCTCAGCATATTGTGCAATTGTAGCCTGATTTTTTTTTAAAGTAAAGTAAATTTTATTCTAAAAAAGACACAAAGTATTAGAGTAACTCAGTGGTTCAGGCAGCATGTCTGGAAAACATGGATAGGCTAGGTTTCAGGTCATAGAACATGGAACAATACAGCACATGTACAGACCCTTGAGCCCACAATGTCTGTGCCGAACATGATGCAAAGACCAACGGTGATCATTTCGCTGAAAGCCTCCGCTCAGTCCGCCTAAACCTACCTGATCTCCTGGTTGCTAAACACTTTAATTCCCCCTCCCATTCACATACTGACCTTTCTGTCCTGGGCCTTCGCCACTGCAAATTGGAGGAGCAGCACCTCATATTTTGCTTGGGCAACTTACACCCCAACAGTATGAATATTAACTTCTCAAACTTCAAGTAACCCTTGTTTTCCCTCTCTCTCCACCCACCCCCTTCCTACTTCTCCGACCAGTCTGACTGTCCCCGCTGATTAATTGTTCTCTCTGTATACTTTATTGTCTACTTCTCCTAGCTGACAATGATCTATTCTACATTTTCCTTGAGCCGCATCCCCTTTGATGTGTTGTTTTCACACCTTATACTTCCTTATCTCTGTGTCACCCTCTCCCCTGACTCTCAGTCTGAAGAAGGGTCTCAACCCGAAATGTCACCCATTCCTTCTATCCAGAGATGCTGCCTGTCCCGCTGAGTTACTCCAGTATTTTGTGTCTTTCTTCGGTGTAAACCTGCATCTGCAGTTCCTTCCTACCCAACACTTATCTGCCTGCACCTAACCCATATCCCTCCATTCCCTGGATATACATGTGCCTATACAAAAATCCTTTGAATGCCATTAACATATCTGCCTCAACCATCATCCCCGGCAGTGCATTCCAGGCACTCACCACCCTCTGTGTAAAGCATTTGCCCTGCACATCTCCATTAAACTTTACCCCTCTCACCTTAATGCTATGCCCTCTAGTATTTGATATTTCCGTCCTGGGAAAAAGATTCTGACTCTCTACCCTACCTATCCCTCTTAATTTTATATACTTCTATCAGGTATCTCGTAACCTCCAGCGTTCCAGAGAAAATAATCCAAGTCTGTCCAAACTCTCTCTGTAGCCAGTACTCTAATCCAGGCCTCATTCTGGTAAACCTCCTCTGCATTCTTTCCAAAGTATCCACATCCTTCCTGTAATGGGCGACCAAAACTCCACATAATACTAAAATGTGACCTAATCAAAGTCCTATAAAGATGCATCACAACTTCCTGACTCTTAAACTCAATGCCCTGACCCATGAAAGTAAGCATACTCTATGTCTGGACCCTTCTTCAGGCTGATTGTGGTGGGGGGCAGGGGGAGTGAGGGGGTGGGGTGGGGGGGGGGGGGGGGTTGAGGGTGGGGAGAAAAGCTGGAAGAGAGGTGGAAAGCTTGGGAAGTGATGGATGGATACAGGTGAGGGTGGGGTTGATTGGCAGATAGGTGCACAAGGATCAGAGAAATGTGAGGTGTTGTATTTTAGACAATAGACAATAGACAATAGGTGCAGGAGTAGGCCATTCAGCCCTTCGAGCCAGCACCGCCATTCAATGCGATCATGGCTGATCACTATCAATCAGTACCCCGTTCCTGCTTTCTCCCCATACCCCCTCACTCCGCTATCCTTAAGAGCTCTATCCAGCTCTCTCTTGAAAGCATCCAACGAACTGGCCTCCACTGCCTTCTGAGGCAGAGAATTCCACACCTTCACCACCCTCTGACTGAAAAAGTTCTTCCTCATCTCCGTTCTAAATGGCCTACCCCTTATTCTCAAACTGTGGCCCCTTGTTCTGGACTCCCCCAACATTGGGAACATGTTATCTGCCTCTAATGTGTCCAATCCCCTAATTATCTTATATGTTTCAATAAGATCCCCCCTCATCCTTCTAAATTCCAGTGTATACAAGCCCAATCGCTCCAGCCTTTCAACATACGACAGTCCCGCCATTCCGGGAATTAATCTAGTGAACCTACGCTGCACGCCCTCCATAGCAAGAATATCCTTCCTCAAATTTGGAGACCAAAACTGCACACAGTACTCCAGGTGCGGTCTCACCAGGGCCCGGTACAACTGTAGAAGGACCTCTTTGCTCCTATACTCAACTCCTCTTGTTACGAAGGCCAACATTCCATTGGCTTTCTTCACTGCCTGCTGAACCTGCATGCTTCCTTTCATTGACTGATGCACTAGGACACCCAGATCTCGTTGAACTCCCCCTCCTCCTAACTTGACACCATTCAGATAATAATCTGCCTTTCTATTCTTACTTCCAAAGTGAATAACCTCACACTTATCTACATTAAACTGCATCTGCCATGTATCCGCCCACTCACACAACCTGTCCAGGTCACCCTGCAGCCTTATTGCATCTTCCTCACAATTCACACTACCCCCCAACTTAGTATCATCTGCAAATTTGCTAATGGTACTTTTAATCCCTTCGTCTAAGTCATTAATGTATATCGTAAATAGCTGGGGTCCCAGCACCGAACCTTGCGGTACCCCACTGGTCACTGCCTGCCATTCCGAAAGGGACCCATTTATCCCCACTCTTTGCTTTCTGTCTGTTAACCAATTTTCTATCCATGTCAGTACCCTACCCCCAATACCATGTGCCCTAATTTTGCCCACTAATCTCCTATGTGGGACCTTGTCGAAGGCTTTCTGAAAGTCGAGGTACACCACATCCACTGACTCTCCCTTGTCAATTTTCCTAGTTACATCCTCAAAAAATTCCAGTAGATTTGTCAAGCATGATTTCCCCTTCGTAAATCCATGCTGACTCGGAACGATCCCGTTACTGCTATCCAAATGCTCAGCAATTTCGTCTTTTATAATTGACTCCAGCATTTTCCCCACCACTGATGTCAGACTAACTGGTCTATAATTACCCGTTTTCTCTCTCCCTCCTTTCTTAAAAAGTGGGATAACATTTGCTATTCTCCAATCCACAGGAACTGATCCTGAATCTATAGAACATTGAAAAATGATCTCCAATGCTTCCACTATTTCTAGAGCCACCTCCTTAAGTACTCTGGGATGCAGACCATCAGGCCCTGGGGATTTATCAGCCTTCAGTCCCATCAGTCTACCCAAAACCATTTCCTGCCTAATGTGGATTTCCTTCAGTTCCTCCATCACCCTAGGTTCTCCAGCCCCTAGAACATTTGGGAGATTGTGTGTATCTTCCTCAGTGAAGACAGATCCAAAGTAACGGTTTAACTCGTCTGCCATTTCTTTGTTCCCCATAATAAATTCCCCTGCTTCTGTCTTCAAGGGACCCACATTTGCCTTGACTATTTTTTTCCTCTTCACGTACCTAAAAAAACTTTTGCTATCCTCCTTTATATTATTGGCTAGTTTACCCTCGTACCTCATCTTTTCTCCCCGTATTGCCTTTTTAGTTAACTTTTGTTGCTCTTTAAAAGAGTCCCAATCCTCTGTCTTCCCACTCTTCTTTGCTATGTTATACTTCCTCTCCTTAATTTTTATGCTGTCCCTGACTTCCCTTGTCAGCCACAGGTGTCTCTTACTCCCCTTAGAGTCTTTCCACCTCTTTGGAATAAATTGATCCTGCAACCTCTGCATTATTCCCAGGAATACCTGCCATTGCTGTTCTACCGTCTTCCCTGCTAGGGCCTCCTTCCAATCAATTTTGGCCAGCTCCCGCCTCATGCCTCTGTAATCCCCTTTGCTATACTGCAATACCGACACTTCCGATTTTCCCTTCTGCCTTTCCATTTGCAGAGTAAAACTTATCATGTTGTGATCACTGCCTCCTAATGGCTCTTTTACCTCTAGTCCCCTTACCAGATCAGGATCATTACACAACACTAAATCCAGAATTGCCTTCTCCCTGGTAGGCTCCAGTACAAGCTGTTCTAAGAATCCATCTCGAAGGCACTCTACAAACTCTCTTTCCTGGGGTCCATTTCCAACCTGATTTTCCCAGTCTACCTGCATGTTGAAATCTCCCATAACCACCGTAGCATTACATTTTTGACACGCCAATTTTATCTCCTGATTTAACTTGCACCCTAAGTCGAGGCTACTGTTTGGGGGCCTATAGATAACTCCCATTAGGGTCTTTTTACCCTTACAATTTCTCATTTCTATCCATACTGATTCAACATCTCCTGATTCTATGTCACCCCTTGCAAGGGAATGAATATCATTCCTTACCATCAGAGCAACCCCACCCCCTCTGCCCACCTGTCTGTCTTTTCTATACGTTGTGTACCCCTGAATATTCAGTTCCCAGCCCTGGTCCTCTTGTAGCCATGTCTCAGTGATCCCTACAACATCATACTTGCCCATGACTAACTGAGCCTCAAGCTCATCCACTTTATTTTTTATACTACGCGCATTTAAGTACAACACTTTAACTTCTGTATTTACCTCCCCTCTCACATCGTTCACAATTGGCCCTGCCCTTAATTTCTTTTCCGCTCTGGAACTTCTGTTCCCATTCTTCCTAGAGTCTTTTGCAATATCTCCTGTATTCCCTTTTACCTCATCTTCATATTCACAATTTGTTAACCCCTCCCCCCCACTACTTAGTTTAAAGCCACAGGTGTCACACTAGCAAACCTGCCTGCCAGAATGTTTGTCCCCCTGCTGTTAAGATGCAACCCGTCCCTTTTGTACAAGTCACCCCTAGCCCAGAAGAGATCCCAGTGGTCCAGAAATCTAAATCCCTGCTCTCTGCACCAGTCCCTCAGCCATAAATTCATACCCTCTATCTCTCTGTTCCTGGCCTCACCAGCACTAGGTACCGGTAGCAGTCCAGAGATAACTACCTTCGACGTCCTACTTCTCAGCGTTTTTCCCAACTCTCTAAACTCCCGCTGTAGCACCTCCTTCCTCTTCCGCCCGACGTCATTCGTGCCCACGTGCACAACGACTTCAGGTTGATCGCCTTCCCTCGCTAGGATTTTCTGAAGCCGGTCTGTGATGTGTTGAACCCTGGCACCAGGGAGGCAACAGACCATCCTCAAGTCCCTCCTGCTGCCACAGAATCTTCTATCCGTCCCTCGGACTATGGAGTCACCGACCACTACGGCTCTTCCAGACTTCGGTCTCCCCTGTCGTGTATCCTTGCCAACAGGTCCGCCACTCGGACTGGAAACGTCTTCTGCCCCGACAGTTCCCAAGAGGGTATACCTATTTGCAATAGGCACAGCCACTGGGGTCTCCTGTAGTCCACGTCCACTCCCCCCGGAAACAGTCTCCCACCTTCGCTCGACCTGGACCCTTGGCGTGACAGCCTCACAATAGGTCCTGTCGAGGAAACTCTCGCATTCCCGGATGGCCCTGAGGTCATCCAACTGCCTCTCCAACTCCACCACACGTCCCTTCAGGAGCTGCACCTGGACACAGTTCTTGCAGGTGTAGCTCCCAGAAGCTCCCGCGACGTCCCTGTCTTCCCACATCCTGCAGGAAACGCACCGCACCAACTTTTCCGCCATCACCTTGTGCCTATAACCAGCTCTGGCTTAAAACAATGGTATCCTCCTCACCTCAGCCTCCTCGCCGAAGACTCGCAGCCAAAGACTCGCACTTTTCTCACTGGGCACTTCCCTCACTGGGCTGCACCTGAACAGGGCTGCACCCTTTTGTGAGCCTTGCTTATATCACCAATTTAAATTGCCTGATAAATGACAGGACTCTGGGGAGTGTTGTAGAGCACAGGGATCTAGGAGTGCAGGTGCATGGTTCCTTGAAGGTGGAGTCGCAGGTAAACAGGGTGGTCAAAAAGGCTTTTGGCACATTGGCCTTCATCAATCAGAATATTGAGTATAGAAGTTGGGCAGTCATGTTGCAGTTGTATAAGACGATGGTAAGGCCGAATTTAGAGTATTGTGTTCAGTTCTGGGCACCATGTTATAGGTAAGATGTTGCCAAGCTGGAAAAGGTACAGAAAAGATTTACGAGGATGTTGCCAGGGCTAGAGGGTCTGAGCTGTAGGGGGAGGTCGAGTAAGCTGGGACTCTATTCCTTGGAGCGCATGAGGATATGGAGTGATCTTATAGAGGTGTATAAAATCATGAGAGGAATAGATCAGGTAGATGCACAGAGTCTCTTGCCCAGTGTAAGTGCATCGAGGACCAAAGGACATAGGTTTAGGGTGAAGGTGAAAATATTTGATAGGAATCTGAGGGGTAACCTTTACACACAAACGTTGGTGAGTGTATGGAACAAGCTGCCAGAGGAGGTAGTTGAGGCTGGGACTATCCCAACATTTAAAAAACAGTTAGACAGGTACATGGATAGGACAGCTTTGAAGTGCCTATTTCCACACTGTATCGCTCTATGACTATCAATCAATCAATCAATCAATTTATATTTCATATTTTTCATATTTCAGATACAGCGCGGAAACAGGCCTTTTCGGCCCACCAAGTCCGCACCGCCCAGTGATTCCCGCACACTAACACTATCTTATAGACACTAGGGACAATTTTTACATTTACCCAGTCAATTAACCTACATACCTGTACGTCTTTGGAATGTGGGAGGAAACCGAAGATCTCGGAGAAAACCCACGCAGGTCACGGGGAGAACGTACAAACTCCTTACAGTACAGCCCCCGTAGTCAGGATCGAACCTGAGTCTCCGGCGCTGCATTCGCTGTAAAGCAGCAACTCTACCGCTGCGCTACCGTGTCGCCCTATACTTTATTACAGACTCACGGTCCGGATAAAAGACAAGACATTACATAGAATAAATTACATACAAAAATTACATACATAAATTACATACAAAAGCACAATAAATTACATACAAAAGCACAATAAATTACATACAAAAGCACAATACATGGTTTAAAACCAAGAATAATAAAAAATCAGTGTCCTACAACGAGACAACTATACCAATGTCTCCACAGCTGGGATTGGTAACGTGTAGTGCTAAACCTTATGTTTGATAAGGCCACGATGATTTCATTTTCAGAGTCATTAATGAGATGGGAAGACAAGAAGTGTGAGGTGAGAACATAACAAAAAAAAAGGCTAACTTTATCGTGTCAGAATTCCAAGCATCTTTACCAATGCAGTTTGTTTGTTGTAGTGGAATTCTACTGTCTCAAGAGGAATTTTCTTTAAACAGCTTTGGGTAACATTTCTGTCATTGCAGATTTGTTGTGCAACAATACAACTTAAAATTATCTCTAGGACGAGATGGTGTGTTCAGGATTCTCTGCTGAGTTACCATTGCTAAGTGCCTCCATTAGTTTGCATTGCTATTTATAGTAACATGATGTGGTTGAATTAATTTCTGCCCTATTTGCTTTGGAGAATTACAGAAGCTTTTAAGTTACAGAGTCATAGAGTGATACAGTGTGGAAACAGGCCCTTCGGTCCACACCGGCCAACAATATCCCAGCTACACTAATCGCACTTGCCTGCGCTTGGTCCATATCCCTCCAAACCTGTCCTATCCATGTACTTGTCTAACTGTTTCTTAAACGATGGGATAGTCCCAGCCTCAACTACCTCCTCAGGCAGCTTGTTCCATATACCCACCGCCCTATGTGTGAAAAAGTTACTCCTCGGATTCCTATTCAATCTTTTCCCCTTCACCTTGAACCTATGTCCTCTGGACCTCGATTCCCCTACTCTGGGCAAGAGACTCTGTACATCTACCCGATCTATTCCTCTCAAGATTTTGTACACCTCTATAAGATCCCCCTCATCCTCCTGCGCTCCATGGAATAGAGACCCAGCCTACTCAACCTCTCCCTATAGCTCAAACCCTCTAGTTCTAGCAACATCCTCGTAAATCTTTTCTGAACCCTTTCAACCTTGACAATATCTTTCCTATAACATGATGCGCAGAAATGAAGAACAATATTCTAAATGCGGTCTCACCAATGTCTATACAATTGCAACATGACCTTACAACTTTTATACTAAATACTCTGACTGGAGAACATGGAGACTCATATCTGGAGAACATGGATAGTAAGGTTTTGGATTGGGACCCCTTTTCAGACCCTTCAGCATCCCTCATTCATTCATGGTGTTGCCAACTCTATTCCATCATAATGTCATCAAGGATAGCGAGAATCTGGAGGTGAGCGTTTTCACACTTCCATACGTCTTTCCTGGTGGAGATGGGAGAAGAGGGAGTGACCAGGGTGAAACTGGTCCTTGATTATGCAGGCGACCTTGCTGAGGCTGCGGGAAGTGTAAATGGAGTTAATGGAAGGGAGGTTGGTTTGCGTGATGGTCTAGGCAGCGCCCACAACTCTCTGCAATTTCTTGCAGTCTTGGATGGAGCTGTTCCCAAACCATGCTGTGATGTATCCTGATAAAATGCTTTCTACGGTATATCTGTAGAAGTTGGCGAGGGTCGTGGGGACATGCCAAACTTCCTAAGCCTTCTAAGGAACGTGTTCCTATCAGAGTGAAGGGTAAGAGTCTGGCAGAAGTGTGGAACCCTGGATGAGAAGAGATAATGAGGCTCTGGTCCAGAAAAAG
The DNA here is from genome assembly GCF_053455715.1 of Rhinoraja longicauda. Classification (NCBI taxonomy): domain Eukaryota; kingdom Metazoa; phylum Chordata; class Chondrichthyes; order Rajiformes; family Arhynchobatidae; genus Rhinoraja; species Rhinoraja longicauda. The sequence goes on along the minus strand of NC_135961.1, from coordinate 35,206,905 downwards.
GACAAAAACCTCATGTGGAGTCAACTGGGATCGTGAATCTCTTGAGGGATGTAGGGGTGTACTCAAGAGAGAAATATGGGGTGCAAAAGGGGGACAAGAGACACCTTTGACAGAGAATCCAAGAATAAAAGTTTGGATATTAATATATTACAGTATATTACAAACAAAAGAGTTACTTGGGAGAGAAAAAAAGCCCCTTAAAGATCAACAAAGTTGTCTATGTGTGGAGCCAAAGGAGTTGGGTGAGGTTTTAAATTAATATTTTTTGTCTATATTCACCGGAGAGAATACTTTAATGCTAGGAACTCAGGGAAGTTCGCAGTGATGTCTTGAGGAACAAAAATAGAACATAGAACAGCACAGCACAAGTACATGCCCTTTGGCCCACAAACATGATGTCGAGACCTTCTCTTATTTGCCTGCACATAATCCATATCCCTCCATTTCTTGCATATCATGTGCCTCATTGGAGAGTCATTGGAGAGATTCTTAGAGATAGGATTTACATGCATTTTGAAAGATAAGGACTGAGTAGGTTTGGACAGTGTAGCTTTGTGTGTGGGAAATCAGGACTTGTGAATTTGATTGGGTTTTTTGGGATTCTGGGTCTCTGGTGACGCGAGACAGCTGCTCTACCAGCTGCGCCACTGTGCCGCCCACCCCACCGATAAGGTGAACTGTCACAATCTTTTCCCCAGGGTTGGGTGGTCTAAAACTGGAGGGCATAGGTTTGTGAGAGGGGAACGACTTAAAAGGGACCTTGAGGGGCGCCCTGTGAGAGGGAGTGGATGCGAAAGCGGGATAACAAAGAACTAGTGCAAATGGATGATCAATGGTCAGTGTGGAATCGGTGGGCTGAAGGGTCTGTTTCCATGCTGAGTCTCTAAAATTAAAACTAGAGCTATGATCTTCATAGCTGTCTTGAGGGCACCATGTACTTCGAGCAAAGGGAACTCCATTGTGGACACGTGGAATATAGAGTTCGGAACGTGCAAGAGTCTTCCCTGAGATGTTTATTGGAACTGCCGTTCCAAATGTAACTTGCAACCTCTACTGATTGGTACCCCTGGGCTGCAGAATGTGCAGAGTGCTCGGAGGAGAGTACAACAATGGAAGACTGCACACACAACCTATAATTACTGGCGATGGACACAAAGTGCTGGAGTAACTCAGTGGGTCAGGCAGCATCTCTGGAAAAAAGGATGGGTGATGTTTCAGGTTGGGATCCATCTCCAATGTGAATAAGGATCCTAATCCAAAACATCACTCGTCTTTTTTCTCCAGGGATGCTGCCGGACCCGCTGAGTTACTCCAGCATTTTGTGTCTATCATTGGTATAAATCAGCATCTGCAATTCTTTGTTTTTGTAATTACTAGCATTGCCTTGCCAGCTCCCACCCTCTCCCCCAGGAACGCAGTGAGAATGCTGCCTGCAATCTGAGATCTGATCAATGCCTGCTGTCAATTTGTTTTTTTTAGCACCACGTCTCTTGTGAGATGGACACATTGCACAGCACTGAAACAAACAGGTGGAACAAGAAGAATGTGGGGGAGCGGGGGAAGAGTGTCGGTAGGATGCAGAGATACTATTTCAGTTGAATCACAAGACAAAAAGCCCAATGTTCTGCAGAACTACAATGTGTATTTTTCCCCTAAAATAAACTTTTTTTACGTTAAAAAATATAAGAACTGCAAAAACTCCTTAGACAATCTCCGTGTCTACATATTCAATGGTGTCATACTCAGTAATTTAGTTTGGTTTAGTTTAGTTTATAGACACAGCATGCAAACAGGCCACTCGGTCCACCGAATCCCCACCGACCAGTGGTCCCCTGTACACTAGTTCTATCCTACAGACCAGGGACAATTTACAGAAGCCAATTAATCTACAAACCGGTATGTCTTTGGAATGTGGGAGGAAACTGAACACCTAGAGAAAACCCACACGGTCACAGGGAAAACATACAAACTCCATGCAGACGGCACCCATAGTCAGTATCTTATTGAAACGTATAAGATTATTAAGGGGTTGGACACGTTAGAGGCAGGAAACATGTTCCCAATGTTCGGGAAGTCCAGAACAAGGGGCCACAGTTTAAGAATAAGGGGTAGGCTATTTAGAACTGAGATGAGGAAAAACTTTTTCAGTCAAAGAGTTGTGAATCTGTGGAATTCTCTGCCTCAGAAGGCAGTGGAGACCAATTCTTTGAATGCATTTTAGAGAGAGCTAGATAGAGCTCTTAAGGATAGCGGAGTCAGGGGGTATGGGGAGAAGGCAGGAACGGGGTACTAATTGAGAATGATCAGCCATGATCACATTGAATGGCGGTGCTGGCTCAAAGGGCCGAATGGCCTCCTCCTGCACCTATTGTCTATTGTCTATTGTTTATTAAACTCAGGTCTCCGGCGCTGTATCCTTGCCACTCATGTGGCCCCTCAGGTGATGTTCCTTCCCTGTTTGAGGGCTGGCCTCACAATATCAGCAGTGGAAGAACCCAAGACTGTGGTCCTACTCCTCAGAGCCTTGATATTAGCTGCACCAAGTTTAATTACGTACCTCAGAACGTACTCCTGCACTGGAGTGGGCCAGTTTGCAACATTCCCTGACAGACATTAAGTTTCCAATTTGATTTTGGTGTTGGTAAGATACCTTTCCAGCATCAAAAACTGTACACGTAATTAGGATCAGTTTCCTTTGATCCAAGCTGACAAAAAATTATGCCATTTTCTGATGTAGATTGGCAGATAAGCAAAGAACACCCAGATTTAACAGAAATAACAGAGGAACTTTTACTCGTGTTAAATAATTCTTTAGAGGAAGCCGTGGTATCAGGGAATTGGCAGGTGGGTAACTTTATGTGTTGTGGGAACTTTAGAACATAATATCGGCAGAAGCAAAGTCATTGAATCATACTGCACAGAAACAGGCCCTGCAGCACAAATCGTCCATGCTGACCAAAAATGCCCCATCTAAGCTAGTCCCATTTGCCCGCATTTGTCCCATATCCTGAAGATAAGAGTTGGTTTTGACATCGTGTTTGGTACAGATATTGTGGGCCGAATGGCCTTTTATTGTGCTGTACTGTTCTATCTCTCTAAACCTTTTCTATCCATGTATCCGTCCAAGTGTCTTTTCAATGTTGTTATAGTACCTGTCTCTGGCAACTCATTCCATACACCACACCCAATACAGAAATAAAAAAATCAATAATGAATATCCTCATGGATTTCAAAAGTAAAATTCTTGTTGGGGTACTGAAACATAGCCTGTTCATTTCCCCCCACAGATGCTGCCTGACCCGCTGAGTTACTTCAGCATTTTGTGTTTTGCTGTCATTCAATAAGATCTTTTCTAATATTTGTCTTCAGCCCCACATTGCTGCAATAAGCACCTACCCACTGATTACAACAAAAAAAATTAAATTGCAAAAATAAACCTCATTCAGATTTAAAAATATACACAAAACAAAATCTCTTCATACGTTCTCTATCAGTTCCAGCAAGACAAAAGAGATTGAGATTGACTTCAGGAAGCAAAACGGTACACACATCCCAGTATACATTGATGGCGCCGAACTAGAGGTAGTCAATAGCTTCAAGTTCTTTTGAATAAATATCTCCAGCAATTTGTCCTGTCCTAGCCACATTGAAACAATGGTCAAGAAAGCACACCAACGCCTCTACTTCCTTAGAAGGCTTAGGAGGTTCAGCATGTCCTCAACAACCCTCACCAACTTCTACAGATGTGCTGTAGAAAGCATTTTGTCGGGATGTATCGTAGCATGGTTTGGGAACAGCACCATCCAAAACCGTAAGAAATTGCAGAGTTTTGTGGACGTAACCCAGACCATCACGTATACCAATCTCCCTCCATTGTCTCCATCTAAACTTCACGCTGCCTCAGCAACGTCACCAGCATAATCTAGTATTAGTGTCATCCTGGCCGCTCACTCTTCTTCCCTCTCCCATCAGGCAAGATGTACAGAAGTTTGAAAATGCATACCTCCAGATTCTTGCTATCCTTGATGAAATTCTGAAGGAATAGACTTGACAACACCTTGAATGAATAAGGGATGATGAAATTTTGAAAAGCATACCTCCAGATTCAGGGACAGTTTCTTCCCGGCTGTTATCAGGCAACTGAACCATTCTGTCAACAACTAGCGAGCAGTTCTTACCATCTACCTCATTGGAGACCTTTGAACTATCTTTAATCAGACTTTACTGGACTTTATCTTGCACTAAATATTATTCCCTTTATCCTGTATCTGTACATTGCGGACGGCTTGATTGTAATCATGTATAGTCTTTTCTTTGACTGAACAGCATGCAACAGAAAAACTTTTGACTGTACCATCGTATATGTGACAATATTAACTAAACTAAAACTAATATTCAATAATCTCATACTCAGTACCGTTTACACTTATCTTTAAACAAAATACCCCCTGCTACTCACAGTGATCTCAAATCCCCCTGCTACTCACAGTGATCTCAAATCCCCCTGCTACTCACAGTGATCTCAAATCCCCCTGCTACTCACAGTGATCCCAAATACCCCTGCTACTCACAGTGATCCCAAATAATGATCAAGGGAAATGCAGCTATCTGATCCCTGTCCCCCTTTCGAACCTGGCACTGTTCCGGCTTGTGGGACTCAGTTACCCTAACCACGAGGGAGTGTAGAAACAATTGTTTATTTAACTTGCTTTGGGCCAGAAATTTGCCTATCAGGCACTTTGTAAATTATTCACTCTGGCAATGTTATTGCAGAGCTCAATAAGCTTTGCTAAAGTGAACACAGGAAAAGAAGGAGGAAGTAGGCAAAGATATGTTGTGTTTCCAGGCTGCCTATGTTGTGTTGAATTGCTCAGTGACTAAACCAGTGTATGCGTCCAGGCCCCTCCTTGAGGGGATTTTAAAACACACCTGCCCAGTGTACTTTCTGATAAACCTGTCTGATGACTTTTGCAGTTGATAGAGACAACGGGTGTAGAGCGTCACTGTTCCTGTACACCTGCTACACTGAGAGGAGAAGCAACAAAGAAGCTGTGGAGAATGAAGACACTTTTCTCTGAACACACCGAATGATATCTTGTACTTCAGGGGAACATTGATTCCACTTCAGTCAGTAACTACTAAAGCATCAAGACATAGCTGGCAGGTGAGTGGTCTTTTCTTGTGAATGTGCAGAAAAATAGTTTAAAAAAATCTTAACTTAGGACAGTTTTAGTTCTGGCTTGGGCTTAGTACCAGACTGATTGAACCACGTCATTTGGTGGGCTGCCTATAAACTTGCCTAGGTTTATCTATCAGATCCCTCTGCCAAAGTTTGGATGGGGATTTAATATTGCAAATTGAAATGGTGATCTGGCTGTACAGAAATTCTACAAAATACTGGAGTAACTCAGCAGGTCAGGCAGCATCTCTGGAGAACTTGGATAGCCGATGTTTCGGGTTGGGACCCTTCTTCAGACAGAAATTAGTTAATTGTCAATTGATTTAGATAGAAAGCAAATAATCTTGAAAAAGGATTCCGACCCAAGATGTCACCTAGAGGTGCTGCCTGCCCGCTGAGTTACTCTGACACTTTATGTCTTTTTTCTCTAAATAATCCTGTATGTCTTCACTAAGCAATCAGTTTTGATCTTGATTGCATTACAAAACTATCAAAGACTGTCAAAATTGTTTTATGGTAGGGTAAATTTCACTGTCTTACATAGAAACATAGAAATATAGAAAATAGGTGCAGGAGGAGGCCATTCGTCCCTTCGAGCCAGCACCACCATTCATTGTGATTATGGCTGATCATCCACAACCAGTAACCTGTGTCCAACTTCTCCCCATATCCTCTGATTCCACTAGCCCCCAGAGCTCTATCTAACTCTCTCTTAAATTCTTCCAGTGACTTGGCCTCCACTACCCTCCATGGCACAGAATTCCACAAATTCAAAATTCTGGGTGAAAAAGTTCCTTCTCACTTCAGTTTTAAATGGCCTCCCCTTTATTCTAAGACTGTGGCCCCTGGTTCTGGACTCATCCAACATTGGGAACACTTTTCCTGCATCTAGCTTGTCCAGTCCTTTTATAATTTTACATGTTTCTATAATGTCTTGTACTAATTGGGGAGACAAGGTGTATTTAAACTTATCACATGTGTAAATAATTGTGGCCAAGAGGTCGAGTAATATATTGTTAAACTAACAAACTACTCAGTGTTACTTAGTACAACTGAGTACTAAAGACAAGTACTTAACACTTTGTTTCTATTCCTCTTGAGTCTGCCAATTTGATCCTTGAGCATCCTCAGGTAGATGAAAAATGTGTTCTCTAGATATCAATGTGTTAGTGACACAAAAAATCAGAAAGAATTTCACTCTTTCAATTTGGAGTAAAATCACAAAAGTATACACAGCTTACAATTTCGACAGAAAATTACTACCTTTGGAAGTAGCGGCACTTTTTATGGCATCATCAATGCACACATTGACAGATTCTTGATTAGTACCGGGGTCAGTTTATGGGGAGTAGGCAGGAGAATGGGGTTGAGAGGGAAAGATAGATCAGCCATGATTGAATGGCGGAGTAGACTTGATGAGCCGAATGGCCTAATTCTGCTCCCAAAATTTATGAACTTATGAACAACAACCAGAAGTTTATACCATACGCCAAATGTGGCAGAGTTGCTTCCTCACAGCGCCGGAGACCCAGGTTCAATCCTGACTACGGATGCTGTTTGTACGGAGTTTGTATATTCTCCCTGTGACCATGTAGATTTTCCCCGGGTGCTCCAGTTTCCTCTTACATTCCAAAGACGTATAGGTCTGTAGGTTAATTAGCTTCAGTAAAAAAAATGGTAAAGTTTTCCTAGTGTGTGGTGTGTGCTCATGTAATGGGGATCGCTGGTCGGTGCGGACTCGGTGGGCTGAAGGGCCTATTTCCACGCTGTATCTTTAAATTAAATTAAACTCAGCAGATCTGGCAGCATCTCTGGAGGACATGGATAGGTGACGTTTCGTTTTGAGACCCTTTTTCTGACTCGCTGGATCACACTAGCACTTTGTGTCCTCCGCAGTTTCTCATTTCTACATTCTTCTGTACAAATTGGCTAGTTTTGAGACAAAGAGCGATTGAAAAGTTATAGCACCATTAATAAAATGAACGTGAAACAAAAATAATCTGGATAAGTATAGGGATACTTAAAATTCAGACTTCTGGAATAGGCCAGGAAACAATAAAACCAACCTGAGGGTGAACCGATACATGCCATTCCTTTTACAGTTAAAAAATAGCACACCTACCCAAAGCAACCAACACACACACGCGCGTGCATGCGCGCACGCACACACACACACACAAGCACACGAACTTTAAGTCAAGTATTCCTGTTCCATCACCTGGGGCATAGCTTAACTAGCTGGCCAAGCGTGACTGCTTCTTCATCTACATCCTGGCTTCTTTTATGAAACAGGATATTTAGCATAAACTCTCTGACCCCAGTGGATAAAGGCAAAGGGAATTGGACTAAGTGGATTTAGGCCAATAATCTTGATGGATGAGTATAGGAAAGCCTAAGAGTGCTGGAGGACCGTAAATGGATCAATTGTAATCATGTATTGTCTTTCTGCTGACTGGTTATCATGCAACAAAAGCTTTTCACTGTACCTCGGTACACATGACAATAAACGAAACTGAACTGAACTCAGCAGGTCAGGCAATATCTGTGGAGAGAATATCCAGGTGACGTTTCGGGTTGGGACCCCTCTTCAGACCCGAAGGGTCTGCCCTGCTACCTGCAAACTGACTTCCCCATGTACATACATAACTATAGATATACATGTGATAGTGATGTGGTAACTCAATATACATGTGATGTGGTAACTCAAATTTCACTGTAGCTTAATTGGTACATAAATTGATCTTGAGATCTTGAAATCTTGATAGGGTACTTTGTAGGTCTGATAGAGAATGACTTTGATAATTAAATCGTTTTTTAACTGGTTTGGCAAGTAGCAGCATTGGTTAGGACACAACCTTTGCCTGAAGTGCTGAATGCCCTTCTGCAATTTGGTTCCCTTGTGAATGTTATGAGCAGAGCAGAATGTGCAGCTACTATTAATTTGCATGTTGGAGGCATAAGGGCCTGGAGATGCTGGAAACTTGAGCAAAACACAAAGTGCTGGATGAATTTGGCAGGCTAGGCAGCATTTGAGGAGGGAATGGACCCTTCTGTAGAAGGGTCCCGACCTGAAACATCGCCTGTCTGTTTTCTCCTGACCCTGATGCTGCCTGACCCGTTGAGTTCCTCCAGCACTTTGTTTTTGACTAAAGTGCAGATTGCCTGCTATTGACAACAAATCTCTTTGTCGAGTTCGACTTTGCGTTCGCAGTCAGTTGGATGACAATAATCAGAGACGGCACAGACTTTACCTGTTAGTTTATTAGAGATCTCGTGGACAGGTTTCTAAAAGCACACACAGAGTTGCGGACTCCGGGGCCAGTGGAAACGTGTCACACCAGCCCCTAGAATTAAGCCCCTTTTATCCCCCAAAACCGCAGAATTCACAGTTATTTACAAGTATCACAACCAATCAATATTGGAATTAAGTCAGTTTTCCCTTATACGGCCGAGTGTTGGAACAAAGTCAGTTTTCCCATATAAGGTTCTAACATGCTATTGTTCAAGGTTTAGTCGGCGTCTGTTTATTGTTTATGTTCTTTATACATTGTGTTTTTCTCCTCTGAAGATGAGCTGGAACATTCAGCGGTTTGGGCTACTGATTACTACTAGCTTTAGCAAGCTCAGCATTTTTGTGATTACGTAGCCTCAAGCAGGTGTGTGAGAAAGAGAGAGCCTCAAGCATGTGCTTTAACCTAGCACACAATGCTGCAAAGCCCATGCGGAGTCTAGTGGCTGAAGCAAAGAAAAAGGACAGATCTCCACATCTTCTCCATATCTTTTGTTTCATAACAATTGTAGCCCCCTAACGATATTAGCTTTAATAATAACAAAGTTATAATTGGGTTTTAACTTTGAAATTGGAATTAATATTGCTTTATTATTCATAGAATCATACAGTGTGGAAATAGGCCCTTTGGCCCAACTTGTCCACACTGACCATCATGCCCCATCTACACTAGTCCCATCTGCCTGCATTTGGCCCATATTCCTCGAAACCTGTCTTATCCATGTACCTGTCTAAACACTTCTTAAACATTGCAACAGTCCCTGCCTCAACCACCTCCTCCAGCAGCTCGTTCCCTACACCATCACCCTTTGTGTGAAAAAGTTACCCCTGCAGATTCCTACAGAGAAAATGCAGATTAAAAAGTGCATGTTACAAGAAGTGTGTACGCCGTAATGAGGTAGATTGGGAGGTCAAGAATTCACCCGCAGCTTATGAGAGGCCCATTCAAGAGTCTGATAACAGTGGGAAATAAGTTTTTCTTGAATCTGGAGGTGTGTGTTATCACACTTTTGTATCTTTTGCCTAATAGGAAAGGGTAGAAGAACCAATGACCAGGGTGGGATTGGTTCTTGATTACGTTGCCTGTTTTCCCGAGGCAGCAAGAAGTGTAAAGGAAATCTTTAGACTTTCGAGAGACAATGCGGAAACAGGCCCTTTGGTACACCGGGTCCGCTCTGACCAGCGATCACCCTGTACACTGGCTCTCTCCTACAGACTAGGGATAATTTCCATTTTTACAGGAGCCAATTAACCTCCAAACATGTACATCTTTGAAGTGTGTGAGGAAACCAGAGCATCTGGAGAAAACTCACGGGGTTACATGGAGAATGCGCAAACTATGTACAGACAGCACTCATAGTCAGGATCGAAGATCGTGAGGGGCCTTGATCAGGTGGATGCGCTAAAAATGTTTCCAATGATCGGGGAGACCAGAACTAGGGGGCATAGTCTTAGAATAAGAGAGGGCTCTTTTAAAACTGAGATAAGGAGAAACTTCTTCACTCAGAGGGTGGTTACTCTGTGGAATTCGCTGCCTCAGGGAGCTGTGGATGCAGGAACGTTAAATAAATTTAAAACAGAAATAGATTGTTTTTTAATAGACAAGGGAATTAGGGGTTACGGGGAGCGGGAAGTGGACAAGAGCTATGGTTAGTATAGTAAGACCTGAGTAATCTCCTGGACAAGTTTCGATCGCCTAGCTTGGGGTCGGAGAGGAATTTCACGGATTTTTTTCCCAAATTGGCCTGGGTTTTTATCCGGTTTTTCGCCTCTCCCAGGAGATCACACGGTTCTTTTGGGTGGGAAGAAGGGCGATAGTGGGAAGGGGGTTGGGGTAGGATCAGCCATGGTCATATTGAATGGTGGAGCGGGCTCGAGGGGCCGGTTGGCCTACTCCTGCTCCTATTTTCTTCTGTTCTTGTGTTCTTGTGAACTCGGGTCTCTGGTGCTGTAGGCCAGCAACTCTACCATTGTGCCACTGTGCCACCCATTTGTGTTTAAAGTAAAGACTGGAGTAACTCAGCAGGTCAGGAAGCATCCCAGGAGAACATGGATAGGGGATGTTTCGGTTCGGGGCCATTATGGACATGGCTGCTTTCACAATTCGCTGCAAATTTTTAGCGGTCTTGGACAGTGCTGTACCAACTGTGATGTATCCAGATCGGTTGCTTCCTGTGGTACATCTGTAGAAATTAGTAGGATTAGTTGGAGACATGCTGAATTTCCTTTGCCTTCTGCGGAAGTAGAGGCATTGACGTGCTTTCTTGGCAGTAAGTGCAGATAATATTCAGATGGTTTCTTTGCAAAAAAATCCATAGACATGATCAATCTACAGAAACTGTTGATGCTTTGTCTAATTAGTGGGAGGGAATATATTGGATAGAAAGCTTTGCCACCAAAGGCAACCAAAACTGGTTGGAAGGGAAGAAACAGAGTTGGAACAAAGGGCTGTTTTCAGTGCAGTTGGTAATAATATCTAATGGAATCCAAACTTCAGGTAATGTCAAAATTAGAGTCATTTCTAATTATCTTGAAAGCCAAAGAAAACTGGAAGAAGATGTGTATAAGAGAATTGTTAAATGGACAAAAAGTGGCAGATGCCAATTAGATTGCCATCAAAATAGGAAAAACAAATAAGACAAATGTCAGAAATTTGTATTGGTAAAGCACATATTAAACTTTAAGCAGACAACAGTAGGACATGGCACTCCTTAGCTTCACAGAACTGGAAGGGTGCTCAGATAATAGATTTACTTGGAAGGTTCCTGGGATAAAGAAACATAAAATTGTGAGGTAGATTCCATAAATCAATAAAAATGAGAACATAGGATGTCAAACAGGAGAGCACAAGAACAGGTCTTTCAGTCCGCAATGTCTGTTCTGAACATGATGCCAAGACCACTTCTTATCTGCCAGCACATACCAAACATTCCATTCCCTGTTTCTCCATATGCCTATCCAAAAGTCTCTTAAATATCACTATCGTATCTACCTCAACCCCAACCCTGGGGAAAAAAACTGACCGCCCACCTTATCTACAACACTGGTAACTTTATAAATCTCAATAAGGTCACCTTCACTCCAGGAAAAACAGTTACAGCCTATCCGATCTCTCATTATGACTCAAGCCCTCCAGTCCAGGCAATATTCTTATGAATATCTTCTGCACCTTCTCTAGCTTAATCACATCCTTCCAATAATATGGTGACCAGAACTGTATACAATATTCCAGGTAACATGATGCCCCAACTTTTGTACTCAAAGCCCTGTCAAGGCGAGCATGTCATAAGCCTTCTTCATCATTCTGTCTACTTGTATCACCATTTTCAGGGAACTATTTACTTGTAACCCTTTCTGCTCTACAACACTCGCCAGGGCCCTTTCATTTACTGAGTTTGTCCTGTCTTGGTTTCACTTTCTAAAATTCATCATTTTGCATTGGTCTGAGTTAAATTCCATTTGCCAATCCTTGTGCTCTTTTCCCAGTTGATTTTGATCCTGTTGTAGGCACTTCTTCATGTCCACCACACCTCCAATGTTGGTGTCATTCACAAACTTACTTGTCATACGTGCTATGTTCTCTTACTAATCATCAATATATAGGACAAAACAACAGTGGATCAAGCACAGATCAATACGGCATACCGCTGATCACAGGCTGGTTACAATCTGAAAAACTACCCTCTGTCTCATTCTACCAAGCCAATTTTGTAACCAATTGGTCAGCTCACCCTGAATTCCATGTAATCTGACCTCCTATGTGGGATCTTGCCAAAGGTCTCGCTAAGGAATGATGTGGGTGAAGGCATGAAAAGAGAGATGAATCTTTTATGGCACTTAAGATCTTGATCTTGTCACAAGGCACTTTACAACAATTTTGGAAGTGTAGTCATCATTATGGATAGGACAGGTTTAGAGGGATATGGGCCAAACACAGGTAGGTGGGACTATAGATGGGACACATTGGTCGGTGTGGGCAAGTTGGGCCAAAGGGCCTGTTTTCACGCTGTATGACTCTATTATGGTAGCCAGTTTCTAAATTAAAAGGGGCTGCTCGTCATTATTCCCTTTTACATCAAATGTAATCTTACAAATTGAAAAGAGAACGAGGGTAGATAAAATAGAATAGATCAGTTTATTTAGAAAGTAGGGTCTACATGCTCAACCCATTTAAGTCTGCAGAGAGGAAGATAATGCCAAAATAAAAAGGTTGAAGGATTTGAAAAGTCCATGTAAAATACTTACTTTTTAATTGCCCTTTTAAAAATGTGTTTGTTTTTCCAATTCATGATTGATACTGTGAACTATTCTATGTATGTTATAACATAATTATTTGTTGATAAAGGAAATTGAGGATGGATTTTGAAAAGATAATTGTTATGATTAATAGAGTAATTTGGGAGTTGTGAGTTAGTTAAATGACTCCACCCTCTGTCCACACCTCACTCTGGTATGTAGTTTGGATTTGCGGCTGGTGTAACAACAGTGCAGCTCATAAAACCAACACTGAGCAAGAGATCGTCCTGTAACTAATGTGCAAATTTGCCCTGACCATGGAAACCTTTGGACCTTGGCTTTCTCGCCTTAATTCTCTGCCTTTTGGCTTGTGTAAAGGCAGCAAAGTTGAACCTTACCACAGAAAATAATAAATTGGAGCAAGTGAGCTAATTAGCCCGTCGAGACTGCTCTTTATTCAATAAGAACAGTTATATAATATTTCAATACTACTTTCCGCAGTTTGCCCATATTCCTTGGTTCCTACAATATTGAATAATCTATTTCTCCCTCTCTTAAATATGCTCAATGACTGACAATTGACAGTGGGGTACAAAAAACATTCGAAGGATTCACAATCCAATGAGTTAAGACATTTCTCTTCATCACTATATATTCTCTTCATCACTATATATTTGGTACCTTACTCTGACATATTCACAAAGTCACAAAATCAGAGCACAAAGTGGTGGAGGAACTCAGTGGGCGTCAGGCAGCATCTGGGGACGGAACGGACAGGCGCCATTTTGGGTCTTCAGACCTTCCCAAACGGTGCTTGTGCATTTCCTCCCCAGATGTTGCTCGACCCACTGAATTCCTCCAGCACTTTGTGTTTTGCTCAAGATTCCAGCATCTGCAGTCACTTGTGCCTTCATAGAAATATAGAATGGTTTTAGTTTTAGCAGCATGGAAACAGGCCATTAAGCCCAACGAGTCCATGCCGACCAGAATCACCCATTCTCTAGTTCTATTCTACCCACAAGGGGCAATTTACAGAAGCCAATTACCTGCAAACCTGCACGTTTTTGGAGTGTGCGAAGAAACCGGAGAACCTGCAGACAGCACCCGTAGTCAGGACTGGTGGGCCAAATCCAGTTCTCTGGCGCTGTGAGACAGCAACTCTATCGCTGCGCCACTGTGCTGCCCCAAAGTTATGGCGCAGAAAATCATGTTGCAGCTTTATAGGACTTTGTTTAGGCCACATTTGGAGTATTGCAAACAGTTCTGGTCGCCCAATTACAGGAAAAAAGGTGAAGGCTTTGGAAGGGTGCAGAGAAAGTTTACCAGAATGATGCCTGGATTATCTACAAGGAGCAGTTAGATAGACTTGGATTGTTGCGGGGAGGCCTGATAGAAGTACATAAAATTATGAAAGTTCTTGACAGGGTAGACAGTCAGTACATTTATCCTAGGATGGAAAAATGAATGACAAGAGGGCATAGTTTTAAGGAGAATGAAAAGTTTAAAGGAGATGCGTGGGGCAAGTTTTTTACAGAGAGGGTGGCGAATGCCTGGAGCACGCTGCCAGGGTAGTGATGGAGGCAAATATGATGGTGGCGTTCAAGAGTTTTAGATAGGCACATGGATATGTAAGGAATAGAGGGATATGTATCACATGCAGGCAGAGGAGATTAATTTAACTTGACCATGTTCGGTATGGACATTGTGGTCTGAATAGCCTGTTCCTGCTCTGTATTATTATATGTTTATTAAAGTTCAGCATGATTTCCCTACATTTAAACACCAATATCCAATTGATAAATTGATACTTTTGCAAGCTTTATTAACTTATTTCTCAACCTGATCTGCCACTGTATTGTCTGGTCATCTACCTGTAGGGGTGGTGGTTGATGGCACTTAAGAGATTTTGGATAGGCACATGGATATGCAAGGAATGAAGGAATATGGATTATGTGCAGGCAGATGAGTTGGTCTTAGATCACGTTCGGCACAGCCCTTGTGGGCTGAAGGGCCTGTTCTTATGCTGTACTGTTCTGTGTTTTCACCACTGTTGACTTTACCTAGTCTTACTTTAACTCACTAAAAGTTTCCAGCTTTTAATCTAACACTAACTTGTATCACCTGTGGCCCTTTGGAAGCGCTCTTTATATTAAAATACCAAACCTCCAGCCCTGAACACGAAGCAGTTGTACAGGGCCCTAGTGAGACCTCACCTGGAGTACTGCAGTTGTACAGGGCCCTAGTGAGACCTCACCTGGAGTTCTGTGTGCAGTTTTGGTCTCCAAATTTGAGGAAGGATATTCTTGCTATTGAGGATGTGCAGCGTAGGTTTACTAGGTTAATTCCCGGAATGACGGGACTGTCATATGTTGAAAGACTGGAGCGACTAGGTTTGTATACACTGGAATTTAGAAGGATGAGAGGAGATCTTATCGAAACATATAAGATTAGTAAGGGGTTGGACATGTTAGAGGCAGGAAACATGTTCCCAATGTTGGGGGAGTCCAGAACAAGGGGCCACAGTTTAAGAATAAGGGGTAGGCCATTTAGAACTGAGATGAGGAAAAACTTTTTCAGTCAGAGTTGTGAATCTGTGGAATTCTTTGCCTCAGAAGGCACTGGAGGCCAATTCTCTGAATGCATTCAAGAGAGAGCTGGATAGAGCTCTTAAGGATAGCGGAGTCAGAGGGTATGGGGAGAAGGCAGGAACAGGGTACTGATTGAGAATGATCAGTCATGATCACATTGAATGGCGGTGCTGGCTCGAAGGGCCGAATGGCCTCCTCCTGCACCTATTGTCTATTGTCTATTGTCTAAGATCTAGATGCCCCTCTGGTGAATAATAAAGTGATTGCTGCACCATTGATTGTCCTGTCTGTCAGGTGAGATTTTAGATTTACAAACAGTGCAGAAACAAGCCCTTTGGCCCACCAAGATCCCCCAACCAGCGATCACCCCATATACTAACCTACACACACTAGGGACAATTTATTTTAAAATTTACCGAAGCCAATTACATGTACATGTACAAAATGTACATCTTTGGAGTAAGGGAGGAAACTGGAGCACCTGAAGAAAACCCAGGCAGTCACAGGGGGAAACGTACAAGCTCTGTACTGGCAGCACCGGTAGTAAGGATCGAACCCAGGTCTCTGCCGCTGTAAGGCAGCAACTCTACTGCTGTACCGCAACATTAAATTAGGTGCTGCTTAATCTATCAGATCAATGTAAGTGATCTTATGGTATGGTATTGAAGAACAGAGGAGTTGTCTCTGATATTTAGGCCAAAACTAACCCTTAAGGCAACGTTACAATAATATAATTTGCTTTTTATCACAGTTATTTGCAGGAGCTTAGTGTTCAAATTATTTATAGCATTTACATAGACAATAAGTGCAGGAGTAGGCCGTTCGACCCTTCAAGCCAGCACCGCCATTCAATGTGATTATGGCTGATCATCCACAATCAGTAACCCGTGCCTGCCTTCTCCCCATACTCCTTGATTCCGCTTGCTCTAACTCTAGCTAACTCTCAATGAATGCAATTCAGAAGTACCTCATTAGTTGTCAATTCTTTGGGCATCCTAGTTGGAATTATTATGTTCAAGTAATTTTATCTTTCCTCTGGATTCTGCCCTAAGCTGTTTCTTGAGAGGCTGTAATGTTGCCACCTTCCAAGGTGTGGTGATTGTTCAGATATGTAGGACATCCAGCAGGATCAGGTAATTCATCAACTTTGTTTTGGTTACTCCCTTTAATGAAAACTTGTATGAAGGAATTCCAGTTCAAGGGGCTCTGTGGATTTCAGCCTCATTAACATCTCCAGAACCATTTCCTAACCCACACTAATTTCTGTATGTTCCTCATTCTAAGCATATTTTTGGTTCTCCACAAATTCTGGGGTGTTTTTCTGCCTTCTATCATGCAATTACCAATCATTAACTTGATCTCTTTATTGCCCATTATAAATTCTCTTGCCTCTGCATGTAAGAAACCCAAATTTAATTCTGTTTCATTTTATATATTTTAATATATATATCTTTTGGTGATTTTCTTATCAGCTTTATATTTTCTCTTGTTATCAATATCTTGATCATCCTCTATGGAATTTAACTGTACTTCCAATGCTCAGCTTTGCTATGGGACAGGGTGGCATGGAGGTGCCGCTGGTAGAGGCCTAGGTTCGATCCTGACCTTGGGTGCCTTCTGTGCGGAGTTTGCAAGTTCTCCCCATGACCGCGTGGGTTTGCTCTGGGTACCACATCCCAAAAACATGCGGGTTTGTAGGTTAATCAGCTTGTGCAAATTGCCCCTAGTGTGTTGGAAGAGGATGAGTGGGATAATACAGAACTAGTGTGAACAAGTGATCCATGGTTGGCATGGACTCAGTGGGCCGAAGGACCAGTTTCCATGCTGTAGCTCTAAACTAAACTAAACAGTATCTAAGAAGACAGTAATGTTGGAATCCAGATTTAAAGCAAGATGCTAACTGTTAATGATTAAATTCCCTAGTTGCCACAGTGAGACATGGACACGTGCCTCTGATTATTTGATTTGTAATAAACTGCTTGGGTACCATAGCCAAGTCCACAATGATTTACCTTAAATATTATTTATAACATCTAAAATATAACCAATTACTTACTCAGTAATATTGGTCAGGATCCCACAAGGACTTCTCAGCCCCATACCTCAATAAAGCATCAGTCCAAACAAGGACAAATGTGTTGAATTTCAGAGAGCAGGTATTTCAAACCTTGCACTGAACGTGTTCTTGAGATGCCCTGGTAAAAATTATACCAATGGGAATTTTGTTAGGGGTGGGGGCAGTGGAGGGTATGGGGGCGGTGCGGGGAATGCAGGAGGGTGGAAGACTACTCATGGACTTAACACAAAGGGTTTTGGTTGTTGGGAGTCAATAATCTCCACCTCAAGATATCATTGTTAGAAATGAGTATTTACTGAATTGTGAAAGGCCTGAATAGAGTGGATGTGGAGAGGGTATTTCCACTGGTGGGAGAGTCTAGGACCAGAGGGCATAGCCTCAGAATAAAAGGACGTACCTTTAGAAAGGAGATGAGGAGGAATTTCTTTCGTCAGAGAGTGGTGAATCTATGGAATTCATTGCCATAGACGGCTGTGGAGGCCATCATTGGGTATTTTAAAAAAGGAGATTGACAGTTTCTTGATTAGTAAGGGTGTCAAAGGTTATGGGGAGAAGGCAGGAGAATGGGATTGAGAGGGAAATAGAGATCAGCCATGATTGAATGGCAGAGTAGACTCAATAGGTCGAATTACCTAATTCTGCTCCGATGATTTATGACCATGAAACCTTTCGGGCAGTATCCTGAGAAATTATGAACTGCCAAGAAGGTGAGGCATACCAACCTTTGCAAAGGTGCACAGGAAATATAACTATAGTATGTTGCGTAGGCTCTTGAAGTCAAAAACTTTGCGGTGGTTTTCCTGGTCTCTTGCTCAAGGACCTACTGAATGCATCTTGCACAGTCAGCTTCTGAGTCCAGTGCATCAGAGAAATATCTAAAACTGCAATTGCATTCACCTATTTCATGCAAAAAAGTATTCCCCACCTTGCTCACTTTGGATATGATACGATACGATACGATAGAACTTTCTTTATCCTTGGAGCGAAATTGGTCTGCCAGCCGTCATAAAACACAAGATACATTAAATATGAAATTGAAGTGATGAGTGGAAAGTCCAGGATTAGGGATATACAGATTGGTGGGGGGGAGGGGAAGTCTGTCTACTGCACGACAGAAGGGGGAGGAGTTGTACAGTTTGATAGCCACAGGGAAAAAGGATCTCCTGTGGTGCTCTGTGCTGCATTTTGGTGGAACCAGTTTGTTGCTGAAGGTGCTCCTCAGGTTGACCAGGGTGTCATGGAGGGGGTGAGCTGTATTGTCCAAGATGCTCCGCAGTTTAAGAAAGATCCTCCCCTTCAAAACCACCTCCAATGAATCCAACTCCTCCCCAGGACAGAGCCAGCCTTCCTGATGAGTTTGTTAATTCTGTTGGTGTCACCCTGCTACCCCAGCACAAGAAGATGACACTGGCTACCACCGATTCGTAGAACATCTGCAGCATCTTACTGCAGATCTTGAAAGAGCGGAGCCTCCTCAGAAAGCACAGATGGCTCTGACCCTTCTTGTACAGTGCCTCAGCATTCCTGGGCCAGTCCAGTTTACTATCCAGGTAAACTCCAAGGTACTTGTACTCCTTGGTAAACTGCACATTCACACCCTTGATGGAGACAGGGGACAGGGGCGTTCCTCTCCTCTTAAAGTCCACCACTAACTCCTTAGTCTCGTCGGTGTTGAGCTGCAGGTGATTCAGCCCACACCACTCAACAAAGTCGTTGACTACACTTCTGTATTCAGCTTCCCTCCCCTCACTGATGCAGCCCACAGATGCAGAGTCATCTGAAAAGTTCTGCAGGTGGCAGGAGTACGAGTTATATCTGAAGACCCCAGTAAATTAACTTCTACCACCAGTTGGCAAAAAGCAGTAAAACCACGAGGATGGCCCTCTAGTACGTCAGAGTTCAGGAAGAGAGTCAAGAGTGTTCAATTGTCATATGCACCAAAACGAAACAATGAAATTCTTAATTGCAGTAGCAAAACAGGTCTGTAAGCACAGTTATGGATAGATAACATAATAAAGCAAACTAAAAGAGTTCAGTAAATTAAAAAAAACAATATTATTGCAACACAAAACAAAAGTCCAAAGTCCATATTGCACCCAGGACAGTTTAGTTGGTATTTGTAGAATTAAATACCTGATGATTGTTGGGAAGAAGCTGTTTCTGAACCTGGAGTCATGGTACTCAGATTCCTTGAATTAGAATGGATTTAGAAAAAGGATGAAAATAGAGAAACTTGTCATTGTATCTGCCCTTTCACATTCCTTACAGAATGTCCCAGTATTTGTGAAAACCAATGATTTGCATTTTTTAAATTGCGATGATGGAGACATGGAAAATAATTCAGGAACATGGTAAACCCTTGACGGAGGCTCCCAGATGCAACAATTGATCTGGGTTGCTATTTCAATAAGGTTGATTAAGGGATAAATATTGGCTGGAACACGAAGGAGAACTCCACTGGCCTTCTTCCAAAATAGTGCAACGGGATCTTCACCATCTACTTGCGGGAAGATTGTTCCCGATGTTGGGGAAGTCCAGAACCAGGGGTCACAGCTTAAGGATGAGGGGGAAGTCTTTTAGGACCGAGATGAGAAAACATTTCTTCACACAGAGAGTGGTGAGTCTGTGGAATTCTCTGCCACAGAAGGTAGTTGAGGCCAGTACATTGGCTATATTTAAGAGGGAGTTAGATGTGGCCCTTGTGGCTAAAGGGATCAGGGGGTATGGAGAGAAGGCAGGTACAGGTTACTGAGCTGGATGATCAGCCATGATCATATTGAATGGCGGTGCAGGCTCGAAGGGCCGAATGGCCTACTCCTGCACTTATTTTCTATGTTTCTATGTTTCTATGTTTCTATGTTTACTTGAGAGATCAGACAGGACCTCAATTTATTCCAGATCCAAAAGATGACCTCTCGGAAAGTGCAGCATTCTTTCAGTATTGCTTTGAAATATCAATCCAGACCCTTGTCCTCATATCTTTGAAGGGTTTCTGAATCAAGAATCTTCTGACTTTAGTGGATCACCATCAATTGATAGAGTCTAGACTGAGGT
The DNA here is from genome assembly GCF_053455715.1 of Rhinoraja longicauda. Taxonomy (NCBI): domain Eukaryota; kingdom Metazoa; phylum Chordata; class Chondrichthyes; order Rajiformes; family Arhynchobatidae; genus Rhinoraja; species Rhinoraja longicauda. The sequence goes on along the minus strand of NC_135961.1, from coordinate 35,186,482 downwards.
CGTTTTAGTTCCATTTACTTAAGGTTTAGGTTTATTATTGTCACGTGTACTGAGGTACAATGGAAAACCTTGTTTTACATGCTATCTAAACAGATCAGATATGTCAGAATCAAGTAGATACAATGTTCAAACTCAAGTATAACAGATAGAGCAAAGAGGAAGATAGAGAATGCAAAATATAGTTCTCAACTGTAGCGCAACACTTCCATGGACATAAAAAACCATTGAATCATTAAACTAAAGTCCAATGTCCATAATAGGGTAGAGGTGAATCGGACAGTACCCTAGCCTATGGAAGGACCATTCAGAAGCCTGATAACCGAGGGAGAGAAGCTGTTCCCAAAAAATTATTCCTTATTATAAATCAATAAGATGAACCCCAAATATTAGTTCCACCTGAACCCAGAAAGTCTGATCAGTGGACACAAGTGGAAATCCTGTGACTGGTTGGTTTAGAACTGCTGTTTGAGAAAAGGTCTTTACTCAATAAGGACAATAATCTGCCAGTGAAGTAAGCAAAAAAAATTGATTAAATGCTACGATGGAGAATTAGTCTACTAAACAGGTGAATTTCCATGGTTGAATGGTCTTCTCTCATCCATGAATGTCTGCTTCCTTTATTAGAACTCGGAGGAGAATCAAGTCAAGTAGCAAAGTGCCAGTGTGCAGTACAATCAGGTATTTCAGACTCTGCCATTTGATGATCTCCCAACAAAACAAACAAGACTTGCTCTGCATGTTGATGTAGGGTGGGAAAGAATGTTGTAAATCCCATTACACAGGCCCCATTCTTCTCTTTTAACAAACAATCTCATATCCCTTTCAGCAAAACTAGATTATGTGCCAATCCTTTTACTTCTTTATTAGCAGTTGCATAGAATTGAGGAGGTCCACAAGTGTGTTTATTGTACCGATTGATAGGTTTTGCAATAGGATAATTATATTTTCTTGATTGAGCACTATGAAAAAAGAAAATTGGGGAAGGACAGTGAACAGAGGGCATACTATTTTCTAGGTCAATGGCGTTTTAGCAATCGTTTTCAATTTTCTTTTTCATAGTGCATATTTATGCTAATTGTTCCATTCTGTCAGATACATCATTGGAACAGAGAATTATAGAGTCATTCAGTGTGGAAACAGGCTTTTCAGCCCAACTTGTACATGCTGACCAAGATAACCCTGCCTTTCCGATGATTGTTCATTAACTTATTGAGCCATTGTGAAAATAGAAGCATGATATAATTTAAAGATTTAAGAACAAATGTATTTGAAACTATACATTCTTCAATGCCTCAATGAATATGGGTGCGTTAACTACTGACTGCAATAGGCGAATCCTAAAGGTGGGCTTGGCCATGATCTCTGAGAAATCTGCAGCAACATTTTATGTCAAGTACCCATGTGAAGTATAGAGACTGAGGTTTTGGACATCCCATTCTTTCAACATGCAGCAAGTTCTGCCCTCAATAGTCTGCCCAATGGCTACATGCGCAACATCCTTTCACGGCATAAAGAAGTGTTTCTCCCTGTTGCTAGCATATTCGAAAATGGATAGTACAGAGAGGGCTCCAGGATATGAATCACTGCCCTTTGGCCCCTATAGTGTTGCTCCTGCAAATCTATCCAAATGACCAGTGGGAGAGAAAACCTGGTGGGAATGGGAAAGGAACATTGGAGACTTAAAATTAGAAATTGTTCATACGACACTGTATCTATGTCAACCTACGCTATTCCAATTTTCCAGAGAATATTCAAGATTTCAAGATTTCAAGATCAATTTATTGTCACATGTACCAATTAAGGTACAGTGAAATTTGAATTGAATCTTGAATCTTGGTGATGTATATTGAACAGATGAAAGTTGTTATTGTTTACATTCTGAAATCTTTTAAAAGAGATAAGGATGTATTTGTGTAGTGCAAAATATTACCAGAACCAGAATTTCCTATCTCTAAATATACCGAGAGCCTGTGTATTTGCATTTAATTGCCAGCAAGCCTTTGTCAGTGTAGTACTGCCTCCCAGTGGGCCAATGATGCATAACACTGCTTGGAACAGAGATGGCCAAGATGCTACCCATTCATAGAAACATAGAAACATAGAAAATAGGTGCAGGAGTAGGCCATTCGGCCCTTCGAACCTGCACCGCCATTCAATATGATCATGGCTGATCATCCAACTCAGTATCCCGTACCTGCCTTCTCTCCATACCCCCTGATCCCTTTAGCCACAAGGGCCACATCTAACTCCCTCTTAAATATAGCCAATGAACTGGCCTCAACTACCTTCTATGGCAGAGAATTCCACAGATTCACCACTCTCTGTGTGAAAAAAGAGAGTGTGAAAAAAGAGAAAAAAGAGAAAAAAAAAGAAATCCTGAATTCTTTCAGGATTCTCTACTCCTGGCTAATTTAACATTCCCACGATGATAGTTATAATCCGGTGTTAAATTTCTTTTCATCAAATGTAAATTATTTCTCTCTATAGGCTGTTTATGTTGGAATGCATTGTTATCAAAATAGCAAAACCTGACTACTAAAAACCAGCATAACCTAATATATGGATAGGTTAATGGAAGTGAAGTTAATGTGCATCTCAGATTTCTTTTTGGAAATCCTCAATTGTATTTGTAAGTGTGCTTCGATTGGCAAGGATGTCGAGAGTTGTGGGGAGAAGGCAGGAGAATGGGGTTGAGAGGGAAAAACAAATCAGCCATGATTGAATGGCGTTGTAGACTTGAGGGCCGGATGGCCTAATTCTGCTCCTATAACTTATGAACATGTAAGTTGGTAGGATTTAAATCAACAATAATGCAGGGAGAATCAGAGTTCTTACTATCCATTGTGGAGCAGACATAACTCAGGACATTTAGAATGAAATAATAAAAGATAGAAGCAAGGAACTGCATATGCTGGTTTACACAAAAGGGGCACAAAGTGCTGGAGCACCTCAGTGGGTCTCTCTGGAGACCATGATTTTTTGGGGTTGGGACCCTTCTTCAGACTTCTTCACCTTTAATAAAAAGATGTCTTGATAGGAACAGCAGATGCAGAACTAAAGTGTGCTGATTTTAAATTAATGTGTTTGCAGGAAATCTAGAGGTCAGATTTTGATTTATCCAACAGCAATGGATTTACAGCAAATACAATGCATCAAACTGCCAGACCATGTTCAGTTCACAAGTGATATCCCCAACAGGCAAATACCTCCCTGATAATCAGCATTTAGTCTTTAAAGAAACATCATAAAGTACCAGCAGGCATTTGGTATTTGTGGAATGGATCAGTGGCTTTGGAAACATAAGGAAGTTGATAGCAAAATTAAATAAGATAATGTGTTAAAAGTTTCAAAATAATATGGACAAGATTTTCATTCTGCATTTCTGTTTTCAAGGATATATGTTGGAAAAGAATCGACTGAGATGATAAAATGGTATGTATCGTTTACAAGACACTACTAAACTACCTTAATATTATTGATGATATCGTTGTGTTATTTGCCTGAAAATTCTGGTACTCTCTATGATTCATACACTCACACACTGCATTTTTCAGCAAATGTCTCTCGGAGTTATATTTCCACCCATTTATTAATGATTGAAAAATGTACCTTACAAAATGGTCACAATAATGAGAGCTCTCCTTCACTGGCATGCTATGACTGCATTGTTTGTTCTATATATTTAACCGCTGCAGCAACTCCTCAAGGCTGTTTCAACCACAATTCCCACAGTATTGGTCTCTGAGCAGGACCAGCGACGTTGATGCAAGGGTGCTGCACTGCCTCTGGTTTCAACTGTAAATCACTCACCGTTTTAGGTTGGATGCTTATTGTTGCCTCTTCATGGTTGATAGGTTTGAAATTGATTATTGATGTATTGCTGTCACATGCACTAAGGTACAGTGAAAAGCACTGTTTGCATGCTATCCAGTCAAATCATACCATACATGAGTACAATCAAATCATGCACAAGTATAATAGGTGGTGCAAAGAGAAAAATAACAGAGTGCATAGTAGAGTGTTTATAGCATTGTAGCGACAGAGAAAGTGTAGATTAAAAAAAGTACAAGGCCTGCAACGAAGAAGTTTGGAAGATCAGGACTACACCCTAGTTTATGGGAGGACCATTCAGTCATCTGATAACAGCGTGGGAAGTGGCTGTACCTGAATCTCGTGGCATATGCTTTCAAGCTCTTGTATCCTCTGCCCGACAGGATGGGAAAAGGAATGACTGAGGTGAAAATGGACCTTTATTATTTTAGCTGCTTTCCCAAGACAGCATGGAGAAGGAGTTGATGATGAGGAGTGGGGGGGGGGGGGGGGGGGGGGGGGGAGGGGGCAGGGGGGGAAGGGGGGAGGGGGGGAGGGGGGAGGGGGGAGGAGGCTTCGGTGCCACTGAAGCTGACTGGAGGATGTATACAACATCACTATGTTTCATTTTTTCCTTAGTACCTAATCAGATGTACAGCACTTTGGTCAACGTGGGTTGTTTTTAAATGTGCTATACAAATAAAATTGACTTGACTTGACTTGACTTCCTGAAGTCAATAACTAGCTCCTTCATCTTGCTGAGATTCAAGGAGAGTGTGTTGGCTTGACACCATGTTATTAAGCTCTCCATCTCCTTTCTATACCTGGTCTTATCATGGTTCAAGATCAGAGCCACTATGTTCATGCAAATGTGTAAGTGGAGTGAGAGCTATATTTGGCCACACAGTTGTGCGTGTATAGGGAGTAGAGTAAGAGGCTGAGAATGCATCCTTGTGGAGCACCAGTGTGGAGGATGTTCTGTCGCCAATCTTCACTGAATATAGTCTATGGCTCAGGGAGTCAAGAATCCAGTTGCCATTCAGGAGGCACTGAAAGCATTGATATCAAATTCACAAATTAAACAGAATGAGATGTCAGAATAGAAGTATTATTTCTATAGGCACAGGTAATGAGGAGGATAGGTAAAGAAGTACGCAATTTGTAGATAATTTTCCCCTTCCCATCTCTATACTCCAAATCATTCACACCAAAGTGAGATTTGAAGTGTGAATTGTGGTGGGAGAGAGAGATTTTTCCCTTTTGAACTGTAAAAAATACATATTTTTTCTTAAGATGAATGGATGAATGGTTTCACTTTAAAAGGATCACTGCAGGCACTTACATCGATATTTCCTTTTAAACTAGAATTTCAGCATGGACAGAAACACGTCAGTGGTTCTCCCCAGCAGTGAAATAGCTCTCTCTGATGAACTTACCCTGACTGATTCACCTGGTGGAGGGGTTATCATTAAAGACATACAGCAAGACTCCCAGGTTGCAAAAGTTGGCACCCTGAAGAAAGGTAATTGTTCTTAATTATATATAATCCGCTTGCTCCATTTTCCTCCTTGAAATATATTTCAAGACTTTGATATTTAGAGAAATTTAGTACATGGTAATACCACTCAAATATATTTAACCAAAATTTACCATTATTATTTTGTAGGTGATGAACTGAATTCAGTAACAATACATTTTGACGATCTAAACAGTAAGGAGGTTGGCAAAATATTGAAATATACAGAACCATACAAAACAAGTCTAAAATTGAATACAAAAAGTGAACTCAAAAGTCCAACTTATGGATACAAAAGTTCTTACATGGTAAAGATTCTTATTTACTTTTGATTTATACATATATTCAGTTTAGGAATAAATTATTTACATCCTTTAACACACCTAAGTTCTGTATTTACATCAAAATGGCTCTCTGTCTTTTCAGGGAAGCAGTGATGAAACTTACTTAAAGTTGTACAACAGCAAGATCAAGCCCCATCTTAAGCCAGCAAAACCGAGTGTGGATGCAGGTGGTCTGACTGTTAATGGAATTACACCTTTAATTGATGCAAGGAGACCCAAGATTTCTTCTGAATTTGACATGAACCTAAAGGCTTCACCAACTATTGGTTTGAAAACCCCAATAGACATCAATGGACCACATGGTAAAATACAAATGCCTGATGTTAAAGCTTCAACTCCGAAGATTGGAGGAGGATTGATAACCTCGGATATTAATGTTGAATCACCAAGAGGGGCCATTAAGATGCCAGGCAATGACTTCAAAGGTCCAAGTTTTAAAATGCCATCAGCACATTTATCTGGGATTGAGACTACATCTCCGAAAGGGGATTTTGATGTCAATCTGCCAAACGCAGAACTACCTGCACCAACGTTTAAAATGTCATCACCGGATTTACAAGGACCAAATGTTTCAGCATTGGACACAAACTTTAACCTGAAAGCACCTAATGTCCAAGGTAACAATGAATTTTCTCCAAAATAACATCACATATCCTTACACTCCTATTTTGCATTAAATTCATGTAATGAAGGAATAAAAGCAAAATAATTGCAAAGAGATTTGCCATGAGTCACTGTAGCCAAATAGACAATACATTCAGGAAGGCTGGTTGTACAACACATCTTAAATCTTCAATGCATTGAAGACACCTTCTTCAAGCGGTATTCAGCAACAAAAGATCTTATGTGGATTTGGATGGTGATCTTCCAAAACATTATTTTTTAATGTATTATATTATAATGAATGTATTACTACGAAAGGACAAAGAAAGATGCAGAATATGATTTAGACTTTTAGATTGAAATTGTTGATTTGGAATAGTCAATATTTATATTTGTATCACCAAGAAACTAAACTACGGTATCAGGGGGTTAAGGTAAATTCTGAAATTCAAGTTGGCATTATGGCCGAAGCTAATTACCAGTTAACATTACGATTCCAAATTAATCTTTCCCTCAATGGTTGGATGTGTTACATCAATTCCAAAGCCTTTTATTGAACCATAGCTGATCTATTCATCACATAGACATTCAGGAATGTAAAATTTGTCTACCCATTCAAATTTAGGATCAAGGGAACATGTAGAACTTCAATACCACACTGAAAATGACCAGCTAATTTATGAGTTCAAATGTTTAAGAGTAGGTAAGAAGTCATAAACACAACAGCTATTGATATGATGCGCCTAAGGTATATTTAGCAATTAATACGAACAATGAACTATCATTATACCATCTTCCCATTGAAAAAAATGATAATTAGCAGGATGATTTATAAGGGAGGTAATGTGGCCCCTTATAATGTGATTATGTGAGGGATAACTAGTCTGCAAAGCTGCATTCTTCACCATCCTGTAGACATCTCAGGGAAAATGATCATCAAGATCTTAGTCATTGCATAAATATACCAATATTAAATAGCTCCAAAATTAAATGTTCCCCTACAAATAAGAATAAATAGAATTGTGCCTAATCTTTATTTTCAGCAGAAGGTGCAATTTGTAGGTTCTAAATTTTAAAGTCAGGATAAAATGAACACCAAATTAGATATAATGCATATATCTAATGGCTGATCCTTAGCTGCAGGTGATACAGCAGAGAAACTATGTCATTTAAATAAATAACCATGAGTGTGCAAATGAGGGCGGCACGGTAGCGCAGCGGTAGAGTTGCTGCTTTACAGCGAATGTAGCACCGGAGACTCAGGTTCGATCCTGACTACGGGTGCTGCACTGTAAGGAGTTTGTACGTTCTCCCCGTGACCTGCGTGGGTTTTCTCTGAGATCTTCGGTTTCCTCCCACACACCAAAGACGTACAGGTATGTAGGTTAATTGGCTGGGTAAATGTAAAAAAAAAAAATTAAAAAATTGTCCCTAGTGGGTGTAGGATAGTGTTAATGTACGGGGATCGCTGGGCGGCACGGACTTGGAGGGCCGAAAAGGCCTGTTTCCGGCTGTATATATATGATATGATGATATGATAATTGCAAAATAATGGCATAGAACATGTGCTTTAACTGCGAAACAAAGCCATAATGTTAAAAATGCCCTTCATTAACATGATAAAAAAATGTTTCCATTTCAGGTGTCGGCCTCAATTTATCATCACCGAATATAGATCTTGAAGCTCCAAACTTTCAAACTTCAAACATTGATATAAGTGCTCCGAAGGTTGGTACAGAAGGAAAATTAAGGATCCCAAAATTTAAAAAATCTGCATTTTCACTCAACGGAAATGATCCAAAAGGGCCTGAACTAGATGTATCCATACCAGGGGTGAAGACAGACATAAAGACTCCTGATATGGACCTTAATGGAGGAGTAGATCTTCCTGAAGCAAAGGGGAAATGGAATATGCCGAGCTTGCAAATGCCCTCCTTTGGATTGTCTGGAACCAGAGGACCAAATGTGGATTTTGATGGTTCAATAAAAGCACCCAGAGTTGACGTGTCAGCCCCAAAACCTAAGGGGAATTTTGAATCTCCACATGTTGACTTGAAACTTCCAAAGGGAGAATTAGATGCAAACTTGCCAGATGCAGAACTCAATGGAGGAAAGTTTAAGTTACCAGGAGTAAACTGGCCTGGCAATAAATTGCCATTGTCACGTCCTGATAATGGACTGAAGCTATCAAAAGGTCACATAGATCTTTCTGTTCCAGACCTTAAGGGAGATATCAAAGGTCCCAGCCTCGATCTCAAAGGACCAAATGTTGACCTCAATACTCCAAGTGTTGATATTCCTGATGCAAAGTCAAAGTTTAAAATGCCAAATATGGCTTCCTTTGGTATGTCAGGACCAAAAGCCCCATATCTGGATGTTGATGGTTCTGTGAAAGTCCCTGGTATCGACGTGTCAGCTCCAAATATTAACGGAAATTTTGAATCACCAAATGTGGACTTAAAACTTCCAAAGGGCGACCTTGATATCAACATGCCCTATGCAGAAATTAAGAAACCAAAATTTAAAATGCCAAACTTTAGCATGCCAAGTTCAAATTTGTCAATGCCAGACACCAACCTGAATTTAAAAGCACCAACAATGACAGGCGATTTTGATGCAAAACTGAAGAAACCCAATTTAGACATTTCTGGAATTAAGGGACCTGATATGAACTTTGGCGGTAATCTTAAAATTCCGAATGAAGACATTTCATCTCCTGACCTTAAAGCGGGATTTGGATCTGCAGGAATAGGTTTTAAAAAGCCGCAAATCAATGCAGATTACGATATGCCTGACATGAACCTTGATGTTCCTGAGGTAAAACTGAAAGGCAAAGGCATAAAGAAACCTTCACTCAACATGTCTGCAGGAAACGTTTCAGTTCCTGATGTGGACCTAAACTTATCAGCACCAAATGTAGACCTTGCTGCCCCAAAATTACAAGGAGATTACAATGGGCCAAACATTGATTTAAAATCTCCAAAGATTGATGGCAGTGGTGCAGAAGGAAAATTTAAGTTCCCAAAATTTAAAAAACCTACTTTTACACTCTCCAGAAATAAACCAAAAGGGCCTGAAGTGGACGTGCCAAATGTAAAGGCAGATATAAAGTCTCCTGATATGGACCTTAACGGAGGAGTGGATCTCCCTGAAGCAAAGGGGAAATGGAAAATGCCCAGCTGGCATCTGCCCTCCTTTGGGTTTTCTGGATCCAAAGGACCAGATGTGGATTTTGATGGTTCATTAAAAGCACCTGGTATTGATGTGTCTGCCCCAAATCTTAAGGGGAATTTTGAATCTCCAGATGTTGACTTGAAATTTCCAAAAGGAAAAATAGATGCAAACATGCCAGATGCGGAACTAACAGGAGGGAAGTTTAAGTTGCCAGAGGTAAAGTGGCCAAGTAATAAACTATCATCGTCGGGTCCTGAAAAAGATCTGAAGCTACCAAAAGGTCAGATAGATCTTTCTGCTCCTGACATTAAGGGAGATATCAAAGGTCCCAGCCTCGATGTCAAAGGCCCAAATATTGACCTCAGTGCTCCAAATGTTGACGTTCCTGATGCAAAGGCAAAGTTCAAAATGCCAAGTTTACCTATGGCTTCCTTTGGTCTGGCAGGACCAAAAGCACCAGGGCTGGATGTCGATGGTTCTGTGAAAGTCCCTGGTATGGACTTGTCGGGTCCAAATATGAAAGGAAATTTTGAAATTCCAAACGTTGACCTAAATATTCCAAAGGGGGACCTTGATATCAACATGCCCTATGCAGAAATTAAGAAACCAAAATTTAAAATGCCTAACTTTAGCATGCCAAGTGCAAATTTATCAACTCCAGACACCAGCTTGAATTTAAAAGCACCAGTGGTGACAGGTGATTTAGATGCAAAATTAAATAAACCTAACTTAGACATTTCTGGAATTAAGGGACCTGATATGAACTTTGGCGGTAATCTTAAAATTCCGAATGCTGACATTTCATCTCCTGACCTTAAAGCGGGATTTGGATCTGCAGGAATAGGTTTTAAAAAGCCGCAAATCAATGCAGATTACGATATGCCTGACATGAACCTTGATGTTCCTGAGGTAAAACTGAAAGGCAAAGGCATAAAGAAACCTTCACTCAACATGTCTGCAGGAAACATTTCAGTTCCTGATGTGGACCTAAACTTATCAGCACCAAATGTAGACCTTGCTGCCCCAAAATTACAAGGTGATTTCAAAGGGCCAAACATTGCCTTAAATGCTCCGAAGGTGGATGGCATTGGTGCACAGGGAAAATTTAAGTTCCCAAAATTTAAAAAACCTACTTTTTCACTATCTGGAAATAAACCAAAAGTGCCTGATCTGAATCTGTCTGTGCCAGATGTGAAAACAGATATAAAGACTCCTGATATGGACCTTAATGGAGGAGTGGATCTCCCTGAAGCAAAGGGGAAATGGAAAATGCCAGGCTTGCATCTGTCCTCCTTTGGATTACCTGGACCTAAAGGACCAGATGTGGATTTTGATGGTTCAGTAAATGCACCCGGTGTTGATGTGTCAGGTCCAAATCTTAAGGGGAATTTTGAATCTCCAAATGTTGACTTAAAACTTCCAAAAGGTGAAATAGATGCAAACTTGCCAGATGGAAAACTTACAGGAGGGAAGTTTAAGTTACCAGGAGTAAACTGGCCAAGTAGTAAATTGTCATTGTCAGGTCCTGAAAATGGATTGAACCTACCTAAAGGCCAGGTAGATTTTTCTGCTCCTGACATTAAGGGAGATATCAAAGGTCCTGGTCTCGATCTCAAAGGCCCAAATATGGACATCAATGCTCCAAGTGTTGATATGCCTGATGCAAAGGCAAAATTCCAAATGCCAAAGCTAAAGATGCCTTCATTTGGATTTTCTGGACCCAAAGGTGCAGATGTGGATTTAGATGGTTCAGTAAAAGCACCAAGTGTTGATGTTTCAGCTCCAAATCTTAAAGGAAATTTTGAATCTCCAAACGTTGACTTAAAACTTCCAAAAGGAGAAATAGATGCAAACTTGCCTGATGGAAAACTTACAGGAGGGAAGTTTAAGTTACCAGGAGTAAACTGGCCAAGTAGTAAATTGTCATTGTCAGGTCCTGAAAATGGATTGAACCTACCTAAAGGTCAGGTAGATTTTTCTGCTCCTGACATTAAGGGAGATATCAAAGGTCCTGGTCTCGATCTCAAAGGCCCAAATATGGACATCAATGCTCCAAGTGTTGATATGCCTGATGCAAAGGCAAAATTCCAAATGCCAAAGCTAAAGATGCCATCATTTGGATTTTCTGGACCCAAAGGTGCAGATGTGGATTTAGATGGTTCAGTAAAAGCACCAAGTGTTGATGTTTCAGCTCCAAATCTTAAAGGGAATTTTGAATCTCCAAACGTTGACTTAAAACTTCCAAAAGGAGAAATAGATGCAAACTTGCCAGATGCAGAACTTACAGGAGGGAAGTTTAAGTTACCAGGAGTAAACTGGCTAAGTAATAAATTGTCATTGTCAGGTCCTGAAAATGGATTGAACCTACCTAAAGGTCAGGTAGATTTTTCTGCTCCTGACATTAAGGGAGATATCAAAGGTCCTGGTCTCGATCTCAAAGGCCCAAATATGGACATCAATGCTCCAAGTGTTGATATGCCTGATGCAAAGGCAAAATTCCAAATGCCAAAGCTAAAGATGCCATCATTTGGATTTTCTGGACCCAAAGGTGCAGATGTGGATTTAGATGGTTCAGTAAAAGCACCAAGTGTTGATGTTTCAGCTCCAAATCTTAAAGGGAATTTTGAATCTCCAAACGTTGACTTAAAACTTCCAAAAGGAGAAATAGATGCAAACTTGCCAGATGCAGAACTTACAGGAGGGAAGTTTAAGTTACCAGGAGTAAACTGGCCAAGTAATAAATTGTCATTGTCAGGTCCTGAAAATGGATTGAACCTTCCTAAAGGTCAGGTAGATTTTTCTGCTCCTGACATTAAGGGAGATATCAAAGGTCCTGGTCTCGATCTCAAAGGCCCAAATATGGACATCAATGCTCCAAGTGTTGATATGCCTGATGCAAAGGCAAAATTCCAAATGCCAAGTTTAAAGATGCCTTCATTTGGATTTTCTGGACCCAAAGGTGCAGATGTGGATTTAGATGGTTCAGTAAAAGCACCCAGGGTTGATTTGTCAGCTCCAAACCTTAAGGGGAATTTTGAATCTCCAGATGTTGACTTGCAACATCCAAAAGGCGAAATAGATGCCAACTTGCCAGATGCAGAACTTGCAGGAGGAAAGTTTAAGTTACCAGGAGTAAATTGGCCAAGTAATAAACTGTCATTGTCAGGACCTGATAATGGACTGAACCTACCGAAAGGTCAGGTAAATCTTTCTGCTCCTGACATTCAAGGAGATATCAGAGGTCGCAGCATTGATATGAAAGCACCACATTTGAGTGTTTCTAAACCAAAATCGATGTTTCAAATGCCAAAGGTCGAATTGCCTTCCATCCGAATGTCTGGACCTAAAACACCAGATCTGGATGTTAATTCTTCAGTAAAAGTGCCTAGCGTAGATGTGGCAGGTCCTTCTATTAAGGGGAATTATAAATCCCCTGACTTTAGGATGGATGTTCCTAATGTGTCTACGGGAAATGTGGACCTCAATCTACCAACAGCAAATATAAAAGGAGGTGCAGGTATTGACATGTCAGGATTTCCCAATAGAAACTTGCAGGGTGCAAACAAAGGTGTTAAAGATACAAAGTTCGGTGTTAGTTCTCCAAATCTGAATGGCGAATTTCGTGAAGTTGGTGTTGACGTGAGCTCCCCAAATCCTTCAGCTCAACTGTATTCTCCCAAATTAAAAGTAAGCACAGATGACAATATCAACATGCAGAATAAATTTTCAAGAAAAACATTTAAATTAAGATCATCCTCTGCATCTGATCTAGATGATATAACTGCACAAGGAATATATAATACCAATTTACAAGCAAGAACTTCTAGTTCTAAAAATGTCAATGATCCCTCCATGAGTAAAAAAAATAAGTTCAATTTGTCAAATTTATTCACTTTCAATCATAAATCAAAGGGATCAGTTGATTTCACAAAGGCTCAGCCAGCAACTTCTCCTGGAACATTTACACCAAACTCTCGATTCCCAGAGATTGAATTTGCTGTGTCTAAACATTGATGATAAATTGCATTTGCTGTTGTTAAGACATGATTTATTCCAGCAACAGATATACAATTCTTTTAAATCAGCCTCGATAACTATAAATAATCATTGGTGTATTTCTACAATAAATCTTTATTTGGCCTAATTTAGTAAAACAAAAAGATTATTAACTTTAAAACGGCAGGCCCAAGACAGTAAATTGGGCTACTCTGGAATACTATATTTTTATGGATACACATTTAAAGATGTAAGACACATTGTCGAGGCTAGTAGACCTGCTTCCCCACAGCAACAATAAGTCCGGGTTCAAACTTAGCCTTCACTGCTGACTGTGTAGACTTTGCAAGTTCTTCCTGTGACCACGCATGTTTCCTCCAGGTGCTCAGGTTTTCTGTCACATCCAAAGACGTGCAGGTTGGATAGATTGACAGGTCCCTTTATATTTTCCCCAGTGTGTGGGTGAGCGAGTTGATGGGAATGTGGGAGAATAAAAGAAATAGGATTCATGTAGGATTGGTGTCAATGCATGTTCTGTGGTTAGTGTGCACTCTGTAGGCCAAGGTATCTCTTTCCAAGCTGACTAATTCTATAACTCTATTTCTAGCTTTTTGATGGGTTTTAGTGTGGGACTCACATGAAAGGATGTTTACTTAATGAACCTAAATGTAAAGTTAACAACCTGAAGAAATACTTTATCTAAAAATTCTGGAATCACCCTTATTGCCTTGTACCATCCTTATCTTTGGAGATTAGGTCTTTCTCAGTCTTTTTTCAGTGTCTTTTTTTAGTCTACCATTTCCCAATTTTTTTGTGTATCTGCACAAAAATTTGGAAAAGTATAAAAAACCTAAATTGGCAAAACATGCAACTCAATTCCGATCTTCTTTGAAAGTGGCATCTCTACACTAAGAACCTGATTTCAACTTTCACATTCATAAAATCTTGCGTTATTTTATTAACATGAATCAAGAGTCCAAAATTATACGCATCTCATATTTAATTGTCATTTTTGAATAAAGCTTCACTTCAAACTTATATGTAACAGAAATATTCTTACCAGGTAGTAACACATAGGGATAAGCTAAAGATACCGTATCTACTTAAAATAGAGGTATATATGTATAGATCAGGATTGTACAGGGTTTACTTAATTCTTCAATATCAAATTCAATGTATAAAATAGTTTATTTGAAAATTGAAAATGTAAATTTGAAATATATTAAGTGATTCTTGAATAGTCAAGCCTTTGTATTAAATGTTATTGTTTTTATTCTAACATAAAAGACTCCAGTTTTATTGAAGTAACCATATTATAAGGATATTTATGGGAATATATTAACTATGCATTGGGATAATTTGCTTGAAATTGGATCTTTGATTATCAGATATTGTAACCCAGTTTTAATATGATGACTGCACTTTACCTGTACATTCTTATGTGGATAATATAAAGCTTTCTTCTTCAAACTTTGTTCTGAACTCATTGATTTATGGTTTCTCAGAAATGTTTCTGAAAATATGAGTTGCAATATGTTTTCTAAACCAACCAGGTGATTCATGATAACTGAAAATTGAAAGTATTGAAGGGCCACTTCACATTACAGAGTTCTGCTATACTTTTTGCAACAAGTACACAGAATCTTCACAACCATCCTGCTTTCAGTGAATTCAGATGTAAAATTTATAGATGTATCAAGAATCCCTCTGATGGCTTTTAACTTTGTGTTAACAGAATTATGTTGTTGCACCCCAAAATCACTATGCATTGATGCAAAATGCCAGTCAATATCTACTCCTAGTTTTTTACATTAGTCTGAAACAAGCAGCAAAACAATGTTATAACTAGAAATACAATACTTGAATCTACTAAGATTTTAAAATATTCCTAAAGTTTCTCAGACCCAAACTTAATTCAGTCTTACCAGAAATTCAGCAGGTTTGGATTGTCTTGATGTTTCCAATTTAAAATGAGTTACATTTTTAACAGGTATAGAAAGGCAGAGGAATAAATAGACACACAAATCATCACAATTCTTTCAGCCTTCCTATTGCTTCCTCAGTTTTTCCTATCACTTTATATATTCCCTTTAAATATTTAGCACTGAACAGTAAAGAGTAAACACCAAGACATCTAAGCTCCGTCTCTAAGTGTTTGACACAAAATGACAGAAGAAAACATTGAACTTTCCCGAAGTTAAATGATTACAAATGGAAATTATGAATATAAATTCTGAACTTCTTTTAACTTTGTTTATTTTGTATGCCACTGTTTAGGCCACTCTTTTTCTACCCATGCTTCCAGCACTTTCAGAATATCCACCCTTTTGTAAAACTTGCACAGGTCAATTAGTTGCGCTACTGTTCGGTCACTGTTCTTCAGCAAAAACTCTAATGTTGGACTTTGCTGTTTCTGCTCCAAAAAGCTGAGTTCATCATAGGTCATGCCCCATTTGCTGGCAAAGTTCCTCCAGTTTTTGATGGTTGGGTGGAGTGGATCCAGCTTTAACCTCAGTGTATACAACAAATCTTCATCGTTCATCATGTCACCAATGCAAGGAGATGGAGTGATGCATGTTGAAGTTAACAATGACTTTCTGCATGTGGTTTCTAAACAATATGTGCATGAATTACTGTCTTTCACATCTGCAAATGAGAAGTGGAGAACAGGTTTAGGAAACTGCTCATCACTTAACATTTCTTTGCATTTATCACTGAAAATGCCATATATGAAATAACATTCAAAGGCTCTGCTGGAAAGTGTGCACATAGTCATTCACTAAAAATAAATCAAGTGACTAACATAATCTTCAAACATTAATAACCAACACACAAAGACTAGTTAATAGGGCACTGCTTGACCCATGCTACTGGGTATTGGGAGGGGGGTGGGTTGAGGGGAGGGGGAAGATTTTCAGTTTACCACAGCATTGTGCAAACCACAAGGTGACTCTGAGCTTTCCTGGTGCCACCACTTGGTTTTGAAAAAACAATCAATTATAACATTCCAGCAATTAGTCGTTTAATGCTGATACTTCCACAACTGTGGCAACATTGTACATTAGGAATTCACAGCCTCTCCTGTCAGTGAAGGCAAAGATCCAAATGTAAGAAATAAGAAACAGAAAACAATGGTAGTAGTCCAACAAGCCCCACAAGCCTGCTCCAGCATTCAATAAGATCATGGCTGATCCAATCTTGAATTCACCATCACTTCCCCACTTGTCTCCCGATACCCTTCATTCTCGTAGTTTAAATGTCTGTTAAACATCATCTTGATAATATTCAATGACTCTGGCCTCTCAACTCATGCTGCCCTATATTTATACAAAATACAAAAGGACAAAATTGGCCTTTCAGCCCACTGAGTCCATGATGACCATCAAGCACCTCTGCACACTATTTCTATGCTAATCAAATATTATACTCTCCTTATTCCCATCAACTCTCCCCAGATTCTACTGCTCTCCTACACACTAGTGGCACCAGCGCCACTGTAGCTGTGAAGCAGCAATTCTACTAGCTGCCCGCCTACACCACCTTAATCAGCTAAATCGTGTAGAAAACACCAGTCAAAATCCTCTGATAGAATAAATTCCATCTATTTCTATTTTAAATAGACAACCCTTTATTCTGAAACTATCTCCATATGTTCTACATACCTTTACCAGAGGAAACATCCTCTCAGCATTAACCCTGTCAATTCCCCTCGCAATCTTGTATTTTAATAAGATCACTTTGAATTCCAATGAGTGAAGGCTGAAACATTTCATACTTCAACCCTCTCACCCTTGAGATCAACTTAGTGAACCTTCTCTGCACTGCCTTCAGTGCAAATATATATGTCTTCAAATATTAAGCTTCAGTCAAACAAACCAGAGTGACAGAAAACACACACCAGAACCGATAAAAACACCTAGGAAATCAAAACACAAAGTTTGTGGAACTTATGGGCAGCATATTGGCGCAGCGGTAGAGTTGCTGCCTAATGCGCCAACGACCCGGGTTCGAGCTTGAATATGGGTGCTGTCTGTACGGAGTTTATATGTTCTCTCCGTGACCTGCGTGGGTTTTCTCCCGGATTTCCGGTTTCCTCCCACACTCAGGAGAGGTACAGGTTTGTAGGTTAATTGGCTTGGTTTAATTGTAAATTGTCCCTAGTGTGTGTAGGATAGTGTTAGTGTAACGGAATCACTGGGTGGCACAGACTCGGTGGGCCGAAGGGCCTGTTTCCACACTGTTTCTCTAAACTAAACTAAACTCAACTGGTCACATAGCATGTTCATAAGTTCATAAGTGATAGGAACAGAATTAGGCCATTTGGCCCATCAATTCTACTCTGCCATTCAATCATGGCTGATCTATCTTTCCCTCTCTAACCCATTCTCTTGCCTTCTCTCCATAACCCCTGACACCCCACATCTGTGGAGAAATGGACAGGTGACTGAAGAAAGGTCCCGACCCAAAAAGTCACTTGACCATTCACTCCAGAGAATTCACTGCCTGACCCGCTGAGTTCATCCAGTACTTTGTGTTTTGCTCAAGATTCCAGCATCTGTGTGTCCCAGGAAATTAACTGTGAGTTTGTGAACACACCACAGAACCCAAGAAAATAGGCCACATCATAGAATGATAAGAATACTACAATCAAAATTAGAAATAAGCCAGATAGTCCTTCAAGCTGTGCCCGTCAATAATGAGATCACCATCCAAAACCCACCTTCTAACATTAGGTCAACAGCCTGCAGGTTGTGGTTCTTCATTTATACATCTAAGCACTGTTTAAATGTGATGTGTTTCTGCCACTACCACCCTTTGATGCAGTAAATTCCAGATCCATATCATCCACCAGATGAACAGTTTTCTCTAGCTCTGCTCTAGCCTATCCAATCATTCTCATAGCTACAATTTACTAGTTCTGGCAACACCTTCCCAAATCTTCCTAAATAGAGCAACCATTCCAGTAAAATCACTTCTACATTGTAATAAATACAGTGACCAGAATTATATGCAGTACTTGAATTGATGTCTTACAAGTGCTGTTTGCAATTCCTGCATAACCTGCTTGCACTCATATTCAGAGCCTATTCCTTGAATATGCCTGAAATTGCAGCAGGACTAGATGGAGAGCTTGCCAGGTCTGGATTTTTCCCAAGTTCCAGCCTTTCTTCCCTTAGCCCATATTCCTCAGCAATATCTCATCAATAGATGTGACAAATGCCCTCCTTCCCATAATTCTAAAATATTTCAATATATCTCCACCTATTATACTCTGAAGCAACTCTCCAAAAAACTATCGGAACAAAGATTCACTGATTGAGAAGAATGAGAAAATCAATCATATTGAAAGTAAAAATATAATAGAAGATAGAACAGCACAGCACAGGACCATGACCTTCGAACCACAATGCCTATGCCAAACATGATGACGTTAATCTCTGCCTGCACATGATCCATATCCCTCCCTTCCCTGCGTTTACATGTGTCTATCCAAAAGCCTCTTAAATGCCACTCTCGTATCTGCCTCCACCACCACCCATGGCAGTGTGTTCCTGGCACTCACCACTCGCTGTGTAAAAAAACGCCCCACGCATCTTCTTTAATCTTTGTTCCTCCCACTTTAAAGCTATACCCTTAGTTCCTTGACATTTCCACCCTGGGAAAAAGGTTCTGACTATCTACCTCATCTATGCCTCTCATCATTTTACATTCTTCTATCAGGATTCCCCTCAACCCCTGATGTTCAAAGAAAACAATCCAAAATAAATCCAACAATCCGAGTCCAACATTTTTAGTTCTCATCCACCTTTTAGTGACATCTCTTGAACGATGAATGCATGTAGATGCTCATATGGGGTAAGAAAGATAACTGAGTCAAAATGTTTCATCAGTGGCAACAATAGTAACCAAAATTCTAGATCTGATTATCCCCTCCCCACAATAAACCAAAATGCATCACATGTTTCCGAGACCAATTGCAATCCTGGAAGTTTCCGTGAGCATGAACATTACTAGTTTTCAACATCCTTGGGGCCAAGAGCTTTGAAGTTATGCAAGACTTCAGCATGGCTTCCAATTGGTGCATGGAGGTCTGATGAAAAATGCTACCATTTCAATAAATTTGACCTCTAATGCCTGTTTTTCCCGAAACAGGGTGATGTTACATAAGGGAGCCTTCTAAAGTTGTTGTGGAATTATGTGCTGATAAAGTATTAGCACATAATACTTTATTTGAAAAGTATTTGAAAAAATCGGAAGCAGCATTAGGGAGTTTGCTGAATGCTTTGAAGTTACGCAAGACTTCAGCATGGCTTCCAATTGGTGCATGGAGGTCTGACATTGAGAGGAGTATGGATATCTGCATGAAATCAGTGGATAACCTTGTATGTACTACCAACGCTAGGGTATACACACCTTCGCCAATTGAAGAATGGAAAGGTCTTGGGGAATGGATATGAAAAGATCCCAGTTTTCTAGGAACATCGGTATTTATTGTTATTGCCCATGAGGATCTAGAGTCACAGCACAAGGGAGAAGATCGCTGTAGAGTTCCAGATCTTCAGATTTCTGAGAACATACTTTCCTGCTGCCTTGTCTGCGGGTGGCTCAAAGGCAGTGTGTGGGGGTTTCATCATCTATGCTTATAGTCAGCAAAGAAATCCCAGAAATAATTAATCAAATTTATAAAGGGGATAAGACTTCATCTATGGTTCTAGATAATTTCCTCAAAATTTTCGATCCCGAGAAAGATGCAGAAAAGGCAAGTTACCTAAGGATTAGTACCTAAAAATAAAAGATCAAAACCCTGAGGCTGCAGTATAAACGGCTGGTTTAAACAAAACTGTATTTATACTATTTGTGCAATATTTGTCAAAGTATCAAACTTCTGAACGGTTCTTCCTCATTGTGGACAATGAACTTGTTTTGAGAAATACACAACAATGCTGAGAACCTATATTCTACACTGTGGTATTTATCTCTCCAATTTAACTTTTGTCTTTGTGTTTGGGTTGATTTTATTCTGTATAGTATTATCTGATTTGATTGGAAAGCACACAAAACAAAGCTTTTCATTGTACAATTCCGTATACACCAAAATTACAATCGATCATTAGCATTTTACTTCAATCCAAATAAAAATGGGTTTTATACTCATGATGTGGAATGATAGAAATGGTTCATTTTACCTTCTTCTGAGAAACAATTTCCTTCAATGTGTTGACTCTCATTATCTTCTGGCTGCATGAAATTACAGAACAAAGTAGTATTATTATGATAAGAACTTGCAATATTTATTTGCAGTTTGGAGAAGAATAGTTAAACATGAAATACAAAAGCATGGGTTCACATGCATGCTTTCAACATGCTTGCGACGAGATCAGACCAGCCGTACTTTATTGACATACAAGATCCAGTGCATCCAAATCACTGCAAACAAACTGCCAACTCTGATTAAACCACTCCTTAAAAAATGCAAGGAGCATTTCCAAGAATGTCCTGGGGATACTGGGGATTCCTTCATGCTGTGCAACTCAGCCTAAATAAATACTGTACAATGTATACAAAAACATGTGGATGCCTTCCATTATTTCTTATGATTTTTTTAATTCTTCAACGTATTCCACAAGCAGCCTAATTTCATATATTATTACCTCAAAGTCAACAAATTATTGGCCTAAAAGTTATTTTGTGCAGCACTCAAAAACTGACTGTACAAGTGAAAACTAAATTAACATATTTCAAGAGGGGCATTTCTGAATGTATTAACACCACATATTAATAACACATGGACGTTTTGATGCATGAATTTTACTTACACAGTGGAGATTTTCTGAGCTGCAGTCATTCAACTGCCAACAACAGTTGTGCAAAGCCCAAAGTTGGGTTCTGATAAGATTTTCAACCACACAGGTCTGAGGCAGAACTGCTGCTGTTCACTAATAAATGGAGTTTCTAATTGCATTGAATGCAAATGTGCAAATGAAAGGATCAGATCTTCATTGATTGGCAAAATGCCGTACAATTTCCTGCCAAACCTCAACGTGATTGAGCCAAATGATGATCCGATCAATCACAAGCTCGCACATTCCCGGTCAAATTTTTATCATCAGAAATGTCATTAAAAAACACCAGACGAAGCAAAATGGTTCACTCTTCATCAAATTTCATTGAGAATTAAGTTTAAAAAACGAGTCTGCATCTACCAGCACACCATCCCTATCCTACACATACTAGAGACAATTTACAATTTTAGCAAACCAATTAACCCACAAACCTGTACGTCTTTGAAGTGTGGGAGGAATCCAGAGCACCTAGAGAAAATCCATGCAGGTCACAGGGAGAACGTATAAACCCTATACAGACAACACCCGTAGTCAGGACCAAACCTGAGTCTCTGCCGCTGTAAGGCAGAAACTCTACCACTGCGCCAACGTGCCACCCCCATGTGAATGGAAAAGTTGCATTTATCAAACTGGAAGGTCTCTCACATTTCTGTTGCAGTTTTTCTTGACTTCTGCAATGCAAGGATTCTGAGGTGTGATTAACTTTTAATTCCACTGTTAGAGCAATGCAAACACTTGTCTTGTTTGCTACTAGATGTTTGTGCGAGGAAGCTGTTTCTCTGTACATGGTTCCGCAGATACCTGGATAGGTTTCTCTGCTCCTCTGTGAGGAAATTGACAACCACCTTCCAATTATTTAAGGAGGCTCTTCAATGAATGGAGGATAACTCCCTGTAAACTGTCAGAGAACTGATTGCATTCTGTGGTGACCCTTTAAGAAGTATTTTCTCATGTCAGAGCTATGATGAAAAATGCTACCATTTCAATAAATTTGACCTCTAATGCCTGTTTTTCCTGAAACAGGGTGATGTTACATAAGGGAGCCTTCTAAAGTTGTTGTGGAATTATGTGCTGATAAAGTATTAGCACATAATACTTTATTTGAAAAGTATTTGAAAAAATCTGAAGCAGCATTAGGGAGTTTGCTGAATGCTATTTTAATGTTAGAAAAGTGGCAAAGACAAATTTATGGGCAATAATCTTTTTCTTTGTTGTTTTCCAAATATTATCTGCTGACATTAATATTCATTCTTAAAATATCACAAGAGATATATTTTGATTTACCTTCCTTAAACCATTGAACCTTGGGGGTGGAGTGCCTTGGGAGGTGAAGTGTGAGTCTTTGGCTCGAGAGTCTTCAGCGAGGAGGCTGAGGCAAGGAGGCTACGCTTGTTTGAACTCTGACTTGTGATTTTTGTCACCGAAGAAATGGCAGGCATGTTGGTGCAGTGTGTTTCCTGTAGGATGTGGGAAGGCAGGGACACCGCTGGAGCTTCTGCGATCTACACCTGCAGGAATTGTGTCCAGGTGCAGCTCCTGAGTGAACGTGTTGGGCAACTGGAGAAGCAGTTGGTTGGCCTCAGAGCCATCCGGGAAGACGAGAGTTTCCTGGACAGTACCTACAGTGAGGTTGTCACGCCACGGATACTGGAAGAGCAAAGGTGGCTGACTGTGAGAAAGGGCAGTACGTGGAATGCAGGAGACCCCGGTGGCTGTGCCGAATGAAAAGAGGTACACCCTCTTGGGAGCTGTCGGGGCAGAAGATGCTTCTAGTCCAAATGGCGGACAGGTCGGTGGCTCCAATACCAACGATGAGACTCGACCGGTGAGACCGACGTCGGGCAGTGCCATAGTGGTGGGTGACTCCATTGTCCAAGGTGCGGACAGGAGATTCTGTGGTGGCAGGCGAGACTCGAGGATGATCTGTTGCCTCCCTGGTGCCAGGGTCAAAGATGTCACGGACCGACTTCAGAACATCCTCGAGAGGGAAGGAGAACAGCCAGAGGTAGTTGTGCACGTGGGCACGAACGACGTCAGGAGGAAGAGGAAGGAGGTTCTGCATCGCGAGTTTAAGGAGTTAGGAAGAAGAATGAAGAGCAGGACTTCCAGGGCGGTTATCTCTGGACTGCTTCCTGTACCTCGTGCTGGTGAGAGCAGGAACAGGGAGATAGGAGATATGAAAGTATGGCTGAGAGGCTGTTGCAGGGAGCAGGGATTTAGATTTATAGACCATTGGGATCTCTTCTGGGATAGGGGTGACCTGTACAAAAGGGACGGGTTTCACCTTAACTGGAGGGGGACAAGCGTTCTGGCAGGCAGGTTTGCTAGTGCTACACGTGTGGGTTTAAACTAAATAGTGGGGGGGGGGGGGGGGGAGGGGTTGACAAATTGGGAATATAAAGATGGAGTTAAACGGAAAGTGATTACAGGATAAATTGCAAAAGACTCCCGAATTAATGGGATAGTTCGAGAAGGGATAAGAGAGTAAGGTCAGGGCCAATAGTGACCGGTGAGAGGGGAGGTGAATACCGAGATTAAAGTGTTGTATTTGAATGCGCGAAGTATAAAAAATAAAGTGGATGAGCTTGAGGCTCAGTTAGATATTGGCAAGTATGATGTTGTGGGAATTACAGAGACATGGCTGCACGAGGACCAGGGCTGGGAGTTGAATATTCAGGGGTGTACGACCTATCGAAAAGACAGATAGGTGGGCAGAGGGGGTGGGGTCGCACCGTTGGTAAGGAATGATATTCAGTCCCTTGCAAGGGGTGACATAGAATCAGGAGATGCAGAATCAGTATAGACAGAACTGAGGAATTGTAAGGGTAAAAAAACCCTAATGGGAGTTATCTGCAGGCCCCCAAACAGTAGCCTGGATATAGGGTGCAAGTTGAATCAAGAGTTAAAATTGGCATGTCGCAAAGGTAACGCTACGGTGGTTATGGGAGATTTCAACATGCAGGTGGACTGGGAAAATCAGCTTGGTAATGGTCCCCAAGAAAGGGAGTTTGTGGAGTGCCTCCAAGATGGATTCTTAGAGCAACTTGTACTGGAGCCTACCAGGGAGAAGGCAATTCTGGATTTAGTGTTGTGTAATGAACCGAATTTGATAAGGGAACTCAAGGTAAAAGAGCCATTAGGGGGTAGTGATCATAATATGATCAGTTTTAATCTACAATTTGAGAGGGAGAAGGGAAAATCGGAAGTGTTAGTATTGCAGTTGAGCAAGGGGGACTACGGAGGCATGAGAGAGGAGCTGGCCAGAGTTGACTGGAAAGATACCCTAGCAGGGAAGACGGTGGAACAACAATGGCAGGTATTTCTGGGAATAATACAGAAGGTGCAGGATCAGTTCATTCCAAAGAAGAATAAATATTCTAAGGGGAGTAAGAGGCAACCGTGGCTGACAAGGGAGGTCAAGGACAGTATAAAAATAAAGGAGACGAAGTATAACATAGCAAAGATGAGCGGGAAGCCAGAGGATTGGGACTCTTTTAAAGAGCAACAGAAGATAACTAAAAGGGCAATACGGGAGAAAAGATGAGGTACGAAGGTAAGCTAGCCAAGAATATAAAGGAGGATAGTAAAAGCATCTTTAGGTATGTGAAGAGGAAAAAAATAGTTAAGACAAATGTGGGTCCCTTGAAGACAGAAGCAGGTGAATTTATTATGGGGAAGAAGGAAATGGCAGATGAGTTGAACAGGTACTTTAGATCTGTCTTCATTAAGGAAGACACCAACAATCTCCCAGATGTACTAGTGGACAGAGGTCCTAGGGTGACGGAGGAACTGAAGGAAATTCACATTAGGCAGGAAATGGTGTTGGGTAGACTGATGGGACTGAAGGCTGATAAATCCCCAGGGCCTGATGGTCTGCATCCCAGGGTACTTAAGGAAGTGGCTCTAGAAATCGTGGACGCATTGGTAATCATTTTCCAATGTTCTATAGATTCAGGATCAGTTCCTGTGGATTGGAGGGTAGCTAATGTTATCCCACTGTTTAAGAAAGGAGGGAGAGAGAAAACGGAAAATTATAGACCAGTTAGCCTGACATCAGTGGTGGGGAAGATGCTGGAGTCAATTATAAAAGAAGAAATTGCGGAACATTTGGATAGCGGTATCAGGAACGTTCCGAGTCAGCATGGATTTACGAAGGGGAAATCATGCTTGACTAATCTTCTGGAATTATCTGAGGATGTAACTAGGAAAATGGACAAGGGAGAGCCAGTGGATGTAGTGTACCTGGACTTTCGGAAAGTCATTGATAAGGTCCCACATAGGAGATTAGTGGGCAAGATTAGAGCACATGGTATTGTGGGTTGGGTGCTGACATGGATAGAAAATTGGTTGGCAGACAGGAAACAAAGAGTAGGGATTAACGGGTCCCTTTCAGAATGGCAGCCAATGACTAGTGGGGTACCGCAAGGCTCGGTGCTGGGACCGCAGCTATTTACAATATACATTAATGACTTAGATGAAGGGATGAAAAGTAACATTAGCAAATTTGCAGATGACACAAAGTTGGGTGGCAGTGTGAACTGTGAGGAGGATGCTATGAGGATGCAGGGTGACTTGGACAGGTTGTGTGAGTGGGCAGATGCATGGCAGATGCAGTTTAATGTGGATAAATGTGAGGTTATCCACTTTGGTGGAAAGAACAGGAAGGCAGATTATTATCTGAATGGTGTCAAGTTAGGAAATAGGGAAGTACAAAGAGATCTGGGTGTCCTTGTTCATCAGTCACTTAAAGTTAGCATGCAGGTACAGCAGGCAGTGAAGAAAACTAATGGCATGTTGGCCTTTATGACAAGAGGAGTAGAGTATAGGAGCAAAGAGGTCCTTCTGCAGTTGTACAGGGCTATAGTGAGACCGCACCTGGAGTACTGTGTGCAGTTTTGGTCTCCAAATTTGAGGAAGGATATTCTTGCTATTGAGGACTGTCATATGTTGAAAGACTGGAGTGACTAGGCTTGCATACGCTGGAATTTAGAAGGATGGGAGGGGATCATTGAAACATATAAGATTATTAAGGGATTGGGCATATTAGAGGCAGGAAACATGTTCCCAATGTTGGGGGAGTCCAGAACAAGGGGCTACAGTTTAAGAATAAGGGGTAGGCCATTTAGAACGGAGATGAGGAAAAAACTTTTTCAGTCAGAGTTGTAAATCTGTGGAATTCTCTGCCTCAGAAGGCAGGGGAGGCCAATTCTCTGGATGCTTTCAATAGAGAACTAGATAGAGCTCTTAAAGATAACGGAGTCAGGGGATATGGGAGAAGGCAGGAACGGGGTACTGATTGTGAATGATCAGCCATGATCACATTGAATGGTGGTGCTGGCTCGAAGGGCCGATGGCCTACGCCTGCACCTATTGTCTATTGCCTATTGAACCATTGTTGCATATAATTGTAACTGTAATTGCAATTAATTTATTAGCCAAGTATGTAAAAACACACAAGGAATCTGATTTGCCATAGTCATACCAAAAATAGCAACAAGACACAACTACTTAAAAATTAACATAAACATCCACCACAGCGCACTGTGATGGAAGGTAATAACGTATTATCTTCTTCTCTCCTTTTCTCCTGCGATCGGGGCAGTCGAACCATCCGCAGTCGGGGCGATGGATGCTCCTGCAGCCGGCGACCGAAGCTCCCACATCGGGGCAATCGAAGCTCCCGCGATCGGGACGGTCGCAGCTCCTGCAGTTGGAGCTCCCGATATCGATCCCAAACCAAGGCTTCCGTGGTTGGAGCTCCCAAATTCGATCCCTGACAAAAGTATCGCAAGCTCCATGATCTTAAGTCCAGGCTCCCGCGGTTGGAGCTCCCGAAGTCGATCCCCAGCAAAGCGACTGCCAACTCCACGATGTTAGGCCGCAGTGCGGACGGAGATACGATAAGGAAAAAGTCGCATCTCCGTCGAGGAAAAAGTTTCCCCCACCCAACACATAGTATAAAACATAAGATACACTGAAACATACATTTATCAGACTAAAAATAACAAAAAAAGAAAAGGACGAGACACTGTTGGCGAGGCTGCCATCACACGACGCCACCTGCTGACTGCTTGTAAAATAAATGCAAGCATTCCTTGATTTACAAAAGGAATGTTTCGTTCAGTGAAAAGTTATAAAGTGAAAAGCGTGATTGTTGAAGTGTCCTCGGGTGCAAATGTCAAAGACTGGAGGACATAGCTTGAAGGTGAGGTGGGTAAAGTTTAAAGGAGATGTGCGGGGCGTCTTTTTCACACAGAGGGTGGTGGGTGCCTGGAATGTGCTGCCAGGGTGGGGATGGAGACAGATACCATAGTAGCATTGAAGAGGCTTTTGGTCAGACACATGGATATGCAGGAATTTTGGGGATATGGATCACCTGCAGGCAGAGTAGAATTGTTTAACTTGGCATCATGTTCGGCATGGACATTGTGGACTGAAGTGTCTCCTCCTGTGCTGTACTGTTCATTGTTCTATGTTCAAAAGGAACACTGTGATTTCGACAAATTCAAAATGATGTAGAAGGGAGTATGAAATGCTTATGTGGAGATTGGTACATTATTTATGATAGTGATAAGGGCATACATTCTATTGGGGCAACGGTAGAGTTGCTGCTTTACAGCATCATAAACCGTGGTTCAATCCTGACTTCAGCCGCTGTCTGTACAGGGTTTGTAAGTTCTCCATGTGACTGCATGGGTTTTCTTCAAGTGCTCCGGTTTTCTCCCAGACTCCAAAAATGTACATGATTGTAGGTTAATTCTCTTTGGTAAAATTGTCAATTGGTCCTAGTGTGTAGGATAGTGCTGGTTGGTATACGGGGTGATACTGGTTGGCATAGATTCGGTGGGTCAAAGGGCCTGTTTCCGCGCGGTATCTCTAAAGCCCTGAAAGTCTAAAGTACAGTACAATAAAGTCTAATGGCATTGTGGAAAGATTCTAAAGTTAACATTCATTTCAAAAGGAACACCTCCAAACTCCACATCAACTACACCACGATACAATATATTCTTCACTTGATCATCCTGGCAACTGTGAATGGAAAATGAAAGGAAAGATTTTGTGATAAAATCATAGAACGATACAGATTACTTGTGCCATGACTCTCCCCATGAGACCCACCTGGTTTATGCCACCACCTAGTCTTTACTAATCATCCATTTCAAGCAATATTTTAGAAAATAATTCAATAATTTGACAACACCAGGCGTGACAGAGAATTTGGGTAAACAATTAAATATACATACTAACCTTTAAAGATTTTAAAAACTCATCTTGAATTTTTTTTTCAAATTCTCAATTGGCATATATCTGTTGAGTATTATTCTACAACTTTATTCATCTTTTCAAAACAAATTATAAGCCTGATAACCTCTACCGTCTCTTAATTCTGGCAGAAAAATAACATCCCATCTCACTTTTCATAACAGTAATCCCTGAAGAATGGCACAGTGGTGAAGAGATAAAATTGCTGCTTACAGTGCCAGAGAACCGGGTTCGATCCTGACTACCAGTGCCATCAATACGGAGTTTGGATGTTCTACCTGTGACTGCGTTCATTTTCTCTGAGTGCTCCGGTTTCTTCCCACACTCCAAGAATGTGTAGGTTTGTAGGTTAATTGGCTAATGTAAATTGTCCCTAGTGTACAGGGTGCAGCAGTGGGAGAACATAGAACAAGTGTATGGGTGATTGTTGGTCAGCATGGACTTGGTGGGCCTGTTTCCACACAGTATCTCTAAACTAAACCAAATTAAAAACTAAACATATGATAAGATTGCACTGAATAGATATTACATGTTTTATTAAATTATTTCTGATCCATTGGTACTATACTGGGCAAGCACCTGAAATGCCCTAAATGTCAGAATGTATTTTGTGTAATTTCTGAAGTTCATTTTGGGCCTGAGACCACAATAGATGCTCTGCACTGAAGAAGATGAGAAATATGCCAAAAAGAAAGTTGATAAACAGCCGTTAATACCAAAATATTTTGAATGTATGGATTAAGAATGGAAGGGAAAAAAATCTGAAAACTAATAGAACTGTTTTGCAGCTCTTATGTTTCTTCAAAATACTGGATTTCTATATTAGCATTAACGATTGCCTCATGGGAAAGCTGCCTTTGGTTATGATTGGCATGTACCTCAGATGGAAGAATTCACCACAATTCACCAATAACATTCCACAATAATTACCACGGGCCATTTTCTTTTTCAATCCTCTTAAAGTGGAATCACTTTCTTACCTAATCATTCCTTGCCCTAGGCAGTAGATAGGATTCCCAAAGGCTATTCAATGCAAAGATTAGGAGATACCTGCCATTCAATTTTCATTTTCTCCTCCTATGACATTGTACACAGATGTGTTTTTAGGTGCACTGCAGGCTGTTCCAGAAAATATCCAGCACGAGCTGACATTGCCATCTTGTTGCTCATATTACTTTGAAACCACCTTATTTTGATATCGCACTTCAGAGGGTGAAGGAGGAAGTATTGTCACAAGACCCTTGGGCAGATTGTGGGAAGAGGAGAGAAATTAAAGCATCTTTTCAACAAGCTGGCTAAAGTGAGGGCAGAATACTTTGAAACTTAATCTCTACATAAGCTCATAACCAAGGAAAGGAATAAAGCAGAGATAAACTTGTCCCTACCCGTCTTGTCATCCAAGGCTGTGCAATTAAATGCTCCAGGTTAACCGTTGCTGTATCTTGTCCCGGGAGATCTGAAGAACCTGTCAGCAATATTAATTGAGCTTTAGTAGACACTGATAGGTGGCAGTATTCAAAAGCTATAATAACTTCAGTATGAAATACACCACCCCCAACCCCCCAGCCCCTCAACATCTCCCAACTTCAGTTATATTATACATGGAGTGAATAATTATTGACAAGCCTATCCTGACAAAATACAGACGCATGTTAATGACACCACCACGACATTTGTGAACCATATTTTACACTTTTCTGCTTAACAGACCATATGGTGATAGAGCATTGTGGAGCTTGGGGCTCCAATACTCCGCAGTATAATGTGACATCTTACAGGTTAATGCATGCAGTTCTACACAATGGAAAACAGCAGAAATACTGTTCATGAAAAATAATTAATGATGTCTCATCACAGGTAGGAAAGCAAGAAATGTTTTGCAGCTCTCATGTTTCTTCAGTATTATGGAGCTCTATATTAGCATCAATGATCGCTTAAAAGAAAATCCATTGCCTGCTTTGTTGATTTCAGATTAACAAAGTAGTGCTTCATTGTTGGGCATGATGTCATTTTCATTGAAACAATTAATGGAGGTTTAGCCTTTCCTTTCAGAAGGACATGAAAGATACTGGAATAATTTTGGTGAAGTACAGGGAAGTTATTCCTGTTATCTTTGCCAGCATTTATTACTCAATCAACATGGAACAATAAAATAGCTTTTCTTGCCATTATTACTTTATTAGTTGTCATAATTGTTCTA
The DNA here is from genome assembly GCF_053455715.1 of Rhinoraja longicauda. Taxonomy (NCBI): domain Eukaryota; kingdom Metazoa; phylum Chordata; class Chondrichthyes; order Rajiformes; family Arhynchobatidae; genus Rhinoraja; species Rhinoraja longicauda. The sequence continues at coordinate 35,155,732 of NC_135961.1, read as the reverse complement.
AGCACATTTGCTGCCACATTACCTACACAAAGCACTTCTGGAGTCACAAAAGTTCAAAATAAATGTGCTTTCTTTCACTGTGTCCTCAGAATCTCTATATGTTAGCTTTACATAGGTTTTACCTCCAAAAAAGATGTTCGGGTTATTCCAACAATTCCAAAGCAATTCCAAATGATGCATACATTTCAAAATTTCAATTGACTTTCCCTTTTGAAAAATTGAATTCTGTTAGTTCTCAAGATGATCTGCATTTAGATTCTGTATAAGGTTCTTGCTCCAGTTTCACGTCATGAGAGAAGCAGGGAATGCAGGGCTCATGTTACCGCAGAGAAACTGGAAAACTTTCAAATGTCATCACAGACCATTATTAGTAATTTCCCCAAGGATGCATCATGAAAGAAAGTCCCTGCAACAAATGTGCATTGATAGAAAATCAAGCAGAACTGCATTAGCACTTTTAAAAAGCTAATTACTGCAATCATATGAAATTTCTTTGTCCCTTTAACAAGGCACTATTCATTTATTCCAACTCGTATTTATTTAACAGATTACAGGTTTGTAGGTTAATTGGCTTTACTAAGTTGTAAAATTGCCACCTCTACTCCCTATATACTAGGGGCAATTTCCCAAAACCAATTACTTAAAACCTGCACATCTTTGGGATTGGGAGGAAACCAGACCACCTGGAGGAAACCAAGCAGTCACAGAGCGAACAAACTCCACAAAGACAGCACCTGAGGTCAGGATCGAACCTGGTTCTCTGGTGCCGTGAGGCAGGAGGTTTACCAGCTACACCACTGTGCCACCCATAAACTCTGACCGTACAACAAATTGACAGCTTTTATTCCATATAAAACACATTGCAACTGCTTCATTCCGTTAGGTAAAAATTCTGTCCACTGTATTTTCTTGGGTCAAGAATATTGATACCTTTAATGGAAACACTGCAGTCTGTAGCTTGAATAGGATATTTTTCAATCTGTCAATATAGAAAGATATGTATTACTTTACATATACTTTTAGTCTTTCAGTTAATTGGTGACTATGCACATATCCTTGCATTCGTTTTATCAGTGCAAAGTAACATGCTACTTGTATGTGGCCCAAAAGATTTCATTCTTCAAGTGCATGGAGGATGTAGAGAAAAAATGAATAAATTTTGGGTGCAAATTCAACTGAGTTGGTATGATAATTTACATTAATGAGATTTGGATAGAAGATGAACATCCTAATTCAATCATAAGGTCTACAGGACGTATAGGGGATCTGGCTAAGGGGAAAGAATGCCATCATTGATTGCTTCAACAGGTACAGATGATAGAACAAGGAAGATACAGCAGAAATATTTATAAGTAGAATCAAGAAATAGAAAAGGTTTAAATATTGTGGTCGAGGCTGTTTATAAGGGCTTTAGGAGCAGTTGTAAAGTGTCAGATTTTATTAATTAAGAGATTAGGCAAACATGCAGTAAAAACAAACTAGTCTTAATAGAGAATTTAAACTTTTTACAGATTTGGAACAACAAAAGGTTGTGAATTCCAAAGTGTTCAGGATAATTTTCGACATGCAAAGAGTGTTATAAGTTTGACACTTCCTTCCGCAAATGGTGGTTGATTTGTCATTTGTGCTAACGGAGCAAGAATATAAAGATGCATGATATAGAGTCATGAGTTGCATGGAAATGAATAGAGGAAAATAGGAATGCATCAGGGGTCAGTCATCACCCTGTTGAAGAGCACAAAGAAGCCGCAGAGGTTAAATGACTTGTCCCTAATCCCATTGCTGGTGATAGAGAATAAAACATTCTTCACTGAGGGAGTACATTTCTGATAAATATTGAACAAAATGTGATTTGCCCAAAACGCACTCACCATCAAAATACTAAGTTCTTTTGAGGGATAAATATGAATTAAAGGCAATTTAATTCTACCCATCTGCAACCTTCCTATCTGTAAAAGGAGTGTACACTATATTGATGAAAAAGGGTGGCAGTCAAAGGATTTTACAGGTGAATTTCATTAGTATTCACTTCTTGCATTGCCATCTATCTATATACTAAAACTCTCGTTTGTTTGTTTGTTTGTTCCTGAACTACAGCAAAAATGGTACATAATAGCGTGACAAGGGAGGGAGAGGGACGGGGGGAGTGGAGGGAGGGGAGGAGGGAGGGAGAGGGGAAAGGGGAGTGGGGGAGGAGAGGGTGCTGCACCAATGCAGGAGAAGTTTGGGTCCAACGGGTCCACTTGGTCTATTATATTACTAAAACTCTCTGTTTGTTTGTGCATTATATAGTTTGGGGCTTGACACAACCAAAACGGTACATGATAGCGCAACAATTTTAGGCCCACCTTACTCACCATTCCCCCGTGGGTGGAATAAACCCACTTTTGTTACTTTTTTAAAACAATTTATCTAATAAATTTTAATAAATGTGCTCCTCCCCCACCTCCCCTGGAGGGCCAGCAGGAGGACCGGCGTCCGTCCCGGAGTGCCCCGCGCCTGACCTTCCTCCCATGGTGCAGCGCACGGCAGAGGCTGCGGCAGAGGGTCTAACAAGATGGCTGACCCCGCCGATCACAGCCAAGCTGCAGGAGACACTTCGGCTTCACGCCCGGCCCGCAGAAGAAATGGGGCCGAGGTCAGTGCCTTCTCCCTGTCCACTCTTGCCCACCCACGGCCCCGGGAGACACTACCCGCCCGGCAACGGGCCCATGCCATCGCCACAGATTGCAGCCGAGCTGCAGGAGATCCTTTGGCTCCGCGAGGCCCGCAGGAGAAATGGGGCCGAGGTCACTGCTTTTCCCTTATCCCCCCTTGCTCCACAGTTGGGCTGAGGGGGGAGCGAGGGGAGGGGAGGAGGGAGGGGGGGATTGGGGGAGGGGTGAAGGGGATGGAGGGAGGGCGTAGGGGGAGCGAGGGGAAGGGTGGAGGGGGAGGAGGGGGGTTTGGAGAGGGGGTAGGGATGGGGGGAGGTGGATAGGGAGGGGGCAAAAGGGGAGGGGGGGATGGGTGAAGGGGGGAGGGTGGGGGTGAGGGAGGGGGAGGTGGGGGGTGGGGAGGAAGGGGGTGGAAGGGGGAGGGAGAGAGGGAGAGGGGTGGAGGGAAGGGGAAGAGGGGGAGGGGAGGAGGGGGTGTTGCACCAATGCAGGAGAGGTTTGGGCCCAACGGGTCCACTTGGTCTAGTCTATATACTAAAACTCTCGTTTGGTTGTTTGTGTGTTCTTGAACTACAGCCAAAACGACACAATAGCGCAACAATTTTAGGCCCACCTTACTCTCCGTCGTCCCTTTGGTGTTAATGGGAGATGTTTCATTCAAATCGGTGCTATATTTTTAAAGTTATTAACATTTTTAAGTTTAAATCTATCTCCGAGGAAGGGAGGGGGTGGGAGGGAGGGAGGGGGAGAGGAGGATAAGGGGGGTTGAGGGGGATGGAGTGGGGGGGTGGGAAAGGGAAGGGGAGGGAGGGTGGGGGGGAGGGGAGGGAGGAGGGAGGGGGTGGAGGGAGGGAGGGGGTGGAGGGAGGGAGGGTGGGGGGGTGGGGAGGGAGGAGGGAGGGGGTGGAGGGAGGGAGGGGGTGGAGGGAGGGAGGGGGAGGGGGAGGGAGAGAGAGAGAGAGAGAGGGAGGGAGGGAGGGAGGGAGGGAGGGAGGGAGGGAGGGAGGGAGGGAGGGAGGGAGGGAGGGAGGGAGGGAGGGAGGGAGGGAGGGAGGGAGGGAGGGAGGGAGGGAGGGAGGGAGGGAGGGAGGGAGGGAGGGAGGGAGGGAGGGAGGGAGGGAGGGAGGGAGGGAGGGAGGGAGGGAGGGAGGGAGGGAGGGAGGGAGGGAGGGAGGGAGGGAGGGAGGGAGGGAGGGAGGGAGGGAGGGAGGGAGGGAGGGAGGGAGGGAGGGAGGGAGGGAGGGAGGGAGGGAGGGAGGGAGGGAGGGAGGGAGGGAGGGAGGGAGGGAGGGAGGGAGGGAGGGAGAGGGGCGAGTGGGGGAGGAGAGGGTGCTGCACCAATACAGGAGAAGTTTGGGCCCAACGGGTCCACTTGGTCAAGTTATTAATAACTTGACTGTCGCAATATGAACTTGGTACAGTGCTCAAAATTGCAAATATGCAACATAGCCTGTGAAAGAAAATATTTCAAGAACATAAGTTCTATACACCTCAATCTATAAATTCCCTAAGTGCAAGGAGTAAGTGCTAGACATAATTTCAAGGCCCTGTGTCCACCATATATAGCTCGATATGGTTCTATGATGTGGGTAAACATGGTCATTCCCCTGAATTTGGAGGCTTCAGGATTTGTGAATGGGATTGATATATTTGGTGCAAATTTCATTCATCCAGAAGGATGCTTGTTATTTCACAAGCATTACTAAACATGATCATTCAACATCAATTAAGTGCATTAAGCAGAATTCAGCACGATCCATATATAATAAATTAGCAAGTTCTGAAAAGGTTCACTAAGTGTACATTAGCCGTACCTTTTCTGAAGGGACGCTGGGATCAGTGTCCTCAACAGCAACTCGGGCAACCTCTGTTAAAAAATAAAGTAGCAAACGTCAATGAAAACGAATGTCATAAATGCAAGACAACATAACTATGAACGTTGTAACAAAGTAAGCACACACATTTGCAAACTTTTCTTCAAGGCAACGTGTTGGAATTATGCTTAAACTTGCTATTAATCCCAGACACTCACATATCATTTATAGAAAGTAGTGAAGCGAACGAGACCTTCATACAGAAGTAGGGATAGGACATGATACAGAAAGGATTCCTTCGAACCAACAGACATATGTTTTATTGATTGTAATTCAGTAACATTGGTCATAGTACGAAGGTAGAACATCTGACCAAGTCAGGCTGGAATCTGATTTAGGAAGCAATAGAAAAGGAGAAAAGTTAAAAAATAATTTAAATAACTATCATTAAGAAATATAAGAACATCTGTTATGGAACGATGGGGTCATTGAGGTATACTGCAGGGAAACAGGAACCGGTGCAAATTGCCTACTTTTGATCTATCCTTGATGTGACTGATCATTATATTTCACATCAAACCATACCATGACCCAACAACAGACCAACACTACGGTGAGTCATTACCTCCACTGCTTGGACTTCTCTGAAGGAGCTCCGCACACTCTCATTTGTCATCTTATTGTCTATTATTATGTAGCGTAGTTAACATTTTTCGAGATGAATATATGATTGCTTCTTTAAATATGATTGCACATTGCCTGTATTTACCATTGGTTATGGGGCATTCGGATTTCTGATCAATCCTATTTACTGTATAACATTGAACGATTGTGTCCATTGCAACACCAGAATATAAAATGTTAGTCTTTATTATTTGGCTTTACGTTTAAATACCATGAGATTTTCTCCTTGCAGTTGTAGAGTACTGACCAACTTTATATTTGACTTGTTTTGCTTTCATCATAACTTCTTGTAAACTATGATATAACATAATGTTGAGCTCAAAAGTCTACTTTAAAATTCATCGGATCTTTCAAAATTATCTTCTGAGCCCCATTTATTAGAGTCAAATTAAATTAAAGAGCAGCAAGCAAATCTGCATACAGTAAGGCCTCTAAATTACTCTCAACAAATGGTTGTCCTCACATTATATTTTCAGACACTCATTTTGTAGGTTAATTAGCTTTGGTAAACTTATAAATTGTCCCTAGTGTGTAGGATAGTGCTAGCATATGGGGATCACTGGTCAGTGCGGATGCGGTGGGCCGAATGGCCTGTTTCTGTGCTGTATCTCCAAAGTCTGAACCAATACTTGCTTGGCAGGGAAGAGACCATGATCAGAAAGGCGGTTCTCCCAGGACGAGGCTATCCCATTGCTCTTCAGGTGTGCTGACGCCTGCGATGTCCCCAAATGCGGGATACTCCACTGTAAGATTTGTGGTAGTGGGGGACTGCATTTGCATTAAAACAATTAAGGGTGGCATGGTGGCGCAGCTGTGGAGTTGCTGCCTTACAGTGCTGTCAGCGCCGGAGACTCGAGTTCGATCCCGACTACGGGTGCTGTCTGTACGGAGTTTGTACATTTTCCCCGTGACCACATGGGTTTTCTCCAAGATCTTCGGTTTCCTCCCACACTCCAAAGTCGTACAGCTTTGTAGGTAAATTGGTTTTGTATAAGTGTAAATTGTCCCTGGTGTGTCTAGGATAGTGTCAAAGTGTGGGGATCACTAGTCTGCGTGGACTCAGTGGGCCGAAGAGCCTGTTTCCGCGCTGAATCGCTAAACTAAACTCAGCAATGACCATAAAATTAATACAAATATATTTTTAACTAAATGGCTTTGTCCTTTCTTCTGCCGATCAAACCCCCACCCACATGTATCAACCTATCACTTGCCCACTGTTCTATCCTCACCTCTCTTTCAAATTTCTCACTCACTCCTACAGTCAGTCTGAAGAAGGGTCCCGACCTGAAATGAAGCTTATCCATGTACTCCAGAAATGTTGTCTGACCCACTGTATTACTCCAGCACTTTTGTCTTTTTCTGGAAACCAGCATCTGCAGTTCCTTGTGTCCACAAATATATTTTTGCTCCTTGGCCTAATGATCTGTTGCTTCATTTTTATATAAGGGTTTTGGAGTTTGTAAAAAGGCAGTATGATTAATGCTCACCCTAAGGCAATACTGATGGTTTGATGTTTCATTTTCTGAAATTGGAAAGTTGTTAATGTGTATGGAACTGTTCCACAGAGTTATTCTGTAAATCTGCTTGATGATTGATGTTGTACTCTGCTGTCTGATGGAGTGAAGAATTAAGCCTTCAGGGCAAGTCATTTGAGAGTGTACAGTGAATAGTGTGCTAACAACAGGATAAGCGCAGCTACCATGGGATTTGGACACTTCTGTGCAGCATCTCAGTTTAGTATGCATACAGTTAAAAACTTCTGAATCACGATTTTGCCTCATCAGGAGTTATCACTTTCTAAATGAATAAATAAAGGACACAAAGATTGGACCTGCAACGGTTGTAATTCAAGGCCAGTCACCCTGACAAGAAATATATTTTAGGTGGAACATCAGAATTGATTCATTACACCAGTTTATAGAATCAGAAGGTAGTGTAAGTCATAAGGATGTGGAGACTTAGCCCGAACAATTCCGTAACAGAGGACTCTCTGATTTATGGACTGTTCTCAGGGACACAGTCGGAGACGGACATCAAGTGCTGCTGGAAGGTCATCAATGATGAAAGACACTCTTTGGTTGGCCCGAACCTTGTTAACCTCCCAGCAGAGTGAGATGTCCGTCAGGGAATGTGGCCGACTGGCCCACTCTACAGACTGCAGGAGCACGTGCTGAGAGACGCACTGAAGCTCGGTGCAGCCAACACCAAGGTTCTGCGGGGGAGGACCACAATCTCGGTTTCTTCCGCTGCTGCACATTGGGGGGCAGGGTGTGGTGGAGACACCCCTCAAACAAAGGAAGGGATCTCACCCCAGGGGGCCACATGAGTGGCAAGGGTATAGTTATGGTTTTTTGAAACACTACAAAATATAACACTAACAGATGTATGTGCAGCCATGGAGAATGTCGGAAGAAATTTGCACAGTTCTTGCAATTTCTTATTTCTTATCCTGAATAAAGTTTATTTTGATTTTTTTTAAAAAAATAGCAAAGTCAGTGAATAAGACTTGAAATGAAGGTTATAAATATTCTACACATTTCACATCCCTTTCAGAACAACCCACAGCACTTTACATGCAATAAGGTATTTCTGAAGTGTATTCCAAATTATAAAGTAGGAAGCATGGCAATCAATTTACAAACAGGAGAATGGAATTCTTCCCGGTGACAGCTTTGTAAGCACATTAACGGGATAACACAACTAATAAATATACAATAAACAATAATACAATAAAGCGCTACCATCATCTCACTGCTACTGTCAGGAAGGAGGTACAGGATTTTTAGAACGGGGACCTCCAGGTTCAAGAACATCATCTCCCCATCACACATCAGGTTCTTGAACCGTTGTGTACAACCCTAACCACAACCTTACCTCAGCATCAAAGTACTATGAACTTTGTATAGGTTGCACTATGTACTTTGGCTTGCATTACAATAGTATTGTTATCTGCTATAACTTCTGCTTAAAGTTTTCTGCGATGAATGATTCAACTGAAGAGAATATTCCTTGGCGATATGACAGATTCACCTTACATAAAAAGAGCTTCAGAGCCTCAGCATGTAATGATATTTGCTATTTATGTGCCCCAAACGTACACTACTGCTTTTCCTCTGCACAAAAAAAGGTCTTTGAGCATGTTAATATGCAAAACCGTGCACGTTTCCTAACATCGCCAATTTTTTGTTCTGTTGTCATTCTTTATTGATTTCTCTAATTTTGATAACAAAATTGTTATCAATCTTCAGATATACTGAGAATTTAAGAACTTCCGTAATGCTGCTCAATAACTTTTCATAATCACAATGAGATTGTACCCTCTAAAAATGAGTGATCTGGGAAATATAGAAATTGGTGAGCAGTCTAATAGTTGATAAATGAGCAAATCGTAAGCCATTTAAGTTGAGAATATCATGCAAGCATTGATGTTTAGATGCGAGATTTAGATATCATCTTCAATTAGAAGATGGCACAAAAGTGTCACCAACTGAAACAGATCGCGGTTTGAATTAAATATTATAAAAGTTTATTTAATTCCTTTGCAGAAGCCGCTAGTGGATGGCATGATTTTAAGCCAATAAACCAATTATTTTTCATGACATACATAAGAAGCATAAAGTAATCCTACTTTCATCTGATACAACATGATTAAAAAAGCCACCACTGTAAGTTACATTCTATTACCAAACCTTATACCATGTGAGAACACTGGAAAAATTGAACCCCTTTTTAACCCGGTATGGCCTGTACTTCAATGAGTGCAATGATCTGATAAGCAAAATATGTTTCTGTTTCCACTGATGCTGCTTAACCTGCAGTGTTTCTAGCATTTTTTGATTTTAATATTTATTTATGAATATCTTCTATGTAAAGATTGGCAATTCATCAACTATTTTGGTCTGTTGTAACATTGATATTTATAGTTTACAGAATGGTAGAGCTATTTTCAATAATGCTTGCAAAATAACTCAGTGCCAGATCCTGTCTTTCTCTGAAAAGTCCCCTGGGGTACATTGTACACCAAGGCAAATAAATAAACTTTTATATCATTGCTAAATTATTTTTCATGAGATTGTTGGTCACTTTCCTTGTATATTCAAGGTGTTTGCTGGTGCATTATTTTCCCCCACAAATCTTGCCCTCTTTGCCTTCTGTGCATATGAACATTATTGGTCTATGCGTTTCATGATGCGTCACCCTGCAGTAGCTTGCCTAAGTGTCTATTACTTACGTATTACCGATGTCAGCAGAAAGGACATCATAGTGATGGCTAAACCACTCTTTATCTAACATGTGAACAATTTTTTCAATAGATGTGGGTGCCTACATTCGACACCAATACAAATCCACATTTTAGGAAAGTATTAAGAAAGGAAACTGTAACATAAATGTTGCAGGATCTTGTAGGGTTAGTGCCAGGATGAAGACTAGAGATAAGAAGAAACTACATAATCTTTGATCATGAAACATATTCCTTGCCATCAATTGGTTGTATGAATGTCATAAAAGGAAAAGAAAAGTATTTCTAGTTTTACTCGTGTTCTAACTGCACTCTTTGGATTAACTTGTTGCAGTTGAAAGGTTTCGCTTTACATGTTTCCACATGTCAAAATCTTTGAAGTGAGGAACATGAGCTGTGAAGAAATGCGTTTGCCTGACTTTATTAATTATCTGTAGAACGCAAACAATTGGTTAACTCCTCAAATACTGTGTCATTTTTACAATATCAAAACATATGGCGCAAAAAACTATGCGCTGTAGGTTATAAAAATATTGTTACAAATTATATAATATTCATAAATATCTAGAGGATTTTTGGCTATATTAGCAGTATCTTAATTTTCATAATGATTTAGGATGGTCTCATCCAAACTAAATTGATGTTCCAGAATTCGTCAGGCAGGGCAGCAGTAAATGATTACATTATTTTTATAAGTCACACAAGTCATGGTGTTACCAATGTTTTCTCAAGAGCAAGTAATGTAGGAAAGTGGGAATGAAGAGTACCTTGCTTATGTTCTTACTTTATATCTTTACTCAAATAAGGAATGAGCTCTAGGGAATAGACACTTGCCATTTTAAGCCAGTGCATTAATTAATTATTTTTGACCCGATGTTATATTTATCAGATGGAGCAAAATAAAGCTCCATCGGTGACTCAGGCTAAATTTAAAACTGCCAATATTGTTACATTCCAATCAGTTTTTCATTATAGTCATCAAACATATTTCACAAAGAATACTTACAGTTATCTAAGAAGATTTTCATCTTGTTCTTTTTTGTCCTTTGTACGGGAATTGGAGAGATTTGCCTTGGTTTGATCTGTCTGCCATGTGCAAGACAAATGTAACCTAGGTAATCAAATTAATCTACTGGAACCTCAGCTAATAAGAATATTACCTTATATTGCCATGGAGGGGGTTACATCAGGGCCTAGCAATCTGGAACTATTCATTAGGATAGGAGAGGACCAGCAGATAGTACTGAGATGAGGTAGCACAGAGGAGGGAGTACTGTAGAATGTTCTTAAACATCAATGTCTTCCTGATCCACCAGAGGGTATGACGTTAAATCAATATTTGGACTATTCATTTCCGAATTTGTATTTACATAAGGTTAAGAAGATTGAGTCTTCAGCAGATTTTTTTGTATTTGCATTTTACTTCCTTAGGTTTATTCCAGATCAAACATGGACACCATTTTTTAATTGACTATATCTGCTGCCTCAGAGATCCAGCAAACCAGGTTTGATCCAAACCTCCAGTGCTGTCTGTGAGGAGTTTGTACTTTCTCCCTCCTGTTTCCCCACACATTCCAAAAGATATGCAGATCAATAGATTAACCGGACTCTGTATATTGTCTCTAGCATGTAAATGAGTGTTAGAATGAAGATGGGTTTATGGGACTGTGGGGAGAATAAAATGAAATGACTGCAGGAATAATGCAAATTGATGCTTGATGATAAATTGGTGTGGTCTTGTTGGGTAGAAGGGCCTTTTTCTGTACTGTATGACTCTCTGAGTGGTTCAATGTCCATGCTTGGTTAATTGCTAACATCAATTATCATCTGGCTTCAAATGGAGATAACAAGTATTCTGCTGGAATTGTTAAGGAAACTCTCAAGGATTTTTAGATTTTGTCACCAATTTCAATTGTTTTTCTTGAATCCACAAACCTCTGACATTGCTTATATGCCCCACTTTCATGACTTCGATGACTTTATTTGAAACTGAATTATTTTCAAATGACATTGAAGTGTTATTTTTTACTTAAATGTTTCCGTTTAATTCTTTAAACCAAATTTAGTTCAACAAGGCTCGTGTATTCAAAATCCCCACCTTGTTAAGATTTCTGCAAGAATTGTTCTGTATTTCGGCAAAAAATTGGCCAAACATCGTTTAATGCTGAGCTTTGAATATTCTTGCTTCTTCACAGCATAACCATTCAAACTGATCTCTTGGCTTCTCCATTTGAAGCCTGATAACAAGAAAGTATGAGAATATGTTTGATACCACATAGTTTCATAAAGTTTGTGAAAAAAGTAGATTGTCAGAAACAATCTCTTCAAGCAAAACCCAACATTCAGATCGACCAGTTTTGCTGGCATCTTATCTGCCAAAGCTATCTTATGTCCCCTTTTGGTCCTCCTGATTTCCCTTTTAAGTGCACTCCTAAACCCTCTATATTCCCCAAAAGATTCACTTGATCCCAACTGTGTGTAGATTCATTTTCTTCACCCACAAGGTAAATATTACATTTAGCTACACAAAGATAATTCGCAAAGGTACAGTTTTTATTTGAAATGTATGCTGATTTTAGCTAAATATATATGGAGGAAATTATAGTCATGGAAAGTACAGCACGGAAACAAACCTTTCAGCCGACCAAGTCTATGCTGACCATCAGAAACCCGTTTTTACATCAATCCTATCCAAGTCCATTTTATTCCTCCACATTCCCATTAACTACTACATTTTATCACATATCTACACATTAGAGGTAATTTACAGTGGCCAATTAGTCTTGTTAATTGGTGAATTCAAGCTGTTAGGAAATATTTTCTGAAGAGATGAGACCTTAAATTCTTTAATTGAAACATATTTCCATTTTAATTTTCCTCCATCATTGTGTATTTTGCAAAACTTGTTCTGTCCATGTATTTGTCTTCTTCCTTGATCTGTATCTTTCTCAGCTTCCCTCACTCTATAGTTTTGCTTCATACTATTTTTTGGATGTTGTCACTTCCATGCCAGCCACATAATAGAGAAAACAGACATATCCATGCACAATATATAATACTAGTAAATAATAGCTGAACTGTTTTGAACTAGTCCTCGTGGGAATTAATCCAAAGTATTAAACTCTGAACTACTTGACAGTTTACACACATAATTACACATGTGGAAGCCCTAACAATGGTAAAATGTACACAGGTACATACATTACTCTTCTAGCACTGGACTGAGAGTACTATTTAAGAAAAATTAAAGCAAGCTTTAAATGGAGTATAAATTGTGCAATGTTGTGATGTAAACAAATTAACCTTTGTGCCTCATGTTCAAGGAACATTGTTTTGAGAAGAGGTTTTAATTCACTGCCCTGAAGGTAAAGTATACAAGCTGTTAGGCCTAAACCCTCACTTTGGTAGAAGCCAAATATGTTCATTGCCTCAGATCCAGATCATTCTGCTGGTTTGACACTATTAAAAGATGCTGCCATTTTTCAACTGTAAGCTACTTTTACAAACACTGAAAGATGAAAAAGATGAGTAAGTGTTCCATTCCAAAGCTAATTTCAAAATACTATATAAAATACATTCCAAAATATCTAATAAGAAGGTATTATAGAGAAAGGGCTAGTAATTGTACTACTGATACATTATACAGCTTCACAGCTTCATTACCTCACACTCCTTTCAACAGTCTTTACAAAGAATTTGAATTAGAGACACCAACTGTTCCCTTGAACTCTCTCCAGTAAACTCCAGTCCAAGTATTCCCCATGTCGACTATAATTGCAAACAATTGTAGTCCTTTAAAATTTTCCCCTCCATTCAAATGTACTGTCATTCTCCCTTTCAGAGATGGAGAAAATAAAATGAAGATCCTAACCGATGTAGGACTCCTTCATCAATCATTGAGTTTGTAATTCTGTGAGGAGAGAGGCTCTGCTTATTGGAAACAACATAAATCTATTTGAGGAATTAAGTGTTGGTAAATTAAATAGGAGTAATAACCACAGAATATTAATGTTTAACCTTAAAATAGAAGATGCAAAGTTGTCCAAAGTCATGTGGTAACATCCTGGGTAGCAATTGGAAGATATTCAAGACCATAACCCTTGGACTATTGTTGAGAACTTCATATTGTTAGGCTTGGATGTGCCTATATGAAGGTGGTAAGCTATCAACATGATGTTCTCAAAAGAACTATCTTTAAAATTAAATCAAATGAATGGCTACTGATCCTGTGTGACATCTCAGCTCCACAGAATGGTAAAGAATCTGAATAACAGAAAACTTCTACCTGAACCCAGGCTTTCAAATTTAAAGCTGTCAAAATGTCCTTGTGGAATTGCTCAATGCCATTAACCCACTAACATTCAACATAGTAGCTTAACAGTAGGAGTTCAAGGGCAAACATAAATCCTCAAGAAACACCTCATGGTCAATTATAGGAAAATGCCACGCTCAGACAGCCACAGAAAGTTCAGGTATTCATCATGATGCCAGTCATGTAAAAATAGCCTACCTCCTTGACTGCCAGAAGCAGAAATCCAACTTCACATGCAACTGCAGACAGATAAATCCCGATGGTACCTAGACTTTAAACCTCTGCCAATATGAGGTTCGTTACTAGTTTCCAAAACTTTAATCAGCCAACACCTACAGCCATAATCGCCCACCACACCTTGTACGTACCTCTATAGTGTTGCAAACCTAATTGTTGTATGATCTAACTGTCTAGAAGAGGTAAATGTGGGTCTTTAAAACTAATGTTCTCACTTCTGCTGGATCGGAAGGGCGGAGGTGATCCCCTGTGCCTTTAAAAAATTAACTGACCACTTCCCATTCCCATTTGTTTACAGAATCTTCTAACTGCAAGTCTGTACCACTCAGGTCTGGAGAACATTCCTATAGTCCCTGGTTGCAGCCACCTGATATCAAAATCCCACAGCTTCCTACCAGACTGACAGTGAATTTGCTGAGTATTGAGGCAACGGTATGAAGATCAAAAGAGACTTCATGTCCTGCTCTCTCCCACTATTCTGCCTACTCCTGGGCTAGTGAACTCTTCTTGACCCCTTACAAAACTGGACTCCTGATGATGAATAAGCTTAGAAAAAAATATTTTTCTCCTCTGCACTCCCCACTGGCCAGCTCTCACTGGCACTGGCCAGCCCACTTCAATCTGCCCATATAGTTATCCTGTAGAAAAAAATAACTGCAGATGCTGTTTAATACACAAAAGGATACAAATGCTAGAGTAACTCACCAGGTCATGCAGCATCTCTGGTGAACATGGATTGGTGACATTTCGGGTGAAGACCCTTCAGACTGACAATCTGACTCATATCAATCTGAAGAAAGATCTTGACCCAAAACATCACCCATCCTTTTTCTCCAGAGATGCTGCCTGACCCACTGAGTTACTCCAGCACTTGTGTCCCATAGTTATCCTATTGACATTATCATACTAACTTCGTCCAAATGTAGACAGCATTATTTTGCTGACCTCAAAATGCTAGGGTTCAACAGCAAAGTTCAAATGGTAAAGAATATCCAATGGTATACTGAGGAAAATACACCTTATACTGTTAATCACAAGCAAAGCTTCACCCTCAGCTTTGCTGGTTGTTTACGTCTCTGAAACTATTCAGAGAGTCATTCAGATTGCCTTTTAATCCACTGAGTCTATGCTGATCATTAAGCACCCATTTACAACAATCCCATTTTATTCTCCCCACGTTTACTCCATCCCCCTACCACTCATCTACATACTTGGGGCAATTGGGGTATGCAACTAACCTAGAAAATTGAATGTCTTTAGGATGTGGAAGGACATTGTACAGGGCATTGGTGAGACCACACCTGGAGTATTGCGTACAGTTTTGGTCTCCTAATCTGAGGAAATACATTCTTGCCATAGAGGGAGTACAGAGAAGGTTCACCAGATTGATTCCTGGGATGGCAGGACTTTCATATGAAGAAAGACTGGATAGACTCGGCTTGTACTCGCTGGAATTTAGAAGATTGAGGGGGGATCTTATAGAAACGTACAAAATTCTTAAGGGGTTAGACAGTCTAGATGCAGGAAGATTGTTCCCGATGTTGGGGAAGTCCAGAACAAGGGGTCACAGTTTAAGGATAAGGGGGAAGTCTTTTAGGACCGAGATGAGAGTTTTTTTTCACACAGAGAGTGGTGAATCTGTGGAATTCTCTGCCACAGAAGGTAGTTGAGGCCAGTTCATTGGCTATATTTAAGAGGGAGTTAGATGTGGCACTTGTGGCTAAAGGGATCAGGGGGTATGGAGAGAAGGCAGGTACGGGATACTGAGTTGGATGATCAGCCATGATCATATTGAATGGCGGTGCAGGCTCGAAGGGCCGGATGGCCTACTCCTGCACCTATTTTCTATGTTTCTATGAAAGCAGGAAGGTTGGAAGAAATCTATATGGTCACTAGGAGAATGTGCACACTTCAAATTGGAGATCAGTATTGAATCCAGGACGGGGAGGCAGCAGCACTCGTAGGTGCCCAACTGTAAATTGTTGAATTGTTTTAAAAGATAAAATGAACCAAAACACTAAAAATACACTTTTAGATAACTAAAAGCATTAAATGTAAACGAAATAATTAAAATGAAACACATTTTCCCTACTCTATAGCCCCACAATTTCCTCAATATACCAAAGAAGCAGAGGCTGAGAAAATTTGGCATGTCTCCAATGTCTCTTACACACTTCTACAGATGCACCTGAGAAAGCATAATGTCATGTTGCATCAACCTGATGGTCTGGCTTGGGAAAAAATCTAATCGAGACTGCAAGAAATTGCAGAGAGTTGTGGATGTAGCCCATTCCATCATACAGACCAGACTCCCCAGCATTAACTCCATCTAGACTTCACAATGCCTCAGAAAAGTAGCCTAAATAATCAAAGACGCCCCCATCCCAGTCATTCCTTCTTCCCTCTCCCTTCAGGCAGAAGATACAGAAACTTAAAAGTGTGCACCACCAGTCTCAAGAACAGCTTCTTCCCTTCTGTTATCAGACTTCTGAACAATCCTACCATAACCTAAGGTACTGTCCAATTCACCTCTACCTCATTACGGAGATTGGACTTTATCTATGGAACAGGTGTACTGCAATGCTGAAACAATATTCCGTACACTGTATATTCCTCTTTGCTCTAGCTAATGTGTTTGAGCTTGATGATTGTATTTATGTATAGTATTAGCTGATCTGATTGGATCGCAGGCAAAAGAAAGCGTTTCACTGTACTTCGGTACACATGACAATAATAAACCTAAACCTAATTATCCATTATATCAATGGAGGTGCAAATCTTAATCCAAGTCCAATTTGTAATTTAGAATAAGAACTGGCACAATTTTTTGCTTTTAAGTATGTCTAATCCTGGATCCAAGAGCCAATTCATCACTATAAACGCTGGGGAATTCCCATAAAATTGTGCTTTGCCACTGGATTATATGGGAAGTCCTGCTGTGGAAGATCTTGAAAGATGCTGCTTAGTAATTCTGGACTTCCATATTTGACTATATATACAAGGAGGTCCTAGATTTGCTTCCACTTAACCAGGTAAAACCCAGCAGTCCTGTCCAGACCACTGCTACTCTTTGAAGAGAGATTGAATCAACTCAAAGCAATGCAAAGGATTTCTCCTGCAATCAATGCTAAATTGATAGTTAATCAAATTTGCCATAAACAGTCAAGCACCAGAGCATTTATAAGGCGTGAAATCATTAGATAACTAGGGCTAAAATATAAAACACATAATCTCATTGAATTAACAGGCCTGAGAGTTAAATGGCCTTCTCTTGCAGCTATATTAATGAGTCAAATTTTCTATTATTTTCCAAATAGTGACACAGGGCAAAATGTAATTGAATTGTAGGAAATAGCCATGATAAAACACATGAACGAAGCACAGTTCAATGATAACAGATATGATTGTAAGTAATTGAGATATGGATTCTGTGAGAGTTTCTATGCACAGTTAACAAATACTGGTAAAATCCTGTTGAAACAACAAATGCTTGCTCAGCATTCCTGTTCTACAGTAGCTTATGGTTCAAAGGAAAATCACTTCTGACAATTGGCAAGGAAGGAGATAAAGGTGCAGCAACTTACTGTCATATAAGCTTCAGGTGGGTTTTGTGGCTGTGATTACTCTTAGGAGCTCATACTCCTGCTAAACTGGAGTATGTATTTTCCTTTCTTTGTACCACTGTCTCATTGTCATCCACTTAAAATTTAGACATTTCTGGAGTAGAGATGTATATTACACAGAATAGGAACGTAGCAGAAAGAGAACCATCTTACTCTCAGGCATGTTTATTCAAGTCGAGTTTAACTGTTTTATTTTATCCTAATCCCATTTACCTACCATGACTGCATGCTATTAGAAATGCTCTGATCCCTAACCATTTTGGCAAGTTGATTATCAGTTTAAGAGCACATTAGTTATCTGTCACAAAGTTGTCTGCTAACTGCACCTGGATATGTTAGGCGATCTCCTGATGAAAGGATTCAGGGCAAAGAAATTTCAGGACAATATGACAACAATATATTTGAAACAAAATAGTATGTTTACTGGAAATATGAAATACAGGTAGAAGATGCTAGAAATACTAATTGTTAAAACATTGTGGGCTCATAGTCATACAGAACAGCCTTTTCAGTCCATTCATTACAATCTGACCAACTCACACCCATTTACATTATACCTACAGTAATTCCATATCTATTCTCCACACATTC
Source organism: Rhinoraja longicauda (assembly GCF_053455715.1). Lineage (NCBI taxonomy): Eukaryota > Metazoa > Chordata > Chondrichthyes > Rajiformes > Arhynchobatidae > Rhinoraja > Rhinoraja longicauda. The sequence continues at coordinate 35,137,574 of NC_135961.1, read as the reverse complement.
CCATCAACTCCCTGCCCCAGATTCTACCATTCACCTACACTCTGGGAGCAATTTACAATGGCTAATTAACCCACCTATAAAATGTGAGAACAAATCAGAGCACACAGACGAAATCCATGTAGTTAAAAGGAAAATGTAAAAACTCTGCATAGACAAGATTGAATCCAAGGAACTGCAAGCCAGCAGCTCTATTAGCTGCGCCATAGGGTGACACACTGAATATTTCCAAATTTTTATTCCTTATGTCCAACTTTGATCACTGTATTAGTTACAGACAGAACAGACCTGGGAGTGAAACGAGTGCCTTTTTTCATGTAGAAATTTACACATATATTGATGGTAGGTGACACCTCCATCCCCCACCTAGACGGTCTCATGCACCTCCAGTTCTTCCATGAACAGACACCCAATCAATGTCCCTCAACTAACACCCTCCTCCACCCATCTAAGATGTCCTCTTTCTTTTGTAAATGTGGTTTCTCCCCTGCTATCATAGATGGATTGCAGAGACCACTGCATCCACAACTGCTTGGTTAACTCATTCCTTCCCACCCAAACCACCCCCTCCCCAGGTATTTTCCCGTGCAACCGATGAGATGTAACACCTGTCCCCCTATACCTCCTCCCTCACCTCCAGCCAACAGTCCTTCCATGTGAGATTCACATGCACCTCATCTACTTTATCCAGTGTTTCCAATGTAGCCTTATGTACATCGGCGAGACCAAGTGTAGACTCAGCGACCATTTTGCCAAACACTTGCGTTTGGTCTGCCAAGACCTACTTAATCTCCCGGTGGCTAGCCATTTTAACTCCCCTTCCCATTCCCAAACTGACTTTTCTGTCCTGGGCCCCCTCTCTTACCAGAGTATGCAAATTGGATATGCAAACAGTAACTCATATTCCACTTGAATAGTAGCCAATGGTGAGAACATTGAATTCTTCAGTGTTCAGTAACTACATATCCTCTCCCGCTACCATCCCGTTCTTTTCTGCCCCTCCCTCCTGTGCCCCACCTGGACTCGCATCGATTTCTCCCCTCCCATTCCACCTATATACCTTCCTCTAGCTTCACAATTTGCAACACTAATCCTTTTGTCTCGCACCTTCTGTCTTTTCATCTTCGGCCTTTGCCTAATAATACTCCCCTCACCTGTATGCACCTATCACTTGTCAACCTCTGCCCTTCTAGCTTTCTTTCCCCAGCTCCCCACAATCAGTCTGAAGAAGGGTCCTGACCTGAAAGGTCACTTCTCCATGTTCTCCAGAGATGCTGTCGTACCTCCTAAGTTACTCCAGCATTGTGTGTCCTTTTTTGCCGTTCCTTGTTTCTATTCTCTAATTGTTCCTTAAAAAAACTAAGTAAACACTGCTCTGGTGTGCTATTTCCTTCGGCTAAGCTTCCCTATTCCCCTAGTCTTCACCTGCTGTTGCGTATATTCCACCTTCACAAGTATGGCAGAAGGAGGTTCGCCACATCCACTGTAAAGATATTTTAGATTTGGGAGTGGGAAACAAAAATGTCAGGTCTCAAACACGTCAAGTCAAGTTGAGTCAAGTCAAGTTGTGTCGAGTCAAGTCGAATCAAGTTTAGTCTATTGCCATTTGCACACTCCTTCATGATTACATCGACGTACTGGGCTTAGGACGGGTTATCTGAGGTGTTAGTGGCCAGGAATCTCTCCACCACTGTCCAACTAATAAAAACTGCACTTATAAACGGCACTTGTTTCATCAAACCCATGCCATACTCCTGCAAGAGCACAACTTTCACTCTATTCAATAGCTTTTTCTGATTGCTTTTATTTCTTCCACAAATATCTATTTAATTTCCTTTTGAAAGTGACAATTAAATCTACTCCCCTCTCAGGCTGACAAACCATTTTCCTCGTGACAGTTTCTCTGCTCTACGGTGAATAATCCCAATTTCTCCTGTTTATCCACATGACTGAAGTCCCTTATCCCTTAGTGCAGTCTGCTAAGTCATTCATGCACCCTCTTTTTGGCTTTCCTATTGTGCTATAATCAGAAGATAGACACAAAATGCTGGAGTAACTTAATGGAGCAGGCAGCATCTTTGGATAGAAGGAATGGGTAACGTTTCTGGTCGAGACCTTGCTATAATAAGGTGCTATAAATAGAATTGTTTCTAATAATCTATTTGCAATGAAAATTGTGCGTTAGTCCACCCAAAACAGTTGGCCAGGGGAACACTTACATTTGTTTTATCCTGGTGTCAGTCACCAGGAGTTTAAAAGTATGGCATTCTTTATCTACAAATCTGCCTGCACTGGAATACAAGTGGATATGTAAAAGGACATTTCCATTGAGCAAGTGGCAGAAAAGTACGATTCATTTCTAACCTATCAGAGCAATAAAGTTACAATCGGAAGAGTCCTGGACAGCAGGGAAATTCTGAACAATTCTTTGCAAGGAAAGATAATGATGAGTATTTTTTAAATGTATGGTAATTTATTTTAAAATTTGAATTCAAGCCAAAGTAAAATATCAAATCAAATACGAATTAATTTTCTGCAATCATTCACCAATACACGACTTGAGCTACTTAATATATTACTGACGTGATGCCCTTGTACAAATTAAAACTGATCAGATATGATATTCGATTCCTTATACACTTCGGAATCAAAATAAACTCCAATCAATGCATTGCAAAGAGAGCAATCGAAATGACAGACTTACTGTAAAATCACAAGCATCAAAACGTGGCTTGAGCGCATTGTCTTGCCTTTATTTTTTTTTAAACTGAGGAAATAAGGTAAAATTAAACAGTGACACAGACGGAGCAACTGCTGCAGCACAGGTTTACATTACCTTCAGACACTTGGCCGTCCAGTGGATCAAGGGTCGCCATGCAAGCAATGTCTAGTGAGGCTGGCCGGGAGAGCTGCTGTAAATGAGGTGAAGCGAGAGTGGAGGGTGTGCAGCAGTACGGACAGTAGCGGGGCTCCACTTCCTGGGACTGGAAGGTGCGATGCACAATGTTTTTCTTGAGAAGTGGACGCGCGCTCTCTATAGGTATGTCACTCAGCTGGGGAGAATGAGGCGAGCAAGTTTAAATGCTGTTGCATTAAGTAGAAACAAGCAACCACATATGCTGGTTTACACAAAAGGACACAAAATGTTGGAGTACCTCCAACACTGTGTCCTTTTGTTGTTGCATTAACCTGAATTATGAAACCGCGCGGAAATAATATCCTCCAGTGATCCAGTACTGCACTGTGCAAATGACACTATTGTTTTTGCGCACTTGGAAGCTGAGTTCTTTCTATTGTTGTCCTTGTTCACTAAAGCATCGGGAAGGATGAATCTTGAAGACAAATGTCCTCTTACAAGCTGCCCACACAGTTTCAAAATGCCCTCAAAATGCAGAGCCTTTCTAAATCTCAAGATTTGTACACACCACATCCAGTAGCTCCTCCTTACTCTGCTAGTCATATCCAAAATAGAATACCAGTGGATTAGTCAAATGTGATATTCATTTACATGAATCTAGGTGGACTCTGCTCAGTCCTTGCATTTTCTTTAAGGCATTCTGTAATTTTATCCTTCTTTTTACAGATTCCAGCATTTTATAGGTAACAATGAAAGGCTAACAGGTCAGAAGTTGCCTGCTTTCTCTTTCTCGCCTCAGGTTCCTATTAAATCTTTCCCATCTAGCCATAAACTTATGTTGACTGGTTCTTGATTCCTGTACTCTGGGTAAACGACTTGCATTTACCCTATCTATTCCACTCATGATCCTGTACACCTCTATAAGACCATCCCTCAATCTGCACTCCAAGGACTAAAGGCCTAGCCTGCCCAATCTCTTTTTAGAGCTCAGGCCCTCGAGTCCAGGCAACATCTTTGTAAATCTTCTCAACACTCTTTCCAGTGTCATCCTTTGTATTTTACTCCTTATTCCTGAAACATAGCATGTCGTGGTAGAGCTGCTGCCTCACAGTGCCAGAGATCTGGGTACGATCCTGAGTGCTCTCTGTGTGCAGTTTGCACGTTCTCCCTGTGACCGCGTGGGTTCCTCCTGGAGCTCCGGTTTCCTCCTACATCCCAAAGACATGCACGTGCATGTATATTAATGATTTGCACGAAGGGATTGAAGGCTTTGTGGCCAAGTTTGTGGATGATACGAAAATAAGTGGAATGGCTGGTAGTGTAGAGAAAGCAGGGACTCTGCAGACTCTACAGATTGGCAGAGAAGTGGCAGTTGGAATATAGTGTAGCAAAGTGTGGAGTCATGCATTTTGGTAGTAAGGATAAAGGCGTAGACTATTTTCTAAATGGGAAGAGAATCCGGAAAGCGGAGGTGCAAAGGGACTTGGGAGTGCTGGTGCAGGATTCCCAAAAAGTTAATCTGCAAGTCAAATCAGTAGTAAAGAAAGCAAACTCAATGCTAGCATTTATTTCAAGAGGGCTTGTATACAAAAAAAGGGATGTAATACTGAGGCCTCAATAAGGCACTGGTAAGGCCGCATTTGGAATATTGTGAGCAATTTTGGGCACCATATCTGAGGAAGGATGTGCTGGCTCTGGAGAGGGTCCAGAGGAGGTTTACAAGAATGATCCCAGGAATGAGGAGGTTAACCTATGATGTGCATTTGTTGGCACTGAGCTTGTACTCGCTGGGGTTTAGAAGAATGAGGGGGGACTTCATTGAAACATACAGAACAGTGAAAGGCTTGGATAGAGTGGAGAGGATGTTTCCACTAGTGGGAGAGTCTAGGACCAGAGGTCATAGCCTCAGAATTAAAGGAAGTTCTTCAAAGGAAGGTGATGAGGAGAAATTTCTTTAGTCAGAGGGTGGTGAATCTGTGGAATTCTTTGCCACAGAAGGCTGTGGAGGCCAAGTCAGTAGATATTTTTAAGGCAGAGATAGATTCTTGATTAGTACAGGTTTCAGAGATTATGGGGAGAAGGCAGGAGAATGGGGTTAGGAGGGAGCGATAGATCAGCCATGATTGAATGGCGGAGTAGACGATGGGCTGAATGGCCTAATTCTACTCCTATCACTTATGGCCTTATGATGTTTGTTGATTAGTTGGCCTCTGTAAATTGCCCTTAATGTGTAGGGAGTGGAAGCAAAGGTGATATCACGTAGAACTAGTGTGATCGATATGAACCTGAAGGGTAACTTTTTTACACAAAGGTTGGTAGGTGTATGGAATGAGCTGTATTTACTGGATTTTATATTGCACTAAATGATATTTTGTGTATCCTGCATCTGTGGACAGCTTGATTGTAATCATGTATAGTCCTTCCACTGACTGGGTAGCACACAACAAAAAAGCTTTTCGCTGTATCTCGGTAAATGTGGCAATAAATTGAACTAAACAAAACAAGTTGATAGACACAAAATGCTGGAGTAAGCATTTCAGCAAAGTGCTGGAGTCAGCGGGTCAGGCAGCATTTCTGGAGAAAAGGAATAGATGACTTTTTGGGTTGGAACCCTTATTCAGACTTCTAAACTATGGGTAACGCAAATCGGTAATATATATTAAACAAATAAAAACTATACATTAATAACCATTAACCATGGAGTAGAGAAGGTACTCTTACCCAGAGTAGGGGAATCAAGAACCAGAGGACAGAGAGAGGGGAACAATTTAATAGGAACCCGAAGGGCAACTATTTCACACAATGGGTGGTTGGTGTACGGAACGAGCTACCAGAGGTCTGAAGAAGGGTCTCGACCCGAAACGTCACCCATTCCTTCTCTCCAGAGATGCTGAGTTACTCCAGCTTTTTGTGTCTACCTTCGAGCTACCAGAGGAGGTAGTTGAGGTCAAGAGTGTTTTATTGTCATATGTCCCAGATAGAACAATGAAATTCTTACTTGCAGCAGCACAACAGAATATACATTGTACACTGTAAACAATATAATAAACAAACAAAAAAGTTCCGTGTATGTATATATCTACATATGCACAAATATATATCCATACATACACACCCCCACACACACATACATATAAAAAACAAACTAACAATAATAGTGCAAAAAGACAAAACCAATGCTCCCAAGTCTATGTAGTTCAGAGCTTATTTGGAGGTTGTCGAGTTTAATAGCCTGATGGTATAGGGAAGAAGCTGTTCCTGAACCTGGACGTTACAGTTTTCAGGCTTCTGTACCTTCTTCCCAATGGCAGGGATGAAATGAGTGTGTGGCCAGGATGGTCTGGCTGTCTGATGATGCTGGTTGCCTTTTTGAGGCAGCGACTCTTGTAAATCCCTTCGATGGTAGGGAGGTCAGAACCCGGGGCAGTGTTCACCACTTTTTGCAGTCTTCTTCACTCCTGGGTGTTCAAGTCATCGAACCAGGCCGTGATACAACCGGTCAATATGGTTGTGCTGGGTCCAGGAAAGATCTTTAGAAATATAAACACCCAGAAATGTGAAGCTTTTGACTCACTCCACCATTGTCATGTCGATATGGGCATGTTTGTGAATCCTCATCCTTCCTCTTCCAAAGTCCACAATCGGTTCCTTGGTCTTACTGACATTGAGGGCCAGGTTGGTGTCCAACAACGATGGTGTTGTCAGCGAACTTGAAGATGGAGATGTCAGGCTCAACAGTCATGAGTAGAGCAGGGGGCTGAGCACACATCCTTGAGTTGGTTATTGAGGTAGGTATTATAACAACATTCAAAAGACATTTGGACAGGTACACTGATAGAAAGAGAGGGTGGGGTCGCTCTGTTGGTAAGGAATGATATTCAGTCCCTTGCAAGGGTGACATAGAATCAGGAGATGTAGAATCAGTATGGACAGAACTGAGGAATTGTAAGGGTAAAAAGACCCTAATGGGAGTTATCTGCAGGCCCCCAAACAGTAGCCTGGATATAGGGTGCAAGTTGAATCAAGAGTTAAAATTGGCATGTCGCAAAGGTAATGCTACAGTGGTTACGGGAGATTTCAACATGCAGGTAGTCTGGGAAAATCAGCTTGGTAATGGACCCCAAGAAAGGGAGTTTGTGGAGGGCCTCCGAGGTGGATTCTTAGAGCAGATGGTACTGGAGCCTACCAGGGAGAAGGCAATTCTGGATTTAGTGTTGTGTAATGAGCTTGTGTAATGAAGGGCACTCAAGGTAAAAGAGCCATTAGGAGGTAGTGATCATAATATGATAAGTTTTAATCTACAATTTGAGAGGGAGAAGGGGAAATCAGAAGTGTCAGTATTGCAGTTGAGCAAGGGTGATTATGGAGGCATGAGAGAGGAGCTGGCCAGAGTTGACTGGAAAGAGACCCTAGCAGGGAAGACGGTGGAACAATAATGGCAGGTATTTCTGGGAATAATGCAGAAGGTGCAGGATCAGTTCATTTCAAAGAGGAAGAAAAATTCGAAGGGGAGTAAGAGACGGACAATGGCAGACAAGGGAAGTCAAAGACAGTATAAAAATAATAGAAAAGAAATATAACATAGCAAAGATGAGCGGGAAGCCAGAGGATTGGGACTCTTTTAAAGAGCAACAGAAGATAACTAAAAGGGCAATACGAGAGAAAAGATGAGGCACGAAGGTAAGCTAGCCAAGAATATAAAGGAGGATAGTAAAAGCTTTAGGTATGTGAAGGGGAAAAAAAATAGTTAAGACAAATGTGGGTCCCTTGAAGACAGAAGCAGGTGAATTGATTATGGGGAACAAGGAAATGGCAGATGAGTTGAACAGGTACTTTGGATCTGTCTTCACTAAGGAAGATACCAACAATCTCCCAGATGTACTAGTGGACAGAGGTCCTAGGGTGACGGAGGAACTGAAGGAAATTCACATTAGGCAGGAAATGGTGCTGGGTAGTCTGATGGGACTGAAGGCTGATAAATCCCCAGGGCCTGATGGTTTGCATCCCAGGGTACTTAAGGAAGTGGCTCTAGAAATCGTGGATGCATTGGTGGATCATTTTCCAATGTTCTATAGATTCAGGATCAGTTCCTGTGGATTGGAGGGTAGCTAAAGTTATTCCAATTTTTAAGAAAGGAGGGAGAGAGAAAACGGGAAATGATAGACCAGTTAGCCTGACATCAGTGGTGGGGAAGATGCTGGAGTCAATTATAAAAGAAGAAATTGCGGAACATTTGGATAGCAGTAACAGGATCATTCCGAGTTAGCATGCATTTACGAAGGGGAAATCATGCTTGACTAATCTTCTGGACTTTTTTGAGGATGAAACTAGGAAAATAGATAAGGGAGAGCCAGTGGATGTAGTGTACCTGGACTTTTAGAAAGCCTTTAATAAGGTCCCACATAGGAGATTAGTGGGCAAAATTTAGAGCACATGGTATTGGGGGTAGGGTACTGACATGGATAGAAAATTGGTTGGCAGACAGGAAACAAGGACTAGGGATTAACGGGTCCCTTTCAGAATGGCAGCCAGTGACTAGTGGGGTACCGCAAGGCTCGGTGCTGGGACCACAGCTATTTACAATATACATTAATAACTTAGATGAAGGGATTAAAAGTAAAACTAGCAAATTTGCAGATGACACAAAGCTGGGTGGCAGTGTGAACTGCGAGGAGGATGCTATTGAGGATGCAGGGTGATTTGAACACGTTGTGTGAGTGGGCAGATGCAGTTTAATGTCGATAAATGTGAGGTTATCCACTTTGGTGGTAAGAACAGGAAGGCAGATTATTATCTGAATGGTGTCGTTAGGAAAAGGGGAAGGACAAAGGGTATCCTTGTTCATTAGTCACTGAAAGTAAGCATGCAGGTAGTGAAGAAAGCTAATGGCATGTTGGCCTTCATGACAAGAGGAGTTGAGTATAGAGTGATTGCACGGCAGGCGAGGTCACGGCCCCTGACCCGTACTGTTGCCACGCAACGCCTACTAGAGGGCACGCTGTGTACTGCAGTTCAATGTTGTGGCTGCACTTTGCTGCAGCTCGGCTTTCCCCGGACCCTCCGGCTGGTCTTCTGCCATCAGCGCGTCTCCGGCTCCCTCCCGGTGCTCCGAGCGTCCCAACACCTCTCCCCGTTCCCGCGTTCCTCTAGGCTTGGCACACCTGCTCCGCGCCCCGCTTCCTGCGGCTGTTCGGCCCCTCGTCGCTCCTACTGGCCCTCCAGCCCTTCTCCCCGCTCGCCATCTCCATCAGCCGGGGTCCGCTTCCACTTAACCGGCGTAAAAACACTTCGTGGCTGGGGCCGCCGAGCAGAGTCGTGGCCTGGTCTTCCGCCTATGGCCTCGGCTCCCAGCGCCCGGCGCCCAGCCCAGCTCTCGCTGCTGCTCGGCTTCCGCTGCCGATCGGTCTCCACTGCCGATCGGCCTCTCCCGATCCTCTTCCTCCTCCTCTTCAGGCTCGACACTCCGCTCCTCCTCCTCTTCCACCGCCTCCTCCTCCAAGGCTCCCTGGGCCCTTTGCCCTCAGGCCCCGGCGGGTTGCCGACCTCCAGCGCTCGCTGTTTCTGCCCTTGCAGACCCTCCAGGCCTCTTGGCTCGGGTTCTTCCCACTGCTCCTCTCCCAGCTCGCTCAACCCCGTCCTTTTCTCCTTTCCTCCTCCTCCTCCTCTTCCTCTCCCCCCGCCAGCCGATCGGCGGCCCTCTGCTTCTCGGCCTTGCTCTCCTGGCTCCCTTCCCGGCCACGTTTCCCCTTCTCCCTCCGGCTGGCCAGACGTCTTCCCAGCTGCCTCTTCCTCCGCCAGATCCACCAGCTTCTTCCTCACTTTTTACAGCACAAAACTTGGCCTTTTGGCGGCTTTTTAAAGGTAAGAATGTCCATGTTGCATGTATTGCATGACTGTTTCAGGGGGGAGTGGACGTGGACTACAGGAGACCCCAGTGGCTGTGCCTATTACAAATAGGTATACCCTCTTGGGAACTGTCAGGGCAGAAGACGTTTCCAGTCCGAGTGGCGGACCTGTTGGTAAGGATACTCGACAGGGGAGACCGAAGTCAGGAAGAGCCGTAGTGGTGGGTGACTCCATCGTCCGAGGGACGGACAGAAGATTCTGTGGCAGCAGGAGGGACTTGAGGATGGTCTGTTGCCTCCCTGGTGCCAGGGTTCAGCACATCACGGACCGGCTTTAGAACATCCTAGTGAGGGAAGGCGATCAACCTGAAGTCGTTGTGCACGTGGGCACGAATGACGTCGGGCGGAAGAGGAAGGAGGTGCTACAGCGGGAGTTTAGAGAGTTAGGAAAAAGACTGAGAAGTAGGACGTCGAAGGTGGTTATCTCTGGACTGCTACCGGTACCTCGTGCTGGTGAGGCCAGGAACAGAGAGATAGAGGGTATGAATTTATGGCTGAGGGGCTGGTGCAGAGAGCAGGGATTTAGATTTCTGGACCACTGGGATCTCTTCTGGGCTAGGGGTGACTTGTACAAAAGGGACGGGTTACATCTTAACAGCAGGGGGACAAACATTCTGGCAGGCAGGTTTGCTAGTGCGACACCTGTGGCTTTAAACTAAGTAGTGGGGGGGAGGGGTTAACAAATTGGGAATATGAAGATGAGGTTAAAGGGAATACAGGAGATATTGCAGAAGACTCTCGGAAGAATGGGAACAGAAGTTCCAGAGGGGAAAAGAGATTAAGGGCAGGGCCATTTGTGACCGATGTGAGAGGGGAGGTAAATACAGAAGTTAATGTGTTGTACTTAAATGCGCGTAGTATAAAAAATAAAGTGGATGAGTTTGAGGCTCAGTTAGTCATGGGCAAGTATGATGTTGTAGGGATCACTGAGACATGGCTACAAGAAGACCAGGGCTGGGAACTGAATATTCAGGGGTACACAACATATAGAAAAGACAGACAGGTGGGCAGAGGGGGTGGGGTTGCTCTGCTGGTAAGGAATGATATTCATTCCCTTGCAAGGGGGACATAGAATCAGGAGATGTTGAATCAGTATGGATAGAAATGAGGAATTGTAAGGGTAAAAAGACCCTAATGGGAGTTATCTATAGGCCCCCAAACAGTAGCCTCGACATAGGGTGCAAGTTGAATCAGGAGATAAAATTGGCGTGTCACAAATGTAATGCTACGGTGGTTATGGGAGATTTCAACATGCAGGTAGACTGGGAAAATCAGGTTGGAATTGGACCCCAGGAAAGAGAGTTTGTAGAGTGCCTTCGAGATGGATTCTTAGAACAGCTTGTACTGGAGCCTACCAGGGAGAAGGCAATTCTGGATTTAATGTTGTGTAATGATCCTGATCTGATAAGGTGACTAGAGGTAAAAGAGCCATTAGGAGGCAGTGATCACAACATGATAAGTTTTACTCTGCAAATGGAAAGGCAGAAGGGAAAATCGGAAGTGTCAGTATTACAGTATAGCAAAGGGGATTACAGAGGCATGAGGCGGGAGCTGGCCAAAATTGACTGGAAGGAGGCCCTAGCAGGGAAGACGGTAGAACAGCAATGGCAGGTATTCCTGGGAATAATGCAGAGGTTGCAGGATCAATTTATCCCAAAGAGGCGGAAAGACTCTAAGGGGAGTAAGAGACATCTGTGGCTGACAAGGGAAGTCAAGGACAGCATAAAAATTAAGGGGAGGAAGTATAACATAGCAAAGAAGAGTGGGAAGACAGAGGATTGGGACTCTTTTAAAGAGCAACAAAAGTTAACTAAAAAGGCAATACGGGGAGAAAAGATGAGGTACGAGGGTAAACTAGCCAATAATATAAAGGAGGATTGCAAAAGTTTTTTTAGGTACGTGAAGAGGAAAAAAATGGTCAAGGCAAATGTGGGTCCCTTGAAGACAGAAGCAGGGGAATTTATTATGGGGAACAAAGAAATGGCAGACGAGTTAAACCGTTACTTTGGATCTGTCTTCACTGAGGAAGATACACACACTCTCCCAAATGTTCTAGGGGCCGGAGAACCTAGGGTGATGGAGGAACTGAAGGAAATCCACATTAGGCAGGAAATGGTTTTGGGTGGACTGATGGGACTGAAGGCTGATAAATCCCCAGGGCCTGATGGTTTGCATCCCAGGGTACTTAAGGAGGTGGCTCTAGAAATAGTGGAAGCATTGGAGATCATTTTTCAATGTTCTATAGATTCAGGATCAGTTCCTGTGGATTGGAGGATAGCAAATGTTATCCCACTTTTTAAGAAAGGAGGGAGTGAGAAAACGGGTAATTATAGACCAGTTAGTCTGACATCAGTGGTGGGGAAGATGCTGGAGTCAATTATAAAAGACGAAATTGCTGAGCATTTGGATAGCGGTAACAGGATCATTCCGAGTCAGCATGGATTTACGAAGGGGAAATCATGCTTGACAAATCTACTGGAATTTTTTGAGGATGTAACTAGGAAAATTGACAGGGGAGAGTTGGTGGATGTGGTGTACCTCGACTTTCAGAAAGCCTTCGACAAGGTCCCACATAGGAGATTAGTGGGCAAAATTAGAGCACATGGTATTGGGGGTAGGGTACTGACATGGATAGAAAATTGGTTGACAGACAGAAAGCAAAGAGTGGGGATAAATGGGTCCCTTTCGGAATGGCAGGCAGTGACCAGTGGGGTACCGCAAGGTTCGGTGCTGGGACCCCAGCTATTTACGATATACATTAATGACTTAGATGAAGGGATTAAAAGTACCATTAGCAAATTTGCAGATGATACTAAGCTGGGGGGTAGTATGAATTGTGAGGAAGATGCAATAAGGCTGCAGGGTGACTTGGACAGGTTGTGTGAGTGGGCGGATACATGGCAGATGCAGTTTAATGTAGATAAGTGTGAGGTTATTCACTTTGGAAGTAAGAATAGAAAGGCAGATTATTATCTGAATGGTGTCAAGTTAGGAAGAGGGGATGTTCAACGAGATCTGGGTGTCCTAGTGCATCAGTCACTGAAAGGAAGCATGCAGGTACAGCAGGCAGTGAAGAAAGCCAATGGAATGTTGGCCTTCATAACAAGAGGAGTTGAGTATAGGAGCAAAGAGGTCCTTCTACAGTTGTACCGGGCTCTGGTGAGACCGCACCTGGAGTACTGTGAGCAGTTTTGGTCTCCAAATTTGAGGAAGGATATTCTTGCTATTGAGGGCGTGCAGCGTAGGTTCACTAGGTTAATTCCCGGAATGGCGGGACTGTCGTATGTTGAAAGGCTGGAGCAATTAGGCTTGTATACACTGGAATTTAGAAGGACGAGGGGGGATCTTATTGAAACATATAAGATAATTAGGGGATTGGACACATTAGAGGCAGGAAACATGTTCCCAATGTTGGGGGAGTCCAGAACAAGGGGCCACAGTTTAAGAATAAGGGGTAGGCCATTTAGAACGGAGATGAGGAAGAACTTTTTCAGTCAGAGAGTGGTGAAGGTGTGGAATTCTCTGCCTCAGAAGGCAGTGGAGGCCAGTTCGTTGGATGCTTTCAAGAGAGAGCTGGATAGAGCTCTTAAGGATAGCGGAGTGAGGGGGTATGGGGAGAAGGCAGGAACGGGGTACTGATTGAGAGTGATCAGCCATGATCCCATTGAATGGCGGTGCTGGCTCGAAGGGCTGAATGGCCTACTCCTGCACCTATTGTCTATAGTCTATTGTCTATTGGTAATGTATGCCGTAAGCTGCCATGTCCTCCAGACGGCTTGAGCGACTCCGTGCGTCACGCACTTTGACCTTACGACCTTACATGCAATCCCCTAATAGAAGCAAAGAGGTCCTTCTGCAGTTGTACAGGGCCCTAGTGAGACCACACCTGGAGTACTGTGTGCAGTTTTGGTCTCCAAATTTGAGGAAGGATATTGAGGGAGTGCAGCGTAGGTTCACTAGGTTAATTCCGGGAATGGCGGGACTGTCATATGTTGAAAGACTTGAGTGACTGGGCTTGTCTACACTGGAATTTAGATGGATGAGAGGGGATCTTATTGAAACACATAAGATTATTAAAGGATTGAACGCGCTAGAGGCAGGAAACATGTTCCTGGTGTTGGGGGAGTCCAGAACCAGGGGCCACAGTTTAAGAATAAGGGGTAGGGAGATGAGGAAAAACTTTTTCACTCAGAGAGTTGTAAATCTGTGGAATTCTCTGCCTCAGAAGGCAGTGGAGGCCAATTCTCTGGATGCTTTCAAGATAGAGAGTTCGATAGAGCTCTTAATGATAACGGAGTCGGGGGGTATGAGAAGGCAGGAACGGGGTACTGATTGTGGATGATCAGCCATGATCACATTGAATGGCGGTGCAGGCTCGAATGGCCGAATGGCCTCCTCCTGCACCTATTGTCTATTGTTTCGAAGGGTAGGGGGCAAACGCAGGTCGGTGGGACGACGGTAGATGGGGGCGTTTTGGAGGGTGTGTGGAGGTTGGGCTGAGGGGGCGTTTCACCCTGTATGACTCCATGAGACTTGCCTGGAGACGGCGACGCGACGCCGGCATCACTCGCTGCTTCCGCCCACAGCTGGCGCACGCGCAGTAGCGCAGGTTCGGTTCGTTTTAACGGTCGGTGTTTAAATCGTCGGTTCCTTCCCGCGGGTGGGCCCGCGCCCGGCGAGAGAGCGGTGGCAGGTGCGCCCGCGCCCGGGGAGAGAGAGAGCGCGAGCCGGCGCGCAGAGAAGGAGGAGGCCGGCAGCTCTCGGTCGGGGAATACAAGGACGGCACAGCACCGTGTGTTGCACCGGGCTGGGGCTGGGGCTGGGCTCGGGTGAGATCTCAGCACCGTGTGTTTGTTGGTATTAGGATGAGGTTATGGTGGAGTGCAGGTGGTTGCAGCTGAGTATCGGTTGTCACGGCGGTTGGGGAGAAATTGCAGTTTGGCGATAATTAAAAGGAAAATAAACGTGCTGGAGGAATTCAGCTGGTCAGGCAGCATATGGAGAGAAACACAAAGTCTGTAGAAATGCCCCGACCGGAAAGGTCGCTGATACAAGTACTTCTATGTTTACATCAGTTGTGCTGCTGCAAGTAAGCATTTCATTGTTAGAAGCAGAGGACTACAAATACTGGTTGTACAGGAAGGGTACATGAACTTCAGGAGAGACAGGGGTGAGGGAAAAAGAGGAGGAGGAGGGGGGGGGGGTGTATTGTTGGTTAAGGAGGATGTCACGGCTGTGTTCAGAGGTGACATTACGGATGGTTCGTCTAGTGGGGCTATATGGGTGAGGAACAAGAAAGGGATGATCACCTTGTTGGGGGTGTATTACAGACCCCCGAATAGGGAATTAGAAGAACAAATGTGCCGGGAGATTGCAGACAGTTGCAGGTTAAATAAGGTTGTTGTAGTAGGGGATTTTAACTTTCCCAATATAGACTGGTAAAATCAGAGCATGAAGGGTTCAGATGGGGTGCAATTCCTCAAAAGTGTTCAGGGGAGTCTTTTTAAAGAGTATGTGGAGGCCCCCACACATGAGAGGGCAATGCTGGATTTAGTATTGGGAAATTGGGAAGGGCAAGTTAATGAAGTGTGTGTGGAGGAGCCTTTTGGGACCAGTGACCACAGTTCGATTAGGTTTAAGATAGTTATGGATAGGGATGGAGAAGAACTACGTGTTAAAATGCTCAACTGGGGTAAGGCCAACTTTGAGGGTATGAGAGAAGGTCTCGCTCAACATCGGCCAAGAGTTGGGATAAATGGGTCCCTTTCAGAATGGCAGACAGTGACTAGTGGGGTACCGCAAGGCTCGGTGCTGGGACCGCAGCTATTTACAATATACATTAATGACTTGGATGAAGGGATTAAAAATACCATTAGCAAATTTGCAGATGATACAAAGCTGGGTGGTAGTGTGAGCTGTGAGGAAGATGCTATGAGGTTGCAGGGTGAATTGGACAGGTTGTGTGAGTGGGCAGATGCAGTTTAACGTGGATAAGTGTGAGGTTATCCACTTTGGTGGTAAGAATAAGAAGGCAGATTATTATCTGAATGGTGTCAAGTTAGGAAAAGGGGATGTACAACGAGATCTGGGTGTCCTAGTGTATCAGTCACTGAAAGGAAGCATGCAAGTACAGCAGGCAGTGAAGAAAGTCAATGGAATGTTGGCCTTCATAACAAGAGGAGTTGAGTATAGAAGCAAAGAGGTCCTTCTGCAGTTATATAAGGCCCTAGTGAGACCGCACCTGGAGTACTGTGTGCAGTTTTGGTCTCCAAATTTGAGGAAGGATATTCTTGCTATTGAGGGTGTGCAGCGTAAGTTTACTAGGTTAATTCCCGGAATGGCGGGACTGTCATATGTTGAAAGACTGGAGCGGCTAGGCTTGTATACACTGGAATTTAGAAGGATGAGAGGGAATCATCGATTATTAAGGGGTTGGACACATTAGAGGCAGGAAACATGTTCCCAATGTTGGGGGAGTCCAGAACCAGGGGCCAAGGTTTAAGAATAAGGGGTAGGCCATTTAGAATGGAGATGAGGAAAAACTTTTTCAGTCAGAGAGATGTAAATCTGTGGAATTCACTGCCTCAGAAGGTAGTGGAGGCCAATTCTCTGAATGCATTCAAGAGAGAGCTCTTAAGGATGGCGGAGTCAGGGGGTTTGGGGAGAAGGCAGGAACGGGTACTGATTGAGAATGATCAGCCATGATCACATTGAATGGTGGTGCTGGCTCGAAGGGCTGAATGGCCTACACCTGCACCTATTGTCTAAAGTGCTGGAGAAGCTCAGCGGGTCAGGCAGCATCTCTGAAGAACTTGGATAGCACAGCAAATGTTCTCCGCAGATGCTGCCTGACCCGCTGAGCTATTCCAGTACTTTGTGTCTTTATATGTTAGGAGGTGGTTATGGCTGGGTGTCGGTTGTCATGGCAGTGACAGTGAGGTTGTAATGGCGATAATGTGTTAAAAATGAAAAGGTAAGTGCTGGAGGAGACCTTATCTTTCCTTTTTGCTGGAAGATCTCAGCTGGTAAGGCAGCATCTGTGGAGGGAAGCCAAAATACTAGAGTCTGCAGAAGGGTCCCAACCTGAAAGGTCACCCATCCATTCCCTCCAGAGATGTTATCTGACCCACTGAAATACTCCATCACTTTGTGTTTTGCTCAAGATTCCAGCATCTGTAGTTCCTTGTTTCGCGATGTGGAGGAAATGGATTGACGATGTTTTGGGTCAAGACCCTTCTTCTGACTGTTTTCACCACAACCCTCCCCATCTCCAATATTGCACGATCAGTCTTCAGCAGAGGTCTTGCCTTCATACACCTGTGTCACACTTCAACAAGTTTCAAGCCAGCCATGGTGTCAAGCTTTTTCTGCCGCTTCGGGCTCCGACAAGGAGTCCCCTTCTCCTGTATCTAACCGTCCTCCTCTTGTACTCCCATTGCCTACCTTCTACCCTCCGTGACATTAACCAGCTCAACTTCTCCACTCCCCTTAGCCATCCCCAATTTCACCCATTTTGAACGTGCAGCTCACTGCCCCTTCAGCGACAATCCCAGTGTTGTCATTAAGGGGTGAAAAGGCATTTAAAAGCATTTAATTTAAAATGAGGATTTAAATGATTTGCTGCAGCTTCTGTGGCTACTGAAAATTTAATCAATATTTATACATTATTTTATCAGTATAAATACTATATTGTCCTAATATATCAGCTGATTCTGGAGATGTAACCACTGTTTTCTGTTTTAAATTTAATTAAAATGTTTTCACAATAATTTACCTTGGTCTATATTCTCTGAAAATACCTCAGTAAAATTCTGCAACAGTCTAAACATTTTTGTTTCTTCAGTAATGGCAGGACTTAATTTCACTGATCAAGATATTCAACACCAGTTGAGTTTGTTGGGCTACCACAATGTCCCACAACATCAACTTCATGAGTTCAGAAAAGGTATGAAGTTGCATTACAATGATCTGTAATTATAAATAACTATGTATTCCATGAGCAGACTGTTTACGCCCTTAGAGACTCACTGCTGCTGGATGGGTTTTTACTTTTAATTCTTTCCTGAAAAAGGAGATAATTAATGGAATATTGCAAATTATATAATCTTGTCCAAGTGGCACTCTTGAGGCAGGTAGAAGAACATACGATTGCCTGATCCTAGGATCGAGCACGATGTAGTACATCTATGAAAGTAATGGTTATAAAGTAACAGCTATCGGGACATCTTACTTAATGAAGAACTCAAAGTTCAATATCAACATTCCTAAGTTTTTCTCCTTCAGCAAATTCTCAAACATCTTGCTTTATTACTATTGATTTATTATTGCTTTAGATAAACTAATGGCTAGTAAGACAACATAGTAATATCTAATGAATAGTTCAGTCGAATAATGACCATGGTTAAATGCATTAATGCTGTTTTGTTTTTCCAGATCTGGAACAACTGATCAAGCATGAGAGTTCAAAGAGTCAAGGCTCCAGTAAAGCCAGTTCAGAATCATGTGGTACTGTAAAGCCGTTAAATTATTATTGCAATATTTTTGATAAAATATCTCAACTTGTCAATCCAGGTGGGATAAAGCAAGTCAAATGTAAGCAGTGAAAGAGTCTCAGTGAAACAGTTTCAATCTGCATTTTAAATCTTGACTCTGTATATGGGAGAATGAAAAGTTGGGAGGACTTCTTTGAGCCATCAACATTTGTGGCTTTGGGGAGATATTGAGCATTTTCAAGTATTTGAAGGGAGTGGGTTTTTTAAATTTTGGAGAGTGCAACACTGCTCAGTCATAGAGACATGCAGCACAGAAACAGATCCTTGAACCCACTGAGTTCTCACCACAACCAATTACCTATATTAATCCCATTTTTATTTGCCCTTCATTCTTTCCAAGTCCTCTTCCTATTTTATTCCACTTGCCTATACACGGATAATTTATAGACTAAGTGAATCTCTTTTCATGGATGCTGTCCGACTTGTTTAGCATTTCAAACATTTTCTGCTTTTGCCACATAATAAGAATGCTCATCGAAGGGGACCTCATTGAAAGTTACCGAATAGTGAAAGGCTTGGATAGAGTGGATGTGTAGAGGATGTTTAAACTAGTGGGAGATTCTCAGACCAGAAGTCAGAGCCTCAGAATGAAAGGACGTATCTGGGAAGGAGATGGGATGGGATTTCTTTAGTCAGATGGTGGTGAATCTGTGTAATTCATTGCCACAGAAGGCTGTGGAGGCCAAATCAGTGGATATTTTTAAGGCATAGATAGATAGATTCTTGTTTATTATGGGGATTGGGGTTGAGAGGGAGAGATAGATTAGCCATGTTTGAATGGTGATTCCACCAAGTAGACTTGATGGGCCGGATGGCCTAATTCTGCTCCTATCACTTATGAACATGCTCAATTAAAAAAAAATCCCGGTCCCTTACAGACATTCCTTTCCATAAAATGAATGGAATAGCACCGTGTGCCACATTGCTGAATAACTCTCATATGTACCGTACATACAAAAACACAATGTTGTTGGTAAAGAAATGATAGTAGTTCACCGACTTTTTAAAAGTCATTCTTTGGGATATTCATTTGTGACCATTGTTTCTTGTCTCAGCCAATTTCACGTCATGTAAATAGCTTAATTTCATCAATACTATAGTAATTCACATACATTTTACAAAAAAAGACAATGTAATTATTCATCTGTTATACCTACACAGAATACAATTAAATCAATCGAAAGCATGTTAAGTTACAATGATTATTGGGCCAGAGAAAGCAAGCTTGAAGTTTCCCTCTTGTGTTTAAAGACTAGAACGTGTACGGTTTTACTGTATTTAAATTCACTGAGTGGTAAAAGTTTGTAAAGGATGCTGCCTTTTTAAAAAAAATGTGTTATGGTATTTTCCTATCAAGATATACAGATGAAAAATAGTCCCACACAACAACACATTTTAGCAACCCAACCTAATGATCGACGAGAGTTCAACTCTGAAAAAGAGAATCGGGTGAGTAGAATATTGTTTTCTAAAGGACGGAGAACTGGAGAGAGGCTCTAGCTAAAGACTTTGTCACGGTCAAAAAAACGGAATATAATATTTTGATATAATTTGGCCGTTTTTAAAAAGGAGACTCTAAGAGAAATGAGGTAAAACAATTTTTTCTAAAGTGTCGAGTCATTGGAACTCCATGAAAGAGCAATAGAAACAGAAATTTTGAATTTTTGGAATAATATTGTTTTTTGATAAATGATTGTTTACATCAGGATCGTGCAGTTGAGGTTACAGTCAGGTCACCCATGATCTTGTTAAATAGAGGGCTTTAGGACCCAGATGACCTACTACTTAGTCATGGAAATGTACAGTACAGAAACATGCCCTTTGGCCCAACTTGGCCTTGCCATCCAAGTTGCTTAACTAAGCTAGTCCCACTTGCTTGAGTCTGGCCCATATTCCTCCAAACCTTTCATACATGAACCAGCAAAGGCAAGAATTTCTGGGAATAATTCTGAAGATGCAGGATCTTTTCATTCCAAATAGGAAGAAAGATTCTAGGGGGAGAATGGGGTGACCATGGCTGAAAAGGGATATCAAGGACAGTATAAAACTAAAAGAGAAGGCATATAGCATTGCAAAGATTAGTGGGAAGCCAGAGGATTGGGAAGCTTTTAAAGAACAGAAGGTAACTAAAAAGGCAATATGGGGAGAAAAGATGATATACGAAGGTAAGCTAGCTAATAATGTAGAAGAGGAGAACAAGAGTTTCTTCAGTTATATAAAGTATATGAAAGAGGCAAGAGTGGATGTTGGATCACTGGAAAATGATGCAGGACAAGTGATAATGGTGAACATAGAAATGGCAGAGGAGTTGAATAATTTTTTGCATCAGTCTTCACAGTGGAAGACACCAGCAATGTTCCTGAAATTCAAGAGAGTCGGGGGGTGGAAGTTAGTGGAGTGGCTATTACTAAGGAGAAGTTGCTTGATAAGCTGAAAGGGCTGAAGGTGGATAAGTCACCTGGATCGGATGGACTGCACCCCAGGGTTCTGAAAGAGGTGGCTTCAGAGATTGTGGAGGCATTAATAGTGATATTTTTAAAATCACGAGAGTCGGGCATGGTTCCAGCCAATTGGAAAATTGCCAATATTACCCTGTTGTACAAGACGGGAGCAAACCAGAATAGTGGGAACTATAGGCCAGTTAGTCTGACTTCAGTGGTTGGTAAGATTTTAGAGTCCACTATAAAGGATAAGGTTACAAAGTACTGAGAAGTTCATGATAAAATAGGCTGACGTCGGCATGGTTTTGTGAAGGGAAGATCTTGCCTGATGGATCTGATTGAATTCTTTGAAGAAGTAAAATAGTAGGTCAGACAAAAGAGGGTCAGTGGACGTAGTTTACCTAGATTTTCAGTAAGCCTTTGATAAGGTGCCATTCGTAAGGCTGCTAAGGAATTTGAGAGCCCATGGTATCAAAGGGCCAGATGCTAGCATGGATAGCAGGTTGGCTGGATGGCAGAAGGCAAAGAGTAGCAACAAATTGAGCTTTTTCTGGTTGGTTGCCAGTGACTATTAATGATTTGGATGAGGGGATTGAAGGCTTTATGGTCAAGTTTGTGAATGATACGAAAATAGTCATGCATTTTGGTAGTAGGAATAACAGCGTAGACTATTTTCTAAATGTGGAACAAATCCAGAAATCAAAGGGACTTGGGAGTGCTGGTGCAGGATTCCCAAAAAGTTAATCTGCAAGTCGAATCACTAGTAAAAAAGGCAAATGCCTTTATTTCTAGAGGGCTAGAATACAAAAACAGGAATGAAATGCTAAGGGTCTATAAGGTGCTGGTCAGTCCACATTTGGAGTATTGTGAGCAATTTAGGGCACAATATCTGAGGAAGGATGAGCTGGCCCTGGAGAGGGTCCAGAGGAGGTTAATAAGAATGATCCCAGGAATGAGTGGGTTAACTTATGACCGTTTTACAGCACTGGGCATATACTTGCTGGAGTTTAGAATAATGAGGGTGGACCTAATTTTGAAACATGCCAAATAGTGAAAGGCTTGGATAGAGTGGATGTGGAGCAGTGTTGCCGTGCTAATATTTTAGGTGCTGGAGCTGTCACCTGTGCCAGAGAGGCCACTGTTAAATTTCCCGCTAGTTAAAATTCCCCACTGTTTATTTTGGATTGTTTTTTTTTTTTTACAGAAGTGCACCCCTGATGTGGAGAGAATGTTTCCACTAGTGGGAGAGTCTAGGATTAGAGGTCATAGCCTTAGAATTAAAGGACGTTCCTTTTGGAAGGAGATGGGAAGGAATTTCTTTAGTCAGAGGGTGGTGAATCTGTGGAATTATTTGCCACAGAAGGCTGTGGAGGCCAAGTCAATGGATATTTTAAAAGCAGAGATAGATAGATTCTTGATTAGTACGGGTGTCAGGGGTCAGGAGAATGGGGTTAGAAGGGAGAGATAGATCAGCCATGATTGAATGGCGTAGACTTGATGAGCCAAACGGCCTAATTCTGCTCCTATTCCTTATGACCTGTCCAAATGCTTTTTAAATGTTATAATTTAGTTTAGTTTAGAGATACCGTGCGGAAACAAACCTGTACATCTTTGGAGTGTGGGAGGATACTGGATAAAGCCCATGCGGTCACGAGGAGAACATACAGCCTTCGTACAGACATCACCTGTTAGGATTGAACCCCGATCTCTAGCGCTGTAAGGCAGCAGCGCTATTTCTGCGCCACCATGCTGCCTTCCATCACTCCATATTGTACCAGCGTCTATCACATCCTTTGGTATTTTCCATATATGCAGCTCACTCCGAAAAAAGTTGCCCCTTGGGTCTCTTTTACCTCTCACCGATGCCCTCTAGTTAAGCCTTCTCTACCCATGGTGGGTGGGGTGGGGGCAGCAGGGGTTCTCGCTACTCTTTGTCTTGCATGATTTAATAAAAATCTATAAGGTCACCCCTCGGCCTCCTATGCTTCAAGGAAAAAGGTCCAAGCTTATCGAGCCTCTCTTTATAACTCAAACTCTCCAGACGCGATAACATCACTGTTACTTGTATCTTAACACGGTCAAAATGAGTCAGCTTGTTGAGATTATCTCCTGAGATCTAAATTAATCCACGGAACCTGAGTTCAGTGACTTGCTTATGAAATGGTTGTGCATAAATTATCATTTTAATTGGTATATTCTTTGATGTTTGTTGTTTTCATATAAGAGGGAGATCTTCCAAGGTTTTCCTACAGAATTTCATCGTTGTGACACATACAGCAGATACACAGTGAAACCAAACCTGTTCAGAAGCACATCAGCACCGTTGAAGTTAATTCTTCAGAATAGCCCTGATCAAGAGAGTGATATCAGTCAGATGCAATCTGAGAACAGTGGGACGAGCAGCCCTGAAACGTTCCCTGAAAACACCAGGAAACCAATTATTAAGAGAAAAGTGTTACGGTATGTAAGCTGACAATGATTTTGTATGAAAACTAAATAAATGAACCACTTTTTCTAACTAAACTGAAGTGTTGAAATAATCCTTTAATCCTGAATTTCAATAATTCGGAAAATGTTTTTAAGCATGCTGTTCTGAACAACCTGTAATGAAATTGAGGAATCTAAGTCACTACACTTTTCTTTGTTCCCTGTAAACAAATTAAAAACATGTTGCATATTATATCGGTAAATATTTTTTTGAATTTATAATGCTTTTTGTAACTGTCGGATTTTTGCTTTTGTGAGCAGTAAATAAACTTTGCTTTATACATTTAGTAAATTTAGACCAACATTAATCCTGTTTAATTATCAGGGATTTTCTCCTGTTGGGACTGTTTGATTTCTTCTTACCTCTCTTGAAGATAATTAGCATCAACACAATTCTAGAGAAAAACACAAGTTGCTGCAGGGACTCAGTAGGACAGGATAATACCTGACCCACTGCGTTTCTCTAGCATTTTGTCTCTTGCTCAAGATTCCAGCATTTGCAGTTTCTTGTGTCTCTTACACAATTCTAGACTTGTGTAGCTCTGTGGTTTTATTTGCGATTCCAGGTACAGCTGCAGAGAGCTCTTAAAATACAGGAGGAACCAACATTTTTTGCTGTTCCTTGGAAATATTTCAAAATATGTTTCATGTTTATACACAGGAACAAAAGTTACAAATACCACATGTATAATTTTAAATGGTTGAGAGATCTGTTTTTTCCATTCTCACATTTTTTAGGCTCTGCCCTATTATTACCATTAAAAGAAATTGCAAATATGAGAATAAGATGAAGTATTCTGTTCAATGAAAATGGTATGAAAATTTGGAAGCTGTTTACTTTCTCATATTTTGCATTCAATTTCTAGATTTTGTTGTGCATTGATTAGATGCAAATATGATTACTTTTGTGATGTATTTTTAAAATGCATTGCTCGATATTGCAGGAAGAAGAATGGACAGTTGCATGTTTGCGATGAATCAACCTTCACTGAAACTGATTCTGGTAAATACCATGGTCTGGCTGCCTTCTCAGTCTTTGGGGCACCCACGTTATTATGAGTTATTACAGTACAGATTATTCCATTAGGAAGACTGCCTAAAATAAGATTTGCTTGTCTGTTCAACTATTGGTTTTACAGTAACTGAATCCTTCAAATCATCCTCTAAGCCTCTTACTCTGTTATTTTCCCTGTGAAAGAGCCAGTAAGCCTGTCCATCTGCTCAAATGTGTTGGTAACTGAAATAGAAAGATAGACTGGTTGTTAATTAAGAAATTGTGTGTAAATCAATACAATGGCAGTGATAATTTTTTTAAAACTTGCTTTCGAATAACAATTTGTAGTAAATAATAAGACGCCCCAGCCTTGAGAGATGTGGAAGGAAGAGGTTTCTTGGACCATCATTGAGTCGAAACAAGATAGATTCACAGGCTCAAACCACCTATACTTTAACCAGAGATCGCTACTGAATGGAATTGAAAAGTTTGTTCTCGAACACCGATTTATTCAGCCATCATTGCATTCCTAGTAAACATGAATCTTTTTCCTACTGTGTTATGGGAACAGACGATCATAATTTATTGGGGGGTGGGGGAAGGCGTAATAGTTTAATTACACATACTTGATTTCTTTGTTTCAAATGCATGTAAAATGAAATGTTCAGAGCTTCTTGGTAATATTTATGAAAATGATTTATGTTTTTAGTGGTTAAAGGTGTAAGATGGGAAGGTCAATGCATTGCAATGACAAGTTTGGAACCCTGGTGCCCTGTCTAAGATCATGTCATATGGATACCAAATATAAAGCTATTCAAACCATGTGGCCAGATTTTTTTCCAGTTTTGTGTTCAAGATGAGGGAAGGGACTTCAAGTGCTATGGAGTGCAATGGTGTCCATTTTGTTTATTGGCATTAGGGACTGTCAGGTCAAACATGTACACACACAATGTTTAGATCGAATCATCTCTGCTTCATTCTCCAAAAACTTAGTAACTAATGCTGAAATGTGCTACATTCTGAAGTGAAAGATACAATAGGCATTACACGTTAAATAATCTGGTTGAGTTTTTCACTTTTCTGCAAGCCACAGAACTATTTCACCAACAACTTCTCCAGGACCACTCATATTGAAGCAACGGCCAAGAAAGCACACCAATGCCTTTACTTCCTTAGAAGGCTTAGGCAATTTGGCATGAACCCAAGAACTCTCACCAACTTCTACAGATGCGCCGTAGAAAGCATTTTATTGTGATGCATCACAGCCTGGCTTGGGAACAGCTCTATTCAAGACGGCAAGAAATTGCAGAGAATTCTGGATGCAGCACAAGCCTTCACTCAAATCAACCTCCCATCCATTATCCCCATGTATACCTCATGCTGCCTCAGCAAGGCCAACAACATAATCAAGGATGTGTCACAACCTGGCCATTCCCTCTTCTCCCCTCTATCTTCGGGCAACAGGTGAAAAAGCACACCTCCGGATTCAGGGACAGTTTGTTCCTAGCTATTATCAGGCGACTGAATTATCCAACCACAATTATAGAGCAATTATTATCTACCTCACTGGAGACCCTCAGATTATCTTTGATCTGACTTTCCTGGCTTTATCTTGCACTAAATGTTCCTCACGATGTCCCCATTATCATGTATCTGTACACTGAATAGCTCAAATGTAATCATGTATTGTCTTTCCGCTGACTGGTTAGCATGCAACAAAAAATCTTCACTGTACCTCACTCAGTCCATGTGACAATAAATGAACTAAACTATTTAGTTTCCAATCAAATATGATATGAGGCAAGAAAAACCCGCAAATGTGTAAAGCACCAAGTTGTAGATCCATTCTACTGCATGCAATGTTATGACTGGTAGTGTTTTTATGTAACACTGTATTGGAATGAATCAGCTCTGTCTGACGCCACCATTGCCCTTAGGTGATTTGTAACAGGCTTTTCACTCTTTCATTGAAATATTTTTCAAATCTAGTTTGAATTTATTAATTTCCAAACCGGAGGACTGGGAGAGCAACCAGAAGATTGGGAGAAATTTAGAACTCAATAGAGGAGGACAAAGGGGGTAAGGGATTGACATGGATAGAGAACTGGTTGGCAGACAGGAAGCAAAGTAGGAATTAAAACGTCCTTTTCAGAATGGCAGGCAGTGACTAGTGGGGTGCCGCAAGGCTCGGTGCTGGGGCCTCAGTTATTTACAATATAAACAATTTAGATGAGGGAATTAAATGTGCCATCTCTAAGTTTGCGGATGACACAAAGCTGGGTGGCATTGTGAGCTGCGATGAGGATGCTATGAGGCTGCAGGATGACTTGGATAAGTTGGGTGAGTGGGCAGATGCATGGCAGATGCAGTATAATGTGGATAAATGTGAGGTTATCCGCTTTGGTGGCAAGAACAAGAAGGCAGATTATTATCTGAATTGTGTCAGATTAGGAAAAGGGGGGGTGCAATGAGACCTGGGTATGCTTGTACATCAGTCACTGAAAGTAAGCATGCAGGCACAGCAGGGAGTGAAGAAAGCTAATAGCATGTTGGCCTTCATTGCAAGAGGATTTAAGTTTAGGAGCAAGGAGGTCCTGCAGTTGTACAGGATCCTGGTGAGACCGCACCTGGAGTATTGTGTGCAATTTTGGTCTCCTAATTTCAGGAAGGACATTATTACTATTGAGGGAGTGCAACATAGGTTCACCAGGTTAAGTCCCAGAATGACGGGATTGACATATGATGAAAGAATGGGTCGACTGGGCTTGTATTCACTGGAATTTAGAAGGATGAGAGGGGATCTTATCGAAACATATAAAATTCTTAAAGGATTGGACAGGCTAGGTGCAGGAAAAATGTTCCCAATGTTGGGGGAGTCCAGAACCAGGAGTCACAGTTTAAGAATAAGGGGTAGGCCATATAGGACTGAGATGAGGAAAAACTTCTTCACCCAGAGTTGTGAATCTGTGGAATTCTCTGCCACAGAAGACAGTGGAGGCCAATTCACTGGATGTTTTTAAGAGAGAGTTAGATTTAGCTCTTCGGGCTAAAGGAATCAAGGGATATGGGGAAAAAGCAGAAACGGGGTACTGATTTTAGATGATCAGCCATGATCATATTGAATAGCGGCGCTGGCTCAAAGGGCCGAATGGCCTGCTTCTGCACCTATTTTCTATGTTTCTATTCTCAGCAGTAAGTAGCTCTAGCTTAACAATACAATACAATATATCTTTATTGTCATTGTACAGGGGTACGAGATTGGGAATGCGCCTCCCATACGATGCAATAAATTAATTAGCTAGTCAGTATTAATTTAAACAACCCAATGAAACAAATTAGAACAGTTTTAAAACAGAATAAAGTGCAAGTAGATCTGTGCCGGTTCACTGTGCGATGTGACCATCCGGCTCAGCAGGACCGGTACATTTATAATTGAGTCACCAAGTTGTACAGGCTGATAGCACGATAATGATAATCTTTCATGAAATAGTTCTACAGCTGGTTAAAATTGTAAAGAATTTCTTAACCTTCTCACTTCAGAGGGAGTAGGCAAAATTTAGGAGGAAGATTTTTAGTCTATCTGCTGCTTTTTCATGCATGGAGAAATGAGTTCTTCCCTATTGCTTAAAGTCAATTGGACTTGTACAAGAAATGCTGGAGACCTTTTGTGTTATTTTTTATGTAAATATAACTGTCTTTTGTTTGGCAACTTTAAAAGATGCAGGCAGTGAATTGGGACAGAAGATCAGCAGATTTGAGGTCCTTGACAATAAAGCAGAGTCTGACACACAAAGTGAAGAATTCGTCAGTCTACCTGGAAGGCGACCAAATTCCACCCAACCTTTCTTTGCCAAAAATCTGGTAAATATTCTTAACACTGTCTTATTGTTGCTATTCAGGACAAGGATATTAAACCTTCATTTCATTGGCATGCAAGATCAAATCCTTATTGTAATTTAAAAATGTGCAATTAATTTTTATTTTTTAAATGGAACTAAACACAATTGATTTTAGGTTAGCCACATTTTGAGATGAGGAAGACCTTGTGGTGCATTGACTAATCACAATTAATTTTGTGTACATTCAGCACTAATATGCATGGTAAAGGGATCTTGTACTGAAGAAACTAGGTGATTATTCCCTGGTTTGTTGACAACATATGAATAAGACAATATGATAATTTAGAAATATTTCCCTCTCCACTGCAGTGGAACGAAAATCTTTTGGGAGGTGAAGGGTACAGTTGTCCCTCAAATGCTCCAAAGTCATGTAAGTGATTAATTTTTTTAAACATTTATTAGCTTCTAATTTCACTACACGTCATTTTTGTATAAAGATAAAAATGTCCAAAAGATGTATTCTAATTAAGTATTATTAGAAAGCAAAGACCAAAAATTAAACCAGTTTCATATTTTTGTTTTTAGTTTTGCTTACAGAAGGATGGTGCTTTTGTTTGCACTCTGAAACTGGCTATTAATTGTGTAATTTATTCATCCATGGAAATAGTATAGAAACTATAACGGTGGTTTGTATAATTCCTATAAAAAGCGTTCACGCTTCAACCTTACTCCAAAACGTAGCAGGTACTCTATTCAGTACTGCCAGCGGTGCTATTTTTCATAAAAAATCGAGACAAATACCTGATAAATTGGGCATAAAATCCTGTAACACCATGGATTTCTTGGAATTTTCCAGGATTCTTCAAAGACAGCTTAACTGGGCATTCATCCTGGTTGTTTATGAAACTATGCTGTATGCTTTAAATTAACTATACTTTAAGATATTTTAATGTGATGGAAGTTTATACTTTCTAACCAAATTTGCTCTGTTATTAACTTTCTCATATCAATGTGTGGCAGTTATTAGACCGGTAATGGATCATCCTCATACAAGAAACTTAAAGAAAACTGATCCTGTGGCAAAGTGAGTGCTGGATTTATAATTATTTCAATTTAATATACAAATTGTAAATTTACCTTTTTTCAACTATGCTAACTTTGAACTGATCAGATCCTCCCATGCACTTCACTCTGCAACCTATTCATTTACATTTGCATTAATCAATGGGTATTTTCAGTGCTCAATTGAGGGCTGCACAGTGGTAGAGTTGCTGCCTTACAGTGCCAGAGACCGGGTTCAATCCTGACCTTGGCTATCTGTACAAAGTTTGTACGTTCTCCCTGTGACCGCATGAGTATTTTCCAGGTACTACAGTTTCTTCCCACGTTTCAAAGATGTGCAGCAGTGTAGGTGACTTGGCTTCTGTAAATTGTCCCTAGTGTGTAGAATAGAACTAGTGTATGGCTGATTGCTGGTCGACATGGACTGGGTGGACGGAAGAGCCTGTTCCACAATGTATCTCTAAAACTACAATCCGAATGCAGCTACTCAGGAACTTTCTGATTCTATATTGCAATGGAAGTCAATGCTCCACTGAATCTCTTCAACCTGTTTTTCCTACTATACACCCAAATAGGGATAACACTGTAGTAAGTTTGCCTATTAACTCGAGGAAATTGGAGCTCTCAGGGAATTGCATCATCACAAGGAAAATGTGTATACCCCAGAAATGGCAGCCAAGATCAGCATTGAACATGGCAGCAGCTACTAGGCAGCAGCACAACCTCCCACACCACCATCACCCTTTCTTTCAAACAACTTTGGGCCGGACCCGAAATCCTGCACAGTTGAAAGCACAACTCGAGTTGCATTTCGTGATTCAGACTGATAATTGGTGCTATAGAAAAGAACTGCAGATGCTGGTTTAAATTGAAGGTAGACACAAAATGCTTGAGTAACTCAGTGGGACAGGCGGCATCTCTAGAGAGAAGGAATGGGTGACGTTTCGGGTCAAGACCCTTCAGACTGATGTCAGGGGAGTGGGTGATAGAGATAAAATGTAGTTGGAGACAGTAAGTCTGGTGGGAGAACTGGGAGGGGATGGAGAGAGGGGGAAAGCAAGGGGTACTTGAAGTTAGAGAAGTCAATGTTCATACTGCTGGAGTGTAAGCTACCCAAGATGTTCCTCCAATTTGTGCTGGGCCTCACTCTGACAATGGAGGAGGTCCAGGACAAGAAGATCAGATTGGGAATGGGAGGGTGAGTTAAAATGCTGAGCCACCAGGAGATCAGGTACGTTTAGGCAGACTGTGCAGAGGTGTTCAGCGAAACAATCGCAGAGCTTGCTCTTGGTCTCACTGATATGCAGGAGTTGACACCTGGAACAGCGGATACAGTAGATGAGGTTGGAGGAGGTGCAAGTGAACATCTGCCTCACCTGAAAAGACTGTCAGGGTCTTTGGACTGAGTCGAGGGGGGAGGTAAAGGGACAGGTATTGCATCTCCTGCAGTTGTAGGGAAAAGTACCTGGGGATGGGGTGATTTGGGTGGAAAGGGAAGTGGACCAGGGAGTTGCGGAGGGAATCGTCTCTGCAGAAAGCAGAGAGGGGTGGAGATGGAAAGATGTGGCCAGTAGTGGGGTCCCGTTGGAGGTGGCAAAAATGTTGGTGGATTATATGCTGTGACGGCTGATGGGGTGGTAGGTGAGGACAAGAAGGACTCTGTCCTTGTTACGAATGGGGGGAGAGCAGGAGTGGAGTTACGGGATATTGAGGACCCTTGTGAGAGCCTCATCTGTAATGGAAGAGGGGAAACCCCGTTCCTCAAAGAATGAGGACTTCTCCGATGACCTGGTATGGAAAACCTCATCCTGGGCACATATGTGTGTACACGGAGGAATTGGGAGTAGGGAATAGAGTTTACAGGAAGCAGGGTGGGAAGAAATGAGGTCTAGATAGCTATGAGAGTCAGTAGGTTTGTCATAGATGTCTCCTGTGATGGAGACGGTGAGATTCAGAAACAGCAGGGAGATGTCACAGATGGTCCAAATGAATTTGAGTGCAGGATGGAAATTAGTTGTGAAGTTGATGAAGTCAGTAAGTTCTGCATGGGTGCAGGAGGCAGCACCGATGCAGTCGTCAATGTAGTGGAGGGATAGGGCCAGTGTATGCCTGGAAAAGTGATTGTTCGACGTACCCTACAGAGGCAGGCATAGCTGGGGCCCATGGGAGTGCCACGCCTTGGAGGAAGTGTGAGTAGTCGAAGAAGTTGTTAGGCAGAGGAGTGTTAGATGAAAATTGGCTGGTTCTGCGGTCAAGGAAGAAACGGAGGGCTTTAAGACTTTCCTGGTGGGGATAGAGGTGTAGAGTGACTGGACATCCATAGTAAAGATGAGGGAGTGGAGGCCTGGAAGTCATTGAAATGACAAACAACATGTGAGGTGTCTTGGACATGGGTAGGGAGGGATTGGACCAGGGGAATAGGATGGAGTCGAGGTATTTGGAAATTAATTCTGTGGGACATGAACAAGCAGAAACAATGGGTTTGCCAGGGCAGTTCTGTTTGTAGATTTTGGGGAGAAGACAAAATCAGGCTGTGGAATGATAAGGTTGGAGGGCAGACAGCTGGAAGTAATGAAATCAGAAATGGTGTGTGATATTAAGGCCTGGTGCTTGTCTGTGGGATCATGGTCCAAGGATAAGTAGGAGGTGTCTGAGAGTTGTCGCCTGGCCTCAGCCACCCAGTAGAAGTCAGTGTGCCAGCCTACCACGGCACCTCCCTTGTTGGTGGGTTTGATTATCAATTGGTGCTAGTAGCATGTGGCATTTTCATAATTTTCTTGGGCAAGGAGAAGAGACAGATCTTTAAGTCACTAAGCAGTTTGATGAGGGAGAAGGAAAAGAGATCAGTTTTCTTTCCACTTGTTAGCTGTGCAGCCATTCTTTTTTCCACCCACAATATTGTACTTTGAATTTGACTTGTTAGTTTTTTGGACCTCATCTTGAATCAATATATGTGTAAATGGGTATGTTGTAACAAAAGAACTAACATTTACTGGAAATATTAAATTCTCTCATCCTGTTTATTTTTACCAATACAAATTCAAGCTTTAGATCCATATTTTTTTCTGCACCTTATGCTGCAGTTGAGTTAATAAATTGGGACAAATTTAGCAGCACAAGTGTTAATGCTCATAGTATTCCGAGCATAGATTAATGTTTTTATTTTCAGATATTTTGAATACAAACGAAACTGGGAAACTTTCAAAACACCTGGAGAAAAAGATAGGAAAGAATTACGATGGGAGATAAGGGTATGTATGTATGTATAAGAAAAGCTACAATTTCTAAAATGTTTAAATTCTTGGACTAACCTCTCAATCATCACTGTTTTATCAGGAACAAATGCTTTATAAAAGTCAACTACCTCTGGTAAGTAATCTTTTTGTTTTCCTGCAATCTTTTCTGCAGCACAATCACTGCAGAACAGTGGTTGTCGCCTTAATTTGATTCACACGATTTAAGTACTTTCCAAAAAAGTAATGGATTCCTAATCCATATTGTTTTAATGTCTACAGTATTTCTAAATGCAAACGTTGCCAAGAGCACTGTTAATTAATTGAAATCACTTTCTGAAAAATGACTTCCATTTTGAACTGACAATCTGGGTATTAAATAAGTACTTTATCAACAATAACTTATCTCTTGAATTTTTCCCTTCAGAAACCTCAACATATTTACGTTCCAAATAATTATGTTGTACCAACGGAGAAGAAAAGATCTGCTTTACGATGGCAAATAAGACATGAGTTAGCACATGGAGCTGTTCCACAGAAGTTTTTCTGTTCATTGTAGCTGTACTAACTGCATGCCTACGATTTTATTGAAATAAGAAAATAAAAGGTCTTTTTCTTAACACTTTTTACATTTTATTCTTAAGGAAAGTCTCTATAAGGTAGTTTGAATGGATAAAGGGGGGAGAATCTGGTATCATGCCACAAGAGCTTTTTCTCTAGAAGATTGACTGCATCCAACGTAAGAACCAGGGTCTCATGTTTCAGCATGCTATGCACATTCAGCCCTGAAAGAGAATACAACAACATTTCAGAAAACCTAGGCAGCAAAAAATAATTTAACTTGTACTTTATGTTAACTTGATATAACTACAAGTCCTCACTACTACTATAATTTGAGCTTAACAGATAAAAGGTTGTGGGATATGGGCCAAACACAGGCAATGGAACAAAGTATTGATGGGGCATTTTGGTTGGCATGGGTACGTTGGGCCAAGGGCCTGTTTCCATGTTGCATTACTCTTAAGTTAACGGTATTATTTTTTAATCAAATAGGTGATTCTGACCTTTTACAGACAGGAATTTATATACAGATTCTGCATCTTATTTCCCAAATAACATTTAACACATTGTAATAAAGGCTTATCTATGAATGGTGAGTCTACTAAAATGAGATTAAAACTGCTTTTGCACATCTAAAATCTAAATCACTTACCAATTTCAATTGTGAGACAGTGTATGGCAAATTGCAAGCTAATATTCTCCTTTCAGAGTTTTTTTGATGTAGAGAGAATTGAAAGAATGTGGCAGTTGCTATTTGCTATTCTTTCCTCTCCACTGAACATTGACAACTCTGACCAACCAATATTAATACAAAAGAAACACTTACCTAAAACAGGAATCACTGTTATCGTTTTGGATTTTTTTGTTGCCTCCAATATATTTTCTGGCATGTCTTCATTACTAAAGGAATAAAAAGTCTTATTCCATTTCATGATCTAGAGACCATTTAATTGTTTCCTCTAGTTTTAAAAGATTTTCTGGTTGATTATGGATAGAGTTAATTTCAACTTCTGATGGGATTAAAAGGCTTTTACTAATTCTCAAGCCAGTTGTATCCAATACCCTACAGGTTGTAAATGATTCACACTTTGTAGCAAGAACAATAAAAGAAAAGTACTCACACATCAACAATAAGAACAGAATCTCCCCAATGCCTATGTAATGCAAGGTCACGAAGGTATTCAGGGTCTGGACTGGGCATCTCCAAGGAATCAATAATGTGAAGGTAATCCTGAGAAGCAATCCATCACATTAATGGGAATTGCAACAGATGATGGTGTTTTAAAAGTCAAAAGGCAGTGATGGAATATCCTTACAATATGGTGCATACATGCAATAGTTACACTGGCAAAAAACTTAAATATTTATAACTACCTGACATACCATTCATTCAGCATGATGAATATAAATCAGTCAATGTAACAGATTATTAGATTAGAGCTACAGCATGTAAACAGGACTCTTGGCCCACTGAGTCTGCACCAACCAATGATTTCGCAGCCACTAGATCTATGTTATCCTAGTTTTGCACCCCATACACTGGGGGAAAGTTACGGAAACCAGAGCACCCAGAGAACAACATACAACACCCGTAGTCAGTATTTAAACCAGGGCTGGTGCTGCAAGGCAGCAACTCAGCCATTGTGCCACCCTGGACCCTTCAACCCATCTCAACTGAAGGACATTACACCAAGCAGATACCATGTGGTTATTAAATAAATAAAATTCTGTATGTAATTAGAATATAGATGATTCTCAACTCAGTGCATAAAACAGAACCATTTGTATATAACTCAGTAATATGCAGAATCTGATTACATATTACATTTAAAATGTTTGATTAAAAGAATGCATATTACTTGCACGAAAGATGTTTCTCTCAAACTACACTTTGCTCTACTGAGAAATTCAATCATATATCAAGTAAATTTGGATGCTTTCTTGATGAATCTGTACAATATGCTTAAGAAGCTGGTGGACAGGATAAAAGAGGTGCAATGAAGAATATAATTCTTAATTAAAAATACCTCCTAGACACAACTAAGAAAAGCATACAGGCACACAGACACAAGTGAAAAAGAAGATGTTAATTTTGTAAATCAGGATAAGAGGAATGAACTTACCTGAGCAAACTTCATGGTGAGAGCTACTTTCAGACCCATTACACGAACTTTCATGGGCAACATATAATAGTAGCTTGTTGGTCCTCGAGGACCATGGGAAATACCACCTATGAAACAAAATGTATTTTATGCTTGGAACAGATCTTTGCCCAGCATATCACTGGCTGAATTCTTCCTCCACCCTGTGCTCTAAAAATGTTTCGCAACAATTGTTTCAATAGCAAAAATTATTTTACATTTTAAGACAAAGGAATTTACATGAAAATGGCAAAAGCATTGCTACATTAAAAAATATCAAATCTGCACTCATCCCAAAATGGTGCATTAATCTAAATAATAACATTATTCAAATTTTTAAAAGCCTGGTTTTCTCCCATCATTAAAAAATCTTCTGACAATTTAATCAGTATTTTTTAAGGAATGTTATTCAATTAAAAGCATATTAGAATGCCACAAAGGAATTTAATAATTGCAAAGAATTGAATGAATGTCATTAGCTTGCGCACTATTCTAGGGATAAGACAGTAGGGAATAAAGATGGGCATCTTTGAAAATAATGGTTAAAAATACATTCTTTTTAAAGCAGTTAAAAGAATTGTCTGTTATTTATTTAATAAAAGATGGGCAATGCCAGCTTTTATGTTCATTCCTCACTTAGCACTCAAAATATGTTCCCATGAACACTAGCTTGAAAGCAATCAGTGCTGAAAAGGTAATCACATTATAAATCGCCAGCCTCACTCCTGTATCTCAGTTTAGACAAGTCCTTATGACTGTGACTTTGCAAGATCAATTGGATTGAGTGACTCTTCTAGGGGAGGTGTCCCATCTGATTTGGTAATGGTGCTGAAGGTGATCAGAGAGGTAAAGAAGGATGTTATATGGAGTAAAATTACATGTTCATTTTACAATTACTTATAATTTCAGTACAAAATAGTAAATCATTGGAATCTCAGATCCCAAAATGAACACAAAGTAAAGTTTATGCAATTCAACAGAATTACTGAAATGAATATGGATTATTTAAACAATAGATGGTTACCTCCTCTCCATATTGGTGATCGGATACTTCCATGCCGAGCCCTACCACTTCCTTTCTGTTTCCAGGGCTTTCTGCCTCCTCCTCTTACTTCAGCTCGAGTCTTCACTCTGGCATGACTCTACAAATATTAAAACATGTTGGAACCTTATTCTCCCTTTGAAATTTTGTCTACTCCTCGTTTACTTCAACGTTAAATTTTGATGGCATCTTGCGATCCCTTGAATTTAAAATTACATTTGGAGCAAGTGAGATGCAGATAAATTATTTCCTCAAAATGTAGTAAATATTAGGAATTCAAGGATGTGTATTTAGATCCACAGAATCTTTAAAGACTGAGTTGCATGGATACATTTTGCATGGAGCAAAGGAGATAAAGTAACATTAAGCCACAGATCAGTTATGATTTGACTAAATTACAAAACTGATTCAAGCAGCCATGTTGCCTAACATTGACACAAAGTGCTGGAGTATCTCAGCGGCAGGCAGCACCTCGAGACATCACCTATCCCGAAACATCACCCATCCTATTTCTCCAGAGATGCTGCCTGACCCGTTGAGTTATTCCAGCACTTAGTATCCAACTTTGGAATAAACCAGTATCTGCAGTTTTGTTTCTACACTTTAGCTATTTTGCTTTCCCGTATTTCTGGAACACTCAGACTCAAGACCAAATCTAGTTCCGAGCATAACAGCCTGCATCCTGGAAAAATAATTAAAGAAAGACTACTTACTATTCTTTTAAAGTTTTTCTGCCAAATTGCAACTTCGTGTAGAATGTCAATTCTGTTTAAAAGCAAATAAAAAACATTGGTAGTTTATTT
This sequence comes from Rhinoraja longicauda, assembly GCF_053455715.1. Lineage (NCBI taxonomy): Eukaryota > Metazoa > Chordata > Chondrichthyes > Rajiformes > Arhynchobatidae > Rhinoraja > Rhinoraja longicauda. Next base: position 35,100,660 of record NC_135961.1, on the reverse strand, counting down.
TTAAAAGCATCAGTCAATATATGTTGCCCAACATTATTTCACATAATAACAATAGTATTGCTTTGGATAAAAAAAAGTAAGAAATTTTACAAGAATTGCATTCTAGCGTATTACTTTTTATAGAATTGCCTCGGCCAATTTCAGCATCATCCCTTTCCCCTCAAGCTCCAAAGATTGATCAGCGCCTCATCCACGAGTCCAAGCATCTACATTCCTCTGCCATCGGTAAATCACCTCTACAGTGCAAGCAAATTCCAAGATCCACTGCAGCAACTCATTAAGCCACTTTTGGCATTGTGTCCCAACACGCAACCTCATCATTCAAGGAAAATAAAGGAGACCGCCAAAACAAACCAAATGCAAGCCTTGGATTTTCCTAGACTGGATGTAATAATTACTTCTCTTTCACCCCTCTGTGATGAGCCAAAGAGTAAATATAGACTCTGGCGTCATTGACAGGAGAAATTTCCTCACTGCTCACCATGTCAAGCTCCAAGAATCTTCTATTTCAATGAGATCAGATCTTACCGGGGGTTACCTACACCCGAATATGGACTCTCCTTACACACGAACAAGTGTTTGGGAAATCAGTTGTTTGCTGGGGGTCGGGTGGAGAAAAAACGGCATTTCCATGAGCTTTCCTCCTAGCTCCAACAATCAGGGGCTGGGTCAAGCTGAGCAGACCAGTGAGACCTAACTTTATTGCCCTCTAATAAATTGTGAGGCATCTTTTTCGTTTCAGAAATCCACATTTACTCAGGATAAATCATGTTATGATTTTGTAAGTGCTCAGTTATTCTTTCCTTAATAACCAATTTCAACATTTCTCAATAACTGACTTTAAGCGTTCCTCGTCTATTACTCTCAGTTTTCTTACTCACTTTTAAAAAAAAATAGCAAACATAATATTCCTAATCTGCTCAGACATGACCAGAAGATGAATTCTGGAAAGTCACAACTAATGTAGCCACTTCTCTTCAGAAGATGCAAGTTGAGGGGATTTGTTTTGACGCATTTTATCTTGTACCCTCAAACACCTTTCAAAAGTGCGTGCAAAAGTGGAATAACATAGAACTAGTATGAACGGGGGATCTATGATCGGTGTGGACTCAGTGGGCCGAAGTGACTGTTTCCATGCTGTATGTCCAATTCCTTTTTAATGTTCTAATTGCTTTCGAGTGGTCGTATTCATCAAACATTGTCGTCATTTGCGTTAACCAACGCAAACCTGATTTTGTGGGGTAACAAACTTGTCATATTGGGTCAAGCTTTTGAAACTCGGCAATAATCCACTATTGCCAAACCGATAAAAAGATGAAGGAATGTCACGCAGATAATCTTAAACAATTTAGTTTGTATTTTAATTCTAATCTTAAAATGTAATAAATAATTACCTTGGAGGGACTGCAAAGACATCAGGATGTAATTCAATGACACCCAATTTCTCATCAAACCCCTGCAGAGACTCCAGCCAGGCCTGTCTGGGCTTGAGATGTGAAGGAATAGCAATCTCACACTTTCTCAACACAGGCTGTCCAGCATCAATTGGGATGGGTCCTGAAATATATTGAACAGATAGGATGAATGCACAGAATTATTTACCCAGGGTATGGAAATCAAGAACCAGACAACATAGGTTTAGTGTGAGAGGAGCAAGATTTAATATGAACCTGAGCAGTAACATTTCCAGAGGGTGAATGGATATGGACCAAGCTGCCAGAGGAGATAGATGAGGCTGGTACTATAGCAGCTTTTAAAAGGCACTTGAACAGGTACAAGGATGGGAAGGGTTCAGAGGACTGTTGGCCAAATACAGGCAAATGGGGCTAGCTTAAACGGGGCACCTTGGTCAGCATGGATAAGGTGAGCTGAAGGTAGACACAAAATATTGGAGTAACTCAGCGGGACAGACAACATCTCTGGTGAGAAGGAATGGGTGATGTTTTGGGTCAAGACCCTTTGCCTGTTTCTTTGCTGTATGACTTGCTCTCTATAATAGCTGTTCTTGAATTTACGTATGTACTTTGTAAGAATTCTTTAAAGGACCTAACAATACACATTACTTCATGCTGAATGGGTATCCTAGTAAATAAGCTTCAGCCTTTTGAACCTTTGGCAACAGTTAATGACCAAGAACAGAGTTACTGAAATCAGAATCATTTGGACAAAAGATAGATTGTGTTGATATTAAGCCCCCTTCAAGAAGCCAATTTTATTTATCACTTTGTCCATTCCCTCCACAGATACTGCCTGACCCACTGAGTTCCTCCACCACTTTGTGATTTGCTCAAGGTTACAACATTTTGCAATTTCCCATGTCTTCAGATGATACTTACAAACTCAGAAACAAAAAGGCAGAGATTCTTCCAGTGGTATTTTACTTTTTATATTGATCCAAACATGCGCTTAAGAGTTTTACTGAGATGAGGAAAAACGTTTTCAGTCAGAGTTGTGAATCTGTGGAATTCTCTACCTCAGAAGGCAGTGGAGGCCAATTCTCTGAATGCATTCAAGAGAGAGCTAGATAGAGCTCTTAAGGATAGTGGAGTCAGGGGGTATGGGGAGAAAGCAGGAACGGGGTACTGATTGAGAATGATCAGCCATGATCACATTGAATGGCGGTGCTGGCTCGAAGGGCCGAATGGCCTACTCCTGCACCTATTGTCTATTGACTATTATTAGCTTAAACAATACTGAATAGCATACCTTTCCTTTCTTTCTCAATTATGTTTGTTTGGAGCCGGAGATTTGCTGGCAACTCATTTCCTCCTGATAGAACGGACACCAACTATTTCAAGAGCACAAAATAACATGTTCAATTAATGCAACAGTAAAATGCGCATAGTCCCACTATCTTCAGACACACATTCTCTATTTAACTGAATAACTAGTCTGAAGAAGGGTCCCAACCTGAAACGTTACCTATCCATGTTCTCCAGAGATGATGCCTGACCCACTGACTTACTCCAGCACTGGATTCATTTATCACTAACTATTTGATTAGTGGCAGAGGTAGAGCTACGGCCTTACAGCGCCAGACACCCAGATTCCATCCTGTCTATGGATGCTATCTGTACGTTCTCCGTGACCATGTAGATTTCCTCCAGGTGCTTTGGTTTCCTCCCACATTCCAAAGACATGCAGGTTTGTACGTTAATTGGCTTCTATAAATTGTCCCCAGTGTATAGGGTGTGGGTGATCGCTGGTCGGCGCAGACTCGGTGGGCCGAAGGACCCGTTTCCATGCTGTATCTCTAAGTGAAAAGGATGTTTTGCAGGACTGACAGTGAGAGTGGGCAGGAAAAGGTTCCCCCAAAAAAAATTGAGACTAGAGAGAAAGGGAGAGACTGCATTCAATGGATGTGTTCATTTATATATTTCTAACTGATAAACTTTGTGCAGATTATCAGGTGTGGTTAAAATATCTGACAGTGATGAGAGAGACAAGATTTCAGCGGTCTAGACAGCCAATTGTGCTTGCATAAGCACAGATCTTATCCTCAGCCTCAAGATATTTTCTCTGCAATATGATGGATAGGTTAATTATCCAGGAAAAGAGTCTTGGATATATTATTAACAATATGATCAGATATGTGGTGAGAACTGTCATCTGTGGCCCAAAAGAAGCATTTTTCTCCAGGATCAGAATACAGTTGGTTACATTTCAATGTTGAGACACTAACTTAATGTTAAAATGCATTCCCGGGAAATTATTGCTCTGGCAAAGATGCATCTTTCGTGCAAAATCTTGAACCAAGCTTTCTTGTACTCACGAGTCCTAGAGTCACGCAGCGTGGAAACAGGCCCTCCGGCCCACACAGACCAACTTGTTCCTTCTACACTAGTCCCACCTACTTTTAGCCCATATACCTCTAAACCTATCCTATCCATGTACTTGTCTCAATATTTCTTAAACATTGCGATAGTACCTACCTCAAGTACCACCTCCATACTTGCAGCTTGTTTCATGCACCCACCACCCTTTGTGTAAAAAAGATATCCCTCAGGTTTCCTTTAAATCTTTCCCCCCTCACCTTAAACCCATGTCCCCTGGTTCTCGATTCCCTGGCAAAACACTGTTAACCCGATCCACTCCCCTCAAGATTCTGTACACCTCTATAAGATCACCCCTCATCCTCCAGCACTGCAAGGAATAAAGCCCTATCCTGTTCAACCTTTCCCTATAGCTCAGTCCCCCGAGTCCTGGCAACATCCTGGTAAATCTTCTCTGAACACTTTCAAGCTTGACAACATCTATCCTATAACATGGTGACCAAAACTGAACCCAATATTCTAAATGCGGTCTCAATAGACACAAAATGCTGGAGTAACTTTGGGACAGGCAGCATCTCTGGAGGGAAGAAATGGGTGACGTTGAGTCAATACCCTTTTCAGTTAAATGTGTACTCATCAACATCTTGTATAACTGCAACATGATCTCCCAACTTCTATACTCAATACTACGACTGATGAAGGTCAATATGCCAAAAGCCTTGACCACGCTATCCACCTGTGACACCACTTTCAAAGAACTATGCACGTGTACTCCTAGATACCTCTCAGGTAAATGTAAAAGACCCTTCAAGACCCGAAAAGCAGGGAAGTCCTCATAAACATTCTGGATGATAACTCTTCACCATCGTCAAGACAAATTAACAGGTCAATATTACCTTGTCATTTGGGAGATTTTTGTGCAAAGTGATTGGCAATTTCCCAATTACAACTGTGTTTACTTTTGAAAGATACTTTTACAGCAAATTGAGTCGTCATGAATGATGTCAGATAAATATAGGCATTATCTTACAAAAATTCACTCTTTATTACAAATTACTTACCAAGAAATTGCAACTATCATTGTGAAGTCAGGGAAAAATAATTAACAAACATACAAAATGTTGGTAACGCCACATTTGGAGCACTGTATTCAGTTTCGGAAAGATATTGTCAAGCTGGAAAGAGTGCAGAGAAGATTTGCAAGGATGTTGCCAGGAACATAGATTTGAGCGCCAGAGGCATAGGGAGAGGTTGAGCAGGCTAGGACTTTATTCTATGGAACACAAGAATACGAGGGGTCATCTTATAGAGGTGCACAAGATCATAAGGGGAATATAGAGTGAATGTAGAGTATTTTACCCAGAGTAGAAGAATGAAGAAGGATCTAGGTTTAAGATGAGGGGAAAGATTTAATAGGAACCTAACGAGCAACTTTTTCCACATACAGGATGGTGGGTATATGGAACGAGCAGACAGGGGAGGTAGTTGAGGCAGATACTATAACAACATTGAAAATACATTTTCATGGTACGTGGCTAGGAAAGGTATAGAGGGATACAGGCCAAGCTCGGGCACGTGAGATTAGTGTAGACGGCATCTTGGTCAGTGTGGGCAAGTTGGGCTGAAGAGCCTGTTTGCCTGCTGTACAACTCAAAATATTTTTTAAATGACACAAATGACAGATAGTTTAGATAGGAGGAAAGATAAAATGGAAGACAAACAAAATTGTTGGATACAAAGGGAGTAAATTAGAAATTCAATTAATGAAAACAGAATAAGTTGAAATATAGGCATACTTGACATGATGCAGAAATAAAAGTAAAATTCATAAAGCATCAGCTGTAGAGATATAAAAACTCAAAAAAAGTCATTGGCCTGATATTTACTTCTCCTGAAGACCATATAATCCATGCAATTTACAGTGGAATACAGGTCCACCATCGATTTTCCAGCGACTGAAAGTCCGGCAACTCCTTTAATCTGGACAAAATTGGGAGAGCGTACTTGAAATCTCCCTGCAAGGATATTGATTCCCCTCCAGTTCATGTGAGACCTGTCCCTGTTGTACAGGTCCCACCTACCCTGGTAGAGAGCCCAATGATCCACACGACTGAAGCCCTCCCTCCTGCACCAGCTCTTTTGCCACATTTTTAAACAAAAAGACACAAAGTGTCTCAGCGGGTCAGCCAGCATCTTTAGAGAACATGGATAGGTGATGTTTCGAATTGGTACTTCTCTCCAGAGATGCTGCCTGACCCACTGAGTTACTCCAGCACTTGGTGTAAATCAGCAGCTGCAGTTGCTGGTGTCCGCAGTTTGACCTTAGTGCCCGCCTGGGCCGGCCTTACCCTCGACCCCAAATCCCTGCCACACCTCGGGCGGCAGGCGCGCAGCACCGCGACCGCCAGCATGTCCTCGCCACGGCCCCGCAAACCGAGCGTGGGATCCTCACGTCACCGCGACTCCGCCATTGCTGGTCGGCAAGCAGGCTGCAAACCTCGCGAGATTAAACCGCGTGAAACCCCGTGCTGGCAAACTCGCGTCAGAATGGCGCGCCCTGAAGCCGCGCCGCTGCCATCTTTTTAGTGGGCAAGCTGGTGACGTCCGGCCGCCCGAGCTCCCCCTGGCGGCTGACGGGGGGAATTAACACGGAACCAACTACACCTTTGGGGAACGTTCAGGTTACAATTGTAACACCATCGAGTCATTGACTCATACAGCACAGAAACAGGCCTTTCGGCCCAACTCACCTATGCCGACCAAGATACCCTATACAAACTAATCCTATTTGCCTTCGTTTGTCCCGTATCACTAGAAACTTTTCCTATTCCTTTACATGTCCACGATTTTTATCCTATCCATTTTCTGCCAAGGTGCTGTCTGACCCACGGAGTCACTCCAGCATTTTGTGTCTGTGCATGATTTTTACTAATTTAACTTTTTTTGTAGAAAGGACAAAGCATGACGTGCCATGGGGAACTCAGTGGGTCAGGCAGCATCTGTGGAGGAAATGGACAAGTGATGTTTCAGGTTCAGGTACCTTTCTTCAGTGTTGCTCAAGATTCCAACATCTGCAGTTTCTTTTGTCTGTTTCTCTCTCCATGGATATTGCCTGATCTCCTAACTATTTCCAGCATTTTTGTTTTTAGAACATCAATCTATAACATTGCTTTCAATTATAATTTATTCATTTCAATTTCCGTTCTTCCTCAATACTTACATTGGGGCGGCACAGTGGCGTAGGGGTAAATTGTTGCCTTACAGCTTCGATCCTGACTTCGGGTGCTGTCTGCACTGAGTTTGTATGTTCTTCCTGTGACTGTGTGGGTTTCCTCCGGGTGCTACGGTTTCCTCCCACGCTCCAAAGATGTGCAGGTTTGTAGGTTAATTAATTTCTGTAAATTGTGAATTCTCCCTAGAGTGTAGGGAGTGTGAACTAGTGTGAACGACTGATCGACGGTCGCATGGACATGGTGGGCCAAAGGGTCTGTTTCCACAATGTAAAATTGCTAAAGTAAAGTAAACAAAAGTAAAATTCAGCACTCCAGGATGATGATCTCAAGAATAAGTATTTGCAGGCTAAGTTATTCGAGACCAGAACTGCACAAAACAGATCAGAGTTCAATCTTTAATCCTGCTCAGGTTGAACAGTCTGAAGAAGTTTCGACCCAAAACATCACCTATTCCTTTACTCCAGAGACACTGTCTGATCCTCTGTTACTTCAGCTTTTTATGTCTATCTTCAGATTTAAACTAACTCGTCAGTATGTGTCAGCCTTGGCTTAAGAGAGGCATCCCTCCACCAACACGTATGGAAACATGCGTAATATAGAGGGAGTGGAGTACTGTTGGAACTGATTGCCTTTTGATTGAGATGTTGAACCTGCCTGCACTCTTGGGTGGTCATTAACTATCCCATGGTGCTTATTTGAAGAGGTGAGTAATTCCCCTGGTAGCCAACTAACACCTATCGCTCAAACAATATCATTAAGTCACAGAAAATATCTCCACAACAACAACAATGTCTATTGACACAGCGTGGTATAATTGCAATGTTTAAAAAACATTTAGACAAGTACACGGACAGTAAAGGTTTAGAAGGATATGGGCCAAATGCAGACAAATTGGATGAGCTCAACAACCAGCATGGACGGAAAAAATGCTGCTTTATACCAAAGATCGGCACAAAGTGCTGGAGTAACTCAGCGGGTCAGGCAGCATCTCTGGAGAACATGGATCGGTGACGTTTCGTGTCGAAACCCTTCTTCAGACTCATTGTTGTGCAGGGGGAGTCTGGAAGAGAGGTTGGAGTAGAACATTCCTCCTTTTCCCTGCTCCCATCCGCCAGAAGATACAGAAGCTCGAAAATGTGCATCACCAGACACATCACCAGCTCCTTCCCCATCGATATGAGGTTTCTGAACAGTCCTTCCATAAGCCAGGGGACTGTCCGATTCACCTCTACCCCGTTGTGAACATTGGACTTTGTGTCTGGAACTGGTGCACTACAATGCCGAGAACGATATTCTGCACTTTGTACCTTTGCCTTTACTCTACCTATTGCACCTGAGTTTGACTTGATTGTATTTACGTACAGTATTATCCAATTTGATTGGATAGCATGCAAAGCAAAGCTTTTAACTGTACCTCGGTACACGTGACAATAATAAAGCTAAACCTAATTAACCTCACCTTGCCTGTCTTTCCTTTGACGCTTACTGGCCCTGAATTCTATCTTCCCATCAATCTTTCTACTTATTGACCTGCTACTCAGGCCCCCCCCCGTCCCCCCACCCCCCAGCCATTCTAGTTTAAACCCTCCCGAGTAGCACCAGCAAACCTCTGCCAGCATTGTAGCTTTATAGTTCCTGTTGTTCAGGTCCCACCTACCCTGGAAGAGAGCCCAATGATCTACACATCTAAAGCCCTCCCTCCTGCACCATCTCCTAAGCCACGTTTAAACTGCACTATCAAGCTGGAAAGGGTGCAGAGAGGATTTACGAGGATGTTGCCAGGACTCAAGGGCCTGAGCTATAGGGGGCAGTTGAGCAGGCTTGGGGCACAGGAAGATGAAGGGGTTATCTCATAATGTGTACAAAATTATGAGTGGAATAGATTGGGTAAATGCACAGATTTTCTTGCCCAGTGTAAGGGAATCGAGAACCAGAGGACATAGTTTTAAGGTGAGGGGGGAAAAATTTAATATGAACGTGAGGGGTAACTTTTTTTACAGAAGGGATGGTGGGGATATGGAATGAGAAGGTAGTTGAGACAAATTTTATTGCAATGTTTAAGAAACAGAGAAGTACATGGACAGGATAGGGTTAGAGGGATATGGGCCAAACACATGCAGGTGGGACTAGTGTAGATGGTACATGTTGGTCAGCGTGGACAAGTTGGGCTATTGGGCTGTTTCCATGCTGTATAACTCTATGACTCCATAACTCGATCTTTCTACAAAAAGGCACAAAGTGCTGGAGTAACTCGGTGGGTCAGGTAGCATCTCTGGAGAACATGAATAGGTGATGTTTTGGGGTCAGGACACTTCTCCAGAGTAATCCACTAAGTTACTCCAGCACCTTGTGTCTTTGTTTGTAAACCAGCATTTGCAGTTCCTTTAGGACACAGTGGTGTAGTGGTAGAATTGCTGCCTTACAGCGCCAGAGACCCCGGTTCGATCCCAATTATGGATGCTGTCTTATGAGTTTCTACATTCTCCATGTGACCTTGTGGGTTTTCTCTGGGTACTCCGGTTTCCCCCCTCACTCCAAATACGTAGAACTTTGTAGGTTAATTGGCTTTGGCAGAAAATTACATATTGTCCCTAATGTGTAGGATAATGTTAGTGTACGGGGTGATCGCTGGTTGGTGCGGACACAGTGGGATGATGGGCCTGTTTCCACGCCATATGTCTGTCTTAAATCTAAGTATCTACAAGTATCTACAATCTATCTATTCCTTGTTTCACTAGCACGTGGCACACATAGTTATCCTGAGATCACAACCTTGGAATTCTTTTTTTTTAACATATTACCTAGCTCCCTAAATCCTCTTTGCAGGACCTCATCTGCCTTCCTACCTATGTCATTGGTACCAATATGGATCATGACCTCTGGCTGCTCATTCTTGCCTCTCAGAATGTCCTGGACTTGCTCACGGACATTCTCGACCCTGATATGCAGGGACGCATCAGACCATCCTGGAGTTTCGTTGTAACCATGGAAACACCTGTCTGTGCCCCTGACTATGGAGTTCCCTATCATTAATATCTGAGACCCACACTACCCAGGCCACACACTCATTTCAGGAAGAAGAGATAGGAGCCTGAAAACTATAACGTCCAGGTTTAGGAACAGCTTTTTCCCTACAGTCATCAGGCTATTAAACTCTACAATTGACAAATAAGCTCTGAACTACATACACTATTATTGTTTGTTTGATATATGTATATAATTTAGGGTTAGGTGTGTATGTGTATATATATATATACACACACACATATATATACACATATATATACACATATATATACACATATATACACATATACACACACATATACACACACACACATATATATATACACATATATATATGTATAATTTTGTTTCATTTATTATAATGTTTACATATTCTGTTGTGCTGCTGCAAGTAAGAATTTCATTGTTCTGTTTGGGACATATGACAATAAAACACTTTTGACTCTTTTGATTCCTGGACGGGGACCTCTGTGCAACAGAGCCAGATATGAAGCCACAATCTTGGATGCAGACACTATTTGCCATTGAGAGGCCATCACCACTAACAGTATCCAAAATGGTGTAATTGTTTGAGGGGGAAACAGCCACAGGAGAATTCTGCACTACCTGCCTCTTCTGATGGTCACCCATCTATCTGGCTGAACCTTTAGTGTGGCCATCTCCTGTAACTCCTGATTATAGCACTCTCTGCCCTCTGTCTGCTCCACAGTGTGTCCACGTGGTCTGAGCAGACCTGCAGCTGAACACACTTCCTGCAAATGTAGTGGACACTATGATCACTGGTCTCCCACATCTGAGAGGAGGAGTAACCACTCCAAGTCAAGAGTCAAGAGTTAAGAGTGTTTTATTGTCCCGAAACAGAACAATGAAATTCTTACCTGCAACAGCACAACAGATATGTAAACATAGTATTCTGTAAACACCTTAATAAACAACAAAAAAAGATTAGACACCTGTGTCAGAATTCTATTCAGAGACCACAGCTCTGCTTTCAATACCATTATCCCATCCACACTCATCTCCAAACTCGTGGAACTTGGATTCCACACTCACCTCTGCAACTGGATCGTCGACTTCCTGACCAATAGACCACAATCAGTGAGAATAGAAGACAAATCATCCTTCACGATAACCCCCAACACTAGTGCCCTGCACAGATGCATTCTCAGCCCCCTTCTTTACTCTTTATACACCCACGACTGTGCAGCCAAATACAAATCCAACTCAATTTACAAATTTGCAGATGTCACCACCGTAGTGGGCCGGATATCAAATAAAGACGAGATGCTGCCTGACCCGCTGAGTTACTCCAGCATTTTGTGTCGACATCTAAGCTGTTCTCAATTGCCTACATTTGGCCCTTTGGCTGATTTTGACAAAGTTTTCATTCTCCGGTTCCAAGAGCGTGTGGATTTCTGGATTGTACCATCAATATTACCCGTGGTTGATGGTTACCCATAGACCTCAGCATGACACACACACACACGAGGGATTAACGAAATACATAAATATACAAAATGTATAGGAAAGAACTGCAAATGCTGGTTTAAATTGAAGGTGGACACAAAATGCTGGAGTAACTCAGCGGGACAGGCAGCATCTTTGAAGAGAAGGAATGGGTGTCGTTTTGGGTCGAGACCCTTCTTCAGAATGTACTCAGACGCATGTAATTAGACGTCAACACAAGCGTCACAAATGTTTAACAAATTGGCTGTCTGATGGCAATGGTTGTGACATTTGGGTGCACAAAAAAGGGACCCCATGCCAAGAGTCAACAGACATCGTCGGGTGTGTTTAAAGTACACTAGTCACAATGGCTTCAGGCCACATTTGCTAATGTATTTGACTAGAAACTGTAATGTAAGCTGTCAGGCCATGACTAGAGACAGTTTTGTCGCCAATAGCTTTAGGGAAATACATAAAAAACCAATAGAGATGTAATGGTGGTTTTCCGAAATGAAAACATGACCTAGTTCCAATGCAATTCTGGAGGAAAGTATCACATTTTAGTATTTCCCTGAAAGAACAAGGGCAGCACAGTGACGCAGCTGGTAGAGCTGCTGCCTCACAGTGTCAGGGACCCGGGTTCGAATCTGACCTCAGGTGCTAACTGTATGGAGTTTCCACATGCTCCCTGTGACCGCATGGATTTCCTCCAGGTGTTCCAGATTCCTCCCACATCCCAAAGACATGCGAGTTTGTAGGTTAATTCATATCTGTAAATTGCCCCCAGATTAAATAGGAACCCGAGAGGTAACTTTTTCACACAAAGGGTTGTGGGTGTATGGAACGAGCTGCCAGTGGAGGTAGGTGAGGCAGGTACTATCGCAATGTTTAAGAACAATTTAGGCAGGTACATGGATAGGACAGGTTTGGAGCGATATGGGCCAAACACAGGCAGGTGGGACCAGTGTAGATGGGACATGTTGGTGGGTGTGAGCAAGTTGGGCCAAAGGGCCTGTCCACGATGTATTACTCTATGACTATGACTCTAAAAATTGCCACATTTAAGTCGCCATCTTGTACCCTTTAGTCCGATTTTTTTTAAATGTTTGAGTCTTAACTTGGCCATAATGGACCGTTTTCCTGGTGATGGCACTGGGTTGGACTTGCAGGTTGTTGCCCTGGCCAGGAGATATGTCGATGCCCTCTACCTTTATGTCGCCGCTCCGTGCCACAGCAGGCTGCATCCGTTCTGCACGTACACGGCCTTGAAATACTTTCCCCCTGGTTTCTGGAATGATCCAACTTGAGATTAGATAGTAAAAAAAAACTAAAGACTGGGATTGTGAACCCATACCGTATTCAAGTCAATAATCTAACAAATGTCGTGAATAATCTCCCTTGTGCCCAAGATACTCCAGCACTGTGCCAGAAAAGAATTATGAAATCTATTGTGCAGGTAAATAGTGATAGAGCCATACAGCACAAAAACAAGCCCTTCGGCCCAACCTGCCCATGCCAACCATGATGCCTCATCTGCACTCCTCCAACCTGTCCGTGTTTGGTCCATCTCCCTCTAAACCTTTCCTTTCCATGTACCTGTCCAAGTGTCTTTTAAATGTTGTTATAATAAATGCAGACATATGATATGGGCAAATGGAAATTGCATCTCCACCCACTTGGAAACCCTATACAAAGCTCTTATTGAAATTCCGGTCGCAGACAGGTTGTTGGATCCCGATCAGGACGGAGATCCATCAAATCTAATTGAAACTGTCCTCAACTATTGCATATTGATAAACCTCTGTTGGGTTTCAGTTTTGTTTTCCAAAGTGTGTAGACCAAAAATCAAAGTAATTTGGTGATTGTCCTGCAATGCTGATGGCATCTCATCAAATGACCACTGCATGTTTCTTCATTTATCTCAATTGCCTTACGTCTTTATTTTTCACCAATTAAACTTCCCTGCCTTCTCAATTGCTTTTTTTTTCTAGTCTCTTCCCTGGTCCTGTACTTGCTTAAGAATTAAACAATGGTGGCACAGTGGCACAGAGTTGCTGCCTCACAACACCGGACACTCGGGTTCGATCCTGACCAATGGGTGCGGCTTACGGAATGTTATGTTCTCCATGTGACCGTGTGGATTTTCTCTGGTTTCCCCCCACTTTCCAAAGATGTGCAGGTTTGTAGGTTAATTGGGTTCTGTAAATTGCCCCCATTGTGTAGGATGCAAAACTGAGATAACATTGAACCAGTGCACGGGTGATTGGTGGTCGACACGGACTCGGTGGGCCAAAGGGCTTGTTCCCAAAACTCTCTAAAATTTAAACCATTAATAATAAAGCAGGTTTGGGGCAGGGTAAGGGAATATAATAACGCATGTTCACACATTTTTCCCAGTTCTGATGAAGGGTAATGGAACATGGAACAGTACAACACAGGAAGCAAACCCTTTGTCCGCAATGTCCATGCTGAACACGATGTCAAGATAAACTAATCTCCGCTGCCTGCACGTGATCCATATCCCTCAATTTTTTGCACATCAATGTGACTACCTAAAAGGCTATCGTATCTGCCTTCACCACCACCACCACTGGCAGCATGTTCCAGGCACCCACAATCCTCTGTGTAAAAAAGTGCCCCATGCATCTCCTTTAAACTTTAAGCTAATGTTAATCTTAAGGGCCAGTCCCACATCGGCGATTTTAAGGCGACTGCTGGCGACTAGGCTGTCGCCGACAGTTCGCCAGGGTGTCGCGGGCATGATCGTGAGGAGTCTTCAGTGGATCTCGGCGTGTCGCTGAGAAATCAACCGGTATGAAATTTCTCGGCGACAGCTGGCTTGTCGCCAGGTATCGTTGCTTATTGTGGCCGCTGTCGCATGCTGTCCCCAGGTTTGCTAGGTTCCCTTAGATGCATTTAGAAGCACGTAATATTAAATTAAGTAAAGTCATTTGAAGATACCATAATATACTTGTGTTTAACCAATTTATTTACCGTCAGGACATTTGACAGGTAGATTGGAGGCGACAGTTTGACGGTCAGGTAAGCGTGGGAATTTTGCGATATTTATGGCCATCAGCGATTACTTTTAAAGTAGGCTCCCAACCCAGATATGCAACCCAGAAACCAGATATGCATCTCCCGTACATTTTCAAAGAATGCCCGCACTCCGCACAAAAATCCATTCAAACACTTTTAAAATTAAATTTCTTAATACTGCTATTAGTAAACTGGAAGTCAATCCAGATGTTATATTTCGAAACTCTCAAGTAATTACTGACTTGTCAGTGATTTCAACGTAAATTAGGACGCTGGAGAAGCATTGATAAGCGTGGGAATTTTGCGATGTTTCCGAAGACGGTGTAATCTTGACCTGACTCGGCATTGTCGTGGTCATTGTCGTAGGGTAAAAGAAAATTTTGGCGATCTGATACAACTTTGACAGTCGCCGGCAGTCGCCTAAAAAATCGCCTAAGTGGGACAGGCCCTTTATGCACTCTCGTATTTGACAAATGGTCCTGACTGTTCTGATAGGACTTGAGACTTTGAATCCATTTCACACTCCACCGATGCTGTCTGCCTTTGTATTTTTATTGAAATACAGAACAAAGACAGAAAATATAAATATTATATTCTTTTCATTTAAAGTATAAAATAATGTTCTACAGAATTGTATTGCTGCCCTATTTATATCTTTTATTGAATTATTGCAAGAAGGAAACAGGCCCTTTGGCCCCACTCGTCCGTGTCGACCAAGATACCCCATTTATGCCAGTCCCATTTGCCTACATTTGGCCCAGATCCCTCCAAATCTTTCCTATCCATATAATTTGTACATATTCAACTGTTTTAGTTGTTTTGTTTTAGAGATACAGCGCAGAAACAGGCCCTTCGGTCCACTGAGTCTGCACTGACTAGCGATTCCCGCACATTAACACTATTCTACACACACTAGGGACAGTTTACACTTATACCAAGCCAATTAACGTACAAACCTGTAGGTCTTTGGAGTGTGGGAGGAAACTGAAGATCACAGAGAAAATCCACGCGGTCACGGGGAGAATGTACAAACTGCGTACAGACAGCACCCATAGTCGTGATCGAACCAGGGTCTCTGGTGTTGTAAGCGCTGTAAGGCAGCAACTCTACCGCTGCGCCACCATGCTGCACCGTGTTTATTGTGGTACTCATTTTATTGAGGCTTCTGACTTGCTAATTATTTAGATATTTTAGGTAATTTAGTTTAGTTTAGTTTGGAGATGACATATAAAGCAGAAAAAGTGAAGCTCTTCATATCCACTCATTCATCTTTGTTTTCCAATATCATGTGGATTTTATTAAAAAAGATAAACCACAATAGTTCTGCAAATAAGATTTAGCTTTTTTTTCTCATCCTTTTATGTTCTATTGACAATAAACCCATCTTATCCAATCTACCCATATAACTACAGCCTTCCATTCAGGGTAATATCCTGGTGAATCTCTCCTCTCCTCTCTCTCTATTGCCACCATATCCTTCCTGTAATGTGGTGACCAGAACTGCACATAGAAACATAGAAACATAGAAAATAGGTGCAGGAGTAGGCCATTCGGCCCTTCGAGCCTGCACCGCCATTCAATATGATCATGGCTGATCATCCAGCTCAGTAACCTGTACCTGCCTTCTCTCCATACCCCCTGATCCCTTTAGCAAAAAGGGCCACATCTAACTCCCTCTTAAATATAGCCAATGAACTGGCCTCAACTACCTTCTGTGGCAGAGAATTCCACAGACTCACCACTCTCTGTGTGAAGAAATGTTTTCTCATCTCGGTCCTAAAAGACTTCCCCCTTATCCTTAAGCTGTGACCCCTGGTTCTGGACTCCCCCAACATCGGGAACAATCTTCCCGCATCTAGCCTCTCCAACCCCTTAAGAATTTTATACGTTTCTATAAGATCCCCCCTCAGTCTTCTAAATTCCAGCGAGTACAAGCCTAATTCCAGCGAGTACAAGCCTAATTCCAGCGAGTACAAGCCTAATACACATAATACTCAACTGTACATAATACTCCAAGTACAGTCTAATTAATGTTTTGTACATCTGCAGTATGATGTCCCAACTCTTAGATTAAAGATACAGCATTGAAACAGGCCCTTTGTTCCACTTAGTCCATGCCGACCATCAATCACCCATTAGTTCTACATTATCCCACTTTTTCATCCACTCCCGACACATGTACGGACACATTAACCTGCAAACCTGCATGTCTTTGGGATGTGGGGGGAAACTGGTACACCCAAGCACAGGGAGAACATGCAAACTCCACACATACAAACAGCACCAAGATCAGCACCAAACCTAGGTCTCTGGCGCTGTGAGGCAGCAGCTCTACCAGCTGTGCCACTGCGCTGTTTAGGGCTGTGGACGATTCAGCCGAAGTTAACCTTGGTGAATTAAGAAACATGAAGCACCTAGGGCCGTTGGTCATCTCAGTGCGGTCATACACTTGTGTTTTCAGCTCCAAGCTCCATTTGTTAACAAACTAGGACCTGTGAGAATAAGTATAGATTAATTGCACTTCTGTTTGTTATGATTACAAACTAACAATTTTACAAACTAATGAGTAATTAACACATAAAAAAGATAGAATGTTGAGTCCATTCAGACCTTTGAGACTGCTGCCTCCGATTAGCAAATGCAAGCTGCATTGCCATTACCTAGTCAATCCCTTGAGGTAGCCCAGTAGCCACAAGTGAATGAGCTATTCTCTGTATGCTGCTGTTGTTTGGTTAATCATTTCCCCAACACACCAATTTATCCAATACTTCTGATTAATTGTTTTCTATTTTCCCTCAGATGGTTGTGGATACATAGAATGAGCTGCCAGAGGAGGTAGTTGAGGCAGGTACTATAACAGCATTAAAAAGATACTTGGACAGGTACATGGATGGGAAAGATTTAGAGGGATATGTGCCAAACAGGGGCAAATAAGACTATTGTAGTTGGGGCATCTTGGTCGGCATGGATTGGTTGGGCTGAAGGCCCTGCTTCCGGGTTTAGTTTAGTTTGCAGACACAGCGTGGCAACGTCCTTTGGCCCACCCAGTCCACGCCGACCATCGATCACCCATACACTAGTTCTACTGTATGTTATCCCACTTTCACACTAGGGCAATTTAACATTGAAACTTACCGAACAGTGAAAGGCCCGGATAGAGTAGATGCAGAGAGGATGTGTCAACTAGTGGGAGAATCTGGGACCAGAGGCCATTGCCTCAGAATAAAAGGACCTAGCTTTAGAAAGGTGAGGAGGAATTTCTTTAGTCAGAGGGTGATGAATCTGTGGAATTGATTGCCACAGACGGCTGTGGAGACCGTCATTGGGTATTTTCAAGGCGGAGATTGACAGATTCTTCGTTAGTAAGGGTGTCAGGGGTTATGGGGAGAATGCAGGAAATGGGGTTGAGAGGGAAAGATAGATTAGCCATGATTGAACAGTGGAGTAGACTTGATGGGCCGAATGCTCCTAATAAACTTCTGAACTATAACTGAATTCGTCTGATCCATTGCATCCAAGAAAACATAGAAACATAGAAACATAGAAAATAGGTGCAGGAGGAGGAGGCCATTCGGCCCTTCAAGCCAGCACCACCATTCATTGTGATCATGGCTGATCATCCACAATCAATAACCCATGCCTGCCTTCTCCCCATATCCCTTGACTCCACTAGCTCCTAGAGCTCTATCTAACTCTCTCTTAAATCCATCCAGTGATTTGGCCTCCACTGCCCTCTGTGGCAAAGAATTCCACAAATTCACAACTCTCTGGGTGAAAAAGTTCCTTCTCACCTCAGTTTTAAATGGCCTCCCCTTTATTCTAAGACTGTGGCCCCTGGTTCTGGACTCCCCCAACATTGTCCAGTCCTTTTATAATTTTATATGTCTCTATAAGATCCCCTCTCATCCTTCTAAATTCCAGTGAATACAAGCCTAGTCTTTTCAATCTTTCCTCATATGACAGTCCCGCCATCCCAGGGATCAATCTCGTGAACCTACGCTGCACTGCCTCAATTACAAGGATGTCCTTCCTCAAATTAGGAGACCAAAACTGTACACAATACTCCAGATGTGGTCTTACCAGGGCCCTATACAACTGCAGAAGAACCTCTTTACTCCTATATTGAAATCCTCTCGTTATGAAGGCCAACATGCCATTAGCTTTCTTCACTGCTTGCTGTACCTGCACGCCAACTTTCAGTGACTGGTGTACAAGGACACCCAGGTCTCGCTGCACTTCCCCCTTACTTAACTTGACACCATTGAGATAATAATTATTAAGACAAAAATTAACAGTCAATGAAAGATCGCAGTAAAGTGGCTTTAAAGTTTACAGGCTTTCTCAATGTATAGCTTTAAGGTGAAAAAGACAAAGATTAATGGCGAAGTGCAGAGCAAGTTTTTGTGCAAAGGGTGGGTGCCGTGAATGTGCTGCTAGGGGTGGTGGTGGATGGAGATACGTTACAGTCGTTTAAGGGTTTTTTGGATAGGCACATGGATATGCAGGGAATGGAGGGATATGGACCATGTGCAGGCAGATGAGATTAGTTTAACTTGGCATCATGTGCAGCACAGACATTGTGGGCCAAAGGATGTGTTAGTTTATTATACTGTTCTTTGTTATATGTTTAGAATTTTAGTTTAGTTTTAGAGATACAGCGTAAAAACAGGCCCTCCGGCCCACTGGGTTCATGCCGACTAGTGATCACTTGTACACTGGTTCGATCCTACACCTTAGGGACAATTTACAGAACAGCTACAACAGTTACAACAGTTACAACTAGAGAGCAGTTCTGAACTACTACCTACCTCATTGGAGACCCTCATCGGACTGTCTTTGATCGGACTTTACTTGCTTTACCTTGCACTAAATGTTATTCACATTATTCCCTTTATCATGTAACTGTACAAAGTGGATGGCTCAATTGGTAATCATGCATTGTCTTTCCACTGACTGATTAGCACGCAACAAAAGCTTTTCACTGTACCACGGTACATGTGACAGTAAACTAAACTCAAATTCAAACTCAAAGAAGCTAATTAACCTACAAACCTGTATAATTTCAGAATGTGGGAGCAAACCGAAGCACCGGGAGAAAACCTATGCGGTCGCAGGGGGAACACACCAACTCCGTACAGAGAGTACCCATAGTCAGGATCAAACCCGGGTCTCTGGTGCTATAAGGCAGCGACTCTACTGCTGCGCACTGTGCCTATATTTGAAGGGGGGAAAAACTGCTCAGAATTGCTTCTTAGGATTAATTGAATTAAGTGGTCAACAGCATAGCCTAGGTTGTATTGTTCACGGAAGGGGTGATGGGTGGATGTCTCGTTATATCCCATATAAATGTTGACTCCAGCTCCCACCACAGCCGCTGTGATAGTTTACAAGGAACTGAAACTTTACGCTTTGTTTTAAGTAGGTTGAAAACAGAGAAGAGGCAAAATAAACAGCCGACTTTTATTTTGTGTAACCCTTGCTGGGCTGACTTTGCAAGCCAATTCTTTATTTAATATGCAAGTTATTTGACACTACTGGAGAAACAGTGATACTTATAGAAAGACAGATGGGGCAACTTAGTAAATAAGCAATAAGATCCTGATCAAAGTGTCATTAATCTCAGTTAAATAAAGGTACTGGATCCTGTGACTTTCAAAATAAAAGAAGTCAAGGTAATGCATTAAATATGGCTTGGGGCTGTCTCAGGAAAGACTGGTTGAGATGATACTATAACTGGCCTCACCTTCCCCAGCCTAAGGACAGAGCCAACCAACCCAGGTTCCTTTCCTAGTGATCATCCAATGACCCCTGCAGGAAAGTACAACTGTTCATATTGGTTGATTAATCGTCAAATGTATCTGTTAACAGGTTAATGAAGCGCACATCCACGACTATAAACCTTTCCTAACCCAGGCCTGGATAAAGTGGATGTGAAGAGGATGTTTCCATTAGGGGGAGGCCATAGTCTCAGAATAAAAGGATGTACCTTTACAAAGGAGATAAGGAGGAATTTCTTTAGTCAGAAGGTGATGAATCGTGGAATTCATTGCTGTGGAGGCTTCAGTGGATAGTTTTAAGCCAGAGATTGACTGATCCTTGGTTAGTACGGGTATCAGGGGTTATGGGGAGAAGGCAGGAGAATGGGGTTGAGCATGATAGATCAGCCATGATTGAATGGCAGAGTAGACTTGATGGACTGAATGGTCTAATTCTTCTCTTATAACTTATGAACCTATGAACTACTTTCCAGACAGTCCATAGAAATTCTTAATAGTTGAGGTTAAGAACGTTCAAGAGTTCAAGCGCGTCTAATTTAGTTTAGAGATACTGCGCGGAAACAGGCCCTTCGGCCCACTGAGTCTGCACCAATCACCGATCCCTACACATTAACACAAACTTACACACACCAGGGACAATTTACGCTTATGCCAAGTATACAAACCATAGCCAATTAACCTACAAACCTGGACGTTTTTGGAATGTGGGAGGAAACTGAAGATCTCGGAGAAAACCCACGTGGTCACGGAGAGAACGTACAAACTCTGTACAGACAGCATGCATAGTCGGGATCAAACCCAGGTCACTGGCGCTGTAAGGCAGCAACTCTACCACTGTGCCACCGTGCCGCCCTTGTCGTATAATTGTCATACAATTGTTATATGTACTGAAAAGGGACAATGATATCCCTACTTGCAGCAGTATAACAGTTTTGTAAACACAGTACCTCACATATCGTTGTTCGACTTGCGCACGATGACTAACATACCTCATCTATGCTACTCCCACCGGCCTGTGTTTGGCCCACATCCTCCTAAACCTATCCTTTCACATACCTGTCCAAATGTTATTTAAACATTGTGAAAATACCTGCTTCAAATACCTCCTCTGGCAGCTCATTCCATGCACCTACCACCCTTTGAGTAAAAACTGTTCCAATTAAATCTTTCCCATCTCACCATAAATCTATGTCCTCTAGTTGTTGATTCCCCTCCACTAGGTAAAATAATCTGGGCATTTACACGATCTAATCTTCTCATGATCTTATACACCTCTAAAAGATCACTCCTCATCCTCCAAAGTCCTAACCTGCACAACCTCTCCTTATAGCTCAGACCCTCGAGTCCTGGCATTATCCACATAAAGTCCTGGCAATATCCTCATTATGACAAGTAATTGATTTACTTGATTGGGTCAGAGTCCAACATTGTCTTGGCTTCCCCTAGAAATGACCAGCAATGAGCTCTCCTGGGACAATGTAGCCCTGGTTCTCCTTAAAGAGTGACTCGTGCTTGGAAATAGCTGATTTAATTTATCAAAATAAATGAAAAATTAATCCGGAAACCATCTTCACTCTGGTGATACAAAAATCAACTTCCATTTGCATAATATCATGAGTCAAGTCAAGTGAGTCAAGAGTCTTTTATTGTCTTACATACTGAAACAGAACAACAACATTCTCTCTTGCAGCAGCACAACAGGTTTATAAACTCAGTACTTAATAAATAATATAATGAATAAATGTTAAAAAAGGAAGTTCAATAAATAAAAAAACAATATAATACAAAAAACAAAACAAAGCCTGAGTCCCTATTGCAACTCAGGCAGTTTGGAGTTCAGAGTTTAGTTGGAGTTCGTAGTGTTCAATAGCCCGATAGTCATTGAGAATAAGTTGCTCCAGCTATAGCTTTCAGGCGCCTACATCTTCTTCTCGGTGACAAGACTGCAATGAGAGCGTGGCCACTGTGGTGAGAGTCCTTGATGATGCTGGCTGCCTTTTTGAGATGGTGCCCCTCATGGTGATGAGGTCCATACCCATGGTGGATCGTAATTCATTTTAGTTTAGTTTAGTTTTGAGATGCAGCACAGAAACAGGCCCTTCGGCCCACCAAGTCCATGCCGACCAGCAATTTCCATACATTAACGGTATCCTACATAATAGGGACAATTTACAATTTTTACCGAAGCCAATTAATCTGCAAACCTAAAGGTAGACATAAAAAGCTGGAGCAACTCAACGGGACAGGCAGCATCTCTGGAGAGAAGAAATGGGTGACGTTTCAGGTGGAGACCCTTCTTCAGACCTACAACCTACAAACCTGTATGTCTTTGGAATGCGGGAGGAAACCGGAGCACTGGGAAAAAACCCACGTGATCACGGGGAGAACGTACAAACTCTGTACAGACAGCACCCATGGTCAGGATCAAACCCGGGTCTCTCGCGCTGTAAGGCAGCAAGTCTACCGCTGCGCTGTCTTGCAGCCCAATTTTCTAGGTAATAAGTCTTAACAATTAGCAAAGTCTACTTTGAAGGCAAGATTATACTTCTGATTAATTTATATTGCAAATAAAAGGATAGAAGATTTGTTTTTCGAAGAAAATACTTAGGTATTCAAAAATATATTTTAAAATAATGAATTAAAAGTAGAATAAAATCAGTCAGAGATCTCTGCCTGAGAAAATGAATTAGGGATATTTAATGCCATAATTATTTATTTATTTTACTCTGCTTTATTTTTAGAGTACTACAAGTCTCTGAGAAAAATGAGAAAAAGTGGTACTCATTCCGTTCTGAAGAAGTGTCCCGACATAAAACTTTGTGTTTTGATCAAAATTCTAACATCTTCAATTTCTTGGGTCTCCATGTTTTAAACCTGATTTTCACACCGTGACTCAAAGGGTTTCCAATACAGTCAGTTCATCTTTAGGTTTGGGTTTAGGTTTATTATTGTCGGGTGCCGAGGTAAACTAAAAAGATTTGTTTTGCATGATATCCAGTCAGATCAGATACTACTACACTTAAATACAATCAAGTCAAACTCGTACAATAGATTGATCAAAGGAAAGGATACATTTAACATATCCTGAGGTTTCTTGTGCCATTACGATTCTTAAATTTCTTAAATTATATTCTAAATTTCCTTTAGAATGTCCTTAACAGGGCTTTAGAAATGCTATTTCATTTTTAGCCTGGGCTTACTAGAATAACCAGACTGATTAAACCATTAGAGTCATATAAAGAGAAAATACTGGACATGTTCATCAAATCAGGCACCATCTGTGGAGAAAGTAAACATAGTCAATGTGAAATAAATGATATTTCATCATCAACCTGAAAGGTGAATGATCTGTAATTCCAGCCTTTTTTATTTCACTCTAGTTTAGTTTATGTCACGTGTAACTAGGTACAGTAAAACTTAATAACATCTGCAGTTTTATGTTTGTTTTTCACAGCATTAGAGAAGTTTGAAGCAACATTTTTAAGAACTCAATGGTTTACTTCGTATGGCCCAGTACATATTACATCACACATTCAGTCAGGTTTGCTAGCATTCTGAAGAAGGGTTCCGACCCAAAACATTACCTAACAACATCCTCCAGAGATGCTGGCTGACCCACTGAATTACTCCAGCATTCTGTGTTTTTTTTCCTCTAAATCAGCATCTGCAGTTTCCTTGCTTGCCGTTCTTGCTCGCATTCTTGTCAGGTTGTAGGTGTGTTTACGGATGCATTTAGAGATTTGTTTGTTACTTAATTCAATATCGCAGTTAATTTACTGTTGCAAGATTTGAGAAACATTTAGGCAGGTACATGAATAGGATAGGTTTAGAGGGATAAGGGACAAACGCAGGCAGGTGGAACCGGTATAGATGGGGCATATTAGTCAGTGTGGACAAGTTGTACCAAAAAACCTGTTTCCACACTGTATCTATGAGTCTATGACTATATCAATTAAAAAGGATGAATGCGTTTTTTTTTGAGTGAACTAAATGCAATGAGTAATTAGTTCGTTATATTTGTTTACAGTCTCTTGCTGTTTTGAACCAATGTAAAACAATTACACTGATA
Source organism: Rhinoraja longicauda (assembly GCF_053455715.1). NCBI lineage: Eukaryota > Metazoa > Chordata > Chondrichthyes > Rajiformes > Arhynchobatidae > Rhinoraja > Rhinoraja longicauda. Next base: position 35,076,296 of record NC_135961.1, on the reverse strand, counting down.
TATGCTGCCTTGCCATGCAACTGAAGCACCTGACTTTATTAAATCAATGTTGTCCAGGCTCAATTTTGATATGAAAGAAACATTCAGCTATGATTGAATGGTGGAGTAGACTTGATGAGCCGAATGAACTAATTCTGCTCCTCTAACATGACCTTATTCGGTTTTCTGCTACTAAAGTAATCAACCTATTGAAGGAGACCAAATTGAGTGGCTTCTCATTCTTTGGCTTCATAGATTCTTCCAATCCCATTAAACCCATTTTAATATTGTTTTGTGTTGTGATCAAGTGAAAGATAAATGACACAAACCCAGTCTTCCATGACTATTTTAACACATCCACCAATGTCAATTGCACCTCCATTAATCTGTCTTTAACAACTTACAGGTATATACAATAGATAAGATAGACACAAAGTCTGGAGCAACTCAGCGGACCAGGCAGCATCTCTGGAGAAAAAGGATGGGTCATATCAGTTCCAATAGTTTTTTTTTTTCAGAAACAAAGAACTGCAGATGCTGGTTTGTACCAAAGATAGACACAAGGTGCTGGAGTAACTCAGCGGGTCAAGCAGCATCTCCGGAGAAAAAAGATGGGTGATGTTTTGGGTCGGGACCAAGTAGGGGGTAAGGGAGGAGCGGGGTGAAGAGCTGGAGGTGAGAAAAGACCAGGACCAATCAGGGCAATTGTTAATGCATTCGCCATCATTAAGATTCAATATCACAGTCATAGGCCCTTCGGCCCAAATTGCCCACAGTGGCCAACATATCCCAGCTACACTAGTCTCACCTGCCAGCATTTGGTCCATATCCCTGGATAGGTGTTTCACTGTCCTCCCACAAACTTTATTTATCTCAATGTCAATTCTGGTTTGTGTAGGAAGGAACTGCAGATGCTGGTATACACCGAAGATAGACACAGCAGGTGTAACTCAGCAGGTCAGGCAGCATCTGTGGAGAAAAGGAACAGATGACATTTCAAGTTTAGGCCCTTTTTCAAACTGAAAGCCAGGAGAAAGGGAAACTAGAGGTATGAAAAGGTACAGACCCTGTACCACAATTGTGGTTCCCACTTTTATGTTCATCAGAGACATTTGTGAGCAATTTTGGGCACCATATCTGAGCAAGGATGAGCTGGCTGTGGAGAAGGTCAGGAGGAGGTTAACAAGAATGATCCCAGGAATGAGTAGGTTAACTCATGATGAGCATTTGTCAGAACTGGGCCTGTACTCGCTGGAGTGTAGAAGAATGAGGGGGGACCTAATTGATACATACAGAATAGTGAAAGGCTTGGATAGAGTTGATGTGGAGAGGATAGAAAAATAGAAAATATAGAAAATAGGTGCAGGAGTAGGCCATTCGGCCCTTCAATATTTCCACTAGTGGGAGGGTCTAGGACTCGAGGTCATAGCCTCAGAATTAAAGGACGTTCTTTTAGGAAGGAGATGAGGAGAAATTTCTTTAGTCAGAGGGTGGTGAATCTGTAGAATTCTGCCACAGAAGGCTGTGGAGGCCACGTCAGTGGATATTTTTAAGGCCAAGAAAGATAAATTCTTGATTAGTACAGGTGTCAGAGGTTATGGGGAGAAGGCAGGAGAATAGCGTTAGGAGGGGAAGATAGATTAGCCATGATTGAATGGCGGAGTAGACGGTGGGCCAAGTGGCCTAATTCTTCTCCTATCACTTATTTCACTTTTTTAAACAATAATATTCAGTCCACCAATAATTAGTGGTTTAAGCAGCATTGTGAGAGAGAGATGGGGAGAGGGGAAGGAGAGGGGAAGGAGAGGGGGGGAGAGGGGGGGGGAGGGGAGAGAGGGGGAGGGAGAGGAGGAGGGAGAGGAGGAGGGAGAGAGAGAATACAAGCAATTCAGTAGTGAAAGAAAGTCTGTTGTAATAAATAGCATATGTCTTCTTAATGTTAATACTAAATAATCTGAAGAAGGGTCCCGATCCGAAATGTCACCTATCCATTTTCTCCAGAGATAGACACACAATTCTGGAGTAACTCAGCAGAGGCAGCATCTCTGGAGAAAAGGAATAGGTGATGTTTCGGGTCGTGACCCTCCTTCAGCCACTTCACTCGAGAAATTACCTGACCGGCTGAGGTACTCCAGCACTTTGGGTCTTTTTTGTAATAACTAGCACGTCACATTTGCAAAAGAATTCGAATGCTCCTTCCAACTCTGATATCAGAATATTAGAAATTCAGCTTTGCAATCATTCTAAAAGGTTATTTTTCAATTGCAGTAATTGGAAAAGATGGAGTTCTGCATTCTTTATAATTGATTTAAAAAATCTAAAACAAAAAGCAGTGGTGTAGTTTGATATATTGTTTCCCTTTTTTCATTGATGGTTGAATATATAAGATGAAACAATTATAGTTATTGATATAAAAGGGACACAAAGTGCTGGAGTAATTCAGCAGGCCAGGCAGCCTTTCTGGGGAACATGGGCAAGTGACGTTTTGAGTCAGGACTCTGGTTCAGACTGATTGTGGTGGGAGGCAGTGGGTACGAAACCTGGAAGAAAGGTGGGAGCAAGACAAATCCTGCCAAGTGATAGGTTGATGCAGGTATCCATGTTCTCTAGGGATGCTGCCTGACCCGCTGAATTACTCCAGCATTCTGTGTCTTTATCTGTATTTGTCGTTCATCTCTCAACCCTACGTCAAAGTTATCAGTAAATGTGTCCTTAAAATGTCTTTTGGCGGTAACACATTTCTTGGTAAAGGCAGCTTCCAAGATGACCTTGTTTCTTTTTGTGCAGAGATCCGTGTTATTAATTACCCTGCACTAGAATGTTTCTTAAAATCATCTGATCTGTTTTCCAGCCACTGGTCACTAATCCCTCTGATAGAGTTCCACATCCTGCAAACTGAATATACATCAGTGCACTGAGTAAGTGCAGCAGGGTTTTATAACATTGTGATTGCCAATAACAGCAGTGATATTGATCTGGCAGTAAGCTAATGCTTCTTGCGCTGTTGTACTAAAACATAAAAAATGTTTCAATAAGGAGTGAGAAAATGTTCATTACAGTTAGTGCAAGCAGTTTTTAAAATCTTCCAAGCCTGGAGAAGGGTCCTGACCTGAAAAGTCTCCTATCCATGTGTAGGAAGGAACTGCAGACGTTTATTTACACCGAAGATAGACACAAAATGCTGGTGTAACTCAGCGGGTCAGGCAGCATCTCTGGAGAAAAGGAATAGGTGCCACTTTGGATCTGAAGAATGGTCTCGACCCGAGACGTTCCCTATTCCTTTTCTCCAGAGATACTGCCTGACCCGCTGAGTTACTCCAGCATTTTGTGTCTGTCTTCTATCCATGTTCTCCAGGAATGTTGCCTGACCCCTTTAGCTTAGGTTTAGTTTATTATAGTCACCTGTAACAAGGTACAGTGAAAAGCTTTTGTTTTGTGCTATCTGGTCAAAAAAAAAGTGTGCGTATTTATAATCAAGTCATCCACAGTGTACAGATAAAGGATAAAGGGTACATTTTTTTGTGCAAGATAAAGTCTGATTAAAGATAGTTCAAAGATTTCCAATGAGGTGAATGGTAGGTCAGGGCCGCACTCTAGCCGGTGAGAACATGGTTGAGTTGCCTGATAACAGCTGTGACTAAACTGTCCCTGAATCTGGAGGTGTGTGTTTTCAAACATCTGTGCTTCTTGCCTGATGGGCGAAGGTTTTTGTGGGGTTTTTTTGTAAACCAGCCTCTGTAGTTCCTTACGCCTACATTCTAAAATCTTGCCACTTGTCTCCCACCCTGCAATTGCCATTGATGGGTTGATTATAGGACATATACTGACCCCAAAACCACATACATAGATTTATCTGGATATATAGAAATATAGTTTACACAAAAGGACACAAGGTACAGGAGTAACTCAATGTGTCAGGCAGAACATCTCTACAGAACATGGATAGGTGATGCTTTGGGTCAGGACCCTTCTTCAGACTAATTTTAAGGGGATGGGAGAAAGCTAGGAGAGGCAGGTCAAAGCATGGTAGGTAATAGTGAACACAGGCAAGCAGGTTTTGATAGGCAGATAGTTGAAACAAAGGCCAGAGGGTGTGAGACAGGATTGAAGATTACGAATGGTGAGGCCAGTGGAAGGAATGTAAAAGAACGGGGAGGAGAGAATTAGGTTATGCATCACCTATCATGTTGTCCAGAGATGGTACTCGAGCACTTTGTGTCCTCTTTTGTAAACCAGCATCTGTAGTTCCTTGTATCCACATTTGACACAGTAGGCGCAGTTTTTACCAAGGCCTTTGACGAGACAGATGGCACAGTAAATGCCCACTGGATCTAAAGGAAACTGTTTTTTGAATAGAAATGAAGATGTTGGTGGTCAAGAAGATTCTGCCTGTAAGGTTGGTGATGACTTACTAACTATAATCAAGCATAGGATAGAAAGATTTCCGGGCATTACAAGAATCAAGGGATATAGAAAATGGACACTTGACGGATCAGGCAGCATCTCTGGAGAAAAGGAACAGGTGACATTTCAGGTCAAGACCCTTCTTCAGACTAAGAGTCAGGGAAGAGGGAAACTAGAGGTATGAAAAAGTTCAGAACAAATCAGAGCTGGCACTGATGACCAAGGAATGATGGAAGTGATAACGAAGGGATATGAACCGTGAAACTAGCAGGATGACTAGGGTGAGGGTGGGACGGAGAGAGAGAGAGAGGAAATGGTTGGGGAAATGGCTTCAAATTGGTGACCAGCCACAATCCCTCTACAGTGCAAGGTGGAGCAGGCATGAAGGATCAAAGGGGACACAGGAAAGAGCAGAAATTGAAATCTTGATCAAAATGCCGAATGTTGGACTAACACAGAAGATGAGCAGCTTCTGGGAAGCAATGGATGGGTGACCTTTCCCGTTGGGTCTCTGGGTAGATTGAGCGCAGATTAGGCGATTGGGTCTTAAGACTAAGACTTATGCTTAGTCTGCCTTGGCCTACGTGATCCCCTGATTGCCAAACATTTAAACTCCCATTCTCATTCCCATACTGGCCTTTCTGTCCTGGGCCTTCTTCACTGCCAGAGTGAGGCCACAAATAGATTGGAGGAACAGCACCACATATTTCACTTGGGCAGCTGACATCCCAGCGATATGAATATTGATTTCTCTCATTTCAAGTAACTCCTGCATTTCTTTCCTTCCTCCAACCCCCACCCTAATCATCCTATTAGTTCCACTGTTCGCATCCTTGTATCCCTTCGTTATCACCTCTTCCCCAGCCAACAATGGACCATTGTGGGCACCACCCTTCCTTAGTAATTTGTTGCCGGACTCGATTTGTTCTGGCCTTTTCTTACCTCCAGTTCCTTCCCCATTAATTTTAGTCTGAGGAAGGGTCCCGACCCGAAACGTCACCCATTATTTTTCTCCAGGGATGCTGCCTGGCCCGCTGAGTTACTCCAGCGCTTTGTGTCTATCTTCGGGACTCAACTTCAGACTGATTGGAGTTGAGACGGGAATGTGGAGAAAGCTGGAAAAAGAGAGGTTAGGATCTTCCTGGGCCGAGTGGCCGGAGGTTGAGGGAAATTAGTCAATCTAAAAATCTACAATAAAAAGACACAAAAGTGCCGGAGTAACTCAGCGGGTCCAGCAGCGTCTCTGGAGAATTTGGATGAGCGTGTTGGAAGGAACTGCAGATGCTGGTTTAAACCGAAGATAGAGAGGAAGCTGGAGTATCTCAGCGGGTCAGACAGCATCTCTGGAGAAAAGGAATAGGTGACGTTTGGGGTCGGGACCCTTCTACAATGCAGCCTCACAAACGCCACCGGTCAAAACATTTTAATGAGCTGAACCGAGAGTGGCGTGGCCAGGATTTAACAACGAGGCCGCGCCATATCTTGAAATGAATTCCCATTTCGTACACGGATCCTCGTAAGGCCGTAATTTGATAGTTGGGTGGAAAGGCTGACAATTTGCCATTACTGAATCCCTGAACAACGAGATTTGAGGATGTCATTCGGAGCGGGGCCGGGGGATAGAAGACCGATAAAAAAAAATATTGAATACCCCTTCGATAAGGTTTGATTTAAAATACATAGGTCAGGCGGCAATGAGAATATAAATACTGTACACGCACCTTCACCCCTCTCTGGCGATTTATGGGAGAGCGAAGCGTGCGTATTGTTAATCTGGCTGAATATATATGTAATAAAAATATGAGCAAAACACTCAGCGGTTCAGGCAGCATCTGTGGAGGGAATGGACAGGCGACTTTTCAATTCAGGTCCGAAGAAGGGTCCCGACCCGAAAAGTCGTCTGTCCATTCTCTCCACAGATGCTGCCTGACCGGCAGAGTTATAGTCATAGAGTCACAGACTCATACAGCGTGAAACAGGCCCAACTCGCCCGCACCGACCAAAATGTCCCACCTCCACTAGTCCCACTTGCCTGCGTTTAACCCTCTAAACCTATCCTATCTATGTACCTGCCTAAATGTTTCTTAAACGTTGCGAAAGTACCTGCCTCTACTACCTTCACCGGCAGCTCGTTCCATGCACCCACTACCCTTTGTGTAAAAAAGTTACCCCTCGGGTTCGTATTAAACCTCCTCCCACCCTCACCTCATACCTGTGTCGTCTGGTTTCCGGATTTCTCTAGCTCTTTGTGTTTTACTCACTATCCCAACTTCTGCCGTCTCTAATCTCTCTTGAATGTTTTTCCCTTTAACTGTCTGTCCCAGGGTCACATCTGAATCTTTAAGCAGGTGTGCACGTTGCTAATGGTGAAGATTATTATCAAATGAAAATAGACACAAATGCTGGAGTTATTCAGCGGGTCAGATCTCAAACTAAGAAATGTTCAGATGATCTTAATACATTCCCACTCAAACGATTCGGGACAGCAGAGTTGATGATTTGTTTTTGTGTACCTCATCCCAAAAATACCCGTCAACTGGATTCTATTTATCCCTTTGCACTCTGTTCCTTAGAACTAGTTTGCCTCTTAATAACCCAATCGCATTGGTCAAATTTACTCCCAGAACACTGTTTGTTTTAATAAGTAGGGGTTGTAGAAAACAGGGGTTTAAAAATACAAATCGAAGAGGCAAGTTTTCACTTCAAAATAACGATATGATTAAAACAAATGCAACGAGTGCAATAATCTTGTCCATTCAGCAAATGGCGAGGGACGGGATGTTAGTGTCGGCTAGACTGGAACTTCAGCCGATTGCTGAACGACTGTTTATATTCTTGCAACAAACTGAGAAACATGCACTTGGAAAACTTTCTGGATGCACGGGCATGTATATAGATAGAAAGAGATAGACAGATACCGAGAAAGATAAATGATACAGAGAAAGACAAGCGAGGCGGCAAGGTTTACAACGAAAGAACTCT